>NC_068916.1:107864558-108489558 GCF_023091745.1 Budorcas taxicolor | reverse complement strand
GGCAGGACAGAGGATGAGATGGTTTGATGGTATCACCAACTCAGTGGTCATGAGTTTGAGCAAGCTCTGGGAGTTGGTGATGGACAGGGAAGCCTGAAGTGCTGCAGTCCATGGGGCTGCAGAGAGTCAGATACAACTGAGCGACTGAACTGAATTTGAGCATTCTTTGGTATTGCCCTTCTTTGGGATTGGAACGAAACTGACATTTTCCAGTCCTGTGGCCACTGTTGAATCTTCCAAATTTGCTGACATATTGAGTGAAGCACTTTAAGAGCATCATCTTTTCAGGTTTTAAACAGCTCAGCTGGAATCCCATCACCTCCACTAGCTTTGTTCATACTAATGCTTTCTAAGGCCCACTTCCCACTCCAGCATGTCTGGCTCTAGGTGAGTGACCACATCATCGTGGTTATCAGGTCATTAATACCTTTTCTATATAGTTCTTCGGTGTATTCTTGCCACCTCATCTTACTCTCCCCTGGAAAAGGGAGTGGCAGACCACTCCAGTGAACCCCAATGAACAGTATGAAGCAGAAGTAGATGTCTTTTTTTTTTTCCTAGAATTCCCTTGCTTTCTCTATGATCCGAAGAATGTTGGCAGTTTGATCTCTGGTTCCTTTCTTGCTATCTAGGCACCACTGAAATTTGTAACTTCTTTCTGAAATAGCAGGTAAGTGGGCGGGGCACAACTTTTGAAAGAATGACATACCTCAAAGACACAACATAACCCAATTAGAATCAAATGGGTCCAAGATAGCAGACAAGTCAGCTTCACTAGGCCTTGACCCTCAGCAGGCTAAATGAAACACTCAGAGATGCCATGACAGTTCCAAGGCACTGCAAAAGACCAAAAACAGGCAGTGGCTCAGTTCCTGGAAATCTGCACCCCTTCCCCAAACTAGCTGGAATAATCCTTCCACTCATTAGCCAATGGAATTACCCAACCCACACACACTTCAAAAGATTGAGGGCAGGAGGAGAAGGAGACAACAGAGTGCAAGACGGTTGGACGGCATCACTGGCTCAATGGCATGAGTTTGAGCAAGCTCTGGGAGATGGTGAAGGACAGGGAGGCCTGGCGTGCTGCAGTCCACGGGGCTGCAGAGAGTCAGACGCGGCTGGGTGACCAAACAACAGCAGCAGCATCCATGGCGATGTACGGCCAAAACCACTGCAATACTGCGAAGTAATTAGCCTCCAACTGAAATAAATTAAAATTAAAAACATGTTATAAACAATAGAAGGCAACAAACAGCGAAAAAAGCTAGCCGTGCCACAGTCACAGCCCCACTCATCCTCTGCAATGGCCCACTCTCCGTCTGTGGAGGGTGCTTCTCTCTGAATCTGAATAAATCCTCTTCTTACCTTTCAATTTGTCTCTCACTGAATTCTTTCTGTGATTAAGACATCAAGAAGCTGGGTTTCATTAGGTCTGGAAACCAGGCACTGTGGGTTTTGGCTGGATTAGAGTCCCAGCCATGTTAGAGTCCCAAACTAGATTTTGGATGGGTTTGAATCCTTGGACATGGATTCAAGTCCCAATCTGAGGTAAATCCTAACGAATCATTATTTGAGGATTTAAAAAGAGAAAAAAAGTTAAGACTGATTCAGATTTTTTTATTACTCCCTTACAATTACAAACAAGGAGATCAGCTACCCCACAGCATGATGTAACCTCACAGGGACTGTGATTTGATTTGATATATCCAAGAAAAGATGACAGTTGTGAGAAGCAGGAGTTTCTCTAGAAGCTCGTGAAATAGAATCCCATGGTGAGTCAAAGTTCCTGAGTTATTACTGAATTATGCAAAGGACTCAGAGAACAAGAAGTTTTTTGTCTCCTTTGTATGCTTTTGTTTGGCCTTGATCTTCCACACACACACACACCACCCTCACTTCTGAACCTAGAGATCAATAGTTCTTTCAGTTCGGTCACTCAGTCGTGTCCAACCCTTTGCAACCCAGTGGACTGCAGCACACAAGGCCTCCCTGTCCATCACCAACTCCCAGAGCTCGCTGAAACTCATGTCCATCAAATCGGTGATGCCATCCAACCATCTCATCCTCTGTCGTCCCCTTCTCCTCCTGCCTTCAATCTTTCCCAGCATCAGGGTCTTTTCAAATGAGTCAGCTCTTTGCATCAGGTGGCCAAAGTATTGGAGCTTCAGCTTCAGCATCAGTCCTTCCAGTGAATATTCAGGACTGATTTCCTTTAGGATTGACTGGTTTGGTCTCCTTGCAGTCCAAGGGACTCTCAAGAGTCTTCTTCAACACCACAGTTCAGAAGCATCAATTCTTCAGTGCTCAACTTTCTTTTTTTGTTGCTGTTTGTTTGTTTTATTTATTTTTTAAGTTTATTTTTTTATTGAAGAATAATTGTTTTACATAATTTTGTTGTTTTCTATAAACCTCAACATAAATCAGCCAAAAGTTCAATTCAGTTCAGTTGCTCAGTCATGTCCAACTCTATGCAACCCCATGAACCACGGCACGCCAGGCCTCCCTGTCCATCACCAACTCCCAGAGTTCACTCAGACTCGCTTCCATCGAGTCTGTGATGCCATCCAGCCATCTCATCCTCTGTCATCCCCTTCTCCTGCTGCCCCCAATCCCTCCCAGCATCCCAGTCTTTTCCAATTAGTCAACTGAAGCGGCCAAAGTACTGGAGTTTCAGCTTTAGCATCAGTCCTTCCAATGAACACCCAGGACTGATCTCCTTTAGAATGGACTGATTGGATCTCCTTGAAGTCCAAGGGACTCTCAAGAGTCTTCTCCAACACCACAGTTCAAAAGCATCAATTCTTCAGCGCTCAGCTTTCTTCACAGTCCAACTCTCACATCTATACATGACCACTGGAAAAACCATAGCCTTGACTAGACGGACCTTTGTTGGCAAAGTAATGTCTCTGGTTTTCAATATGCTATCTAGGTAGGTCATAACTCTTCTTCCAAGGAGTAAGCGTCTTTTAATTTCATGGCTGCAGTCACCATCTGCAGTGATTTTGGAGCCCAAAAAAATAAAGTCTGACACTGTTTCCACTGTTTCCCCATCTACTTCCCATGAAGTGATGGGACCAGATGCCATGATTTTCGTTTTCTGAATGTTGAGATTTAAGCCAACTTTTTCACTCTCTTCTTTCACTTTCATCAAGAGGCTTTTTAGTTCCTCTTCACTTTCTGCCATAAGGGTAGTGTCATCTGCATATCTGAGGTTATTGATATTTCTCCTGGCAATCTTGATTCCAGCTTGTGCTTCTTCCAGCCCAGCGTTTCTCATGATGTACTTTGCATATAAGTTAAATAAGCAGGGTGACAATATACAGCCCTGACGTACTCCTTTTCCTATTTGGAACCAGTAGGTATACCTATAAGCCCTCCCTTTTGAACCTCCCTCTTATCTCCCTCTCCACCCTGGGGGTTGATGCAGAGCCCCTGTTTGAGTTTCCTGAGCCATAGAGCAAATTCCCACTGACCATTTTACATATGGTAATATAAGTTTCCATGTTACTCTTTCCATACTGCTCACCTCTCTTCCCCTCTCCCCATGTCCATGAGTCTATTTTTTATGTCTGTCTCTCCATTGCTGCCCTGTAATTAAATTCTTCAGTACCAAGTTTCTAGATGTTGGCAATTTGATCTCTGGTTCCTCTGTCTTTTCTAAATCCAGATTGAACATCTGGAAGTTCACAGTTCATGTACTGTTGAAGCCTGGATTGGAGAATTTTGAACTTTACTAGCATGTGAGATGAGTGCAGATATGCGATAGTTTGAGCATTCTTCAGCAACGCCTTTCTTTGGGATTGGAATGAAAACTGACCTTTTCCAGTCCTGTGGCCACTGCTGTGTTTTCCAAATTTGCTGGCATATTGAGTGCAGCACTTTCACAACATCACCTTTCAGGATTTGAAACAGCTCAACTGGAATTCCATCATCTACAATACCTTTGTTTACAGTGATGTTCCCAAGGTCCACTTGACCTCGCATTTCAGGATTTCTGGTTCTAATCAAGTGATCACACAATCTGTGGTTATCTGAGTCATGAAGATCTTTTTTGTATAGTTCTTCTGTGTATTCTTGCCACCTCTTCTTAATATCTTCTACTTCTGTTAGGTCCATTCCATTTCTATCCTTTATTATGCCCATTTTTGCATGAAATATTCCCTTGGTATCTCTAATTTTCTTGAAGACATCTCTAGCCTTTCCCATTCTATTGTTTTCCTCTATTTCTTTGCATTGATCACTTAGGAAGGCTTTCTTATCTCTCCTTGATATTCTTTGGAACTCTGCATTCAGATGGGTATATCTTTCCTTTTCTCCTTTGCCTTTAGATTCTCTTCTTTTCTCCACTATTTGTAAGGCCTCCTCAGACAACCATTTTGCCTTTTTTGCCTTTCTTTTTCTTAGGAATGGTCTTGAGCAGTGCCTCCTATACGGTGTCACGAACCTCCATCCATAGTTCTTCAAGCACTCTGTCTATCAGATCTAATCCTTTGAATCTATTTGTCACTTCCACTATATAATCGTAAGAGATTTGACTTAGGTCATAACTGAATGGTCTAGTGGTTTTCCCTACTTTGTTCAATTTCAGTTTGAGTTTGGCAATAAGGAGTTCATAATCTGAGAAATATCAATAACCTCAGATATGCAGATGACACCACCCTTATGGCAGAAAGTGAAGAGGAGCTAAAAAGCCTCTTGATGAAAGTGAAAGAGGAGAGTAAAAAGCTGTCTTAAAGCTCAACATTCAGAAAACAAAGATCATGGCATCCAGTCCCATCACTTCATGGGAAATAAATGGGGAAACAGTGGAAACAGTGTCAGACTTTATCTTTTGGGGCTCCAAAATCATTGCAGATGGTGACTGCAGCCATGAAATTAAAAGATGCTTACTCTTTGGAAGAAAAGTTATGACCAACCTAGACAGCATATTCAAAAGCAGAGACATTACTTTGCCGACTAAGGTCCATCTAGTCAAGGCTATGGTTTTTCCTGTGGTCATGTATGGATGTGAGAGTTGGACTGTGAAGAAGGCTGAGCGCTGAAGAATTGATGCTTTTGAAGTGTGGTGTTGGAGAAGACTCTTGAGAGTCCCTTGGACTGCAAGGATATCCAACCAGTCCTTTCTGAAGGAGATCAGTCCTGGGTGTTCTTTGGAAGGAATGGTGCTAAAGCTGAAGCTCCTGTACTTTGGCCACCTCATGCAAAGAGTTGACTCATTGGAAAAGACTCTGATGCTGGGAGGGATTGGGGGCAGGAGAAGGGGACGACAGAGGATGAGATGGCTGGATGGCATCACGGACTCGATGGACGTGAGTCTGAGTGAACTCCGGGAGATGGTGATGAACAGGGAGGCCTGGCGTGCTGCGATTCATGGAGTTGCAAAGAGTCGGACACGACTGAGCAACTGAACTGAACTGAACTGAATCTGATCCATAGTCAACTCCCAGTCTTATTTTTGCTGACTGTATAGAGCTTCTCCAACTTTAGCTCCAGAGAATATAATGAACCTGATTTCGGGATTGACCATGTGGTGATGTCTATATGTAGAGTCATCTATTGTGGTATTGGAAGAGGGTGTTTGTTATGACAGGGGCGTTCTCTTGGTGAAACTCTGTTAGCCTTTGTCCTACTTAATTCTGTACTCCAAGGCCAAATTTGCCTGTCATTCCAAGTGTCTTTTGACTTCCTATTTTTTTCATTCCAGTTTCCTATGATGCAAAGGACATCTTTTTTGGGTGTTAGTTCTAGAAGGTTTTGTAGGTCTTCATAGAACCATTCAACTTCAGCTTCTTCAGCATTAGTGGTCAGGGCATAGACTTGTATTACTGTGATATTGAATGGCTTGCCTTGGAAACAAATGGAGATCTTTCTGTCGTTTTTGAGATTGCATCCAAGTACTGCATTTCAGACTCTTTTGTCGACCATGATGGCTACTCCATTTCTTCTGAGGGATTCCTGCCCTCAGGAGTAGATATAATGGTCATCTGAGTTAAATTCACCCCTTTCCAGTCCATTTTAGTTCGCTGATTCCTAGAATGTCGACGTTCACTCTTGCCATCTCCTGTTTGACCACTTCCAATTTGCCTTGATTCATGGACCTAACATTCCAGGTTCCTATGCAATATGGCTCTTTACAGCATTGGACTTTCCTTCCATCACCAGTCACATCCACAGCTGGGTGTTGTTTTTGCTTTGGCTCCATCTCTTCATTCTTTCTGGAGTTATTTCTCCACTCTTTTCAAGTAGCATATTAGGCATTACAGACCTGGGGAGTTCATCTTCCTGTGTCATATCTTTTTACCTTTTCATACTGTTCATGGGGTTCTCAAAGCAAGAATACTGCAGTGGTTTGCCATTCCCTTCTCCAGTGGACCACATTTTGTCAGAACTCTCCACCATGACCCATCTTGGGTGGCCCTACATGGCATGGCTCACAGTTTAATTGAGTTATGCAAGGCTGTGGTCCATGTGATCAATTTGATTAGTTTTCTGTGATTGCGGTTTTCATTCTGTCTGCCCTCTGAAGGATAAGGAAAAAATCCTTATGGAAGCTTCCTGATGGGAGAGACCGACTGTGGGAGAAACTGAGGGAAACTGTGGGGAAATGGTTCTTTACTTCTTCCCATCATTGTGCTAAGTTGTGTCCAACACAACCCTCTGGACTGTAGCCTGCTAGGCTCTCTGTCCCTGGGATTCTCCAGGCAAGAATACTGGAGAGGGTTGCCGTTTTCTCCTCCAGGCGATTTTCCCATCCAGGGACTGAACCTGCATCTCTTGTCTCCTGCATTGGCAGGCAGGTTCTTTACCACTAGCACCACCTGGCAAGCCCCCCTGCCCGCCATTACTCCTTTTCATGTGATAACAGCCTCTACCCTCTGGAAATAGGGAGTGGCCATGAACCAGGCCAGAGCAACATCCTTCAGGACAGAATGGTCAGCACAGGACATGTTATCACAGTAAGCCAAATTGCGGTGCTCCCTGGGAATGTTTTAAATTGTAGTTGCCAGAGAAGTGCTCATTTCTTTCCAAATGTGCAGCTAAAAGAAAGTGAGCCAAGAATAGCAGAAAAGTATGTTCCTTCTGCTTAGATGAGCTGAAGATGAAAGAGCCACAAAGTAGAGAAAAATATCATAATTGTAACTGAGGTCCAAATTTCAGTTCTTTCAAAGCTCAGCTGCCCCCTCCTCTTTCCATAGTCCAATTCTATGAGCCAGTACAATTCTCCTTTGTTTAAGAAGTTAGTTTTTGCCACTTGCAGCCAAAGTTCAGTTCAGTCACTCAGTCGTGTCTGACTTTTTGTGACCCCATAGATTGCAGCAAGCCGGGCTTCCCTGTTTATCACCAACTCCCAGACCTTGCTTAAGCTCATGTCCATTGAGTTGGTGATGCCATCTCAACCTCTGTCATCCCCTTCTCCTACTTTCAATCTTTCCCAGCATCAGGATCTTTTCTAATGACTCAGTTCTTCGCAAAAGGTGACCAAAGTATTGGAGTTTCAGCTTCATCAGTCCTTCCAATGAACATTCAGGATTAATTTCCTTTAGGATGGACTGGTGTGATCTCCTTGCTGTCCAAGGGACTTCAAGAGTCTTCTCCAACACCACAGTTCAAAAGCACCAATTCTTTGGCACTCAGCTTTCTTTATAGTCCAACTCTCACATCCATATGTGACTACTAGAAAAACCATAGCTTTGATGAGATGGACCTTTGTTGGCAAAGTAATGTATCTGCTTTGTAATATGCTGTCTAGGTTGGTCATAGCTTTTCTTCCAAGGATCAAGCATCTTTTAATTTCGTGGCTGCAGTCACCATCTGCAGTGATTTTGGAGCCCCCCAAAATAAAGTCTGACACTGTTTCTACTGTTTCCCCATCTATTTCCCATGAAGTGATGGGACCAGATGCCATGATCTTAGTATTCTGAATGTTGAGTTTATGTAAACTTTTTTCACTCTCCTCTTTCACTTTCATGAAGAGGCTCTTTATTTCTTCTTCACTTTCTGCCATAAGGGTGGTGTCATCTGCATATCTGAGGTGATTGATATTTCTCCTGGAAAGTTTGATTCCAGCTTGTGCTTCACCCAGCCCAGCATCTTGCATGATGTACTCTGCATATAAGTTAAATAAGCAGGATGACAATATACAGCCTTGACGTACTCCTTTTCTTATTTGGAACCAGTCTGTTGTTCCATGTCCAGTTCTAACTGTTGCTTCCTGACCTGCATACAGATTTCTCAAGAGGCAGGTCAGGTGGTCTGGTATTCCCATCTCTTTAAGAATTTTCTATTTGGTTGTGATCTACACAGTCAAAGGCTTCAGCGTAGTCAATAAAGCAGAAGTAGATGTTTTTCTGGAACTCTCATGCTTTTTCGATGGTCCAGCGGATGTTGGCAATTTGGTTCCTCTGCCTTTTCTAAATCCAGATGAACATGTGAAAGTTCACAATTCACGTGCTGTTGAAAGCCTGCTTGGAGAATTTTGAGCATTACTTTGCTAGTGTGTGAGATGAGTGCTATTGTGCAGTAGTTTGAACATTTTTTGGCATTTGGAATTGGAATGAACACTGATCTTTTCCAGTCCTATGGCTACTGCTGAGTTTTCCAAATTTGCTGGCATATTGAGTGCAGCACTTTCACAGCATCATCTTTTTGGATTTGAAACACCTGAGCTTTACTGTCTTCTTTTCCTTCTGTATCTCTCTGTTCCACTCTTAACCTAATGTTCCCTACAGTTTCTAAATAATCAACTCACACTTGGGTTCTGGTCTTAGAATTTACTTCTAGGAGAATACAACCTAAAATAAGACTTGAGTACCAGAGATAAATAATGTCTAGTCCAGAGAATGTGTTTTGAGTTTTTCAAGATAGACACACTTGAATTTATACTCCATAATCAAGGTATTTTCAGAAGATAAAGGGACAAGAAATTGTTTTATACCAGAAGTAAGCCCTTATTCCTGTGGCCAAATGACTTTTGACAAAGAATATCAAGACAATTTGGTTAAAAAATGATCTTTCTAACAAGGGATACTTGGTCTACTGGATATCTACATGAGGAAGGACAGAAGAAAAGAAAATAAATTGTCTTCCTACCACACAGAGAAATGTATCAACATGGGTCATAGATGCATGTGGAAGAATGAAAACTATAAAAACTTTTGGAAGAGAACAAAATTGTAAATCTTTGAGATTTCAGGTTAAGAATTGGTTTCTTAAATATAGCACTAACATCATAAACAAAAAAATTAAAAATAGATAAATTAGACTTAATCAGAATTTTTAAATAAGAAGCTTGTGCTTTAAAGAACATTGTCAAGAAAGTGAAAAGACAGTCTACAGAATGGGAGAAAATATTTGCATAACATATATCTGATAAACTTTTATTTAGAGTTTATAAATAATTTTTCAACTGCCAAATAAGAAGATAAATAAACTCTGCTTAAAAATGGGCAAAGGATTTCATAGCTATTTCTCCAAAACTATATACAAATGTCCAATAAGCACATGAAAAGGTGCTCAAAATTGCAGCCAATGTTCAGGGCAGCATCATTTACAGTTGTCAAGATACAGAAACAATCTAAGTGCCCATCAATAGATGCGTGGATAAAGAAGATGTGACACACACACACAGACCCACACACACACAGACACACACACACACACACACAGAGGAACACCACTCAACCATAAGAAATAGTGAAATTTTGCCATTTGCAATAAAGATATTATGTTAAGTGAAATGAGTTAGACAGAGAAAGACAAATACTGTATGATATCACTTATATGTGGAATCTAAAACAAGCCAGTGAATCCAACAAAAAAGAAAGGGACCCATAGATACGAAGAACAAAATAGTGGTTATTAATGGGGAGTGGGAGAGCAGGACGGGCATGAGAGCAGTAGGGGATTGAGATGTATAAACTACTGTTTCTAAAATAAATATGCTGCAAGGACCTACTGCCTAGCACAGGGAATATAACCAACACTGTATAACTATAAGTGGAGCATAACTTTCAAAAAGTATGACTCACTATGTCATACATCTGAAACATAATACGTACACCAACTGTATCTCAATAAAATATTCCCCAAATCGTTAATCTCCAGGGAACTGCAAATGAAAGCAGCAATGAGACACTGCTTCAAACCCAACAGTATGACTAAAATTAAGAAGATGAACAATAAGTATGTTGATGAGCATGTGGAGAAATTAAACCCCTATTCATTGTTGGTAGAAACGTAAAATGGCTTGTCGTTTTCCACCAAACTGAAACATAGAGCTATATGACCCTAGAATTCCATTTTCAGGTATCTACTTAAGAAAATTGTAAATGTATGTCCACGCAAAATCTTGCCCTCGAGTGTACACAAATGGCACATAGAACCATTATCCATAATATTACAAAAATGGAAACAACCTACGTGTCTACCAACTGATGAGTAGGCAAACAAAATGTGACACAGGGCACGTTATTTGGTTACATGAAAGCAATAGAGCACTGATATCTGCCACGATATGGATAAACTTTGAAGCACAGTACGTGTAAGAATTTGGACACAAAATATACATCTTTTATGATTGTGATTTATATGAATTGAGTCAGAAAGCACGTTAGTGGTTGTCAGGGACCAGGGGTAAGGTAAATGTGAGAGGCTGCTAATGGGGTTTCTTGGTGGGGAGAAGAAGATGTCTTGGAATTAGATAGTGGTATGGCTGCAAAACTCTGTGAACAGATTCAAAACCACTGAACTGTACAGTTTTAAAGGGGAGACTTTATTGTGTGTAAATCATATATCAACAAAGTCATTATTAAAAAATAACAACAACCAAAGAAGTAGCTTGGGCTTTATAAATCCCAAAAGCAAATTTTAAAATGGAGTTTTTTCTTTTTTTTTTTTTTAATTCATTGGTTTATTTTTTAACACAGCAAGTTCATAAGAGGAAAAATATTGTTGAGATAGAGCTCTGAGAATTTGGAAAGAAATTGTCTAGATAAATAATTAGCAGCTGATCAATTTTTTTTTTTTTAATGAGAGAAGCTGTATGAGTAGATTAAATTTCCTGCAGAGACCTCAAAGTAATTCCAAAAGGAAAGAGGATCCTAGCTCTGCAGTCATCCTACGGGAATAGAACTAATCTGAGCATGGGAACCGGCGTGCTCAGTCGTGTCAAGCTAAGCCAGCCTGGCTTCAAGTCCTGCTATGCCATTTGGGCTTTATAGACACAACAGAGCTGCTGTCCAGCAACCTGCTTGCCCTGGAGGGGTGCCCCAGGCAGGGTGATCTGGGTGTGACATCCTTTCCACGTTAGCCACCTGGATGACCAGCAGACAAATGGCTGCTTCCTCCCTTTCCACTCCATGCAAATTCCTCTCAGCGGGTAGACTCCGTCAAACGGGGGAAAGCTTCTGGGAAGAGAAACATGTAGGAACTGCTCTGGTCTCCCTACCAGCAGCTTTGTTAATGGATGTACCTTGCGCCATGTTGTGCAAAATGTGTGCTTTCTCTTTTTCGAGTAAAATCGATCAGCGTGGCTTGTGCTAAAGGGCCTGGTGCTTTCAATCTGCTAAGGTTGGGCATCTGGGTCACGTGGGAGATAGAAGCACAATCAGAGCAGCTCTCAGGCAGGACTGGCCTAGGCACGGCAGGCAACGCCCCAGGAAATGGGATCGCAGACAAGAGTCCAGTCCACTCCTGAATCCGTCCCTGTTTCTGGCTGCTACCCGCGGTGGTAGGCCACTCTCACCTGGAGGACCAATTTCCTCCCTGACTCTCGGCTTGACATGCTATCAGTCAAAAAGGAAGCGCAGTTACTACTGCACTTGCTCTAATGGGCCAGGCCTGAGGGGAAGGGACAGTGGCACGTGCTGACAAGTAGAAAATGGAAAGCCCTTTTGTTTTCATATGTCCAGCATACGAGGAGGACTTTCAGCCACCCCTCTCCAAGGGAAGACTGATTTACTCATTTTTTGCTTTTGCTGAGGTTGTGAGTCAGGAGTGAGAGCTACTATTCTGGCTTTGTCATCTCTTTTTATTTAATGCTCCATCAACTGTCAGACAACAGAAACAAGTCTACATATTATTGTGAGTATCAGGAAACTGGAGATTATGAATCGGGGAGGAGGCAATGAGGAATAAGATGAATTAGTTTAACCTATAACTGCACAAAGAAGCACACCGTTTGGAAACCGTTCGGAAACTGTGGCTTGGAAAATCCTAACTCCTCTAAAGCAGGAATCTAAAATGAACTTTCCATGCTGCGTCCTGAATCTAGAACCAAGGTTAGCCAGTTAAGACCACTTGATGAGATTGTATCTTAATCATACATATTTATCAACACCCAAAAATGTACATACGACCAAAGTTTCTGAGAAATACACTCTTAGAGTGTTTGGTTTCATGTGAAACTGTGTTTCGTCACAGCATAGCAGTGCTAATTGTATAGGCTGAGTTTCTAGTAAGACTGGAATGCAACTGCGATGGCCATATTTCACTATGCTTTTAGCTTGTATCCATGGTAGTGCTGGTGAGGGAGAATTTGGTGAAAATTCAGCAGGAACTAATGTATGAAAGTCAGTCTTTTGAATAGTTTTTGTTTGCATGCTTTTAATTTTTCTTTTTTCCTTCTGTCAACCATACAGCAAAAGGAAAAAGAAAAAGAAATACACCTAACATGAGGCAGGCCCTGGGACTGAGTGGTGGAAAACACAGATAAGGCCACTGCCTTTAAGGAAATGACATTCAAGTTGAGAGCTGGGAAACAACATACATAAGTGAGAAGAGAAGATTCTTTGGGGGTTGTAAGTGTCCTGAAGAGAATCATTTGCAGAATGATATAGAACAGCTATGGGGATGGTGGACTCCCCAGGATGACCAGGGAAGGTCACTTTGAAGTGATGGTTTTCGATTTGAGATGTGAAGGATGAAAATGGTGGAAGGGGGCAGCCATGAAAGATTTGGTGAAGAATGTTGAGGAAAAGGGGATACCATGTGCATATGTCCTGAGACAGAACTGAGAGGAGACGAGCTCTACAGAAGGAAAGGTCGGTGAGTCAGGAAGCAATGAATGAAGAGCAGAGTAGAGATGACACCGGGGGAATTTTCAGAGGTGAGATCGAATAATGCATGGTGGGCACATATCTAGAAAGGGAAGAAGTAAAGCTGTCTTTACTTACAAACTCTGTGATCCTGTATGCGTAATACTCTAAACCACTCACCCTAAACCGACTAGAGTCCATGACCAAACTCAAGAAGACAGACAATACAAGATGAGTGGACATTCCATTTCTGTATACTAGAAAAAAATCCAAACGTTCAATTAAGAAAATTATGATCAAAATCACACCAAAAGGATTTAAGTGCTTCTGAAAGTTTTTAACAATAAAGTGTAAAACCTGTACATTGACAGCTATAACATATTTCTGAAGGAAAATTTTGAAGCTTTATAGAAATTGAGAAGCATACCATATTAGAGAACAGGAAGACCAAATATTTTAAGATTACATATACCCGCTAAAGGCCAATCTATAGATACAGATTGTCCTAGTTTGGCAGACAAGCACCTTGGGCTTCCCTGGTGGCTCAATAGGTAAAGAATCCGCCTGCAATGTGGGAGACCTGGGTTTGATCTTTGAATTGGGAAGATCCCCTGGAGGAGGGCATGGCTACCCATTCCAGTATTCTTGCCTGGAGAATTCCATGGACAGAGGAGCCTGGGGGGCTACAGTCCACGGGGTCACAGAGTCAGACATGCCTGAGCAACTTTCACAGTACAGTATAGATATAGAAAGTTGACTGGCAATTGTCTGGGGCTAATGGTATGAGCATAAATTGACTAAAAACATGCATGAGGGAAATTTTAAGGTGAGAAAAATGTTCTAAAACAGGATTATGTGCATAATTATACTCCTATGTAAATTTACTCAAATTTGTCTAAGTGTATATTCATAATGGACAAATTCTGTGACATGCCAATTTTACCTCTATGAAGCTGTTTTTAAAAAAAGTCACAATGGTTTTATTGCCTGAAGTTATAATTATAAGCTAAGTGTTAAGTATTAATTAAATTATTTTCATCAATTTTAGTTGCGTTTTCCAAGATTAAATCCCAATTAAACATTTTGTCTTTATTCACTGTGATGTTGATGCCCATGCTATATATGGGTTCACATCAAGTGGCCTTTTTCAGCACCAATTATCCTCAAATAATGAAGAAGTTTTATATACACATATTACTTCATAGTGTGCTGTACCCGTTAGGAATAGTTTAAAATACAAGTAACATAAAACCCAATTTTTAGCAATGTAAGATGAAATGGGTCTTTTTTGTTGGTTTGTTTCATGCAACGGGAAGTCTGGAAGAGGGTGGCTAGCAGGTTCAGAGGCTCAGCATGAAACCAGACCAGGCACTTGTCTTGGCTCCCAGCTCACCACATGGATCTTTAAAAGAGCAATACACGGGGACAGACCAGCACTAGAAGGAAAGAAATTTCCCCAGGTCACTGCACTAAACTTTCCACTACGTTTCATTAATCAGATTCGGATGACTTAGCCACCTCTGGCTTCAGAGGAAGCTGAAGACGAGGAAGCGGTTTCCCAGACCAAGATGAAGATGGAAACGGAGGAAAAGATTCAAAGCATGTTGCCTCAGGCAGCAGACAGCGAGTAGCACTGCTGTCATCTGGAGGCTGCCAGAATGGGCGCTAACTAGACAAGGACCAGCTCTCAGGACAGAGGATGCGATCAGTAACTCAGGTAAGAGATGAAATAGGAAGAACCATCTTTCGTATCACCTCTGTCTTCAGAAACACGATTACATTGGGAACCAATGCCCCACTGTTATTATCAGTTCAGTTCAGTTCAGTCACTCAGTCGTGTTCGACTCTTTGCGACCCCATGAATCGCAGCATGTCAGTCCTCCCTGTCCATCAACAACTCCCGGAGTTCACTCAAACTCATTTCCATCGAGTCGGTGATGCCATCCAGCCATCTCATCCTCAGTCGCCCCCTTTTGCTCTTGCCCCCAATCCCTCCCAGCATCAGAGTCTTTTCCAATGAGTCAACTCTTTGCATGAGGTGGCCAAAGCACTGGAGTTTCAGCTTCAGCATCATTCCTTCCAATGAACAACCAGGACTGATCTCCTTTAGGATGGACTGGTTGGATATCCTTGCAGTCCAAGGGACTCTCAAGAGTCTTCTCAAAACTGCAGATCAAAAGCATCAATTCTTCAATGCTCAGCTTTCTTCACAGTCCAACTCTCACATCCATACATGACTACTGAAAAACCATAGCTTTGACTAGACTCTGTAATATGCTGTCTAGGTTGGTCATAACTTTTCTTCCAAGGAGTAAGTGTCTTTTAATTTCATGGCTGCAGTCACCATCCACAATGATTTTGGAGCCCCCAAAAATAAAGTCTGACACTGTTTCCACTCTTTCCCCATCTACTTCTTATGATGTGATGGGACCAGATGCCATGATTTTCGTTTCCTGAATGTTGAGATTTAAGCCAACTTTTTCAGTCTCCTCTTTCACTTTCATCAAGAGGCTCTTTAGTTCCTCTTCACTTTCTGCCATAAAGGTGGTGTCATCTGCATATCTGAGGTTACTGATATTTCTCCCAGCAATCTTGATTCCAGCTTGTGCTTCTTCCACCCCAGTGTTTCTCATGATGTACTCTGCATAGAAGTTAAATAAACAGGGTAACAATATACAGCCTTGATGTACTCCTTACCCTATTTGGAACCAGTCTGTTGTTCCATGTCCAGTTCAAACTGTTGCTTCCTGACCTGCATATAGGTTTCTCAAGAGGCAGGTCAGGTGGTCTGGTATTCCCATCTCTTTCAGAATTTTCCACAGTTTGTTGTGATCCACACAGTCAAAGGCTTTGGCATAAATAAAGCAGAAATAGATGTTTTTTGGAACTCTCTTGCTTTTTCCATAATCCAGCGGATGTTGGCAATTTGATCTCTGCTTCCTCTGTCTTTTCTAAAAGCAGCTTGAACATCTGGAAGTTCATAGTTCACGTACTACTGAAGTCTGGCTTGGAGAATTTTGAGCATTACTTTACTAGCGTGTAAGATGAGTGCAATTGTGTGGTAGTCTGAGCATTCTTTGGCATTGCCTTTCTTTGGGATTGGAATGAAAATGGACCTTTTCCAGTCCTGTGGCCACTGCTGAGTTTTCCAAATTTGTTGGCATATTGACTGCAGCACTTTCACAGCATCATCTTCCAGGATTTGAAACAGCTCAACTGGAATTCCATCACCTCCACTAGCTTTGTTCGTAGTGATGCTTTCTAAGGCCCACTTGACTTCACATTCCAGGATGTCTGGCTCTAGGTGAGTGATCACACCATTGTGATTATCTTGGTCGTGAGGAATTTTTTGTACAGTTCTTCTGTGCATTCTTGCCACCTCTTCTTAATATCTTCTGCTTCTGTTAAGTCCATACCATTTCTGTCCTTTATTGAGCCCATCTTTGCATGAAATGTTCCCTTGGTATCTCTAATTTTCTTGAAGAGATCTCTAGTCTTTCCCATTCTGTTCTTTTCCTCTATTTCTTTGCATTGATCACCAAGGAAAGCTTTCTTATCTCTCCTTACTATTCTTTGGAACTCTGCGTTCAGATGCATATATATTTCCTTTTCTGCTTTGCTTTTTGCTTCTCTTCTTTTCACAGCTATTTGTAAGGCCTTCCCAGACAGCCATTTTGCTTTTTTGCATTTCTTTTCCATGGGGATGATCTTGACCCCTGTCTCCTGTACAATGTCAGGAACCTCCATCCATAGTTCATCAGGCGCTCTCTCTATCAGATCTAGGCCCTTAAATCTATTTCTCACTTCCACTGTATAATCATAAGGGATCTGATTTAGGTCATACCTGAATGGTCTAGCGGTTTTCCCTACTTTCTTCAATTTAAGTCTGAATTTGGCAATAAGGAGTTCATGATCTAAGCTACAGTCATCTCCCAGTCTTGTTTTTGCTAACTGTATAGAGCTTCTCCATCTTTGGCTGCAAAGAATATAATCAATCTGATTTTGGTGTTGACCATCTGGTGATGTCCATGCGTAGAGTCTTCTCTTGTGCTGTTGGAAGAGGGTGTTTACTATGACCAGTGCGTTCTCTTGGCAAACTCTATTAGTCTTTGCCCTGCTTCATTCCATATTCCAAGGCCAAATTTACCTTTTACCCCAGGTGTTTCTTGACTTCCTACTTTTGCATTCCAGTCCCCTATAATGAAAAGGACATATTTTTTGGGTGTTAGTTCTAAAAGGTCTTGTAGGTCTTTATCAGTTCAGTTCAGTTCAGTCACTCAGTCATGTCCAACTCTTTCCTACCCCATGAATTGCAGCACGCCAGGTCTCCCTGTCCATCACCAACTCCCAGAGTTCACTCAGACTCACATGCATCGAGTCTGTGATGCCATGCAGACATCTCATCCTTTGTCGTCCCCTTCTCTTCCTGCCCCCAATCCCTCTCAGCATCAGAGTCTTTTCCAATGAGTCAGCTCTTTGCATGAGGTGGCCAAAGTACTGGAGTTTCAGCTTTAGCATCATTCCTTTCAAAGCACACCCCAGACTGATCTCCTATAGAATGGACTGGTTAGATCTCCTTGCAGTCCAAGGGACTCTCAAGATTCTTCTCCACCACCACAGTTCAAAAGCATCAATTTTTCAGTGCTCAGCTTTCTTCACAGTCCAGCTCTCACATCCATACATTACTACTGGAAAAACCATAGCCTGACTAGATGGACCTTTGTTGGCAAAGTAATGTCTCTGCTTTTGAATGTGCTGTCTAGGTTGGTCGTAACTTTCCTTCCAAGGAATAAGCGTCTTTAATTTCATGGCTGCAATCACCAACGGCAGTGGTTTTGGAGCCTCAAAAAATGAAGTCTGACACTGTTTTCACTGTTTCCCCATCCATTTCCTATGAAGTGATGGGACCAGATGCCATGATCTTAGTTTTCTGAATGTGGAGCTTTAAGCCAACTGTCTCACTCTCCTTTCACTTTCATGGAGGCTTTTTAGTTCTTCCTCACTTTCTGCCATAAGGGTGGTGTCATCTGCATATCTGAGGTTATTGATATTTCTCCCAGCAATCTTGATTCCAGCTTGTGCTTCTTCCAGCCCAGCATTTCTCATGATGTACTCTGCATATAAGTTAAATAAGCAGGGTAGGTCTTCATAGAACCATTCAACTTCAGCTTCTTCAGTGTTCCTTGTTGGGGCATAGACTTGGATTATCATGATATTGAATGGTTTGCCTTGGAAACAAACAGAGATCATTCTGTAGTTTTTGAGATTGCATCCAAGTCCTGCATTTTGGACTCTTTTGTTGACCATGATGGCTACTCCATTTCTTATAAGGGATTCCTGCCTGCAGTAGTAGATATAATGGTCATCTGAGTTAAATTCACCCATTCTAGTCCATTTGAGTTCGCTGATTCCTAGAATGTCGAAGTTCACTCTTGCCATCTGTTTGACCACTTCCAATTTGCTTTGATTCATGGACATGATATTCCAGGTTCCTATGCAATATTGCTCTTTACAGCATCGGACCTTGCTTCTATCACCAGTCACATCCACAACTGGCTATTGTTTCTGCTTTGGCTCCATCCCTTCATTCTTTCTGGAGTTATTTTCCCACTGATCTCCAGTAGCATATTGGGCACCTACTGACCTGGGGAGTTCCTCTTTCAGTATCCTATCATTTTGCCTTTTCATACTGTTCATGGGGTTCTCAAGGAAAGAATACTGAAGTGGGTTTGCCATTCCCTTCTCCAGTGGACCACATTCTGTCAGACCTCTCCACCATGACCTCCCCATCTTGGGTGGCCCCACACGGCATGGCTTAGTTTCACTGAGTTAGACAAGGCTGTGGTCCGTGTGATCAGACTGACTAGTTTTCTGTGATTATGGTTTCAGTGTGTCTGCCCTCTGATGCCCTCTCACAACAGCTGCCATCTTACTTGGGTTTTTCTTATTTTGGATGAGGGGTATCTCCTCCCAGCTGCTGCCCCTGGCCTCAGGCGTGGGCTAGCAGCTCTTGGCCGCCTCCCCAACCTCAGGCAAGGGGTAGCTCCTCTCGGCCATGCTTCTGTGAGGTTCTTCGCAGATGGCATAACACTTAAATTTTGTATATGAGGCATGTGCAGTCCAGAGAGGGACATGATTTACCAAAAGTGAAAGTGGAATGTTCGTCACTCAGTCATGTCTGACTCTTTGCAGCCCTGTGGACTGCAGCCCGCAGAGAGCCAGGCTCCTCTCTCCATGGGGATTCTCCAGGAAAGAATCCTGGAGTGGGTAGCACCCATAAAACCTAGCACAGCCCGAAGATGCACCCAGGCGTCTGGATCCCAGTTTGAGGTTCTCACTCTCACAGTACAATAACTGTTCCTGTTAATCTCTGCCTGCTTTCATCCTGTTTTTCACTCCTAAACAGTAAGGGAATGACTTTTTCTACCTTTTGTAGACTCCCTTAGTTGCAGCCACAGTTTTGAGCACAAATATCCTCAGCAAGTATTTAGCTGAGTCATCGTGTCATAAAGATAGCAAGACGCTCCATGAGTTCATGAAATGTATGAAAGGTATAGTAGCTATTTTCAATTTTTATATGGAAATTTCCCATGGTCTACTGGATGGTGTTCACGGAGACAATTCAAGCCCGGGGGATATCAGGTATTGCTGAGAGCCCTGGAAGTCTCCTGATGCTCTCAGTGGGAGAGACCCATTTGCAGAGCATCTCCTGTTTCTGGCCTGACTTGCTGTTCTTATTCAGGGCAGCTTCAAGTTCAGAGCAAAGAAGCCACTCTGCTTTGGGAAAGAAGTAATGTGAGTGAGCCACTCAGGCAAGTCAGCCTACATACAATAAGGTGCCTTCATCTTTACAGTCCCTGTGGTCTTGGTACAGCCACGCAACACGGCACCTGGAACTGACGCGTGTTTCTGTCAAGTGACAGAGAACCAGTCTCGGAGTTTTTGAAAAGAAAGAATGAGCAATGCAACCCAAGACCCAGGAGCCTGGCTTTAAAGAGTGGACGCACTGGGAGAACTCCCTCGCTTGCAGACGAGCCTCATACCAGCTCGCAGGTCTACTGCCGCAGTTTCGTGAGAGAGGAACATAGTGGGTACAGTGCAGCTCAAGATTCAACACTTCAGCGCCAAGCCAGCACATTTGAAACCCTGCAATTCAAGTGATCTTCCTGTTTTTGATTCAGAATTCAAACACGCGCATTACCTTTCACTGAAATACTCCCTAATAACAGTAATGATTTCATATGTTTCATGAGATAATTATTCAAATCTCGTAAGTGTCGGAAACAATGTAACTGGTTTAAGTTCAGAAACACCTGAGAGATACCAATATCCCATACCAATCATGCAATTTCTTTGTTGCTGTAAAGCATCACTGATCTGTAATTATATAATATCACTAACATCAACATTAAAAATGTCATCTCACACTAAAGACAAAAATACAAAGAAAGATCAGGCTCATAGAAACAGAAGACAAAACAGTACCTCAGGCTAACAATTCCCACTTCTATCTGCACACTCACTCAGTCACTGGAACTGGAATCATCAGTTGTACGGAGAAGACCAAACATTTCATGTATCAGCATGAACTGAGCACATTCTTGAAGGAGCTTCAGACTTAAAACCAGTAAAAAAAAGAAAATGGCATAGACAGAGATGACACACAGAATCCTTCTGAATGTCAGGGCTAGGGCTTGCTTTAACTGGGAGGTAGTGAAATAGTTCTTGAACATATTATATTCCATGTCATGTAAATGCTATTTGTGCCAAAGCCTTTGACTGTATGGATCACAATAAACTGTGGAAAATTCTGAAAGAGATGGGAATACCACACCACCTGAACTGCCTCTTGAGATATCTGTATGCAGGTCAGGAGGCAACAGTTAGAACTGGACATGGAACAACAGACTGGTTACAAATAGGAAAAGGAGTATGTCAAGGCTGTATATTGTCACACTGCTTATTTAACTTACATGAAGAGTACATCATGAGAAACGCTGGGCTGGATGAAGCACAAGCTGGAATCAAGATTGCCGGGAGAAATATCAATAACCTCAGATACGCAGATGACACCACCCTTATGGCAGAAAGTGAAGAGGAACTAAAAAGCCTCTTGATGAAAGTGAAAGAGGAGAGTGAAAAAGTTGGCTTAAACCTCAACATTCAGAAAACTAAGATCATGGCATCTGATCCCATTACTTCATGGCAAATAGATGTGGAAACAATGGAAACAGAGGCTGACTTTATTTTGGGGGGTTCCAACATCACTGCAATTGGTATCTGCAATTAAATGAAATTTGAAGACTCCTTGGGAAAAAAGCTATGAGCAACCTACACAGCACATTAAAAAGCAGAGGCACTACTTTGCCAACAAAGGTCCGTCTCATGAAGGCTATGGTTTTTCTAGTGGTCATGTATGGATGTGAGAGTTGGACTATAAAGAAAGCTGAGCACTGAAGAATTCATGCTTTTGAACTGTGGTGTTGGAGAAGACTCTTGAGAGTCCCTTGGACTGCAAGGAGATCCAACCAGTCCATCCTAAAGGAGATCAGTCCTGAGTGTTCACTGGAAGCTGAAACGCCAATACTTTGGCCACCTGATGAGAAGAGCTGACTCATTTGAAAAGACCCTGATGCTGGGAAGGATTGAAGGCAGCAGGAGAAGGGGATGACAGAGGATGAGATGATTGGATGGCATCACTGACGCAACACACACGAGTTTGAGTAAGCTCCAGGAGTTGGTGATGGACAGGGAGGCCTGGCAAGCTGCAGTCCATGGGGCCACAAAGAGTCGAACATGACTGAGAGACTGAACTGAACTCGATGTAAATGGTCCACTAATAGAATCCTATAATCAGAACTAAAGTCATAAGATAAGTGTCAGAGTATGAATTCCAAGGGGGCACTCTCAAGCTTTCAAGGCATACTAAAAAGCTGCTGTCTTGGTTTATCCCTTGGCTCAGAAAATTATTATTCCTGGGAATATTTATTACCGCCTACTGAGCACTTCTGGGTGATCACACAGGGTCCTTTACTTCAGTCTTTCAACTTGAGAACCACCCTTCCCCTTCTTATGTTGGTCTTTACAGACAGAGAAAGCCAGGTTTATATTGTCAGCTCTGTGAATCACTCATGAACTTTATTGGTATTGCTACTACTCTCTCCCTCAAACTCCTTAGACTTGAGGAGATACTGTAACATCTTTTGTTCTGCTTGCCTAGATCCCTTCTCTCTCTTACACTGGTAATAACCCTTCCAAGCTTTGAGGAACTTTCTCTCCCCTATTTTCTGTGGCCATGATGGAAATTCCCATATTTCTCCTCTCTTGGTAAAGAACATCACAGGATGGTGATTGGCACGCTGGTAGGATTATTTCCTGATGTTTTATACATAGTATCAGAAAGGAGATGCTTGATTTCTCTTTTCAACTGGATCGTGAACTGTGAATGTGTGTTACCAGAGCTGGGCAGCCTGACTACCCCAGTTTCTGGCCACATCGAGTGTCTCAGATGACATGGAGCAGCTGGACGTTTTATGCACGACTGATAATAAATGGTAAAACTTCTCTGGAAAATATTTTTCAGTTTTTTTTAAAAGTGGAACATATGCCTACAGCATGACACTGACATTCCATTCCTGGGTATTTATTCAGGAGAAATGAAAGCCTGTGTGCACATAGAAACTTGTGCACAAATATTCATAATATAATAGAAACTTGTGCACAAATATTCATAATATCTTTATTGGTAATAGCCTAAAACTAGAAACAATCCAAACGTCCACAAAACGGTGAATGGATGAATTGTGATGCATACCCACACACAGAGACACACAGAAACACAGTGAATTACTTACTACTCACCCATTGAAAGGCCTATTAATATACAAATGGATGAATCTGAAATATTTATGCTGAGTAAAAGAAGGCAGATATAAAATAGTCATTGTGTGACATTTTCACCAGTTCTAGAAAATTCCAATTATACATTCCATACCAATGAACAGCCAATCTGCCCGTGATGAAAGGCAAACTAGGCTGGAGAAGTAGGTCTGTAGCGAGTTGTGCCAGTGACAGATAAGGGAGGTCAGTAGCAGGAGGGCTGCGCCATCCACCTGCGTGAGAGGCGAAGGGGCTGGACCTCTCAACCCCCCCTGGAGAACGGCAGGGACGCCTGATACCTTAAAAGCACTGTAGCAGAGACAAGGCGCTGCAAGGAAGGATCACAGATTCTTCTGAGGAAGTTAGTCCCTGCAAATTGACAAACACAACCTCTAGTGCTCTCAAGGAAGGTTAGGAAGCAGGGAGCCCACACGCAGTCAAGCAGGGGGGATGTCACAAGTTTTGAGACTTCTTTCTTTCACTTTGCTTTCACTTTGGCTTAAAAATCTAGGTTCCTTCATGTTCCTTCGCTAACAAGTGAGTGTCTTAATGGGTATTTGATCACTTGCTGTGAACTTGAAGTAATTTCTTGTAGAAGAACAATGAAAATCATACTAACACCTCCAAGAGAGCAGCGTAGGCATTTATTTTGGCGCTGCCCATCGATTCCGTTTCTCAGTATGTGAGCTGCATGGAAGACATTTTTTTCTGAGAAAAATGCTCAGAAAAGCTGCACTGATTCATTCGGGCTTCCAGAGCACTAAGCAGAATAGTTGCAGATGAAGGAAAATGCCTGTGGAAATAGTGGGCTTGGGACCTTAAAGAAGTTTCCAGATGTGGGGCAGATGTCACACTAGATAAGACGATATGCACTTTTGGAAGCCGATCTTTTCACCTCCATCTCTGCTACATATCTCAGATCTATCCATTCTCTTCACCTTCCAACCCCCTTCAGCTTTTAGCTGGATTAGGGTCAACTGATTCAACTGATTCCACTTTTGTCTGCTAGCATCCATTTGCCACAAAGAAACCAGAGCGCTTCCCTGCTGACAGCATTCAAATGGCTTCTCAATACATTTGGAATGAAATCTAAACTTCTAATCAGGACTTCTGATGCCCCAAACCATCAGACCCAACATTACTCTCCATCTCAGCACTTATCATTCTTCTCTGAGCTAACGCTACCCCAACCAATCTGGGCTGCTATCTGTCCCTTGATTACAAGTTGCTACATGAGGGCCCGCTGTCCCCAAGAAACAGTTTTCCTCACATCCTCAAGTAGCTGATTCCTACTTATGAATCAGCATTCGACTCAAGTATTTGCTCTCGCAGAAGCCTTTGCTGAGCACCCACTGTCTAATACACACAGTCACATGACTGTGTAACTGTATTCCCACCACCCATCATGATCTGAGGCTGACCTTTATTTATTTACTTATTTTTTGCCTGTTGCCCTCACCAGAATTAAGCTGTTGGAGAGCAGGAGTCTTGTCCCCTTCAATGACCACTGCGTCTCTAGCGCCCGGACATGACTGAGCGACTGAACTGAACTGAACTCCAGCACCTACAATAGTGTCTCTAACTCACCATCAGTTCAGCTCAGGCGCTCAGGCGTGTCCAACTCTTTGCGACTCTGTGGGCCGCAGCATGCCAGGCCTCCCTGTCCATCACCAACTCCCGGAGTTCACCCAAACTCATGTCCATTGAGTCTGTGAAGCCATCCAACCATCTCATCCTCTGTCGTCCCCTTCTCCTCCTGCCTTCAATCTTTCCCAGCATCAGGGTCTTTTCAAATGAGTCAGCTCTTCGCATGAGGTGGCCAAAGTATTGGAGTTTCAGCTTCAACATCAGTCCTTCCGGTGAACACTCAGGACTGATCTCCTTTAGGATGGGCTAACTATAGAATTCATAAATAAATGAAAAGCACAAAGAAGACTGCATCCTAGCTGCATTAATCATTACCTGGAAGTCCACTTGATATAGAAACAGCATTTACTTCTTTAAGCCTCCTATGCAGAACGATTGCTCCTGACACCGTGTCAAACCACTAATGACACTTAACAGATTATCCAAAATCAAATATTTCAATGCACACCCTCAGGCTGCTCTAACAGGTGCTAGGTCACTTCAGCCATGTTCAACTCTTTGAGACCCCGTGGACTGCAGCCCACTAGACTCCTCTGTCCATGGGATTCTCCAGGTAAGAATACAGGAATGGGTGGCCATTCCCTTTCTCCAGGAGATCTTCCCAGCCCAGAGACTGAACCTGAGTTTCCTACATCGCAGGTGGATTCCTTACAGTCTCAACCACCAGGGAAGCCCAGGCTGACCCATGGCTTTTCGTCAAGTGTAAGTACTGGCTTATCGTAATTAAATATCAGAGCTGAAAGAGATGTTTTGCATGTTGTTTGTTTTAGTTGCTAATCACGTCCAGTCATGTCTTTTGCGACACAGGGACTATAGCCCTCTGTCCTTGGGATTTCCCAGGCAAGAATACGGGAGTTGTTTGCCATTTCCTTCTGCAGAGGATCTTCCCAACCCAGAGATCGAGCCCACATTTTCTGCTTGGCAGGCGGACTCTTTACCACTGAGCTACTTGAGAAAGAGATCTTAGGCATACATTCTTGAAATGTGACATTAACAGCAACAAAAATGATATTAGGTAACATTTACTGGGTGTATACCATGATCCAGTCACTGTACTAAGTGCTGTGTATGGGTCATCATATTTAATTCTCATTTCAACTTTGCAAAGTAGATATGTTATACTCATTTACAGACGAGAAAATCAATTTAGTAATCTGTCCATGGCCACACACCTAGGAAGAACACAGCTGGTGTACGCACAGCCCTCAACTTGCAAACTCATCCTTCCGCCCAGACAACAGACATCGTATTCATTTTCTGAGCCAAAGTGTGGCCTCCCAACTTTTAAAAGTACCATGCTCCAGACAGGACCTGCCAACAGAGTGGTACTGGTACCAAGAGAAATCCTCACCCGTTCTATTCTTAGAGATGCTCTGTTCCAAGTTGCACAGATAAAGAAATAAATGTCCAACCAAGTTAAGTAATTTTTCTGAGGTCACATAGTGTCAGGACAGAACCCAGTGAGTCATTCTGCTCTTTACAAAGCTCCACAAGAAGTCATCCGGGAATGGTAAACATTAGAGCAACACTATTGATTTCGGGGTTAGAAAGAGTCACACTCACTGTGAAAAGGTGACTCTGGCCTGGTGCAGTGAGCTGCTCTGCTAAAGATGCCTAGAGTTCTCCTCGCCACTACTGCAGAGCTCTCTGGCTCAAGTGACTTTGTCTTGTTTTCATTGGTACACAGGAAAATAGCACCACTGAGTAAAGTATATAAATATTTACTGAACCCTACATGCCCAGCGCCCTACTAGGTGGTGGTATGAGCTCGAATGAAAGCAGGTGAGATGAAAATTGGTCCCTGATCTCCTGCAAGGCAAAGCAGAATGGTTTTCTCCTGCCAAGCAGAGAAGATAAATGCAGCGAATAGGAAGTGGGGATATTATCCTTCCAGGAACTGGTAATGGCCTTCAGACACACAGGCAGCTGTGCATAAGCTTTCCAGATGAATCGCTTAAAAACTACTTCGGGTGTATCTTCTTTTGTTCCTTTATTTTCTATTCTCCTGTTACCTTTTGGAAATCATTAAGAGAAAAGAGCAAATCAAAGTGGGCAGGCTCTATTTGAGTTCAGTTTCACAGTCAGCAAGATGAGCAGGAGTGCATTTAGGGTGGAGCTGGTGAGGCACAGCAGGCGACCTCTGCTTTTTCTCCCCTGGAATCTTCAAGGCAGCCCACGCCTCCCTGCCAGGGCCTGAAGACGAGACTCTGAGGGATTCTAGAAGCTGATCTGCAACAGCTGCTGACTCTATAATGGCAAAGGAGAATTAAATATCTGCTAAAGCTCCAAAGACCAGGAAGCTTTCTCTGCTTACCTCATGCTTTATCTCCAAAACTAACTGTAAAGAAAAGTCTTGGCTTCATTTATTGGATCCTTAACAATTATTTGTTGGATGAATGTATAGATCAGCTGTGCCTTCACAGGAGCCACCATTAAACCGAAAAGTCCATGAAGCGTGTCTAAACTCTACGGAGGGTTTTTTCGTAAACCACTTCCTCTGCAGCAAATGGCCACATTGCTGTAGAGCACCAGCTTAAAATACATCCCCATCGAAGCTGATTTCCCTATTCTCTTATAACAGAGGGGAGGATAATGAAGCCTGAAAAAAATGTTGTAACTCTCTGACTCCAGTGAAGAGAAGAGGAAGCCCAGATTGCCTCTTTTTTTTTTTTTTTTTTAAACTGAATAGACCTGTTTTTCAAATTTATAGCAAGTTGCCAAGTTTGACAGAATGGCTTCTTGCCTTATCCCTGCCAAGGTTTCTAACCCACAGCAGTGTGAGTTACAAGGCAGACAGAAGAGCACAAAACTGATCATCATTCCTCTGTAACTTGGAAAACTGAAACTCAAAGACAGAAAACGATTTTCAAACTAGGAGTTTTGTGCTGGCTGCCACGACCCTCATTGTCTTCTTACGCTTGAGACCTTTTCTTCATCCAGTCAGCAAGCATTTTCTGAACAGCTATCATGGGCCAGGCACTGCATTAGGCTCTCAAGGACGCAGAGATGAGTACATCATGGCATTTGGCCTCGAGGAGTTCGAAACTTGGTAAAGAGAAGGGCCTAAAACGACCAATTACAACACATTGTGATAAATACACTGAAGAAATACACTCTTCTACCACGGGATGCTTTTGGAACATAGATTTAAAAGCTGCAAATTCTGCAAGCTGAGCATATTTGTTTTTGAATATGGTAGAGGGATTTGGAATTTTTCATAAGAAAAACACGTCTGTATCAAAATTGTCGATTTAATTAGGAGTGATTATTAACAATTAGGAATAACCTGGATCCCTCAGCAGTTGTTGGGTTAATATTAGTGACTTGTATCGGTGACCAAATACCTCTCTCATGGTTAAGCTCTCCATTTTGCCCATGAGGAAGTTGAGGCTGAGAATTTAACACGGCCTTATTTATAAACAAATTGTCTTTACATTAAATGTCCTCGGGGGAACTCAAGACATTCAAACTTTGAAAACGTACAAAGGGATTAATTTCTGAAACGGTGATGGGAAAAGAGAGCTAAAGCAAACCAGAAACGGAGCAGAGAGGGCTGCCGCCCACCCAGAGAGCGTGGAAAGAGTCCGAGGGCAGGGTCTGCAGTTACCGTCGGCCCTGAGGCCAGCTGCGCGGCCAGCGCGGGAAGACTCGCTGCGCCCGCCTGTCCCAGCCGCTTCTCCAGACCCAGTCTGCAGAGGAGACGGCCGGAATGGGGAATGCGGCCGAAGGAGCGGCCGGATTCCACCAACTGCCGTAACCTGGTGTCGTAAAGATCTGTGGGAGGGCGTCTTTGTTCCGCCGCGGCTCAACCAGCGGGTCGCAGGGTGACCACTCACTGCACAGGTTCCCCAGTGCTGGGACCAGCGGTGGTTAGACGAGCAAAGATAGCTTGGCTGGTCATCTCAAGGCCCAGTGAGTCAGTCAGATAAGTGAGGTGCATTCAAGGAATTTCCGGTCTTGTCCATTTTCTCTTGAGAATCTCTTGGGTTCTTTTGGAAGCATATTACCCAGTGACCTGGGTTTTGGTTTTTTTTGTTGTTTTTTTTTTTGCCATTATGATATTGCAATGTTCTTTTCTATGATTTAAAATAAGCATTAGAGTCTACATGTTCAGTCACATGTTAAAGAAATCATTTTAAAATTCCCAAAGAGATAATAGTATCAAAACCAATTGTTTCAAGGAGCCATATGTAAGTGGGATTCAGAATGGCCCTGGGAGGCAGAGGCCTGTTCTGCCACTATCCAGCTGAGCCACCTTGACAGTTGCTTTTACTCTTTTGTCTCTTAATTCCCTTAACTATGAAATGTGGGGTTTGGACTAGCTCAATGTTCTCCAAATACCAATTCATGAAACAGTTGCACATGGGTAATTTAAGAAATTCCCAAGCTATACTGGGTCCTGGTGAGTTCCAAGATGCTGTTTTGGTTTTTTTTCCCTAACTCCCTACAAAAGGTAGGATGTACAGCTGGTTTGGAAAACCCTGAAGTTTCTTTCACCTTTGTCAAGCAATGTTTTAATGAGGTAGACAAGCATGAAAAAGGACCTAGGAAGAAAGCATTTTTCAAAGTGTTAAGCCCGCGTTCAAGCATAAAAAGCAGCAAATGACTTACACAGAATGTCGTGGATATTTCTCTAATAAGTTGTAGGCATGAGAGTTAGTTAGATTTTACAAGTCTTTTTTTTATTTTAAATGAGGTATTAATAGCTAAAATAATACCTTTTTTGCTCACAGACAAAACAAAAGGCAAACCCAGCAATGGAGACGAGGCAATTAAGTGGGGGCTTATGCTGAAGAAAGAGTTTTATAAAGCCAAAGGCATTCCCAACCAATGAAGCAGGTGCCTTGATCAGCAAGCATAGTTAACAAAGAAAATTGAATTCTTTGAAAACAATCTGGAAAGGAACTTGGAAGCCATATCCAAACAATGCTCTGGGGCTGACATTTCAAAAATGTATTTGCTCTTTATTCTAATCTGTGGTACTTTCATCAAAGTGAAGGCATGACATATGGAACAGAAGCTATGTAGTGAGATGAAGGAGTAGTCAGATGCAAGTGGTTGGAAAAGACCCAGAGATTACAATCTGGTTCACCTTATACATCCAGTCTCAGCTCCCTGAGACTGGGAAGAGCTGTCATTTATGGAGCGCCTCTGCTAGAACAGGCTGCTGAGCTTTCTACAATCCTCAAAAGAATGTGGGGGAGATGGAGGCCCGGAAAGATTACCTGTGTCACACAAGGTCTCAGACTGGCTAAGAGATGGAACTGGGATTCGAACTCAATCTGAACTTTCTGCTGCTTCTGAATTCAATTCCCCACTGACATTATCCAAATACTATTTCTGTCCTGTTGAAGCCAGAGAGGCAAGTGGCAGAATGCTGAGTGTCTTCTCAGTACGTTTCAGAGGTTTACAGATGGAGTTTCTCTGGAACAGTTTAGCATCAATAAGGGACTGTTATTGAAGGGTGCTCTCTCCTTCTGTCTTTATTATTGTTGCTATTGCTTGTTTTCTCTGATACCCAATACAGCCCCCATTATTTCTGATTGCCTATTCTTTATGAGATGAACACCACGCTGGAAAATAAGAAAACAGTATTTTCTTAAAACCTGATCTTTTCTTCAGGCTGCTGCTCAGTTGCTCAGGCACATCTGACTCGTTGCAACCCTGTGGCTGCAGCACGCTAGGTTTCCCTGTCCTTCGCCATCTCCCAGAGCTTGCTCAAACTCATGTCCATCAGGTCGGTGATGCCATCCAACCGTCTCCTCCTCTGCCATCCCCTTCTCGTCCTGCCTTCAGTATTTCCCAGCATGAGGGTCTTTTCTAATAAGTCTGTTCTTCGCATCAGGTGGCCAAAGTATTGGAGCTTCAGCTTCAGCATCAGTCCTTTCAATGGATATTCAGGATTAATTTCCTTTCGGATGGACTGGTTGTATCTCCTTGCAATCCAAGAGGCACTCAAGAGTCTTCTCCAACACCACAGTTCAAAAGCATCAATTCTTGTTGCTCAACCTTCTTTATGGTCCAGTTCTCACATCTATACTTGAAGTCAAGTGGGCCTCAGGAAGCATCACTATAAACAAAGCTAGTGGAAGTGATAGGATTCCAGCTGAGCTATTTCAAATCCTTCAGATGATGCTGTGAAAGTGCTGCACTCAATATGTCAGCAAATTTGGAAAACTCAGCAGTGGCCACAGGACCGGAAAAAGTCAGTTTTCATTCCAATCCCAAAGAAAGGCAATGCCAAAGAATGCTTAAACTACCACACAATTGCACTCATCTCACAGTCTAGTAAAGTAATGCTCAAAATTCTCCAAGCTGGGCTTCAACAGTACGTGAACTGTGAACTTCCAGATGTTCAAGCTGCTTTTAGAAAAGGCAGAGGAAACAGAGATCAAATTGCCAACATCCGCTGGATCAGGGAAAAAGCAAGAGAATTCCAAAAAAACATCTATTTCTGCTTTACTGACTATGCCAAAGCCTTTGACTGTGTGGACCACAATAAACTGTGGAAAATTCTGAAAGAGATGGGAATACCACACCACCTGACCTGCCTCCTGAGAAATCTCTATGCAGGTCAAGAAGCAGCAGTTAGAACTGGACATGGAACAATAGACTGGTTCCAAATAGGAAAAGGAGTCCGTCAAGGCTGTATATTGTCACCCTGCTTATTTAACTTATATGCAGAGTACATCATGAGAAATGCTGGACTGGATAAAGAATAAGTTGAAATCAAGATTGCCAGGAGAAATATCAATAACCTCAGATATGCAGATGACATCACCCTTATGGCAGAAAGTGAGGAACTAAAAAGCCTCTTGATGAAAGTGAAAGAGGAGAGTAAAAAAGTTGGCTTAAAACTCAACATTCAGAAAACGAAGATCATGGCATCTGATCCCATCACTTCATGGCAAATAGATGGGGAAACAGTGGAAACCGTGGCTGACTTTATTTTGCAGGGGCGGGGGGGGCGGGCTCCAAAATCACTGAAGATGTTGGCTGCAGCCATGAAATTAAAAGACACTTGCTCCTTGGAAGGAAAGTTATGACCAACCTAGACAGCATATTAAAAGCAGAGACATTACTTTGCCAACAAAGGTCTGTCTAGTCAAGGCTATGGTTTTTCCAGTAGTCATGTATGGATGTGAGAGTTGAACTGTGAAGAAAGCTGAGCGCCAAAGAATTGATGATTTTGAAGTGTGGTGTTGGAGAAGACTCTTGAGAGTCCCTTGGACTGCAAGGAGATCCAACCAGTCCGTTCTAAAGGAAATCAGTCCATAATATTCAATGGAAGTACTGATTGAAGCTGAAACTCCAATACTTTGGCCATTTGATGCAAACAACTGTCTCTTTGGAAAAGACCCTGATGCTGGGAAAGATTGAGGGCAGGAGGAGAAGGGGTTGACAGAGGATGAGATGGCTGGATGGCATCACCGACTCAATGGACATGAGTTTGGGTGGACTCTGGGAGTCGGTGATGAACAGGGAGGCCTGGCATGCTGCAGTCCACAGGGTCACAGAGAGTTGGACACGACTGAGCGACTGAACTGAACCTAACTGAAACTTGACAATTATAAAAACCATAGCCTTGACTAGAAGGACCTTTGTTGGTAAAGTAATGTCTCTGCTTTTAAATATGCTATCTAGGTTGGTCATAACCTTCCTTCCAAGGAGTAAGCGTCTTTTAATTTCATGGCTGCAGTCCCCACCTGCAGTGATTTTGGAGCCCCCCAAATAAAGTCTGTCACTGTTTCCATTGTTTCCCCATCTATTTGCCATGAAGTGATGGGACCGGATGCCATGATCTTCGATTTTTGAATATTGAGTGTTAAGCCAGTTTTTTAATTCTTCTCTTTCACTGTCCTCAAGAGGCTCTTTAGTTCTTCTTCACTTTTTGCTGTAAAGGTGGTGTCATCTGCACATCTGAGGTTACTGAGATTTCTCCCGGCAATCCTGACTCCCGCTTGGGCTTGAGGCTGCACTGTGTGTCAAAATCTGTTGCATGTACACACATGGTCAACCAGTCAAAACTCAGCGATAAGTGACTCGAGCCTGAAATGGTCCTTGCTCACTGAAATCACAAACAGCTAAGAGTTATTTTACATCTAAAGCAGACTCATCTTGTGTTGATGAACAGCATGGACTAGAACATACAATGGCTCAAAGCAGAAAGCTGTGGAAGGAGATGAACGGAACCCATTGCTTTTGTCTTTATGTCAACAGCTCCTTTTTCAGGAGGGGAAACAAACCCCTTTAAATGGATCATTGATTCCATAGAATATGGATCAAAATCAGAAAAATTGCAGTGAAAAAATGCATAATATCCATCAGTTAAGCACGACTTTGGAATTAGCCCCTGGTGCTTGGGCCTCACTGGCAGAGCAGTGGAACTCACCGTGTATTTCTTTTCCGTAGCAGATGGATCCTGGATCTGCTACACCCCATCCTTCATCACACAGGAGTTAAGACTGGCACTGGGCAGAGGAGGAGATGGTTGGATGGCACCGCTGACTCAATGGACATGAGTCTGGGAAAATTCTGGAAGATGGTGAAGGACAGGGAAGTCTGGCATGCTGCAGTTCCTGGGGTCGCACTGAGTCACACACCTTGAGCGACTGAGCAACAGCAAAGCGGTGCAGAGAGGATCCGAGGAGCTCGGGCCGGCTGCGGCCATCTTTTCTCAGGGCCTTGGGCTAGGCTTTGCCTGCCTCTGAAACCCAAACCAGCGCCTTTCCTGAAGGCTTGTCTCTGGTGTCAAGCGTGATCCTTGGTGCCACCAGGGCTGCGGGAGCGTGTTGCCCCCTCTACCCACTACCCCCGTCCCCCACACCTCCCTGCCAAGGCCGTGGGACCCGTGCTCTAGAGAAGCCTGCACCCCCCAGTCTCCGATGCCAGTTCCTTTTATTTCCGTGAAGCTGCTTAATGAGATTCTTCATGCATAAAATTAATTTTTGCTCTCTCCTCTCAGCTTTTACCACTAAAGGATTTACTTACAATTTTGTCAGATTTTATTTATATGTGCAATAAAGGGGACCCAAACTATAATGAAGGCTTTTATGGATAATGATGGGAGATACAGAGGGAAGCAAAGAGCGGGCAGCCAGCCAGGCCCCCTTTGGAGGCCAGGATGCATTATGCACGAGGCAGCCCCGCTGAAACCCACGCGAGGTCCTGCCTTCCCAGGGCAGTACCTCAAGTCAGATCCTGGTGTTTTGCTGGGGGAGAGGAGGAGGAGAAGGGCGATGAGTAAACAGTGCTAATAAGCAGGCTTTCCGGGAATGTGGCTGCTTTCACACACACTGGGTTTTTCTCCAGCCCTTCACACACGTGTCCTGAGCCGCTGCTTGGAAGCCAATGGGCTGTGGCCCCACTTGCCCCCGGGAAGCTCTCTGGAGCTGGAAGGGGAGCAGAGATGGACACTGAGCGTCATCCCAGAGCCGGCACTGTGCCAGGCTGTGCTCACTGGGCGCCGGCCCCGAGCTGGCGCTGTGTCAGGCCCTGTTTGACATGATGTCACCTCACCTTCCAAATAGTCGGTAGGGTGGCTGTTATCATCCCCACTTAAAAGACAAGGAAACCAAGGTCCAGAGAGACGCCATAGCTGCCCAAGGTCAGATGCCAGTGTTTGTGGAATTCTCCCTGTCTCCACCTCCATCTGGGTAGTGGGGAAGCTTACTCTTTTCTTTCCCACTCCAAGCTCAGCCGTGAACACTCCTACAGGCTAGAACATTCAGCTCAGGGCGTCCAGATCAAGCCCTCGATGGGGGTCAGGAGGCCCTGCCTCTAATTGGCTCCCGTTTTTACTACTAGGTGCTATCTGTCCTTGGGCAATCACTGGCCTTTGCTGGCTGTTACGTCTTCCTTTGAAAAACACGATGATGATCTCAGGGAGCCCGTAGAGAGCTGGCATTCCTACTCTGGGACACACTGTCCGCAAAGCCGACAAGAGAGTGTGTGCGAAGTGCCTGTGTTGACTCAGACAGGGACGGAGCTCAGTTTTTAGACTAAAACACTTGGAGCCAGGCCACAGCACAGACAGAGCTGGGATGGTCTCCGGATTTCCCGAGCTGGGGGTGACTGCCAAGCTGCCGTGGAACATGAGAGACTTTCCTCTTACCCACTCATCTCGTGCCAACACTAGAAGAATCAGAAAGGCGACCAAAATGAAAGTCGCATCAGACAGCTAAGGGCTGACCATTGGCATGAAGAACGGAGCGCGGTGCAGCCCTTTCCAGGATGAGGACCTTGCTGTGGAGCCCCGAGGCCGGGCAGGGACTTTGCTTTCAGGAAAACTTGTTCCTATTGGCAGCTCGTCTGTCCAGTAAGGAAGAGATGTAACTGGGTAACTGGGAACGTGAATCAGGTGAGGAATTCTTGTGAGACAGTGTGGCCTTCTCCGCTGCCCTGGGTTCTGTCTTTGGCACTTCAACAGAGTGATCAGAGCCACAAAACTTTACCCACCCAGCCCACGCTTGCTGACTCTACTGCTCTAAACAGCTAGGTGCTCCACGCTCTGCTAGATATCAAGGAGGAGAAGGAAAGGAAGACGCAACACGTTTCCTGATGTGCTCAGACTCAGTGAGGACTGTGGCAAAGAGGGTGTTGTACATTTGGAGCTAAAGAGGAGTGGGCCGTGGAGAAAAGTCTTTACTGGGGTTAAGGCAGGAAAAAGTAATTCTCAAGAAGATAGGTATTCGAACTGAATCTTGAAGGATGGGTAGAGTCTAGCCAGGTAGTTGCACAAGGGGAAGGTGTTCCCGCAGAGAGAACGCTCGATGCCTCTTCACCGATCATGCCACATCTAATAGGAGAAAAGGCATTGATTAAACGGAGTCAGGACAGTCTTCTCTCAGTGGGGTTTTCAGGAGCTGCAGCATAGAATATCTGAGTCTCTAATGCACATAACTTTCCCCTTTCTAAATGGGCAGCTGTTGTCCGTCTCCTTCCTAGGAGACTGACTGAAATCTCTTTCCACCAATCTCACTGTGAATGTTCTGCAATGAGAAAGGGTGTAGCAAGGTTCTCTTTCCAAAAGGTGAAGAGGAAGAAAGGATGGGAGAGAGAAGAATCAGGTCTGGTGAAGCCCCAGCCACACTCAGGTGCTCCATATAGTGGGGGACCACGTTCCGTAAAGCCAAGGATCAATTCCCAAAGGGAGACTCAGGGGTGGAGAAGGCACACAAGTTGCTTACTAGGCCAGCAACTCTCCCCAAGCAACTCACAGCCCAGATGTGAGTCAGCAGTGGAAACAGAAAAACGTAAGGAGGAGAGAAAAGGCATCTTGGCTGTCTTCCAAATTGTTAAGAAATAAACATGGGAGACAGGAAACGAGTTGCCACGAGCTAATGGCTAGACCAGGCTGAACTGCTGCGGTGGCTCGAGCAGCGTTCCCAGCGCATCTTGGTGACGGGAGAAGAAGCAGTGTTGCTGATACCCGGACTAGAGACGGCGGCGGAGGCGGGGAGGGCATGGGAAGGCACCCGGCTCTCCTCCTTCAGCTCCAGGGCCAGCCACGAAATGTTCCTTGAGCAGGTGGGGGAGGGTAAAAAGCACAGCTGAGTGTCTAGAGGAGCAATCCAGGCTACAAAGTTGGAAGACGTATTTCGGACTTCTTCACTGACAAGTAGCATCTTTCTTTCTCCCTCCATGAGCTATCTTATCTTAAGAGTAGAAGCAGAGGTGATGAATGAGGTGAGGCCATGTGAAAGAGATGTGAAGGCAACAAGAACAACAAAGCATTGAGCAATTTCTGGTGACTCACACGCAGAGAGAGAATGTTTTCGTGGAAGAAAGCCAGAGACGGCCTCACGGGAAGCATTGTGAGCTTTTCTTTTGCAATCTCATTATGACTTTAATAGCCTTTTCTGATTACTACAGTGATGGAGGTTCTTTGTATGATATTTGGAAAGTACACAAAAGCACACAAAAGCAAATAAAAATCATGCACTATCTTAAAGAAAAGCACTATTAACATTTTAACTCTTAAAGATCAAAAGTTATTTTAGAGAAAAACAAGAAAAGGTGGCAAAAAGCTGTGAGAACCTGGAGGGGATTCCGTGGCGGTCCAGGAGGCAGGGTTCTTCACTCCCAGTGCCAGAGCCCAGGTTCGGTCCCTGGTCAGAGAACCATGACCCTGTGACTTACATGGTGCAGCAAAAAAGTAAAAAGCCATGAGAACTTTGAACTCCCAATAGATAGCAAATAATTTAGTGACATGAAAAATGATTTCTACTAATAATGTACTGAAGCACATAAATTCTTCTTAGAAACTTCATGGGTAAAAATAGCAAGAATTGAGACAAGGGTATTCTGACAGGTTGGTCATCTTTACAGTTGACTGTGGCACACGGTGGAGGTCCCTGCCATCGCGCCCCTGAGTCTCATTCTCTCTCCTTCATTGTGTCCATCACTTTTTCCCTTTGGGATAGTCCAGCAGTGAGGTGAGTGACCCTGACTTGGCAAGGCCCAGGGTAGAGTGAGTATCAGGAAAGGATGAGGATGAGTGCCAAGAATGACTTTCAGGCAGATTAAAGCTTAAAGTAAATACTATTCTCGGTGCCCTTCTTATCCAGGCAGAGATGAGCAGGACTAGAAAGCTTCTCTTTTGAGTCTTAACAGGACAGATGCTTTTGGGGGGACTTCCGTGCTCCCCTCTGACACTCAAGTTGAGGATGCTGTTGCCTGTGGACAGGACAGGCTACCTCCTCCCCTACCGTCATGATCTGCACCTGATAACAAAGATTTTTCCACTGGCCCTGGTCCAGGCAGCACCTCCCCTGCCCACTCACAGGCTGACAACTGGATTAAGCTGCACCCAGATCTGGGCCTTGTGTTGTCTACAGAAAGTTCAGAGAGAAGGATTGCCATTGCTTCCCCTCACTGACTGCCACAAGTTCTAACCAGCTATACCCTCATCAGACGCCATGTCCTAGGGGATTTCCCAGTAGCGATGTCACTATAATCCAGGGAAGGACTGGAAACCACAGTGACTGCAGACTTCTGGAGAGTGGCAAGTGCAATCAAGCCTAGGAAAGAGTCCTGCTGCCCACAACTGTGCCACCCGAAGACTGTTGTCCATGATATGGGTTCATCGGTAGGAAGCGTGCAAGCAAGACCCAACAAAGTCATGTAAGAAGGTCATCGAGAAGTTCAAGATCTTCTCCTTTACGAGGGCATCTGTTTTTACAGATTTCTAGCCTACGGCATGGGGAAATCAGACACTATCTTTTCAATTTCCAGCCAAGTTTTGGACAAAAATTTCTTAACTATTCAGGATTCACACTGTGCTAGAGCGCTGACCCCATGACATTTGCTCATTTGTTCATTATTTATTCATATATACCCACTTATTCATTCATTTGATAAATATTTATTGATCGTATGACATGGCCTGCTGGGGCTTCCCATGTGGCTCAGAGGTAAAAGTCTGCCTGCCGATGCAGGAGATGCAAGAGACGCAGGTTCGATCCCTGGGTGGGTAAGAGCCCCTGGAGGAGGGCGTGGCAACCTGCTGCAGCACTCTTGCCTGGGAAGCCCCATGGACGGAGGAGCCTGGTGGGCTGCAGTCCACAGGGTCACAAAGAGCGCACATACATGATGAATACCCAGCCAGCTACCAAAAGTAATCAGGAAAATTGCTTTTTAAAATAAAACTCAAAAGTTAATGGAGAAAACTCTTCAGTTCAGTTCAGTTCAGTCGCTCAGTCGTGTCTGACTCTTTGCGACCCCATGAGTCGCAGCACGCCAGGCCTCCCTGTCCATCACCGACTCCCGGAGTTCACTCAGACTCGTGTCCATCGAGTCCGTGATGCCATCCAGCCATCTCATCCTCGGTGGTCCCCTTCTCCTCCTGCCCCCAATCCCTCCCAGCATCAGAGTCTTTTCCAATGAGGCAACTCTTCGCATGAGGTGGCCAAAGGACTGGAGCTTCAGCTTTAGCATCATTCCTTCCAAAGAAATCCCAGGGCTGTTTGCCTTCAGAATGGACTGGTTGGATCTCCTTGCAGTCAAGGGACTCTCAAGAGTCTTCTCCAGCACCACAGTTCAAAAGCATCAATTCTTCGTCACTCAGCCTTCTTCACAGTCCAACTCTCACATCCATACATGACCCTCTTATGTATCAGTAATAGCAATGATACTAACTGACCTTCATCAAACACTTACTATATGGAAAGCATTACCCCAGAGTTTTATGTGATTTAACTCATCCTTTCCTTATAACAAGCCCATAAGGTATGTAATAGTATTGGGTTGACCAAAACGTTGGTCAGGTTTTCCCATAACATCTTATGGAAAAACTCAAATGAATGTTTTGGCCAACCCAATACTACCACCTTTTTAAGATCAGAAAACAGGCCCATAAACGTTAACTTGCCCAAGATCACCAGATAAAACAGGGAGATCTCAAGAGCCTGCGGTCTTGTCAGCATGCCGTGTGGAGTAAGTCCTGTGAGCACACAGGGAGGCCTGCTTCCTTTCTAACTCAATGTCCAGGCTTTGTCTCAAGGACTGAGGTGAGAGTCTTGTGCAGCAGATCCGCACCCTTAATCACCATATACTGTAACGCCCACTGGGCCACGCTGAGGGCATTCAGGCCCACGTGTGGAAGGCAAGAAGGCACGATTCCATGCTTGATATTGGGGACAGATGTGTCCCCAGACGACTCTGACTCAGAATTCTGCTTGCCAAGACAATGAGTCTGAACTGTTTGTCCAACCAACAGATAATATGCTTAAGAAGCAAGCAAGTTATTCAAGAAGACGCTTTTCTCCGAGTCATTGCTGGGGATCTGAATCTTTGGCAGAGTGATTCCAATGAATGAACCAGCCCAAAAGCACGTGAGATGGTGCACCCAACCCGACCAGGACAGGATCTTACCTATTGCTTTGAAGTCACAGCGAGACTTAAGGAATTAAAGGAATTTTTTTTTAAGTTTTTGTGATATCGAATTTTCTAATCCAGAAGCCCAGCTCAAAAATTTCAAACAAAATCCACAAAATTCACATTGGGCACCGGGGTTATCAGGTAAAATCAATATTTCCTACAAAGAAGGCAATGTATTGGGGGCTATCTTCTGCTCTTTCTTTCTCTGTAATAGAACACTTTCTCTTGTAGCTGAAGTCTTGATTTATGTATTTTTTCTTTTAGGACCACTTAAAGACCATCAGTCTACCTGTTTTACTTTCAGCAAAATGCAAATATATATATATTTAGAATAACTAAGTAAATAATTTATAACTTGAACAGTAAATTATTTATTTACTCCAGGAATACATATTTAGAATATGAACATAAATATTTTATAATCTGTGCCACCACTAATGAAAGTGAAATCAGCCTGCTCGCAGCTCTGGTTTGTACTGTACCTCCTCAACAGCATCAAGGACCTGCGCACAACCTCGCCCCATCTGCACTCCATCACTCGCTGTACTCGCAGGGTTTCCCGAAACAGCCAGCCTTTGAAGTGTGTGTCAGCCTGCCTCCTTCATATGCCTCCTTCTTGCTCCCGCTCACCCCTTCCCCTTCCTTGATCTTTCTCTCATCTGGTAAGCCTCTGGTCAACAAACATTTATTGAGCACTGACCATAGTTAACGCTTGCTAAGAACTGTGGAGGAATAAAGAGGCGGGAAGTTAACTGCGGGCCTTCCTAGGAGTTGATATTCTGGCTAAGTTAAATACATACTCTGAAAACAAGCAAGCCATCACACAAAACGACAGAGCACTTCAAGTGATTGCTGCGGATACTTTCGAAAAGTGATGGCATTTGAGCAAACCACCTGGACACGATTTGACAGCTGTGGGAATTCGTAAAAACTGAAAATATACATGGGGAAGAATTTATGATCTCTGAATAAAACGGCTTCTTCTGAATTTTAGAACTACTCGAAAACCTTAGTGCACTTATCATCCAGCAGCAACTGGCATTATTATGCTCAGAAAATAGAATACAACTGTGAAAAGCCCAGCATGGGAAAATGGCGATGATTGAAGCACCAGGAACAGAACCTTTTGGAATTAAGTATTTGATATTAAATGTTGGACTGTAAAGCATAGGAGAGAAGCAGGAAGAAAAAAAAAACCATGAAAATTGTATAAAACCTTTAAAATTAGGGACAAATTGAACATAAGGTCGTTTTACAAATCCTCGATACATTAGAAGAGCTTTAGGAAAGGTCTCCTCTTTGGAACTTGGGAGAAGGCAGTACTAGGCTGATGTACAGATGCTGTTTCCTCAGTAGGTACTTGACACACATTGCTCAAAGCAATCCTCCCGATAATCTCACCAGATAACTGCTACTGCTATCATTCTAAAGGTGAGGAGACGGAGACTCAGAGTTTAAGAGCAAACCCTAACCGCGGAGAGCCAGCAAATGACAGACGGGTATGTGGCTAATTTTACACTTTTACCTGTTTTTGAAGACAGTGAGCCATCTATATTTGTTGGGTGGGAATGGCAAGTGTTTATTATTTCCAGCTCATTAGCTATATTTTAAATTTTTTTCTATTTTCTTACACATTTATTTTGTCTGCTTGATCTTTTGGTTCTTATGAGGGGTGTTAAAAATATCTCTCAGTTAGAGAGTAGACTTGAACATTTCTCCTGAATATTTCCTCTTAAAATTCTGTCACTTTGGGGTTTAAAAATATGAAATGGCATTAATAAGTTAATAAAAAATTTAAACTGTTATATATTCCTGGTGAACTAATACTTTTATCATTATGAAGTGACTCTCTTTATCTTTATCAGTGAGTTTATTATAGGCTATTTTTTTAATAAAATTCATGTGACTCTCTAAAATATCTTTTATTAGTGTTTTTATAATATACTCAGCTCTTTTAGACATTTTTAATGGGAAATGCATTCCCATTATTCCCACCATGGTGCAAATTCAGAATGCCATGGTTTATTTTTATTAAAAGATGACCACTTGGATTGGTTTTTATTAGTATTTTTCTGATATTTCCTTTCCAATCTGCTTACATTACTACTATCCCAATAAAGATGCTGTGGGATATTTTCTGGTTCGGTGATTATCAGCTGTAGCCTGTGACTCTGTAGTTAGCATGGCAGGAAATGTTTGCAGTGACTGTAGGTGCACATACAGGCACAATCTGCTTTCCCTTTCCAATGGGTGAAGAATGCTTCTTGTCCATATTTTATTTATGGAGATTTCCAGTGTTTTCTCTGCACTAAACTTTAAACATCTTAAACTCGACTGTTAAATTTAGAATCATCTCAAGATCCCTAAGAAGTCAGCGATGCCAAAATAAAAGCAAAATTTTGAGCCAAAAAAAACAGAGCCAGCCAAAAAAATAAAAGAATCAAAGAAGTGAACTGAACTGCCCAGAGAACTTGTCCACTCGCTACTTTCAGGTATTGCCCTCCTGTGCTGGCGCCACTAAGACAGGTCCTTGCCAAGTAGGTCTCCGTCTCACCCAGAACTAGAACTCGACCTGGCACTGCTAGGACTTTCCAGCACGGAGATCTTCAGCCATCATTTCCCACCTCCCTTTTCTTTAACGTAATTGCACCCCTTCGGAATTCCATATTTAGTCTGCTTCCTACATGAGATGGAAAACAACAGCAGCCTCACCAGGATGTTGAAGGAACTGTGAAAAAAAATTACACAGTTTCTGTAAATAGCAGAGAACAAATTACTAGCTTGCAGACTGACTCGGAGTCAAATTTCAGCTCTCACTATCACTCCTGATTCCCCTTCTAGGGAGGGGTTAGATCACTGAGACTCCAAATCCTCAGGACTCATTTTGCAAACACCTAGCATGCCTTCTAGTTCATCTTTCAAGTTAGATGAGTCCTTACCAGGTTTGCAATCATGTACGAATATGCAGACAATATATTAATTTGCGTGCACACACACCCTCGTGCAGCCCACCAACTACAGTGAGCGCTGCGGTGGGGATATACTGTGCTATCATCCAGTCATTGAGAACAAAGTCTAGGCCCCAACCACTAACTCCAAAGAAGCTGAAGTTGAATGGTTCTTTAATGACTAACAAGACCTCCTAGAACTAACACCACAGAAAGATGAATGTTTCAACACAGGGAACTGGAATGCAAAAGTAGGAATTCAAGAGATACCTGGAATAACAGGCAACTTTGGCCTTGGAGTACAAAATGAAGCAGGGCAAAGGCTAATAGAGTTTTACCAAAGGTCAACAGAGTTTTACCACTGGTCATAGCAAACACCCTCTTCCAACAACATGAGATGACTCTACACATGGACACCACCAGATGGTTACTACTGAAACCAGACTGATTATATTCTTTGCAGCTGAAGATGGAGAAGCTCAATACAGTCAGCAAAAACAAGACTGGGAGCTGACTGTGGCTCAGATCATGAACTCCTTATTGCAAAATTCAGACTTCACTTGAAGAAAGTAAGGAAAACCACTGGACCATTCAGTTCAGTTCAGTCGCTTGGTTGCGTCTGACTCTTTGTGACCCCATGAGCTGTAGCACGCCAGGCTTCCTTGTCCATCAACAACTCCTGGAGCTTGCTCAAACTCATGCCCATTGAGTTGGTGATGCCATCCAACCATCTTATCATCTGTCGTCCCCTTCTCCTCCTGTCTTCAATCTTTCCCAGCATCAGGGTCTTTTCAAATGAGTCAGCTCTTCACATCAGATAGCCAAAGTATTGGAGTTTCAGCTTCAGCATCAGTCCTTCCAATGAATATAAAGGACTGATTTCCATCCTTGATAGCTCAGATTTAGATATGACCTAAATCAAATCCATTATGATTATACAGTAGAAGTGACAAATAGATCCAAGGGATTAGATCTGATAGACAGAGTGCCTAAAGAACTATGGATAGAGATTCGTAACATTGTACAGGAGGCCATAGTCAAAACCACCCCTAGGAAAAAGAATGCAAGTAGTTGTCTGAGGAAGCCTTATAAATAGCTGAGAAAAGAAGAGAAGTGAAAGGCAAAGGAGAAGAGGAAAGATATACCCATCTAAATGCAGAGTTCCAAAGAGTAGCAAGGAGAGACAAGAAAGTCTTTCTCAGTGATCAATGCAAAGAGATAGAGGAAAACAATAGAATGGGAAAGACTAGAGATCTTTTCAAGAAAATTAGAGATACCAGGGGAACATTTCATGCAAAGGTGGGAACAATAAAGGACAGAAATGGTATGGACCAAACAAAAGCAGAAGATATTAAGAAGAGGTGGCAAGAACATATAGAAGAACTGTACAAAAAAGATCTTCATGACCCAGATAACCACGATGGTTGTGATCACTCATTTGGAGCCAGACATCCTGGAATGGGAAATCAAGTGGGCCTTAGAAAGCATCACTAAGGAAAAAGCTAGTAGAGGTGATGGAATTCCAGCTGAGCTACTTCAAATCCTGAAAGATGATGCTGTGAAAGTGCTGCACTCAATATGCCAGCAAATTGGAAAAACTCAGCAGTGGCCACAGGACTGGAAAAAGTCAGTTTTCATTCCAATCCCAAAGAAAGGCAATGCCAAAGAATGCTCAAACTACTGCACAATTGCACTCATCTCACATGCTAGCAAAGTAATGCACAAAATTCTCCAAGCTAGGCATCAATAGTACATGAACCAAGAACTTCCAGATGTTCAAGCTGGATTTAGAAAAGGCAGAAGAATCAGAGCTCAAATTGCCAACACCTGCTGGATCAATGAAAAAGCAAAAGAATTCCAGAAATACATCTACTTCTGCTTCATTGACTACACTAAAGCCTTTGACTGTGTGGATCACAACAAACTGTGGAAAATGCTGAAAGAGATGGGAATACCAGACCACCTGACCTGCCTCCTGAGAAATCTGTATGCAGGTCAAGAAGCAACATTTAGAACCAGACATGGAAAAACTGACTGGTTCTAAATTGGGAAAGCAGTACATCAAGGCTGTATATTGTCACCCTGCTTATTTAACTTACACGCAGAGTACATCAGGTGAAATGCCAGGCTGGATGAAGCACAAGCTGGAATCAAGTTTTCTGAGAGAAATATCAATAACCTCAGACATGGAGATGATACCACCCTTATGGCAGAAAGCGAAGAGGAACTCAAGAGTCTCTTGATGAAAATGAAAGAGGAGAGTGAAAACGCTAGTTTAAAACTCAACATGCAGAAAACTAAGAACATGGCATCTGGTCCCATCAGTTCATGGCAAATAGATGGGGAGACAATGGAACAGGAAGAAGCTTCATTTTCTTGGGCTCCAAAATCACTGCAGATGGTGACTGCGGCATGAAAGTAAAAGACACTTACTCCTTGGAAGAAAAGTTATGACCAACCTAGATAGCATATTCAAAAGCAGAGACATTACTTTGCCAACAAACGTCCATCTAGTCAAGGCTATGGTTTTTCCAGTGGTCATGTATGGATGTGAGAGTTGGACTATAAAGAAAGCTGAGTACTGAAGAATTGATGCTTTCGAACTGTGGTGTTGGAGAAGACTCTTAAGAGTCCCTTGGACTGAAAGGAGGTCCAACCAGTCCATCCTAAAGGAGATCAGTCCTGGGTGTTCATTGGAAGGACTGATGCTGAAACTCCAATACTTTGGCTACCTGATGTGAAGAGTTGATTCATTGGAAAAGACTCTGATGCTGGGAGGGATTGGGGACAGGAGGAGAAGGGGACAACAGAGGGTGAGATGGCTGGATGGCATCACCGACTCGATGCACATGAGTTTGAGTGAACTCTGGGAGATGGTGATGGACAGGAAGCCTGGCGTGCTGCAGTCCATGGGGTTGCAAAGAGTTGGACATGACTGAGTGACTGAACTGAACTGATACAGTTTATCTAAAGAGGATGGAGTCTTCCGATGCACATATAAATAAAAATCATAGGAACACTCAGTAGTCTGTTTTCTCAGATTTTGTTCGTGTTTAATGGCACGTGTCGTGTACCATGTGAAGTTCATCTCTTCATTCCTCAGAGGTTTGCTATTGCTTCTTATTGGAAAGCATCAGAGTCCTCCATCAGGATCGACAGTCAGCTTAAGAGGATGGATGGCTGCTCTGAGCTCTTTTAGACGCTGTTCCAGGATTGGCTGTTCCGTTTTTATTGTGACTTTCCTTTCTCACGGTTCATTTACATGTAGCAAGTATAAGCATTGGGGATAAAGTTACTGGTCATTCTATTGCTTTGGAAACAAAAACGTTTTCATGCTTTCCTCAGTTGATATTTTATCATTATTAACAGGAATGATTTACGTTTCAATGAAAGATAAAAATATCTCTTTAAGTATATGACTCATTATTTTACCCTAATTGTTTTATTTGAAGAAAAGCCACAATCAAAAGATCCACTCATGCAGACAAATCATATCTGTTTGCTTTTTCCTTTGCTCCTCTGGGTCTTAAACTAAAAGGCTGAAAAGTGCTCTAGAGCTCTGTTACATTTTTTAGTCATTTTAACAGGATCTGTTACTGTGAAGAAATGGCATTTTTTTCCATGAAAACATGTGAAAGTTATATAGCCATATTATAAAGTGCTCTTATTTTAAATGACCATTCTCTAGGAGAGATACCGTGCATAAATAAAACCATTGTTCTAACTCTTGAGAAGCTGCAAGCCAACCTGCATGATTGGTTCATGTAGGAGTCTGGCCAGGAGCCTTCATATTTCTCACCGCTAGTTTCCTCATCTTGGAAGTGAGGAATAGGACCGGATGATGTCTAGGTCCCCTCTGGTTCTCGAATGCTGTGATTCTGGTCCCTTTTATTTAGATAATGTTTCCATAATGAAAAACACTCGTGTGGTTGTCCCTGTGGGGTTGTACTTGGAGTACCAGACTCCCTTTTGAAAATCCCACCTTCTTCCCCTTTTCGCGTTTTCTGCTCCGAGGCTGCTGCGGGTGGGTTTCCCTCTCCGTGGCTTGAACCAGCCCCCTCTTACTCTGTGCCGGGCGCCTGGCGGGAAGCAGCGCCCCGGGCCGCTGGCCGCTGAGCAGCGCTCAGGGGCACTGGTTTCCTGCCGCGCTCCGCCGTCTCCCGGTCCAAGTGCTGGGAGGCTGGGACTGTGCGGAGTGCGAAGAGCATTGCCTCCACGGCGAAAGGCTGAGGGTCCAAAAACTGGCTCTGCTACCAGCCTGTGCAAGCTGGAGGACGTGCAGCCTCACGAACCACAGTGTTCTCCTTAGTAAAGGGACAGCTGTTGTGAAAATTGATACGGTGACTGCTCCTAGCACGGGGTCTGTTACGCTGTCGGTGCCCATCAAGCACTAGTTGAGCCTGGATCTGATATCGGCACTGTTGATTGAACACCCAGACCATGAGCATGGCTTTTAGGCCAGAACTGTGTACATCTGTTAAATTCCACTGAAGTGGCTTCCCATGACTGGTGTTCAAGTTCCCTGGGACTTGCAACAGGAGTCTCATAAAACAATCATCTATTTCCCAGAGACACTCACGCGGAGCTTGGTCTCCTCTTGGGATTTGTTGACAGAGGATGAAATGGACACTGGCCAAGCAATCACCTTGTTTCAGATCATCTGCCATATCCACATCTGCTGCCTGTACCTAAAAGCCTGCAAAGATTTTTCAGCTTAGAATCTGTGAAGGAGAAGGGCTTCTGAAATAAGTTAAGAAGTGGTGCTAACAGAACATTTCCTCCTTTGGAGAATATATGCTGATTGGCACCTATCAAGGGAGGCAAGCGCAGGACAAGAGCCAAGAGCAGTGGCGGTGTGGCCAAGGTATGGCATGTGCCAGGATCACTCGACCTGCTGGTCAGACCTCGATGAGCTTAAACTCCAGGCTGGAGCTCTGAGCTCAGAGCTGACAGCCCCCTTCCTCTGAATTTCTATTTTGTGCCTCAAGGGGTCCACCCATAAAGCGGAAGGTACGGCAGCATGGACAGCTGGCCAAGCACTTGCTGCTGGAATGGGAAGAGTTATTCTCCTAGATAAAGGGAGCGTAAGTGTGGATAGGCAGAGCTTGGTCCTTGGAAGCTGAAGAGTGCTGCTCTGGCTTCCTATGGCTGCTGTAATAAATCACCGCAAACTTGGTGGCGTAAACCAACACAGATTAATTATCTCACGGTTCTCAAAGTTAGGATTCCAGCATGGATCTCACCGGGATTAGATCACCGTATTGGCTGGGCTGGTCCTTTCTGGAGACTCTGAAGGAGAATCCACCTTATTGCTCTTTTCAGCTCTTAGAGCCTCCCCGCATTCCTTGGCTCTGGGCCCTCGTCTGCCTTCAAAGCCGGCAATGGCCGCTTGAGTCTCTCTTCCTTCCTTCCACGCTGACACTAAGTCTTCTGTCTCCTCCTTCCATGTTTGAAGGAATGTTGTTATCAGGCTCACCAGAATAATCCAGGATAACCTCTTGATTTTAAAGTCAGCTGATTAGCAAACAATTCCATCTATAACCTTAACTCCTGCTTATCATGCCGCATCATGTATTTACCAATTTGGGGATCAGGGCCTCGACATCCTGGCGGAGGCTGTCGTTCTGCCTACAAACAATGCATGGTGGGCACAAACCTGGGGAGGGTCTGTGAATGGTGCCTTTTAAAATGTGCAGTGGCTTCTGGGAAGTCACAGGTCTAAACTGACCCCTGAATGTGGGGACTAAATAGCAGAGAGAGGGATACAATCATCCAGCTAGTATTTAAGGCCGTTACTCCATAAAGAGAAAGCAATACTTCATTTCTAATAGTTCACATCTTTCAATATGATGATTTCACTCCAGAAATCCAGTCTGGCTGTGACAGTAGTAAAGACGTGTGATGAAGAACTCGGCAGAGTGCTACGGGAAATAGACAAGATGTCCAACAATAGCAGATTATTTATATACACCATGACACATCAAATTGCTAACATCTGTTGGATCACAGAGAAAGCAAGAGAGCTCCAGAAAAGCATCTACTTTGTTGACGGTGCTAAAATCTTTGACTGTGTGGATCACAACAAACTGGAAAATTCTTCAAGAGATGGGCACACCAGACCACCTTACCTGCCTCTTGAGAAACCTGTATGCAGGTCAAGAAGCAACAGTTAGAACTGGACATAGATCAACAAACTGGTTCAAAATTAGAAAAGGAGTACATCAAGGCTGTATATTGTAGCCTTGCTGATTTAATTTAAATGCAGAGTACATCATGTGCAATGCCAGGCTGGATGAACCACAAGCTGAAATCAAGATTGCTGGGAGAAATATCACTAACCTCAGATGTGCAGATGAAAATGAAAGTGGAAGTGAAGTCGCTCAGTCATGCCCGACTCTTTGCGACCCATGGACTACAGCCTGGCAGGTTCCTCTGTCCATGAGACTTGCCAGGCAAGAATAGTGGAGTGGATTGCCATTTACTTCTCCAGGGGATCATCCTAAACCAGGGATAGAATCTGCCTCTCCCCCATTGCAGGCACACTCTTTACCATCTGAACCACAAGGGAAGCCCAGTTAGAAACACAGATGACGCCACCCTTATGGGAGAAAACAAAAAGGAACTGCAACAACTCTTGAAAGTGAAAGAGGAAAGTGAAAAAGCTGACCCAAAACTCGACATTCAAAAAACGAAGATCATGGCATCTGGTCCCATCACTTCATGGCAAACAGATGGGGAAACAGTGGAAACAGTGACAGACTTTTTTTCTTGGGCTCCAGAATCACTGCAGGTGGTGACTGCAGCCATGAAAGTAAAAGACGCTTGCTTCTTGGAAGAAAAGCTGTGACAAACCTAGATGGCATGTTAAAAAGCAGAGACGTTACTTTGCTGACAAAGGGCCGTCTAGTTAAAGGTATGGTTTTCCAGTGGTCATGTACGGATGTGAGAGTTGGACTATAAAGAAAGCTGAGCACCGAAGAACTGATGCTTCTGAACTGTGGTGCTGGACAAGACTCTTGAGAGTCCCTTAGACTGCAAGGAAATCAAACCAGCCCATCCTAAAAGGAGATCAGTCCTGAATATTCATTGGAAGGACTGATGCTGAAGCTGAAGCTCCAGTATTTTGGCCACCTGATGCCAACAGCTTACTCACTGGAAAAGACCCTGTTTCTGGGAAAGACTGAAGGCGGGAGGAGAAGGGGATGACAGAGCATGAGATGGCTGGGTGGCATCACCCACTCAATGGACATGAGTTTGAGCAAATTCTGGGAGATAGTGAAAGACAGGAGGCCTGGAATGCTACAGTCCATGGGGTCACAAAGAGTCGGACACAACTGAATAACTGACAGCAACGATTATGGCACTGTTCATGTGACTGCATATTATACATCCGTAAGAGGCCATTTTTTTGAGAAAGAAATTTTATTGTCTGGTTTGAGAGAATCCATTTTAACTCTCCCATGATTCTCTTGCCTTGATCCAATGCTCTTGAGCTTAATTACTAAATGCTAGTCTTGTGTTACATGATAAATACATCACTATACATTCCAGACCAAGTTTTTAACGGAGCTTAAACAGAGAAATTAGACACTACTCAGATAACCATGAGTACAATGACTATTTTGAAAGAGGTAGTGGGAGATACTTGTGGATAACCCAGAATGGGAATCTACTTGTCAGCCTCCTGAAGTGTAAAGACCTTATCTGCTGGCTAAACCCTGCTACCCTATCCTCGCTAGGACGGGAATCATCTCTGCCTGCAAGAGGCACATTAGCTGACCCTGGTGCTTTAGAATAAATAACTGTCTCATAGGCATCACTTTCCTCTACTTTCTTCCTACTTCATGATCCCTGACCCTTTGTTGAGAAATTCGTCACCTGCTTCCAATAAATGTTATCTCGTTACATTGTACATAGCCTGTAGTCTGCTTCAAAGTCTGTCTGGAACAAAATGGGAGAAGCCAATTAATATTTGAAAATAATAAGGGCCATACCCACCAAGTTAATGCGTCATCAGCAAATGCTCTGAAGACCATCAGCATCCGACTCTGAGCAATTGGTCCTTTCTTCCTCACCCTTTGCTTCCCCTTCCATCTGTTTCTGAAGCAGGCAGGCACCCACTTCCTGGAAATTTGCCCTAGTTCCTTGAGTTCTCCATGAATTTTTCTGTTCAGAGGAATGCCTGTAGATGGACCTCGTTTCCTCTTCTGCAGAATGACCGAGATTCGATTTGCTTGACTTTTCTTGTGTACTTCAGGTCATCTCTAAACATCAGAGTTTTGGGCATAGCACACGTACTCAATGAAGGCCAGCTTATTTTTGTTCATTTTGTTGAGGCACACAGAGGACGCACTTCCCCAGGACCAGTGGGTGAAATGTTTGCCATGAATCCCAGCAGCAGCAACAGAAGAATCCTGGGGTTTGTTTTAACAAGATCTACAGACCATTATTATTTAGTCTTTTGTAGGGGGATCCCTTGGACCATACCATCTTCAAGGTCTATCCTACTCTCCTCTCCTACATCTGAAAAATCTTCCAATGACACAGAAATATCTTTACCATATAATGTCAACCACATGGAACCTAATTTTCAGCAGCAGCACCTCTGCCCAAAATTTCCTTAAAATTAATTCATAGGAACATTCTCTTGCATTTCTCCCTACTATATACAGTGATGACTGAGACCAGAATTTTGAAATTACTTTAAATTCCCCCCAAAGCATTCATCTACACAAGAAAATACTGGATAAGTAGGAAGAAGGCACACTCTGCAAATAATTTTTGGTCAAATCCAAATTTTCCATTGGAGCAATAGAAAATCACTGAATTATTTTATGCACAATTTTTGATATGTAAATTGGAAATATAACTCTGGTTGCCTGAGAAGACATGCTTTGGAGAACCAGAATGAGACAACAGAGAAGGCTAATGACACAGTCTAGGCCATAGACTATGACGACGGCTCAGATAGGGGCAGTAGGGATAGAGCAGGAAAGAGACAGATTCAGTGTCCTAGGACCGTGACACTGGCGGAGGCTGATGATGGGTAGGGGATGAGGGATGAGGGAGAAAGAGATATCCGGGATGCCTGCCGAGTTTCTGGCTCAGTAGCTATGTAGACTGTGTACGAGTGCCTCCCCAAATCCTTCGGGGGCAGGAAAGCGGAGCCCTCCCAGCTAGCTGGGCCCACCATTCCCACCGCAGAGTAAGGGCTCTGGCTGGGCTCTTTGTCTTTGCCAGCGCTCACTCACTTCAGTCAGTCCAGCTCTTTGTGGCCCATGGACCGTGGCCTGCCAGGCTCCTCTGCCCATGGTTTCTGTAGGCTTGAATATGGAGTGGGCTGCCATGCCCTCCTCCAGGGGATCCTCCCGACCCAGGGATCGAACCCACACCTCTTAGGTCTCTTGCATTGGCAGGAGGGTTCTTTACCACTGGCACCACCTGGGAAGCCCAACATAGAAAGCAAAATTCCAATTATTCTGTATGTGTATTTATGTTCAGTTCAGTCGCTCAGTCATGTCCGACTCTTTGCGACCCCATGAACAGCAGCACACCAGGCCTCCCTGTCCATCAGCAACTCCCGGAGTCCACCCAAACCCATGTCCATTGAGTCGGTGATGCCATCCAACCATCTCATCCTCTGTCGGCCTCTTCTCCTCCCACCTTCAATCTTTCCCAGCATCAGAGTCTTTTCCAAAGATGTGAGCTCTTTGCATCAGGTGGCCAAAGTATTGAAGTTTCAGCTTCAACATCAGTCCTTCCAATGAACACCCAGGACTGATCTCCTTTAGGATGGACCGGTGGGATCTCCTTGCAGTCCAAGGGACTCTCAAGAGTCTTCTCCAACACCATGGTTCAAAAGCATCAATTCTTCAGTGCTCAGCTTTCTTTATGATCCAACTCTCACATCCATACATGACTCCTGAAAAAACCATACCCTTGACTAGATGGACCTTTGTGGACAAAGTAATGTCTCTGCTTTTTAATATGCTGTCTAGGTTGGTCATAACTTTCCTTCCAAGGAGTAAGCGTCTTTTAATTTCATGGCTGCAGTCATATATATATATATATATATACATATATGAACACAATACAAATGTATATGTATGTATATGTACATATATACACACACACACTTGGAAAGAGTTTAAGTAAGATTATAACAATATGATGGTAGTAGTGACAAAGAATGTTGAGGTTTTAAGTCATTATATTCTCTTCTTTTATTTATATTGTTATTTACTTTCCAGAATTTCTGTACTGAATAGAAATTATTTCTAGAATCAGAAAAACACACATATATAAATTTTTTTTTTAATTTTATTTTTCTTTTAAAAAAAATGGCTGCTCTAGGGCCATCTGCCCATGTTTTTGTACTTCACATCTTGGTGACTATAGCATGTTTGTATGTCCCAGATTTTTAGTTATAGTAAAATTTATCAAAGAGGTAATCTACATTAGCTGTTATTACCACCATAACAAACTGGCAAGAAGGTAGCCGCTTAAACAGTACGCATTTATAACCTACAGTTTGAGAGGTGAGGAATTCAAGTTCTCACTGGGTAGGTGCTAAGGTGTGATCCTTTCCGGGATGTCTGGGGCAGAATCCACTTACTTCCCTTTTTCAGACTTTAGAAGCCACATGCATTCTTGGCTCTAGCCTCTTTCTTTCATCTTCAAAGCTAGCACAGTCACACTCTCTCTGACCTCTCGTGTATTGCCACACTCTCTCTGATCTAGCGGGAAAGGTTTCCACACTAAGGACTCATGATTAGACTGGGTTCACCCAGATAATCCAGAATCATCTCCCCGTCTCAAAGTCCTCAGCCTTCACTGCATCTGCAATGTCCCTTCCGCCGTGTGGGGTAGTACATCCACAGATTCTGGAGACGGGAGCTAGACATCCTTGGACAACGATTATTCTCCCTGCCCCAAACTTCAGAAGACTAGACTGCTTCTACACTTCTTGACTTAACTGCCTCTCCACTGCTCTGTAATTGTTTAGCAAAGGATTTGTGAAATGTATGTGAAGCAAACAGCACTGCACACAATGAAGAAAGATTCCTTCTGACCCTGACTCCCCAGCTCCCCGTGCTCAGCTGCCATCTATATTTCTTCTTCCCAGTGTTTTCATTGATTGAGGTCTTTATTCTCTGAGATGGCACTTTTTGACTAACCATCTTGGCTAACTTAAGGCTCCAAGTTTGACTGCTTTGGGGAATTTCTTTTCCATCTTGAATTTTTCTGAATTAGGAAGTATCATGAAAGGATGCCAGAAACCACCAAATGTAGGAGAATGCAAAGTGTCAAAGAAATTTGAGACTCAAATCTCTAGCACCCCAGAAAAGAGAGCTTTAGTAAACAAGCAAATAAAATTTGTGTATCCTCAAGAGAAATTGGAAATGCCTCAGCTCAGTTGGTAAAGAATCCACCAGCAATGTGGAAGACCTGGGTTCGATTCGTGGGTTGGGAAGATCCCCTGGAGAAGGGAAACGCTACCCACTCCAGTATTCTGGCCTGGAGAATCCCATGGACAGTATAGTCCATGGGGTCGCAAAGAGTAGGACACAGATGGGCGACTTTCAACATTTGTCTGAGGGGTGTTGGAAAGGGCTTCCAGCCTCTTTTCTTGTGTAGTCCTTTACAAATGGGATTAAATAAGCCTTTCAGAGGTGGAGAAGTGTGACGCGAAGTCTGCCCGACTTCTTTGCATCGTGCCCGACTCTGTGCAACCCCGTGGACTGCAGCCTGCCAGGCTCCTCTGTCCATGGGATTTTCCAGGCAAGGACACTGGAGTGGGTAGAGGTGGGGAACTAGACCACTAAAAACTACTTCTGCCTATAGGGTCTTATTTTCAATCCGATTGTCACCATTTTCTCAGCATGCCAGTGAACATAGGTGCTGTCCTAGTCAACTTCTTTCCTATATTTTTCTATGCCACAGGACAGATTTCCCTGTAACTGATCCCAAACTGACCAGCAGCCCTCTTTGACAGCTTTGGCATTTTCCAATATGAATTTAGAAAAATCAAAAACTTCTTACTCCCTCATTTTCCCATTTGTGAAATGGTGCGACCATTTCCTGCTCTCTGGCATAATCTGCTCTGTCTAAAAGCCAGGCTCTTAACGAGGCAGCTGGCTCAGTCTCCCCTGTAATCAGTGAGGGGAAAGCTTGCTGACAAACTACATTTCAATCTGACAGTTGATTCTTTCAGGGAAGCTGTAGCAGTGCAGCAAGGAGAACTAGCTACCCCTTAACGAGTCAGGAAGAGAAGGTCAGATTTTCTAGCCCCTGAATATTATTAGAGCCATTTCCAGTGGAGTGCGCTCTTCAGAGATGTGTCTTACCTGATTTCCTTGAAAATCCACGATGTATAATGGCAATGGTGGTACCTTCTTCCTCCATCTCCTTCTTAAATTCCCCCATGCAGATGTTAAATCCTGAAAGGCAGCTGCTTCCAGCCGCCCAAGAAACAGAGCCATATGGAATACTGAGAAATACGAAGACCTGGAAGAGTGCCAAGCATCTTGACTTCTTCCTTTATCTCATGTTTTACCACCACAGATGTTGGTTTGATTCAGAGTCAGACCTTGGTAAGTAAGCTCCAATTAGAGACAGATGATTATTTTCCTAATATCCCAGGCTAACCAGACAGACCAAAAAATAAGCGGCTGAAATGTAGCAGGATTATATGCAAAGTCTTAGCTTCCAGCACAAAAAATAAATTCCAGCTCTACAAGTTTCCGTGCTTCTCCAGTTTCCTCTTCCACCCAGCCTGCTACTCTTGCAGCCTCCAGTGCAGTGGTGAGTAAGCACATCTTACTCCCATTTTTAGAGCCAAAACTCTAGTGTTCATCTTTATTTCTCTTTTTCTCATTCTCTACTCAAAATTCACCAGCAGATTCTTTTGGTTATTCCTAAAAATATATCCAAAAATCCAGCCTGTTTATGAAAACAATAAGAAATGGAAGTTGTTGATAAATTCAGCTGTGCTTGTCTCCTATGCTTCAGAGCTGATGACCCAAAAATCTGTTATTTCCTAATAGTAAGCAGGGTAAAGGGATCTCAACACAAGAGAAGTCAGATGATGACATTCATTCATCATAAGCAAGGTGGACACAATTATTTAAATGAAGGGCATGTTCAGAGTGGCATCCAGGGTAACCTAACCCAGAGGAGTATGGAATGTGGAATTGCTAGCAGCAAAACAGACGGTAGCCAATGCGTTTATGGTTTAATTTATATGTTTAAAATAAAAGTGGAAGATTTGGAAGCCAAAGGCAGTCACCTCAATGAAAACTCACGATCCCTTGGCCAAATTCTGGATGTAAGCCCACGTTTAGATTGTTGAAGGAGAGGATCAGTCCCCAGGAAGAAGGACTTTGCAACAGCACAGAAATGACTGTGATTTATCAAACTCTTCCCCAAAGGAATCAAGGACCATTTACTTTGTTTCACCATACACGTTACAGACTGAATGTTAGTGTTCCCACCAAATTCATATACCGACACCCTATCCCCCAGTGTGATGGTATTAGGAGGTAGGAAGGTAATTAGAATTAGATGACACCATAAAAGTGGGGCCCTCGTGAATGGTATTAGTGTCTTATAGGGGTCACTGAGGAACTTGCTCCTTCCCTCTGCCCTCTACCAGGTGAAGAGACGATGGTAAGGCAGCCACCTGTAACCTGGAGGAGCTCTCACCAGAACTGGGTCATACCAGCACCCTGATCTCGGTCTTCCAGCCTCCAAAACCGTAAAAACTAAATTTGTCTTTAAGCTATCCAGTCTATGGTATTTTGCTATAGCAGCCCAAACTAAATTTGTCTTTAAGCCATCCAGTCTATGGTATTTTGCTATAGCAGCCTGAACTAAGATAATATATAATGAAATAAAGTGTTCAAAACAAGCTTAGCAAGTATCAAGCTGGCAGTTACACCCAGGGACTCAAAGCGTCTTTATAGCCCTCCCGTTGCGGCAGGTTTTGCCAGGTAAGGAAACGAATGGCGTGTTGGGTGGGGGCAGCTCACAGTAGGTGCAGGGGGTCCATGAAGCCCTTCAGTGGTCACTTCTCGGGTCCCTGAATGTCATGGCCTACTTGGAGGTTGAGAGCACGCTCTGTTTTTCCCCTAGTCTGTAAAAGCGAGCATGAAGGAAGGCTAATTGGAAACTACCTCTCTGAAACTACCCCCCATCTCCCACCAAGACAGTTAAGTTGAAAACAGCAGGGCATATAGGCCGAATTGAAGAAATTAATGCCACTCTTCATGGCCTGTAGACAGGCCAGGTGGTGGCCACATCACATATCCATTGCCTCACCAGCGTGACCTACATAAGCGATGCCTTGGAGGATAACCGCAGACCACGTCTAACTCACCCAAGTCGTCACCTCCGTTGCTACTGCTGCTTGTAGGTTGTGGCATCTTTAGTAGAGCAAACCAGCAGGGTTTCAGTGGCAGACGACCACTGATCAGACAAGAGAGCTATCCTCCATCCCAGTCAGGACGGAGGACCTGAAGAAGTCTGCATTCCTGGGAAATTCACAAACGTACACACTTACAGGCTTACCCTAGCCTATGTTGATTCTCTTGCTCTCTGGACAATGTAATCCTTAGGGATATACTCTATTTGGACACCTGGCAGCAAATTCCACTGGTCCACATGTGTACGACATTGCATTAATCAAACTGGATGAGAAAGAAGTGGCAAAATGTTCACGGTGTCAGAAAGGGACGTGCTCCAGATGGTAGGAGGTAAACCCCGCAAACTTTCAGGCCTGTCACTTTTTTAAGGGCTCAGTAATGAGGGGCGTACCATCCACCGTTCAAAGCAGAAGACCCATTTTTGCATTTAAAGATGCGCGTTACTGGGTGGCCTCTTTAGGTTCTGGAGCCAGTGTATTTGACTCTTAGGAACACTGCTTTGCTCACATTTGGGAGGAACAGACGGTGGCTGACTTCTGGGCCCAGGCCAGGGGTGACCTCTGACGGGGGCCCTGGCGGTGGGTCCACAGCCCCGCCGCTCTGCTTGTGCGGCTGGGAAGGCCCAGTGGCAGGTGAGGCGCCAGTGGTAGGACATGCCCTTCGACATCATGGCAAGCCCCAGTAGCAGAATCACAGCCCCAAACCTTGGGCTCTGGGGAAAGGCTCCGCCAGCGCCTCTGTAATCCGTAGCTTTCGGCGTGTTGCCCAGTTCTGAGAGCAGCAGGGCAGCATCTGGAGACGTGAGCGGCCTCGGAGACAGACTGGCCGCCGTGAGCCGCTTCCTCTCCGACCCACCAAGGCACACGTGTGCGGGGGCCCAACGGTGCTTCACCACAAGACGGGAGAAGCACCTCTGAAGCTGGCGTGAACAAGGCCAGAGGGCGGAGGGCAGCGGCGCTGGCTGGTGCCACAGGTCCATGACTTCCACCACGGGAGCGCTGCCCTGCCCCTCTCCTCGGTGCCTGCAGAGCAGTCCTCGCGGCCAGTTTGGAAAGGGGCTGGGCTGGGGAGTCCGGGCAAGACTGGCTGATTCATGGATGGGCTGGCTGCGCATGTTGGCACAAGCCAGAAATGAGCTGTGGCTGCACAGTTACCCCAGTGTGATCTGCTGCTAAAACACAGTGGTGAGAGGGGCTCTTCCAGTGGGGCAGGGCTTCAGATAGCCACCTGGTTTACATACAGGTAGAAAAGTACGCTGACGTAATGGCAGTTGAAAGTGAAACGCGCTCAGTCGTGTCTGACTCTTTGTGACTCCATGGACTGTCCCTGGGATGCTCCAGGCCAGAATCCTGGAGTGGGTAGCCTATCCCTTCTCCAGCGGATCTTCCTCACCAAGAATCGAACCAGGGTCTCCTACATTGCAGGCAGATTCTTTACCGACCAAGCTATCAGGGAAGCCAGCCTGACGTAATAATACATATTAATTTATGGACAGAGGTGAATGGCTTTGTTTATTAATTTGGGTGCGGGATGGAAAAGATGATTGTAACAAGGAAAGTCGAAAAGAGGCACCCTATGGAAACGGGCACGAAGGTGGAAACCTTGCTGTCACGCGTGAATGTCCGCCAGATCTTATCCACTGGGGGAGGGACTGAACGACTTCGCCAGTGGATTTTCACCTGTATTCATCACCAGCTCCTCCACTACCTGTAACAGATTTTGTTAACACAGTCACGTTAGTGACAGGAATGGAGGCTAGGCATGGAACTCCCACTCTCGAAGGCCACTCTCATTTCCGTCACTGCCGAATGTTCGACCTGCCAGAAACAAAGGCTGCCGCGGTCTCCCTGATGCGGCTGCACACCACTGCTGCACCCCTGCCTCTCAAGGAGCCGGTCGCCAGTGGCAAGTGCATTGCATCGAACCTCTTTCATTCTGATGGAACCACTTGAAGAGTCAGCATTTCATCTTGACAAAAACTGATACGTATTCTGGGTATACGGCTGCCTTTTATGTTCTCTGTATCTCAGCTAGCTGGCTTATCTGAGGATTTACAGATTTTTGATTCACTGAAGCAGGATCTTGTTTAACATGGCATCGGTCTAAGGATCCTGCTTTGCAGCAGAATTTTGTCAGTGGGCATATAACTCTGATAGCCACTAATTCTAACAGATATTATATATCACCCTCAGAAACCATCAGGATGATGGAGAAATCAAATGCTCTTTTGCAGACACAACTGAAGTGCCACAATGGTTATGATACTGCGATATCCATCCATCTGCACAGAATCTATGCCTTCAATCAACCACCATTATAAACCGCTGTGATTATAAAGTTATCAAGTTCACTCAGTATGTCAAAGTCACAGGTCCCAGAACCAGTTCAGTTCAGTTCAGTCGCTCAGTCATGTCTGACTCTTTGGGACCCCATGAACTAAGCACGCCAGGCCTCCCTGTCCATCACCAACTCCTGGAGTTCACTCAGATTCACGTCCATCGAGTCCATGATGCCATCCAGCCATCTCATCCTTGGTCGTCCCCTTCTCCTCCTGCCCCCAATCCCTCCTAGCATCAGAGTCTTTTCCAATGAGTCAACTCTTCGCATGAGGTGGCCAAAGGACTGGAGCTTCAGCTTTAGCATCTTTCCTTCCAAAGAAATCCCAGGGTTGATCTCCTTCAGAATGGACAGGTTGGATCCCCTTGCAGTCCAAGGGACTCTCAAGAGTCTTCTCCAACACCACAGTTCAAAAGCATCAATTCTTCGGTGCTCAGCCTTCTTCACAGTCCAACTCTCACATTCATACATGACCACAGGAAAAACCATAGCCTTGACTAGACGGACCTTTGTTGGCAAAGTAATGTCTCTGCTTTTGAATATACTATCTAGGTTGGTCATAACTTTTCTTCCAAAGAGTAAGCGTCTTTTAATTTCATGGCTGCAGTCACCATTTGCAGTGATTTTGGAGCCCAAAAAATAAAGTCTGACACTGTTTCCACTGTTTTACACATCTATTTCCCATGAAGTGATGGGACCAGATGCCATGATCTTCGTTTTCTGAATGTTGAGCTTTAAGTCAACTTTTTCACTCTCCTCTTTTACTTTCATCAAGAGGCTTTTGAGTTCCTCTTCACTTTCTGCCATAAGGGTGGTGTCATCTGCATATCTGAGGTTACTGATATTTCTCCCGGCAATCTTGATTTCAGCTTGTGTTTCTTCCAGTCCAGCGTTTCTCATGTTGTACTCTGCATGTAAGTTAAATAAGCAGGGTGACAATATACAGCCTTGATGTATTCCTTTTCCTATTTGGAACCAGTCTGTTGTTCCATGTCCAGTTCTAACTGTTGCTTCCTGACCTGCATACAGATTTCTCAAGAGGCAGGTTAGGTGGTCTGGTATTCCCATCTCTTTCAGAATTTTCCACAGTTTATTGTGATCCACACAGTCAAAGGCTTTGGCATAGTCAATAAAGCAGAAATAGATGTTTTTCTGGAACTCTCTTGCTTTTTCCATGATCCAGTGGATGTTGGCAATTTGATCCCTGGTTCCTCTGCCTTTTCTAAAACCAGCTTGAACATCAGGGAGTTCACGGTTCACGTATTGCTGAAGCCTGGCTTGGAGAATTTTGAGCATTACTTTACTAACATGTGAGATGAGTGCAATTGTGTGGTAGTTTGAGCATTCTTTGGCATTGCCTTTCTTTGGGATTGGAATGAAAACTGACTTTTTCCAGTTCTGTGGCCACTGCTGAGTTTTCCAAATTTGCTGTCATATTAAGTGCAGCACTTTCACAGCATCATCTTCCAGGATTTGAAACAGCTCAACTGGAATTCCATCACCTCCACTAGCTTTGTTCATAGTGATGCTTTCTAAGGCCCACTTGACTTCACATTCCAAGATGTCTGGCTCTAGATTAGTGATCACATCATCATGATTATCTGGGTCGTGAAGATCTTTTTTGTACGGTTCTTCCGTGTATTCTTGCCACCTCTTCTTAATATCTTCTGCTTCTGTTAGGTCCATACCATTTCTGTCCTTTATAAAGCCCTTTATCTTTGCATGAAATGTTCCCTTGGTATCTCTAATTTTATTGAAGAGATCGCTAGTCTTTCCCATTTTGTTCACCATGATGGCTACTCCATTTCTTCTGAGGGATTCCTGCCCGCAGTAGTAGATATAATGGTCATCTGAGTTAAATTCACCCATTCCAGTCCATTTTAGTTCGCTGATTCCTAGAATGTCAACGTTCATCCTTGCCATCTCTTGTTTGACCACTTCCAATTTGCCTTGATTCATGGACCTGACATTCCAGGTTCCTATGCAATATTGCTCTTTACAGCATCGGATCTTGCTTCTATCACCAGTCACATCCACAACTGGCTATTGTTTCTGCTTTGGCTCCATCCCTTCATTCTTTCTGGAGTTATTTCTCCACTGATCTCCAGTAGCATATTGGGCACCTACTGACCTGGGGAGTTCCTCTTTTGGTATCCTATCATTTTGCCTTTTCATACTGTTCATGGGGTTCTCAAGGCAAGAATACTGAAGTGGCTTGCCATTCCCTTCTCCAGTGGACCACACTCTGTCAGACCTCTCCACCATGACCCACCCGTCTTGGGTTGCCCCGAGGGCAATGCTTTGTTTCATTGAGTTAGACAAGGGTGTGGTCCTAGTGTGATTAGATTGTGAGTATGGTTTCAGTGTGTCTGCCCTCTGATGCCCTCTTGCAACACCTACCATCTTACTTGGGTTTCTCTTACCTTGGGCGTGGGGTATCTCTTCACGGCTGCTCCAGCAAGCACAGCTGCTGCTCCTTACCTTGAACGAGGGGTGCATCCTTACCACCACCGTTCCTGACCTTCAACGTGGGATAGCTCCTCTAGGCCCTCCCCACTGCTCCTCTGGATGCTCCTCCCGGCCGCCGGCCCTGGCCTTGGGCATGGGTGGCTCCTCCCAGCTGCCGCCCCTGGCGTAAGATAGAAATAATGGAACTGCTTGGTATTATTCCAGTGACCTACCTGGAAATGTCTGGTATTTTTCCCCACTCGTCTAAGCTTTGTGTCTTGGGTCTTAGCTCCCAAGAGGAAATACATTTACAAGGAAACACAGAAAGCGTGAAGTTAAACGTTGAGCTATGTCTGCCACCCAGTTATGACAGGTTCCTCGTGCTGAGAGACAAGCAAGCAAGGAAGACTTACAGCCTGTCAGGGAAAATCGACCCCAGTCATAGGATGAGGCAGGTGGGCTGTTTCACAGCTGGGGGGAGGGAGAACACCCGGACATCCAGGTGATACACTGGAGCATCTCTTTCTTACTCTCTGCCCAGCGGTCAGGAAATGGATAGCTACAGCAAACGTGTCCTGAAAAAGGCAAGGCTGACTAGGGCCTCCACCCTTTCAGTGATGAGGATTTGAGTCATTTTACCAAATAAACAGCATATTAAAAAGCAGAGACATTACTTTGCCAACAAAGGTCCATCTAGTCAAAACTATGGTTTTTCCAGTGGTCATGGATGGATGTGAGAGTTGGATCATAAAGAAAGCTGAGTGCCAAAGAATTGATGCTTTTGAACTGTGGTGTTGGAGAAGACTCCTGAGAGTCCCTTAGACTGCAAGGAGATCCAACCAGTCCATCCTAAAGGAAATCAGTCCTGAAAATTCACTGGAAGGACTAATGCTGAAGCTGAAGCTCCAATACTTTGGCCACCTGATGCAAAGAGTTGACTCATTGGAAAAGACCCTGATGCTGGGAGGGATTGGGGGCAGGAGGAGAAGGGGACGACAGAGGATGAGATAGTTGGATGGCATCACCGACTCAATGGACATGGGTTTGGGTGGACTCTGGGAGTTGGTGATGGACAGGGAGGCCTGGCGTGCTGCAGTCCATGGGGTCTCAGAGAATCGGACACAACTGAGCGACTGAACTGAACAGAACTGATCCAAATAAACACCTTAGACCAGCCGAGATGCTAGCTGAAGGTGAGGATCTACATTGAGCAATACAGGACAAAAATGAGTGCAAATTGCATCCTGAGGTGAGTATCAGCGGCAGGAGGCTGCAAATTTCCTCTCTTCGGTTCCGCAGGAAGTGAAACCAACCGGAAGCCTGGAACCGCTGTTTGCTGGTGGAATGGAGCGTTTCTATGGAGCAAGTAGGTCTGAGGAGCACAGGAAGTGGACACTAAACTCTCGTTGGTTGCCAGCTCTAACCCCTCGAGACACCCCATCCCCAGCGGCCCGAGGCCCATAGATTAGTCCCTCCCTGGAAACCGGCCTCAACTGATGATCTGGCATTTGCCTCCACCCCAGGAGCCGGCTACACCGTGATTGGTGGATGACACGGTATAAAAGGCCCTCTCTTGGCTCAGTTCAGGTCCGCTCTATGCAGTCATCAGGGTTCCAGAGCTTGCTGGGTGCAGGCGGAGGCTCCCACAGCACCTACGCTGGGTATTCGCATCTCCTCCGCCTACCCGCTTCCCCCAGGACCCCGCTCCCGCTGTTTCCGGGCGCACCCACCATTGAACACCTTACAAGCGAAACTCTAGGTCATGGTCTGTTTCCCAGGGCCCCTAACTTAAAATAAACTTGATCACATTCTTAGTTAGTTGCTCCATACCCAAATTAGAGAGGTGATAAAAGCCTAGGGTCCTTACTCATAGACCACAGTTTGGACAACGTTCTGGGTCTCCAGCTTTAAGAATGTCTGACAAATCCGAGTGCCTGAGTTGGTGAAATATCTGGAAAAGTATCAGATAAGGGCAGTCCCGGCAGTCTGAGATTTTAAACAGAGTACATTAGATCTAGTTAGATCAAGCTGGCATTCTTCAGATAATTGAAACACTAACATATGATGGAAGATTTGGGGATTTTTTTTTTTTAATGGCACTGCATGGACCCGAGATCAAAGAATAGAAATCACAGAGTGGATTTCAACCCTCTATGAAAAAGATCCTAATGTCTAATAATTAAAAGCTTTTCTAGCAGATGAATGAGCTGCTTTGAAAGAGAACAACCCCCTTGAACTGAAGGCGACTAAGGAGAAGCTGGGTGATCACCTTCATGGAGATTATCAGTGTAGTTTTTACACCATAAACTAAATGCACTTTGAGGCATATATTAGTTTTCTACTGCTCTATAATAAGTTATCATAAAACTAGCAGCTTAAAACAATGCAAATGTATCACTGAACAGTTTTCACAGGTCAGGAGCCTGGTATGAGTTAGGTAGGTCTCACCAGGTTAAAAGAATGGCATCAGCTAGCCCTGGGGTCTTGTCTGATGCCTGGGGCTCTCTTCCGAATGCACTTAGGCTGTTCAGCTGCTGACAGCTCTTGGACCAGGCGCCCATTTTCTTGCTGGTCCCGGGCCAGGAGCCACTCTAGGTTATTAGAGGCTCTCCCTCCCTTGCCCTGTGGCCACCGTAGCCCCTCACACTCGACCGCTTCAAATCCCGTCAGGCAGGGCCGAGGGCCTTTGAGGGCTAATTTGATTCGGTCAGCCCCATCTAGATAATTTCATTTTTGATCATCTCAGAGTCAGCCGGCTCATAACCTCATCATGGGAATGACGTGCCACGATGTCGATGGTTTCTGCGGACACCCCGGGGAGAGAAGTATGCAAGGCACGCACCCCAGGGGGCGGAGTTTGGGGGCCATCTCAGCCCGCTGCCCACTGCCGTGTGCTTTCCAACTGAAGGCTCAGGACTCAAGTCCCAGGACCACGTGTGGATTCTCACTAGATTAAATGTCACCTGGGTTAACAGCAGGCACCTCCTGGGGCTGCTTTTACAGTCCAGAGTTAGCCTCAGCGCAAGTTGGGACAACCTGGCCATCTGGATCCACATCGGCAGGGCTTCAGAGGTTCCTGCAGAGGCTGGAGCAGGCTCTGAACAGGTAAAGCAGCTCCCATCGCCCTCCAAACTTCCACAAATGCCTCAGAAACGTCTCTGATCTGGAGACACCCGAGAATGGCCGATATTTCTGAGCACCAACATGAACAATTACTTAGCACCCAGAAGTATCTGGCGCTACTAGACATGCATTTCTGGGAGCTGACCAGGAATTTTCAGGGGTGAGACACGAAAAGGTCCAAATCTCCTTATTTGTTTCTTTCTCTCAGTTCTCAGCTTTTCATCTGGGTGCGAAGCAGGTCAGGATTTGTGCAGAATCATGCAAGAAGCTCAACCGAGATGCTGCTGAAGAGAGGAAGGCTGGAGTCCGGGACAAGTCTGGAGACAGAAGGCCACGCTCACCAGGAGTCTGGCTGCAAGCACCGCCAGGCCCCGAAGGAGCCGCGAGGGGCACGTGGCCATCCCCGCGGGCGGCCAGCCCCAACTGCTCGCTCTGTGTGGCTGCCACCCCCATGACTGTGCCCTCCAGATCAAAGGGGAAAAACATTTGGCCTCAGCACGGTGAGGAACTGGAAGAGTGGCTGGCCCCCCTGACGCTTTCGCCTCCAGTGGGGGTCCCGCTGGCCCAGGAGCCCTGAGCTGAGCAGAGAGTCTTTCTCTTTGCTCAGTGAGCTGCTCTTTCCACCCTCGAGCAGGAACCAAGCAGCCTTTGTAAGGATGGGTATGCTGTTGCGCAGACCCAAGACAATGAGCTTTGCTTTGTGTAGATATAAACCCTCTGTACAGAATTACGGCCAGATGAACACAGATCTACACTGATATTCAAATGGAATCACAGTGTTATTTTCTCAGATAAGCAATGAACATATTTGAGCTACGCTTTTTGATCTTGTCTTGAAACTTACACCCACAGAATCTGAAATATACTTCGCCCTTCTTTTTTATGCCTCGGGCATGTATATTTGTGTGTAGAAGTTCACATACATGTGATTATTCTGATTTTAAAAAAAGATCATCATAGAAAACACAGAAGAGTTTCAAGAAAAACTAATAAAAGTTACTCATGCTTTCTCCATTTACAGAGAAGTGTTCTTAATGTTTTGTTATATCCATCATATATTTTTTCATATATATCTTGCATGCTGTTTGGTAGACTGAATTTTTTTAATGTAAAAACATATCGTGCATGAGATTGAGAGACAGCAGGGACCACAAACTCCCCAAACCTCACAGCAGCTACTCTCATTATTACTGTCAGGCCCTGGCTTTATGCTTCTCTGCAGAGCCCCATCTCTGGGGAATTTGACCATATCTGATAGGTGACAGGGGGCTATGTCGGGCTCTCTGGTTTAGGATTACGCTAAGAGATTTGTTTTCCTCTTTCTCCTGGACCGCTATACTCACCATGTACTTTTAAGAGAGAGAATCTAGAGAGAAAAAAGTTCCAAGAGCAAGTGTGAAAATCCAGGGAAGCCTTTGATTACTGCCTTTTTCTTTGGCCATATCCAAGACTTCACCCTCCAGCAGAATGGCCAGGGGGACTGACCATCCTGCTCCCATGTGAAAACTCTTTTCCACAAGAGTAGAGGGGAATCTTTGAACACATACCTCCCTTCACCTGAGGAGTCAACACACGTCATTTGGGGTGAAATTTTCTCAATTAATGAATCCTTGAGGCTGTTTTTTTCATGGAACAGCATCTCACTGTTTGGATGTACCACAATTTAATCTACTGTGTTGGAATATCCATGTTAACCACTTTTTCTTTATAGATAAAGCTATGATAAATGTCTTTGTACACAAATCTTTAAAAATGTTTCCCCACCATTTCAGAGGACGAGCAAACAATTTTGCTGCATTCTGACAACTGAAAACCATTTTTTTTCTTATATAAACTGTTAAAAATAGAATATATCATTCTAAATGACCTAAACAGAATTATTTCTGTTCTTAAGAGTTTAGAAAATTCAAAATGAGTATAGTACATAGAGAACCAATGTTTGGGAACCTCTTGGTAGCAATTCTATACAAGTCTTTTACAGGGAGGATATTAACTACTGACTATTCAAAGTTGTTGGAAAAAAAGAAGCATTACAGTCAAACCGATAAATTATCAGTGACAATGAATACAATGATGGATACCAAATGAGAACAGATCAGTGACATTAGTATGTCAGTAAGATAGACTCTGTGATCTATTCAGAATTTCCATAATCATAAACAACTTGAAACACCTAGTTGCTTTGACTGCCTAAAAAGTACCAGCGATTAGAGAAATCTGTACTTCCTCTTTTTTGTGATCTTCCTTTGCTCCTTTTCAGAGTTCAGCAGCATTCTTTGATGCAAAGAAGGAGTTTAGAAACTCAAAGTCTTCATCCCTTCTCAAGTGAAATAGATACAGATTACACTGGGGGAAAGAGGAAGGAGTCTAAGCACCAGTGACGGAGAAGGAATAAGAAAAGGCATATATAGCTTTAGGGAGGCAGTTCCAACCAGTCAAAAAAGCAGGACTGACATACTTAGAGATGCAGCAGGAACCCTAAGTTTTCTATCTACGGTTTATCTGCTTATCTAGCCAACTATCCATTCACCTACCCATCCAAGCATATATCCCAAACAATTTAAAGTGGTTCATTTGCCAGATGTTAAGAAAATGTCTGGTGAGGATTCATGAATACCAATCTTTCTACTAGAGCGTTGACCCTCACCAATATTTTTGAATTAAGTTTGAGAATAACAACAATAGTTTCATGTAATCCTTCTATTTTAAAAAATCATTTATTTTTTAAAAGAGGTCTTTCTAGTAGTCATGTACAGATGTGAGAGTTCGGCCATGAAGAAGGCTGAACGCTGGAGAATTGATGCTTCTGAACTGTGGTGTTGGAGAAGACTCTTGAGAGGCCCTTGGACTGCAAGGAGATCAAACCAGTCAATCTTAAAGGAAATCAACCCTGAATATTCATTGGAAGCACTGCTGCTGAAGCTGAAACTCCAGTCCTTTGCCTACCTGATGTGAAGAGCTGACTCACTAGAGAAGATCCTCATGCTGGGAGGGATTGGGGCAGGAGGAGAAGGCAACAACAGAGGATGAGGTGGTTGGGTGGCATCACAGATGCAATGGATGTGAATCTGAGCAAGTTCCAGAAGACAGCAGAGGCCAGGGGAGACTGGTGTGCTTCATCCTGTGGCGTCACGAAGAGTTAGACATGACTTAGCAACTGAACAACAACAACATTTTAAAAATACTATTTGAAGAGAAGAGGGTAAGAGATAGTGGAGAATACCTACTACATCCTCTAACACTGTAAACAATTACCTTTGACTTCCATATCTCAGGTGTTCTCTTTTTCCAGCAGACAAGATGCCAAACATTTCGCTCCTCTCTAGTTCATCTTAAGGACCATGCGTTTAAGAAGCATTGGGAGGGCAGGGTCTGGTGTAAAGCGCTGAATCTTTGGCATTGTTGCTTAAGGTGTTTGAGTCTTCAGACACATCCTTCATTTCTTGTGCCTGATTTCCCCATCTTTAGAATAAGATGTCTATGTCTCATCTTCCCTTAGGACGTACCCATCCTGAGTCACTTGCTAGTATCAGTAAATTGCCCCTCAATAAATGGCTGTTTAGAAGAGTTATCCTAATTTTTAAAGGCCAAATGTATAAAGAATCGGCTGAACTAAGAGAAGACCTTTTTTTGGCATCAGGAATAGCAAATGGGCAACATAGAGAGAGGTTTGGGAGGAAGCTAGAAGGTAGAGACAGTAGAACCTTGGAGAAGAAAAGTTCTGGCTCAGAGACATCTCCAAGGCAGCTTTCGTCTGAGCTCTTCTCCCCATCACTGCAAGGCAGGTGCCCCACGCTCCTCCTCTGATCTCATTCCGAGGGCCTCATTTCTATGGGAAGCCAGTCAAAACACTGTCAAGCCACAGTGTGAATGTCACCCTAGGGAAAACCTTTGGAATTAGACTTGCCTGCTTCTTAAACAGGTGAGGCAAATTATACTCCCAAGAGCATGGTGTCAATGTCAAACAATCTCTCAGGGCTTCTGAGAGTGGGAGAGCAGACAAGGAGAAAGTTTCACATGTAGGTGTTGCTACAGCCAAATGCTGGAAATAGAAAGTACATATCCAACTGTTTATTAGTACAGTTAAACCTCATCATAACAGACTCCACAGACATGAAGTTTTCTTAAAATAAGCATTCCTTGCTAGCTCTTCTCTTCCTGCAGCTTTTCAATATTACACCCACAGTGCTATAGGGTCCTGTCTAAAAATACTGCAACATATGTTTATGCAAAAATACTGCTCCATGAGGATAATAAGGGAGGACTCCCTTGAAAGGCACCACGGGACAGTGGAAAGAGAGCTGGGCTTAAAACCGAGAGATTCTGGCTTCTACTTTTGATTCTACCTGTGGTTGAGCCTGAAGATGTGACCACATCAAATGACCTTTTTAAATCTTGCCTTTTTTATTCGTAAATAAGAATTTTTTGAACAACATTCAATCTAAAGCTCTTCTAGTTCTGCTGCCATAAGATAGCAAAGGTTCTTTCCAGCACTGTTACATGAAGTCTTGTTTATATTTTCTATTTTTTTCTTTTTTTTTAAATTATTATTATTTTTTTCTTTTTTTATTTTTACTTTATTTTACTTTACAATACTGTATTGGTTTTGCCATACATTGACATGAATCCACCACGGGTGTATACAAGCTCCCAATCCTGAAGATTCAGGATTGGGAGCTTGTATATTTTCTATTTTTTAAATTTCTTTCTTTAAATTATTAAATTTGAAAGTCATTTATTGGGGTCACCAAAAATAGCACTGGGGTAAAACGCAGAAAAAATAAGCAAACACATCCATTTTTATAGTTCTTGAAATTATAAATTTAAATTTTAAATTGAAGAAGCCTTTTTTTCATTTAAATGGAAGACAAATCTAGGTCATGAAGATACCTTCAACTATGAAAGGGTAGAGAGAAGAACACTACGGGGACAAAGTTGCCTTAGAGAAGCTTTTTTCTAATTACCAATTTTTTAAAAGCTGGCAGTTCTCAACTGGGGACAATTTTACCCCAGGAGACATCAAGCAATGTCTGGAGACAGTTTTTGGTTCTCAAAACTGGTGAGAACTATTGGCCTTTAGTGAGAAGAGGTCAGGGATGCTGCTAATCATCCCACAAGGCACAGAACAGCCTCTATAACATAAAATTAGCCAGCCTAAAATATCAATACTGCCAAGGTTGAAAAACCCAGATATGACGCTCTCAAGACTACTAACCATATTATGTTGAGCTTGAAATACCCAAGTTGACATTGAGAGCAGTTGCCTCACCACAAAATGGTTATTTTAGTTTTGCCTAGAGAGAAACCATCCTCTCAGATGAAATTCTCTAAAGAAGTTAGGCAAAAATATTACTTTTGTGAATACAAGCATTTATTCCTATACTCTGAGTTAAAATCCAGCAAACTCAGCTTTTTTGTGTTTCCTATATTGCTATTTCATATCTTGGTTTCTAAATATTCTTTTTCAATCTCAAGCAAAAAAAGACAGCTAATATTAGTTAAAGTCATATTGAAAAATATGACAATCCAGGAAGCTAGTCAGATTTTCAGGCATTCCTGAGGACTATCAAATCAGAAGATATTAATGCAGAGCCATGCTGCAGTTTCAGGTACCCCCATATTCAGACTACTTCTGTTCTCTGCGTCTCCTAGACTTTTATGTTGGGCATCAGTCTTCTCTATCTCTCAAATAAACACTGGTAGCTGACATTTGGGCTTCCCACGTGGTGAGAGTGGTGAAGGGCCCATCTGCCAACGCAGGAGACATAAAAGACACGGGTTCAACCCCTGGGTCAGGAAGATCCCCTGGAGGAGGGCATGGCAACCCACTCCAATATTCTTGTCTGGAGAATCCCATGGACAGAGGAGCCTGGAGGGCTACAGTCCATGGGGTCACAAAGAGTCGGACACAACTAAAGCAAATGAGCATGCAGCTGACATTTACAAAGGAGAAAATGATTAGTCAGTGATTGAAAAAGAGTTTCAGAGACTCTACTGACCAGAAATCAGGTGAGAACCTACTGGTGAGGGACAGGGAGACCTGGCATTCTGCAGTCCGAAGGGTCACAAAGCGCTGGACACGACTGGGCGACTGACCAACGACCAGGCAGGTATGCCAGTTTCTTATCAAATGCAGTCGATTCCTTCACCCTCTCGAATTTTAGCTGGCTTGGGATTTCTTTGACTGTTAAAATACAGTAGAAATGAGGCCAAATAGTTAGGAAGACTGATGTTTTCTGCTTTCTCCCTCTTAGAACCAGCCCCCATGCTCTGAGATGCCCAAGCAACTACACAGATAAGTCCATGTGAACAAGAGTCAAGGATTTTAGACAACAGTCCTAGCTGACCTGCCAGCTGATAGCAATAAACAATTTGCTCATCCTGTGGGTAAGCCAGCTTATAGATGAATCTATCAGCCTCGTCTGGGCCAACTGATACCACACAGCACAGAAGCAAACGGACCACACATAATCCTGACCAATTACAAACTCATGAGCTAATAATTGTCTTGCTTTATTTTTACTTTTTTGAACTTTATTGAAGTATAATTTTCAAAAATTGCATGTATTTATGGATGTTTTAATATATATATACATTGTGAAATGATTACCATAATCAAGATAATTAACACATCATCACCTTATATAGTTATGTGTTCTCCCTCTTCCCCTTTGTGAGAACAATAAAGATCTACTCTGCTGGAGAAAAAAAAAAATCCATTTAAAATGATGATGGTGATGGTGAAGTCGCTCAGTCGTGTCTGACTCTTTGCAATCCCGTGGACTGTAGCCTACCAGGCTCCTCCGTCCATGGGATTCTCCAGGCAAGAATACTGGAGTGGGTTGCCATTTCCTTCTCCAGGGGATCTTCCCGACCCAGGGATCGAACCCAGGTGTCCTGCATTGGAGGCAGACACTTTAACCTCTGAGCCACCAGGGAAGCCCCTTTAAAATGATGCCCTCCCTCAAAAAAAAAAAAAAAAAAAATCCTAGGAATAAACTTAACCAAGGAGGTCAAAGACCTGTATGCTGAAAACAAGAAAACACTGATAAAGGAAGGTTAAGATGATGTGAAGAGGTGGAAAGCTACTCTATACTCTTGGACAGGAAGAATTAATATTGTTAAAATGGCCACACTACCCAAAGCAACCTACAAATTTAATGTTATCCCTATCAAAATGTCCATGGCATCTTTCATAGAACGAGAACAAATAATCCTAAAACTTATATGCAACCACAGAAGATAGAATTGCCAAAGCAATCCTGAGGAAAAGGAACAAAGTTGGAGGAATAATCCTTCTAGATGTCAGAGTATACTACAAAGCTACAAAGCTACAGTAGTCAGAATAGTGCATTATTGGCACAAAAAGAGACATACAGATCAGGGGAACAGGGTGGAGAGCCCTGATCTAAACCTACACACCCACAGTCAGTTAATCTATGACAAAGGCGGCAGGAAGATATGGTAGAGAAATCACAGCCTCTTTAGGAAGTGGTGCTGGGAAAGCTGGGCAGTAAATCAATGAAATCAGAACACTCACTCAAACCATATATAAAAACAAACTCAAAATGGCTTAAAGACTTAAATATAAGACATTACACCATAAAACTTCTAGGAGAGTACATAGGCAAGCATTCTCAGATGTAAATTATAGCAATATTTTTAGACAAGTCTCCCAAAGCAAAAGAAATAAAGGCAAAAAATAAGCAAATGGGGCCTAATCACACTTAAAAGCTTTTACACAGCAAAGGAAACCAACAAAATGAACAAAAAACCTACGGAATGGGAGAAAATATTTCCAGATGATGCAACCAACAAGGAGCTAATATCCAAAATATACAAACAGTTCAAACAACTCAAAATAAAAAGCAACCTAATAAAACAAATGGGCAGAAGACCTACATCGACATTTCTCCAAAGAAGATATCCAGGTGGCCAATGGGAACATGAAAAAACGCTCAGCACCACTAATTAGAGAAATGCAAATCAAAACCACAATGAGGTATCTCCTCATACCTGTGAAAATGACCATGATCGTAAAGTCTACAAATAATAAATGCAGGAGGGGGTGTGGAGAAAGCGGAGCCTTCCTACCCTGTTGGCAGGAACGTACGCTGGTGCAGCCACTAGACAAAACAGTATGGCGGGTCCACAGAGACTAAGAGCAGAGCTACCGCATGACCCGACAGTGCCACTCGGCCTCCCGCACCTGCTTGGCCTCGGTGAAGAGCTAGGTGAAAACACCACAGTTTGCAGACGAAAGCGCTAATTCAAATAGATGCATGCATCCCAATGACAACAGCAGCACTATTTACAGTAGCCGAGACATAGAAACCCCAAATGCTCATCGAAAGACAACTGGCGTAAGGAGAAGCGTGTATACAATGGAACAGTATTCAGCTATAAAAAAGAGTGGAATATTGTCATTGGCAGCAACATGAATGCTCATGGAGAATATTTGTTTTCTTGCTGTTGTTACTTGAGTACCTTAGATATTTTGTATATTAACCACCTATCGGCTACACAGTTTGTAAATATTTTCTCCTATGTTGCTTTTAAACAGCTAAGTTTTGGAATAGGTTTTATACAGTAATCAAATACCAAAACATATATAGAAGTTTGATTTAAAAAAGAAATTCCAATTAATGGCCCTTGCTAACATCATGTAAAGTATGGTTTTATTTCTGTGAATAGCAGAGGTCCTACGATTTACTGTCCTTCTCAGAATCTGGACTCTCTGGGAGCTTTGAGATATTCCAATATACAAACAAAACCAACCTTATTTTCTGTTGATGAGATAAGTACACGGTTCTACTATGAAGCACGTATGTGTAGTTTTTGGCAGTGTTCTGGAACCAAAATGGTCCACACTAGGTCCTTTTTGTGCTGAAACAGGTGAAACAAGGTCATGGCACTGTGTGAGTCAGGAAGGAATCCTCCACCTTTACCGCGACCCTCACTTTACCTAGGCAGGAGTAACACTGAATCCACATCCTGTCGGAATGCACAGCTAGAAAAAAGTGAGTGTTGGACCTAACATAAAACCACTTGAATTTCTCTTGGTAATAGGTACTCATCATTGCTATTATCTCTTGTCTTTTAATTTCATGCTCGCCATCCCTAAGCTAGTAAGCATTTAATCAAATGTCTTCAAATATCAGTCAATACCTTATATGTTACGTACAACTTAAGGACCTTATGTTAGGGTGAAAGCACCAAGAAATTTTGGAAGATGTTTCTTTTTCTTGCTTTGTAAGAACATTCAGAACATTAATAATTTTTACAAAGTCTAGCTGGCTCTCCTGATGTCCTTTAAAGTAGGATTTAAACTGATAAAGGCTAACTTTATCAGGAACTACAGTCAACTCTGACTGCTACAGATCTGACGAGTCTAATTTCTATCAAATGCAATAGCAAGTGTAGAGACAGGAGGTCACAGACTAGAGCTCTATTTATCTGTATCTGAAACTCATACACTTCAGAGAAGATAAAATATTCAATGAGAATATCTGGAGCAGACTTTTAATATAAACATGGAAATTACATTTATTTTTTGAATCACAGCTTCTTGAATATGGAAAGGCACAGGGAAATTTAAAAAGTAGCTGGCTTATGTCAGGAAAAGGCATTCTATTCACTTGCTAATGGCGATGGCTGAAACCACCAAAGTGCTGAGCAGCAAGTATTTCTGTTGATTCCTTTGCGGCCTCTGTGTGACTAGGAAGTTATCTGAACAAATGAAAACAGAAGAGTTTCAATTCCACATAGCTGAAGGAAGGCATCCACTAGACATTTATTTCAGGGACAAGAACTTGCTGTCACATAAAGCTTTGTGAAGTATGGTTGCTACAAGAAGTGGAATAGTTTGAAGGAAAATGTAGGGCAATTTAGAGAGAAATTATCAGAATGCATCATTGGCATAGTTTGGACGAATGAAAATCTCTGCTAAACCAGCCAACTTGGGTGGGGGGCTGAAATGAAATGGGCCTTTTAACTGCACCTCCCTCCACAGGAACTCATCTCATCCCACGTGCCTGCGGTAGATTGCTGTGTGTACGTCACTGGGATGTATTTAATCCATCAATAAGATGACCACTCAATGTCCGTTTGGAAATCAAAACAATGGGCATTACAAGTAACTAGAATAAATATTGTATCTATTCAGCACTCAGCAGAGCAGGTAACCTGTGACAGTATGGGTGTGTACAGTTACATATCTCTGTACATCTTGTGAGAAAACCAATTTTTCACTGTCTTTTTGTTTTTTATTGTAGTAAGAGCATTTAACATGAGATCTACTCTTTCACCATAACAGTACAGCATTTTTAACTATAAGTTGATTGTATTTCTAATCAGTTTTTGCACGTCATTGTAACCAGTAGAATACACAAAAGTTCCATAAAATCAGGAAAACCACCTCTTCTCTGGTTAAATTTGGCATTTAACCCTCTGGGATGAGAAGCATGTCTTTATTCTGACCTAGCTAAGAAAGAAAAAAGGAAAGCTTGCTAGGCTGGTGTACAACCGGCACTAGGCAGACCTTGGAGGATTGTGACATTGGGGCAGAAAGAGTTCCGAGCTTCAGGGGGAATGAGTGACCACGGACTCACTCGGCCCTCGGCCCTCGGCCCTCGGCCCTCTCTCAGCAGGCAGCCGAGTGAGCGCTGGGAGCAGGACTCAGCGACCCTGCCGCCTGAAGGGCTGTGCTCACTTCTCTGAGCCATTGTCCCCGCCTGTCAAACAGAAGTAAAAGAAGCGCCTCACTCCGCGTGAAAAACATTTCATTTTATGTGCTTTCCATAGATTTGATATGTGCACATCGCGGGAATGTATTTAATCAACCGATAGGGTTGCTTGACGTACATGTGAAAAATATTAACATAAATATTTACAGTCTCACCCCTTCCATTACCCATCAAAGATAGTGTACGTGTCAAGACAGGTTAGGTTTGGGGTGATAAAAAAAACACCTCCAACTCTCACGCAGCCCCTTCATGAAGATCTCTGCAGACAAGTTTCTGAGGAGCAGTCCCCCAGGTGTCAGCTTAGCATTTCAGCTCCTTTGATTTTACAACACCTTTCTGTCAACACTTGCTTCCACAACACCCAGCAGGAGAACAGAAGGCTGGAGTGTCAGGCAACAGTGGTGGTGGGAAGATGGAGGTGGGGTTGCAGGGATGTGTGTGCTACCCAAGGAACGCTAAAGATTGCCCCGAGTGACCAGAGGCTGAAGCAGGAAGGAAGCACACCCTGTAAAGCCCTCAGCGGGAGCACAGCTCCGCTGACAGACTCATCTCACAGGCTTGTGCCCTTTGAGCTGAGAGAGAATGAATGCTGTTGTTGCAGCCGCCCAGTCCGCGGTGAGTGTGTTCCGGCAGCTTTAAGAGGCTCATCGATTTGAAAGCCAGTGTCTCCGGCAGCCGCTCAATCTTTCCCTCGTTCTGTCAAGATGGCTGTCACACCTCCAAGCATCATGTCTCTGTCCCAGACAAACGAATAGAGAGAGAATGCTGCGGATGTCCCTTGAATTGAGAGAGCTCTCCACGAAGTGACCCTCTCTAGCAGGCTTTCCTTATTTTTTCCTTAGCTGGGTCACTAATAATGAGGTGTTCCTAGTTCAACCAAACCCCAAGAAAGTGAAGGACGCACTCCCTATGACTGGCTTAGCTCTAGCAAGTCTCCCTGCTTGGAAACAGCATAATGTTTTCCCAAACAATGTCTGTGTGCTTCGAAGCAGGAGAGCAGAGGATAATGAATATTGAGTAGGAAAAAAGTGTCATCCAAATCAGTGTTAGCTGTTCAGTTCAGTTCAGTTCAGTTCAGTTGTTGAGTCGTGTCTGACTCTTTGAGACCCCATGAATCGCAGCACGCCAGGCCTCCATGCCCATCACCAACTCCCAGAGTTTACTAAAACTCATGTCCATCGAAGTCAGTGATGCCATCCAGCCATCTCATCCTCTGTCGTCCCCTTTTCCTCCTGCCCCCAATCCCTCCCAGCATCAGAGTCTTTTCCAATGAGTTAACTCTTCGAATGACGTGGCCAAAGTACTGGAGTTTCAGCTTTAGCATCACTCCTTCCAAAGAAATCCCAGGACTGATCTCCTTTAGAATGGACTGGTTGGATCTCCTTGCAGTCCAAGGGACTCTCAAGAGTCTTCTCCAACACCACAGTTCAAGAGCATCAATTCTTCAGCTGTTACACTATCTCAAAATGGTGGCTCTTAAGTAAGATATTAGAAGATTTTGGGGTTCAGGACTTCCCAAGTAGCAAACCAGAGTTACTGAGTGTGCCACACACAGGCTGTATTGTGCTCCCAGAGACCAGGGCTGATTACCTCTAACATCCAACAGTTCATCTTATTATCCTGGTGGTACATTTAAGGATGACCACATTTTGTGTGTGGAGTTATGTAGGAAGGGTTGGGATCATTTCTAATTGCTAGAGGATGGTGGCAGGAACTTCAACTAAACTCTGGGGAAAAGCAAAATGCAGTCTAGAGAACAAACGATGAAGAGAAGCAAGATGGAAGAGTCAGGGCACAGAAGGAGTAGAGTCGCCTCCTCCTTCCACGCCTCCCGTGGTGCGCGTGCACACCGCTGACCTCAGTGAGCCCTCCAGCTATCCTAAGGCCTGCGCCTCCTACTTCTACCTCGATCCTGGGCCCGACCTTGTGATTTGCTTCGGTCCCTGGGACATCGAAAACAGGATGCAAGCAGAGGCTGGGGTGGCGGTTGGGAACTGAGACTCATATTCTGGGAATATTGTCACCATCTTGTAAAGAAATTTAGCGGGCAGCACATAACTCAGCCGGGAGCCAGCCCTGATCTTCAGATACGTGAGTGAGACCACTTCAGACCAGCAGACACGGGGAGCAGAACGACTCACCCGACCCAGCCCAGACTGCGGAACTGTGACCAAACATTTGGCTACTGTTTCAGGAGACACGGTGCGTGTAAGAGACAGCGTTAGAGAAAGGACACGGCTCTCCATGCTGACCTGCCATCTTCTCTTCCATCTTGCCGTCTTGGCCTGAGGTCTTCTCTCTCTTCCTGGAATACGACAGGCTCATTTCTGCCCCAGGCCCTTTGACGGGGTGCTGGCTGCACCTGGGACGCTTCGGTTGCTCCCTGCCTCGCACGCTCGTCGCCTTCAAGCCTCGGATCAACCACGACCTCCTCAGGGAGGCCTCTGTCCACCACCGCGTCTAACAGACCACTCCAGCGCCTGTGCGCTCCGTCGCCACTTTTGTTTTCTACTTTTTCTTGAGATTCTTTTTTTTTTTTTTTTTAATATAGGATGTATTTCTTGGATCATGAGGCTGTTTTCCGTCTCCTCCGTAAGAATGCAAACTCCAGGAGGACAGAAACCATCTCTGCTCCATTAATAGTTCTGTCACATGCAGCTAGGACAGGGTGGCATATGGCAGACACCTCAGGAGTGTCTTTAGAATGCACTGAAAAATAACATGAAATTTACAAAGTGTGGACTTGGGTAGGACTAGAGGGAAGCAGAGGGACCCCCAGGTGGCTCAGTGGTAAAGAGCCTGCCTGCCAGCGTGCCAGGGCAGGAGACCCAGGTTCCATCCCTGGGTTGGGAAGATCCCCTGGAGGAGGAAATGGCAACCTGCTCCAGTACTCTTGCCTGGAGAATCCCATGGATGGAGGAGCCTGGTGGGGGGCTCCATGGGGTCGCAAAGAGACACAGCTGAGTAACAGTACAATGCAAGATGGAATAAGATGATGTCCAGAGCAAGGACTCAAAGACTCCTTAATTAGAAATGACTCCTAATAATTTTATATAAACACAGTTTTTTATCCTTTGATTTTTTAAGTTGACATGTCAAATTTTAAACCCTTGTTTAGGGCAGAGCTCTTACAGTGTATGTATAATATTTTAATTCTAATTATATATTTAGTCACATTTCCTATAATTTATAAATAAAATTCTTAACAAAGGTTACCACTTTAAATGTACCATTTCAAATGTACCATTTCATGTGATTATATATTTTCTTCCTAATGAAAGATCACATTACCATTATTTTACAACGTCTTGAACATAAAATTTCCAAGCAATTATGAAATTATACTTTACTTGTTTGAAAAGCTTCGTAATTCTTCACACTCCTAACTTAGTCCTGTTCAACAAACATTTTTAATAATAATATATAATAAAATTCACTATTTTTATATATGATTGACATATCTTAAAATCCTTACTCTCGTGGAATAACATAGAATCCACTATACGTATCAAACCATCTGTGGATTAAATCCTATGCAATTCCACAATCTCATTCACAATTTTTGTATCTTTAATGTGAACAGTAGTCTAATAATTTTCTTATCTAGAGCTCTAATCCCTAGCAGACTATAAGCAGAAAGCTGTATGGAAAGGGAATTTGAGGGTCTTCTGGAAAAGGCAAATTGGCAAACACACCCTGATCGGTCCTAGGTCCTCTGAATTGCTTGTGTCCATGAACATAGTTATCCTTGGTACAAATGACCAGTCATAGTCATCAAGAGTCACTCACATTTAACCAGGAGGCCTTCAGTTCAGAGGCCTCTCCATCCTCACAGCCATCTTTAGCGCCCTGCTGCCTCTAACAACCTATGACTTGACCGTTACACCTGCCTCTCTGTGTGTGTCCTTCTCTCAATCACACACACACACACACACACACAATTTTGGTGCTTCCTTTTGGCACTAGGACTTCAGGTTAGAAGGAGCCCATTTTTGGTTTTGGTCTTCCCTGGTGACTCTGTGATAAAGAAACTTCCCGCAACACAGAGGCGTTTGATCTCTGGGTCAGGAAGATCCCCTAGAGAAGGGAATGGCTACCCACTCCAGTATTCTGGCCTGTAGAACCCCATGATCAGAGGAGCCTGGTGGACCACAGTCCGTGGGATTGCAATGAATCGGATGTGGCTTGGCAACTGAGCAGCAGCAATAACCTTTGTGGCTTGAGCGTCTTAGGACTCGCAGCAGTCAGCACAGTTTTTTCCTTTCCTTTCCAGTGGGGGACAGCCAATTAATACGGAGAGAAGGGGTTGAAGGGCGAACAGGGAGAAGGGAGACCATGAACACTTAAAAACAACAGAAAAGTGTGGAGAAAACGTGTGTGATTCACACGCACACATTTGGATTCTACCAGGTATATGTGCACATACATACATAGACCCATATGTACTACATAAATAAACATGAGCGGTGCTTTCTTTTACAGTTTTTTCTGTCTGTTCCTCACCACTGACCTTATGCTCATAGCTCACAGCCACCTGGAACCACTCAGTGTAGGAACAAAGAAATCTGCGTAGCATTCATGCTGACCGGCGCTAGTGGTGTGCATGTGTCTGTTAGAGGAAGCGTGGAGGCTTAAACAGACAGAGCAATTGCTACAGATCAACTCAAGTTAGTCTCACCCTTACTGACTTGTTGGTCGAAGACGGCAAGTGCTGTGTGGTTTGGTTCATATGAGGCCTCCTCTGAAGACAAGAGATGCTGTTGTCAAACATACCAGCCTGCTCTGCAAAGGCAGAGACTAATTTATACCTGGCATCTAGCATAACACACACATACTAGGAAACACCCCAGGGAAAACATCATGTGTCGTGAGCTCAGCCCAGTTGCCGGTGCGTGAACCTGTTCGCAAATTGCGGCCTGTCATTCCACAAAAGTGAGATGATTCCAAGCATCAGCTTGAGCAGATGAGAGTTTTATGCCTTCACAGTATGATTTAAGGATGTGACAGAATTGTCACAAGATCCACGTCTAAGGACATGGACTCCTAAATTCAACAGGAAGAAAAGGGAGCAGTTTCAGGAAGAGATAAGCGGAAATGTTTGACGTGTTATCAAGGTTGGAAGCAACATTTCTCTAGCAAAGTATAAGTCAAAGAAAAGAATGAAAGCGGGTGATGAAATATGTAATCTCCTTTAGAAAGGATTCCAACATAGTTAAATTTGAAAAAAAATTTTTGATGTTCAGAAATTCAGTTATCTTAAGCTGAGTAAATTAAACATCCTTGTGACTTGTCATAGATTTTTAAATGGACAAAGGACAAAATGAAGCATACTCTAGACCCTTTGCTATAAGATGACAGATTTTACTAAAAACCAGCCCAGGTGGCTTCACACACTCCCTCACTCTGCCTGTATGACCGCCTCCTCCCCGCCCTTCCCAATGCACACTCTGCTCTCTTCTGGCTTCCTAACTGCCCTTCTATTCCCTTCTTTCACCGTCCTGCAAGCCTCTACGCTTGGCAGGGTCACTTTTCTTCTGAATTTCACCTTTTGTTTTTAAACAATGGTAATAACTCTCATGTACTGAACACTTACTAGTTGCTCAGAATTTTGCTTTCAGTGGCCCATTTGCGTTCATTAACAACAGCCAAAGGTGGACACTTTATTACAGACGGGTCACATACGAGAACTTTACGGCTAGAAGGAATGCAGTAATTCACTTAAAATAAAACAGCTACTAAACAGCAGAACCAAAATTTGAACCTGACTTTGTGAAATTTCCAGTCTCCTGGTCCTCACCACGCTGCTTTAATGGCAAAACTCTGGCCATATTATGGCAGTGATTTAAATCAAACCAAGGCACAGTCACTGCGCATGTAAGTGCAAGACAACACTCTAGACATCAGGGGCCAAAGCAGGGATGCAAGAGCAAGTCCCATCGTGCTGGAGAGGACTCTGCCAGGAGACAGAAACTACCCATTACTTTGTCACAGAGAGTGCCATGTAAAGAACGCATAGAATAGCGTCCAGCTCTTGAAGAACTGAAAGATCACAACGAAATAAACGTTCAACGCTCACAAATGTAGTAGGACACATATTCGGCCCCTAGAACTGAAGGATCAGAGGGAAAAGCTTAGAACTTCTGAAACTTAGACTTGGAAGGTGGGGACCCACAGATTCACCCCTCAGACCTCCGAGGAGGAGTCAGCCCGCAGGGGCTGGGGTCTCACTCAGAAAGGCTTCGTGACGCTGGGGGGCAGACGCCACAGAGGGAAGCCGGGCTGGCGGAGCTGGGTCTCAGGGGACACAGCGTCCCTGGCTCTGGGAAACTGCAGGGGCAAAATCGAGTGCTCCTTCGAGAACGACCCGCCACGCTGACGTGAGAGGTGCTCCTGGGGGACGTGACAAGGACGTGAAGCCAGCGGGAGGCGGGGGTGCCTTCCTCCTCCGCCACCTTCCTGTCTGCCTCCACTTTCCCTCCTGGCAGAGCCGGCAGAGAGCTGCTGGACGCAGCAGGCACGTGGCTGGCGAGTTGCAGCAAAAAGCAGACCTTGGAGGGGAACGTTTGAAGCGGAGACAGAGGCTCACTCATTTCTATAGCCCTGCAGCTACAGTCTAGCAGAGTGATTCACACCAACTGTCGTGCAGGGCACCACATAGGGGCTGGGATACACACACAAGACGAGAGGGCACGAACCTCACCCCATGAACCTGGGCACAGATAGTCAGAATGCATGTGTCAAATACACATATATTTCAAAGTATGTATTTAATATATATTTCAAAATATATAGTATATAATATATCCAATATAACATATATTTAATTCAAAGTATGTATTTAATATATATTTCAAAATATACTCTATAGTATATATTATAATATAAATATAATTTAATATATCCAATATGACATTTAATTAAAAGTATGTATTTAATGTATATTTCAAAATATGCATTTAATATATTTTAAAATATATTCTATAGTATATAATATAGATATAATATAATATATTCAATATAACATATATTTAACTCAAAGTGTGTATTTAACCTGCTCTGAGCCCCGCCGCAGGCAGCCCCTCTCCCCTCCCCTTGTGTTTTGCTATGGGTGCTGGGGCAGGTTTGCACCGGTTTCTCCTGAGAAGCCCTTGTTCTCCTTCTTCCCTCTGAGATACAACCATCATTCCTTCAAAGAACTTACAGCATTGCGAAAGGGGCAGAAATAGCCTCTGACTTCTGCTCTGGGGTCGTCAAAGACATCCTAAAGTGGGAAAATACTAAGAGGCTGTCTACCTGATGGGAAAAAACTTTGGAAAAACCAAACAAAAATTATTTAGCATACTGTCCTGTCCCACACATACAATGCCTATGGGTCTAGAACAACAGCAATATTCAAAGAGACAAAACTGGAAAATGCCAAAGGTGCCTGCTTTAAAGCATGTGGCCTACTTTTTCCTACTGAGTTGTCCTGAGTATATCAGCCTGGAGTGACAGATGCCGAATCTAGAATATTCCTCCTGCTGTGCTCTGTAAGAAGAGCATGTGATAAAACGCTTTTCGTGATCTAAGTTCCATTGATATGATTTACCTGGCCAACTGTGAATTTGCTGAAAAAGGAATAACAGGTTTTTGTGGTTGTAATCATCGTTACTATCTTCAACACGTGTACACCACTAGTTTCACTGGGGGAACTTTCCTTTATGACAGTATTATCGGCGTCCATGAAAACATTTCCAATTCCCTGCTGTTTTCTTCAAAGCAGAACGGAGGTGGCCTGAAACTCAATTTAATTTCCAGTGCTAATTTCCAGGTCCTTGGAGATAACGAACATGTTATCTGATTTATAAATTAAATGTAACCTGCCAGCGTGACTCACGCTCTGGAGATGCTGGTTGCATTCTAGGGCATGCCAGAGTTGGAGAGTTGCCTCAAGAGCCTCTCCTTAGGAGGGGCCTTGTGAGAGCAGGCTGATCTGCAAAGCTGCGCCAGGGACACCTGGTGCGGGCAGGTGTGAGGGCTCGCAGCACACTGTGAGCGCTGAGAAATCACTTTCCAAGGAACTTCCCGTGGCTCCAGATGTCTGACGCTACTGTCTCGAGTGTGGAACGGGAAGAGATGTTAAAGTGTCTGCCTTGGGTTTGCTTCCTGCCAGAGACGACTTATGTTGCACCCCAAAGATACCCAGGAGTAATAAGATGAATAAGAAGGTACCACCCGCAGCGCTGGGGATTGGGAGCAGACAGCACTGTCAGAAATAAAACCACAGTCCAGATGTCTCAGGCCCTTTTTTTAGCACGTTGCAAACAAGGGTGAGAGCAGAGTCTGAAGAGGTGGTACTTTGCTACCCAATTCTCAAATGTTGAAACTTCTCCCCTCGGAATCGTGATGAACTCCAAATCAGAAAGGAGGGTATGTGATCCGCCTCTGTCCATGTCGTCTCTCACATACACGACATCAAGAGACACTTCCCGAAAATGGATTCTCATGAAACAATACACCCATGAAAATGATTTTCTTTGGTTTATCCTGACATAACAGGACACATAACCATTCAAAACACCAGCCTACTGCTTCGGTGTGTACATGCGGTTCTAAAGGAAATGGACGGCGCTCTAAGACTGCTCAGACAGTTATGCACAAAGACTTGACAACAGTTAGCCCCCTTGATCTTGCGATCAAGTGCATGTTGATAGCCGATCTTGCGATCAAGCACGTGCTGATGGCCAGCCCTGAGCCTCTCTCACATCCTTTCTTTCTTCCAACAGAAGAACAGTGCTCCTTGTAATAAGGCTTCCTCTTCCTACCGCCCCTCAGTGGCACTGAGGGAAAGCAGTAGATTAAAGTCTGTGCCCATGAATCACTAAGATTCTTCCATCCTTGCTGAGGCACAGTGATTTATGTGACGGAAGCAATCGCCTTTTGCAGCCTGTCTCACCCTGCGCACTCCCCGCTCAGTAAGACGTGTCTGTCTCTCATCCTCCGTGTTAGCTGGCCGCTAAAGGTCACAAAATCTAAACCCACACGTAATGACATCCAGTAACATTTCTATTGCCAGGAGACTCCTAGCGGACTTTAACGTGATGCTTTCCTTAATGCAGAGTAGCATGTCTCCGAGCATTTATGATACTCCTGTGCACAGACCCAAATCGTTTATGTTTGCTCTGAAGAAAAAGCTATTCTGAACTGAAAGGAAAATGAAGTTAGTAATGACTATCAGCACCAGGCTGGTTTGGATTTTGCTGCTGTTTCCATTTTGGCAAGAAATTTCAGAAGAAATTACCCAACTGATGACTTAAACCAAGAGCTAAATCCTGTGTGTAGATGAAAAATGTGCATTCCCATGGAAGTGGATATTACCTTACATAAAATTCTAAATTGAATTCTCAACAGAGCTATTAGTCTAGGTGTTCATTAACCTGTTGGAGCTCAGCAATCCCGAGAACTGGAAGCCTGTTTCAGTCATCCCGCTGGCACTAGGAATAACTTAAGAATGGTGCTGGAGTTCTCTCCCAAAGCTCTAAGAAAAAAGGGAGGGGCTGTCTTCCTGCTGTTGTGACTTTCCATCCACTCTGAACCCAGCAATTTCTCTCGCTTTCTCCATAGATGCAATCCAACCTCTTTAGAGAGACCAAGCCCTGGTGGCTGAGTTCTCAAAAGACTCAATGAGCTGTAATCACCATTGTGCAGTATGTTATTTGCAATCCCATAATAGTGTAATGTAAGTGGAGAACCTTCTTCTCTCCTTCACAGGACCACAGCTCCAGTAAACATGAGAAACCACCCATTTCCTTTCCCAAAGAGGGCCCTTTAATAGTAAGATGAAAAGACTCCATCCCTCCTCGGCTGCGGTGGGCCCACGCCTACCTAATTTAATGATGCTGTAAAGCTCTGGTCGTTGCATGCTGCAGAGGACATGTTAAAGTGTGGCTCTGGGTGAGAAATAACTAGACATCGAAGTCTCTCGAGAAACACGCATCCATTAGGCAGGAAAGCGCCACGAGGGGCAAGCTCAAGTTTGCCCTCGAAAGAAACACAAGGAGTCAAGATTCTGAGGTCACCCTGGATCCTAGAAAGCCAAGGAAACCTGTACTTGATAATGCTGCTTTGGTGTGAAGAGGCTATTTATGGAATTGTATCACATTTAACCTGACTCGAAGGGTGTGGTCCCCACTGAGTGCGTGCATGCTCAGTCATGTCTGCCTCTTCGCAACCCCAGGGGCTATAGCCTGCAGGCCCCTCTGTTCACGGAATTTCCCAGGTGAAGATACTGGAGTGGGTTGCCATTTTCCTCCTCCTGGGGATCGTCCCCACGCAGGGATCAAGCAGCTGTCTCCTGCGTCTCCTACAATGGCAGGCAGACTCTTCACCACTGAGTCACCTGGGAAGCCGCTTGGTCTCCACTGAATACTCGTACTCAAGGTCCAACTCAGTCACGGCCCCTGAGGAGAAATGATGCTATCTGCAACTCTGAGTCCTGCCTGGAAGGAAATAGGTTGCAACAAGCCTTCCTCTGAGGAGAAAAAGGAGCCATTTAAAGAATTCTGAACCTCTCAATGGTCTATGAAGTAAGGCACAGTGAGATGAATGAATTTTCTGTTTCAACTTGGTTTAGAGGAGGGACGTAGACTCAGAGCCAAGGATCCTAGTTGTCGTTTCCATTTATACTTCTGGCTCATTAAAACCTCTAGCTCGTTTTCCTTGTCTTGGCTTCCATTTATTAAATTCTAAAATATGTCTTGCTGAAGTTGTTCCCAAGTTACTTAGACCTTCTGAAAGGCCTATATAGCCCTATATAGCCCGTTATTAAGCCCCTAAATAGTAAGGATTAAACTCAAATATAAAGCTGGTATTTGGACATCTAAATATATGAAATATATGAAGTATGAAATATAAAATTGTAAATATATTTGTGTAGGACCTAAGATTAGTACAAATTAATATAAATAGAAATCTATTATATTTAAATGATTAAACACATCATTCAAGAGGCTCCTACTCTTATTTTTTCTGCACTTGATGAAATATTCTCAGAGAAATGTCAGTATGTTTCACTATGAGTACATATTTTTTCTTTTCCCTTATATTTCTTCTGATTTTTGCTTTATGTATCTTTGTTTCTTTGTTGTTGTATGTCTAATGGTTTATGATGTTTATCTTGTCAATTGTACCTTTTATCATTAAAAATACTCCTCTTTGTTTCATTTAAAAAAGAATAAAACTGGCGTTTTCCCTAAGCTGGAACTCTGACCCCAGGTCTCCCTCCGTCTCGTGGTTCACGCAGGCATTGCCACAGAAGAGTCTGCATGAGACGCGGCGCTGGACTGTCGCAGCAGCCATCACGCTCAGAAGGAGTCTCTCAGACCCCTGTCCTGCCCTCTGCCGCTGGCTTGTCGCCTCACCTGCCCGCCTTAGGCAGCAGCAGGGACTGTAGCCCTTCACTTGCCACCACGGCTTCCACTTATCCCAGGTACCTGTGCAGCTGCAGCAAAGGGCCCTCGCGTCCGCAGATCTCCTCCGCCATCTGGGTTGCTCATAACTTTCCTTCCAAGGAGTAAGCGACTTTTAATTTCATGGCTGCAGTCACCATCTGCAGTGATTTTGGGGCCCAAGAAAATGAAGTCTGCCACTGTTTCCACTGTTTCCCCATCTATTTCCCATGAAGTGATGGGACCGGATGCCGTGATCTTCGTTTTCTGAATGTTGAGCTTTAAGCCAGCTTCTTCATTCTTGTCTTTCACTTTCATCAAGAGGCTCTTTAGTTCTTCTTGGCTTTCTGCCATAAGAGTGTGGTCATCTGCATAACTGAGGTTATTGATATTTCTCCTGGCAATCTAGATGCCGGCTTGTGCTTCATCAAGCCCAGCATTTCTCATGATGTACTCTGCATATAAGTTAAATAAGCAGAGTGACAATATACAGCCTTGACGGACTCCTTTCCTGATTTGGAACCAGTCTGTTTCCATGTCCAGTCCTAACTGCTGCTTCCTGACTTGCATACAGATCTCTCAGGAAGTAGGTAAGGTGGTCTAGTATTCCCATCTCTTTATGAATTTTCCACAGTTTCCTGCGATCCACACAGTCAAAGGCTTTGCTTAGTCAATAAAGCAGAAATAGATGTTTTTCTGGAACTCTCTTGCTTTTTTGATGATACAACAGATGTTGGCAATTTGATCTCTGGTTCCTCTGCCGTTTCTAAATCCACCTTGAAAATCTGGAATTTCATGGTTCACGTACTGTTGAAGACTGGCTTGGAGAATTTTGAGCATTATTTTGTTAGTGTGTTCCCATCATATCTCTAATTTTCTTGAAGAGATCTCTAGTCTTTCCCATTCTGTTGTTTTCCTCTATTTCTTTGCATTGATCACTCAGGAAGGCTTTCCTATCTCTCCTTGCTATTCTTTGGAACTCTGCATCAGATGCTTATATCTTTGCCTTTCTCCTTTGCTTTTCACTTCTCTTCTTTTCACAGCTATTTGTAAGTCTGCCTCAGACAGCCATTTTGCTTTTTTGCATTTCTTTTCCATGAGGATGGCCTCGATCCCTGTCTCTGTACAATGTCATGAACCTCAGTCCATAGTTCATCAGGCACTCTATCTATCAGATCTAGTCCCTTAAATCTATTTCTCACTTCCACTGTATAATCATAAGGGATTTGATTTAGGTCATACCTGAATGGTCTAGTGGTTTTCCCTACTTTCTTGCAAAGATGGGCTCAATAAAGGACAGAAATGGTATGGACCTAACAGAAGCAGAAGATATTAAGAAGAGGTGGCAAGAACACACAGAAGAACTGTACAAAAAAGAGCTTCATGACCCAGATAATCACGATGATGTGATCACTCACCTAGAGCCAGACATCCTGGAATGTGAAGTCAAGTGGGCCTTAGAAAGCATCACTACAAACAAAGCTAGTGGAGGTGATGGAATTCCAGTAGAGCTATTTCAAATCCTGAAAGATGATGCTGTGAAAGTGCTATACTCAATATGCCAGCAAATTTGGAAAACTCAGCAGTCGCCACAGGACTGGAAAAGGCCCGTTTTCATTCCAATCCCAAAGAAAGGCAATGCCAAAGAATGCTCAAACTACTGCACAATTGCACTCATCTCACATGCTAGCAAAGTAATGCTCAAAGTTCTCCAAGCCAGGCTTCAGCAATATGTGAACCATGAACTTCCGGATGTTCAAGCTGGTTTTAGAAAAGGCAGAGGAACCAGAGATCAAATTGCCAACATCCACTGGATCATGGAAAAAGCAAGAAAGTTCCAGAAAAACATCTATTTCTGCTTTATTGACTATGCCAAAGCCTTTGACTGTGTGGATCACAATCAACTGTGGAAAATTCTTCAAGAGATGGGAATACCAGACCACCTGACCTGCCTCTTGAGAAATGTATATGCAGGTCAGGAAGCAACAGTTAGGACTGGACATGGAACAACAGACTGGTTCCAAATAGGGAAAGGAGTACATCAAAGCTGTATATTGTCGCCTTGCTTATTTAACTTATATGCAGAGTACATCATGAGAAACACTAGGCTGGAAGAAGCATAAGCTGGAATCAAGATTGCCGGGAGAAATATCAGTAACCTCAGATATGCAGATGACACCACCCTTATGGCAGAAAGTGAAGAGGAACTAAAAAGCCTCTTGATGGAAGTGAAAGAGGAGAGTGAAAAAGTTGGCTTAAAGCTCAACATTCAGAAAACTAAGATTATGGCATCTGGTCCCATCACTTCATGGGAAATAGATGTGGAAACAATGGAAACAGTGACAGACTTTATTTGGGGGGGCTCCAAAATCACTGCAGATGGTGACTGCAGCCATGAAATTCAAAGATGCTCACGCCTCAGAAGGAATGACCAACCTAGATAGCATATTCAAAAGCAGAGACATTACTTTGCCGACTAAGTTCCGTCTAGTCAAGGCTATGGTTTTTCCAGTGGTCATGTATGGATGTGAGAGTTGGACTATAAAGCTGAGTGCCGAAGAATTGAAGCTTTGGAACTGCGGTGTTGGAGAAGACTCTTGAGAGTCCCTTGCTCTGCAAGGAGATCCAACCAGTCCATCCTAAAGGAGATCAGTCCTGGGTGTTCATTGAAAGGACTGATGCTGAAGCTGAAACTCCAATACTTTGGCCACCTGATGTAAATAACTGACTCACTGGAAAAGACCCTAATGCTAGGAAGGATTAGGGGCAGGAGGAGAAGGGGACGACAGAAAATGAGATGGCTGTATGGCATCACTGACCTGATGGTCATGAGTTTGGGTAAAGTCCGATTGTTGGTGATGGACAAGGAGGCCTGGAATGCTGCGCTTCATGGGGTTGCGAAGAGTCGGACACGACTGAGCGACTGAACTGAACTTGCTAGCGTGTGAGATGAGCGCAGTTGTGTGGCAGTTTGAGCATTCTTTGGCATTGCCTTTCTTTGGAATGAAAACTGACCTTTTCCAGTCCTGTGGCGACTGCTGAGTTTTCCAAATTTGTTGGCATATTGAGTATAGCACTTTCACAGCATCATCTTTCAGGATTTGAAATAGCTCAACTGGAATTCCATCACCTCCACTAGCTTTGTTTGTAGTGATGCTTTCTAAGGCCCACTTGACTTCACATTCCAGGATGTCTGGCTCTAGGTGAGTGATCACACCATTGTGTTTATCTGGGTCATGAAGCTCTTTTTTGTACAGTTCTTCTGTGTGTTCTCGCCACCTCTTCTTAATATCTTCTGCTTCTGTTAGGTCTATACCATTTCTGTCCTTTATTGAGCCCATCTTTGCATGAAATGTTCCCTTGATATCTAATTTTCTTGAAGACATCTCTAGTCTTCCCCATTCTGTTGTTTTCCTCTATCTCTTTGCATTGATCGCTGAGGAAGGCTTTCTTATCTCTCCTTGCTATTCTTTGGAACTCTGCATTCAGATGGGTGTATCTCTCCTTTTCCCCTTTGTCTTCCGCTTCTCTTCTTCTCACAGCTATCTGTAAGGCCTCCCCAGACGGCCACTTCGCCTTTTTACATTTCTTTTGCTTGGGGATGGCCTTGATCCTTGCCTTCTGTACAATGTCACGAACCTCCATCCATAGTTCTTCAGGCACTCTGTTCATCAGATCTAATCCCTTGAATCTATTTCTAGTGTATAGTTGTAAGGGATTTGATTTAGGTCATACCTGAATGGTCTAGCGGTTTCCCCTACTTTCTTCAATTGAAGTCTGAATTTGGCAATAAGGAGTTCATGATCTGAGCCTCAGTCAGCTCCCGGTCTTGTTTTTGCTGACTGTATAGAGCTTCTCCATCTTGGCTGTAAAGAATATATTCAATCTGATTTTGGTGCTGACCATCTGGTGATGTCCATGTGTAGAGTCTTCTCTTGTGTTGTTGGAAGAGGGTGTTTGCTATGACCAGTGCGTTCTCTTGGCAGAACTGTATTAGCCTTGGCCCTGCTCATTCCGCATTTCAAGGTCAGGTGTTTCCTGACTTCCTACTTTTGCATTCCAGTCTCGTATAATGAAAAGAGATGACTAACCTCAAGAATATAGTTCAGGAAAAAAAATGGTAATGCCATAATTTTAAAACTGGTGAGTTGTCAGTATTTACTTTTAAAGTAGTAATTAACATTTAAATAGCAGGTTTAAACATTTTAAAATACTAGGCGGGTATAATTTAGTTTTTAATAATGGCTGTGTTTAAGAACCAGTTTTCAAAATTCCTGAAAATTTGGCAATTGTCTCTTCCGATGTGGAACTAGTCCTCCCCACAGCCCTGCTGGAGGATGGTCTGGGGGCTGGCCGTGGCCTGAGCAGCCGAGCCCCGTGTCCCTCCTGGGAACAGCTGTCCCACAATCCTCTTGCCTCTGGACGGGGTCGTGTGCGCCGAGTTCTGCCAGCAGAGCACAAGTGGGAGGGATGTGATCACTTTCAGGTGTAACTGATGGCCCTCCCCACCCGTCTCTCCTCCAGGACACATCAGCTCTCTTCCCATCTGTCAGCTTAATGGAGAGGACTCAGCAGTCCCAAGACAGAGGCACAAGCAGCAGGAACCTGGCTCCTAAATAATACCTCCTGTAGAACAGAAGCTCCCCTCGCTCGACTCAGACTTTACCTGTCACAGCAACTATTTTTTTTTAAGCTCGACAAACACAAAATCAATGCAGAGTTCCCTTTTGTTTGCTGTTTTGTTTCTGCATCAGAATCTCTGCTGTGTTCTGTGTCTCTATTCATTGCTTTTCTAGCACATCTTAAGCGCAGGCTTCAGGCCGGAGACTCTATTGAAGATCAGGGGCCAGAGAAATGGATCTCTCCAAACAGGCCCCACAGAGTGAGAATTATATTGGAAAGTAAATTATATTGTCAAACTCACCTGAGGTTTGACAGCCTGTCTTTTTTTAGGAGAGACAGCTTCTAAGCCTATGGTTATGAAATTCTTTATGAATGAGGGAGTGGGAAATCTTAGATATCCTGGGAAGGAAAGCATGTCTTTCAATAACAGCATGTACATTTCTTATACTTGAATAGTGACAACTAAAAGAAGTATCAAATAAGGCCAGAATAAAGAAATTAATTTTAGAAAATCAGGCTTCCACAAAAAACACTGACCAGTCCTTCAGAGGACAGCTGTCCCTGCAGGACAGCCTACGGACACCGACTCAAATTCAGATAATTTCTCCTCCTTCCTCTCTCGCCCCTCCAAGTGGATGCAGCTCAGCCATCTGACCTTAGAGTGACGTGTGCAATATTATTCCTGCCTGCCCAGGATATCCTTATTGCTTGTTTCTTTTCCCCTTTGACTGGAATGCTTCCACATGCCTTGAACAATACTGTTTCACAGTCCAGGGTCTCCTTTTCTCTCTTTTAGTAGGATCCTTTAAAATGCTTCCCGGCTTGAGTTCTTTCTCTGTGCTTCCTGACCCTCTGCTTCAGAGAAAGACAGACACACCTCTCCCAAGCCTCACCTTGCTGCTGCTGCTGCTGCTGCTGCTGCTAAGTCACTCCAGTCGTGTCCGACTCTGTGCGACCCCAAAGACGGCAGCCCACCAGGCTCCCCCTTGTTAGTGATCCCCAAACACACACACACACTTCTTTTACTTCTCCTGTGGTGTCAGGCCCTCCAGCATCAAAACATCTCCTGTGTCCACCAAGCTCACTCTTGGTTTTTTTTTTTTCAAGAATAAGAGGTAGGTTCCTTGAAAGTAATCTGAAATTGAAGTGGGTTCAAAGATTATTTTATGATATATTCAGATCCAAATTAATGGAGAAATATGAACTATTTAAAGTCCTGCTTTCAAAATATAACCCTCCTTTCACAGGTGCATAAAATGCTAAATACATGTCGTGTTCTATAATACATTGCTGGGCAAAAATTACAGTAATAATGCCATCTAATCAGGTTGTGAAGGGTGCTCGCTATCAGAGTCCCTACTTTCTACATTTTTCTACCATCAGTGCTCTGCATCTGTGCTTTTTCAGGTGTATTATTTAAATACAAGAAAAATCAAAAGCCCATCACTCAATATCATAGGAGAATCCTATAAAGAAGTCCTAATACCTAAGGCCCAGGTGCTGTCACTTGGAAGCAAACTTCTATGGATTTTAAGGAAGAGACTCTGAAGACGGTCAGCTGTTCACAGCATCTACCATCTGCTCCTCTCTGCTGGGAACCGTGCCTCAGCTCCCCTCTGAGCCGCCTCTGCCCCGTCAGCTCCCACGCTCTGCAGACGTTCCGGCTGCCGACTGGAGCGTCGGTATGTGCGCCCGTCACACGCAGTCAGAGGATTTCCCCGAGTGAGCGCTGCGGAGAAAGGCAAGGAACCCCATCAGAGATGGCGAGAGTCGAGCAGGCTGCTCCTGGGACTGGGGCTGGTCTCTGGACGGCTGTTTCTTTCACTCTGGCCTCTTTCTCGGGCTCCTTGGCGCCCCCTCCCACGGCGATCACCTTCCCTCACCCACTACGTGGGCCTTCTCGCCCTCGTCCCTCCTTTGGGGGCGCGGGGGGCCGGGAGGACCAGCTAACGCGACGACCACAGTCCGCCTTCTTAGCGCAGCCGCATTCGCGTCGCCTCCTCCCCGGCCACACTCACTCCTGCAGCTTTAATTCACCACGAAACAAAAATCACAGCCCCTTTCCGGGACGCTCTGCAGGGATCCACGCCCGCAACCAGGCCTCTCCCTAACTCTGCCAACCCCTCCTCTGCAGTTCCAGCGCCCCCAGCCTGCCGTATGCCCCGAGAGAATCCCAGACTCCTCTGCCTCAGGACATTTGCAAGTGCTCTTGACTCAGCTTCAAACAATCATTCTCGGGATGTTTTCAGGGCTGTTTTCTCATTCAAGCCTGACTTCAAAAAACACCTTCCAAAAGTCCTTACCCCACCATCGAGGCTAAAGAACGCACCCTGTCACCCATGCTCCCTCACACTTCTATGCTTAGTGATGCTTGTAAAAATCTAAATTTGTTTCACTGAGATTGTTTCCCGCTGGAGTGCAGGCTGAGAATAGAGTGTAAACTGATGTAGGATATTATGGAAGTGGAGAGAGAACCTGGAGAGCGGTGCCAGCAGGAGGGCAGGCCAGTGGCGCAGAGGAGAAGCCAGCCTGCGGAGGCTGGTTGTCTCGGGCTGAGAGGACACACAAAGCCACCTGACTTCTGCTCGCTAGTGAAATTATATAGTAAATCTCTTAGTAGGTTTCAACTGGGCTTTCTGTCACTTGAGCTTACAGATAGCAAGAACTCTAAGGAAAAGTCAGTGGGGGTATTATTTGAAGACCAAAAACAAACAAACAAAAAAACCAGGATACTCCTTAGAGAAACTGCCTTAAATATCTTAAGGAAATGTCTTAAACATCAAAGGAAACAAAGAATCATATTAGAGTAGAGTTGCAGGACTCAGTTCAGTTCAGTCGCTCAGTCGAGTCCAACTCTGAGACTCCGTGAATCGCAGCACGCCAGGCCTCCCTGTCCATCACCATCTCCCGGAGTTCACTCAGACTCATTTTGCCATCCAGCCATCTCATCCTCGGTCATCCCCTTCTCCTCCTGCCCCCAATCCCTCCCAGCATCAGAGTCTTTTCCAATGAGGCAACTCTTCCCATGAGGTGGCCAAAGTACTGGAGTTTCAGCTTTAGCATCATTCCTTCCAAAGAAATCCAGGGCTGATCTCCTTCAGAATGGACTGGTTGGATCTCCTTGCAGTCCAAGGGACTCTCAAGAGTCTTCTCCAACACCACAGTTCAAACGCATCAATTCTTCGGTGCTCAACCTTCTTCACAGTCCAACTCTCACATCCATACATGACCACTGGAAAAAATCTAGCCTTCACTAGACGGACCTTAGTCAGCAAAGTAACGTCTCTGCTTTTGAATATGCTATCTAGGTTGGCCATAACTTTTCTTCCAAGGAGTAAGCGTCTTTTAACTTCATAGCTGCAATCACCATCTGCAGTGATTTTGGAGCCCCCCAAAATAAAGTCTGACACTGTTTCCACTGTTTCCCCATCTATTTCCCATGAAGTGATGGGACCAGATGCCATGATCTTTGTTTTCTGAATGTTGAGCTTTAAGCCAACTTTTTCACTCTCCTCTCTCACTTTCATCAAGAGGCTCTTTAGTTCCTCTTCACTTTCTGCCATAAGGGTGGTATCATCTGCATATCTGAGGTTATTGATATCTCTCCCAGTAATCTTGATTCCAGCTTGTGCCTCTTCCAGCCCAGTGTTTCTCATGATGTACTCTGCATATAAGTTAAATCATACTTGAAGATATTTGTCAAACAAAAATTTTATTTGGTACTTTGACATAAGTTACAAAGGCTGGGGCACACTGCCCTTCCCTGGAGATGCTGTTAAAGAGTGTCTCACCTGCTTGAGGTGACTGAATTGGCATCAGTCTCATGACAGGGAGAATCTGAATGATATCAGACTTTGACCCTGTGATACAAACAAACCAGAGAAAATGAAAGTTGTCAATTAAAAAGCAGGCGTTTGTAGGATAACACACTGTAATCAGACTAAGCAAGGACACATGCTTACAGCATGAAGGAAAAAAAATGTACTCATTTTTAAGGATAACCAAGATAAGACGCATAAACTACCAAATATAAAACAGAATGGAGAATTTAATAGCCAATAAATTTACCAAATTTAGATCTGACCATATTCTGGACCTCAGCTACTGAAAGTATGTTCTTGAAGTTTAATACTGTGAGCAAACCAGATAAAATCTGAAACTCTGGTTTTCCATAGCACTGCTGCTGCTGCTGCTAAGTCACTTCAGTCGTGTCCGACTCTGTGCAACCCCATAGATGGCAGCCCACCAGGCTCCCCCGTCCCTGGGATTCTCCAGGCAAGAACACTGGAGTGGGTTGCCATTTCCTTCTCCAATGCATGAAAGTGAAAAGTGAAAGTGAAGTCGCTCAGTCGTGTCCGACTCTTCACGACCCCATGGACTGCAGCCTACCAGGCTCCTCCGTCCATGGGATTTTCCAGGCAAGAACACTGGAGTGGGGTGCCATCGCCTTCTCCATTGTGCTAGAACGTGGTACTTTGTATTCAGCATGAGGCAAAAACTGGATGTCAGAGAAGGGGCTGATGACACTGGGCTACTTGAGGAGACAAATGGCAAGGAATGCAGTAAGGCTAGACGATGACAGAGGAAACGACGATGTGCTGGTCAGGGATACACACAGGGAAGTCCAGAGAACCTAGCGCACGCAAAGGGTTTTTGTTTGTTTGTTTTCGGCCCTGCAAAATAAGTCGATTTGAAAAGCTTCAGGGAAAATAAAATTTCTGTGTTGAGATGAAGTTTTAGATGAATGAAGAGCTTAAAGTGCTTTCAACTTGACATGGCTTGGCTTTGTTATGGAGTATAGACTATGCTACTGAAAGGACACCTCTCATCATGAACCGAGAGAGACCCAAAATGGTGAAGAACAAGGTTTGATTGCAAACGTGCATGCTGTGCTTGCTAGCTTCATGTTTTTTAAAGGGAAAACCCTTCTCCTCTGAAACTTTATATTCCCTCACATACATGACATCTTTCGTTACAGTGGAATAATCCTTCAGGGACAACTCTGTACTCAAGGGCCAAATTATGGGTGAGAATTTGGAGCAGAAGATCCCAAGCAACAGAACAGGATCTCCCAGGGCACACACCAATGAGACTCTGGCTGGAAGGATAACTCAGGGAAGCTCCTTTCATCCACTTCTTTCAGCTTTTAGCCAGTATATGCTCCAGTGCACAACAGGAGGTAGCGGGAAATAAGGTTTGACTTAAAAAAAAAAAAATCTAATTTCCAGGAGACATTTTCAAAATAAAACAGTGAATCTTTCTGGGTGGCTGGGGTGCATCAGTGTTCTGAAAAAAATGGGGGTGAGGGCTCTTGCGATGTTGCTTTCCTCTCTTACTAGATTCAAAACAATGAGAATTTCTGGAATATCTCTGCGCTGAGTCATTCTCTTACAGGCATAAGGCTCTAGGAAAATAGGTTGGGTTCTTTCCTTCTTTCAGACAGGTAAGGGTGTAGACGTCTGCAGAAAGTAAGGGATCTTACAAAAGCCTCAGTAGGTAAGACAGTCTGAAGCAGAGGCTGTTGGAATCTTGAATTCTCTAGCTCTCAGCTTGAGGCCTCAGGAACATAAGATCCATCCTTTTCACTAGGGCTTTTTGATTCCTCTCTTCTTATATTTTCAGTTTATTGTGATGAACAGTATTAACCACCTATGAAATACCAAAGTACAAGTACAGTAAACCCATTTGAAATGCCGCGATGTGATTCTAGTCTGTCTGCCGCCTCTCCTTGCCGGCTGCTGCTAACACACCTGGCGAAACTCAGAAGGTGCAGCTGGAGTCCTGCTTTTTAGTCTTTTTTTAAACATCAATTGGAAGCTGAAACTCAAAGCAATGTGACCCCTGCACAACCTGAAGCCTAGAAGTTTCCCAAGGCTCTTCTGTGAATTAAATGGCCAGGTTTCAAACACACGCACACGGCATGTGAATGAGGTTCAGGGCAGCTGGTCAGAAAAAGAAACTGAACAAAAGAAGGGCAAACAAGCTCACTAAAAGAGCAGGCAGCAGCAACAGAAGCAGGCAGACAACGGCGGCAGGCCCAGGCAGGACCCCCAGGCCTGCAGCAGGGGGAGGGCTCCCGAGAGCTTGGCAACAGTATAACTCATTAGGGAGCCCAGACTCCGGCAGTCCAAGCCCTGTCTGGCCTCCCAGACATCACCTGGACACCTTCATAGCTGTCATCTTTTCTGGGGACCCCTTGAAGCTTTCTGGGTCAACCTGCTTCAGCAGTTCAAGGGTGCTTGTAGGGGTGGCTCGCCTGACCCTTTTCTTGAAATGTGCCCTGAGATTAGGACATCTACCATTCCTGTCAGTTAATAAAAAGAGCAGCCTAGATCAACATCTGTAGGGTTCCATAGCGTTCAAGGGGCTTCCCTGGTGGCTCAGACAGTAAAGAATCTGCCTTCAGTGCAGGAGACCTGGGTTTGATCCCTGGCTGGGGGAGATCCCCTGGAGAAGGGCCCAGAAACCCACTCCTGCAAACTCTGGGAGATGGAGAAGGACAGAGGAGCCTGGTGTGTTGCAGCCCATGGGGTCTCAAAGAGCTGGCCCCCACTGAGCGGCCGAACGCCACCACCCAAACTGCCACTTTTCCCAGGAGGGTCTACTTTGTATCCAGAACTGTGCAAACTGCGGTCAAAAACCTGGACTTCGAAGTATCCCTGTATTTACAGTTGCTTCTGGACACAAGATTTACAAACCTGAACCAATGTGGTGAGAATACAATACCGCGCTGAAAACCAGCTTAGCCTTAATGGATATACTGTGTGTTAGATGCAGTTGGCCTCATAGCTCCTCTCAGGACGTGAGCTCTCAGAGGGCAAGTCCTGTCCTCTTTATTCCCTAGAGCATTGGCGCTGAAGCTGAACACTGCGGGTCTACAGTGACTAATGGACGGTTGGTAGGATTAACCGACTGGGAGCCTAAAACGCCCGTGTTTCTTCATGGGTTAGGTCCCGTGGTAGCACAGAGATGGAGGCAGGTGGGAAATGGCAGTCGCTGATACAAAGAGCTTCACTCTGGGTTGCAAAAGAAAGGTTATCTTATTTTTGCCTTCCTGTGTTAAAGTCTGAGGGTGGCCTCCCCTCAGGCCTGGGTGGTGTCTGGTGAGGAAGTGTTCCAGTAGGGAGTTGCCTGGCAATGTTCCTGGCCCCCCGAGACCAGCATCTGGCTCACGTCACAGGCATTCTCCTACTGGATTGACCTGTCAGGAGGGCAGATACAAAAGCACCCTCTAGCATGGGTGTGTTAGATGTCTCCACACGGCAAGCACGTGTGTGCACACGCTGTTGACACGAAGAAAGTACAAGGCACCTGTTGAAAACAGAGCAACGAGCTCAAAACGAGACTGTGGTTTTTCCTCCGGCAGAATGGGGCGAGCAGGGGTGGGGGGAAGCCACAGCCCCTCCCAGGGCTCCCAGGAGGCAGCCGGTTGGCCACACCACGCCGCGCGTGCTTTCGTCAGCTGGAGGAGAGACGCTCCCATTCCTGAACTTCGCGGCAAGAGGAGGTGTGCGTCAAAACTACGTGCAGGTCTGGTCGACGCTAGCTGCATGTTACAGGCTGCTTTGGCTAGTGCTGTCCAAAGAAAAGGGTGGCACTCGATCGTTCACCCATCTAACCAACATTTATTAACCACCTCCTGTATGCCAGGCACAGACTCCAGAGCTGAGGATATACTGTTGAACAAAAGACCCCTGTTCTCAGGAGACTATAACTAGTTACTCATTAGCTATATCCTTATATACCACTAGTCATATCATCACAACCAGTGGTGTAACTAGTATATATCATCATAGCTAGTGATATACCGTTGCTACTAGTGATTATCACTAGTGGTTTCATGGAATACAAATGCTTTCTTTGGAGGAAATTAAACATGATGGGGTGGTATCAGAGGGAAACATCTAGGGTGGCTGCCCAGAGCAATCCTGGATGAGGAGGTAACTCTTGGACTCAGAGCTGAACACTAAGAAGAGGAGATTCCTGGCAGAGAGAAGAGCAAACACAAAGGCCACCGCTTTCCTTGATTTACTTGTGAGCACAATCACCCTGACCCCCGGCCCAGACTGTTGTCCGTGGCAGTGAAAGCTGTGTGATGGTGCGGCCTCCAGTCAGAGGGTCATTCTTTCAGCTGGCCCAAAGGCATGAGAGCTGAGGACAGGGACCCAGCAGAGAGACTGTTTCTCACTCTCCCAGGAAAGGAGAAAGCATCAGAAGAGGCAGGGCCCCTCTCCCTCCCCTGCTTGTAGTAATGGTCCCTGAAGCCCTGAGGTATGGGAATCGCCTGCAAGCATCCAGAGGGCGGAGGCCGGTCAGGGACCGGACTGCCCGGTGCCTTTACTGGTGGTGGAGCACAGCCTGCCACGTGGACCAGAGACCTGGCCAAGGTCGACTCACAGATGGCCTCTCATCTCCGCTCTAACTTGAAATTAACGTGTCTTCCAGTTTTCTCTCTGCAACGTTTTAACCTCCCATATTGGTATGACATGAGGAAGCAGGTGGAGAGGCAGCCTGCCCCTGGGGCGCTAAGTCTCGGATCTGACAAGGTTCCGATCCTTCCATGTGTGAGCTGGAATCATTTTATAAACTCCCGTGTTGCGGTTAAAAGCAGAGCTCTGGAGTCATGCGGCTTGGACCAAACCCTGGCCACACTTCTGGCGGAGGGACCTAGAAGAGGCTCCTTCACGTCTCCAAGCTTCAGTTTCCTCATCTGTAAAGCAGTGGCTATGCTACCTTACAGGGTGCCTGAGAGGATTAAGAGCTCACTCAGGTAAAGCGAGAAGGCCTGCAGTCCCTAGCACACAGACGTGATCAAACCAGCAGCCAGAGCAGAAGACGAGGAAGAAGGGCCAGCCAGTGCCACAGAGACACTCCCAGGCTCAGCACCCGGTGCCCGTGCGTGGCATCAGTAACACTTGGCTTCAGACACGGAAGCAACCCCAGCATCCACTGATGAGAAGAAAGAGCGTGTGGTGTGCGCATACAAAGGAACATTGCTTGTCCACAAGGAGAATGAAATGAGCCCATTGGCAGCAACAAGGATGGACGATGAGTGAAGTCAGACAGAGAGACAAGTATGACACCACCCTTGTGAAGTCCAACACAGCAACACAAAGGAATCCACACAAAACAGAAACAAACTCACAGGCGTAGAAAACAAACCTGTGATCACCAAGGGGAAAGGAGCAAGGGGGAGCGATACATCAGGGGTATGGGAAAATAGACACACATCGCTACGTATAACACAGATGAACAAGGACCTACTGAACAGCATAGGGAACTATGTTCAATATCTTATATAATGTATATAAGATATAATACATATATATAATATATAATGGAAAAGACTCTGAAAAAATATACATCTACAACAGTGACTTTGCTGTACATGCCTGAAACTAACACAATATTATAAATAAACTATACTTCAATTTAAAAAAAAAAGAATGCTTGGCTTTACTGGACATGTTAGCCCTTAAAAAAAAATCTCAAAAACCTTAAATTAGAGAAAGCAGAAAAAGTAATCTTCCCCTGTTCTACTTTCACTCATGTTTTTAGAACCCTCTAGGGACTCAAGGACTGAAAGTACCTTTGTTTGAAGTAAATATTAAAACAGTTGCAAAGAGAAAAGGAAGCTGTTTTGCAGCTGTCTGGCCATCCATAGTCATCTTTCCCTGGTGACTCAAAAGGCAAAGAATCTGCCTGCAATGTGGGAGGCCCAGGTTCGATCCCTGGGTCGGGAAGATTCCCTGGAGGAGGGCATGGCAACCCACTCCAGTATTCTTCCTTGGAGAACTCCATGGACAGAGGAGCCTGGTGGGCTACAGTCCAAGGGGTCACGAAGAACCAGACACAGTTGAGTGACTAACACTTTCCTCTTGGATTGCACCCAGCCAGTGAAGGGAAGAGGGAGTCCAATTGGAAAGTCGCTGGGCTCCTCATGAGGTCACTGCTGATTCTATTGTAACAGTACACTTCCAGAAGCTTATTAATTTTTCAGCAATAAGCCTGCAAGGAAGAGGAGCACAAATCTAGCTCTCCCTAGATGCTTGTGAACGTTAATCATTTTATGCCCTTCTATCCTCCTTTCCTACTAGGCTGAATTTTTTCCCAAAGCCCGAGTCCAGGCCTACTCTTTTCGTACGCCAAGAGTGAGGCTGACTTGTATTGTAGTAGTCACCTGAAGTCACCCAACTGCCCTTCTTTAGAAGGGGGTGGACTAGTGAATGTCTCACACAAATGACATGTTATCAATACATTACTAATCTTTGCTGTCCCTCGCCTGGCATAGTTCCTGGAACACTGGTGTCCACTGAAGTTTATTTGAGGGAAAATGTGAAATAGGAGAAGGTGCATAAGGATGTTAGGAGCTACCATAGAGACTTATCACAGAATGACAATTAGAGAGAAGGACAGCCAGCTGCTGGCACGTGCTGACACACTACAGTCAACACGAGATTAAAGGTGATACGACAGCTGGGCGTGAAAGGGCTGGCGAACAGTCACTTCTCACACATAAACCAGAAAGCACGGACGTCGTTAGGCCTGGGCTAGAATGGCAATCCCACGGTCACCACAGGCAGACTCTTTGTGGATTACTGGGATGTGGCCCTCATCATCACGGTGCAAAAAGGACGCTGGAGTTCAGGCGTCACAGCCACAATTCCGAATCAGTATAAGAGTAGAAGGGAAGAAAGAGACTGCCCAGGGTTTCTGCACATGTGTTACTCTTCACTGGCAAGGACTTAAATCACCTGGATCAGCCAAACACAAAGAAGGCTACTGCCCAGTTACTGGCCTCAGAACAGTAGTGGCCAATAGGCCTGGCAATGGAATCATAAGGGTAATAACTCCAAGTAGGAAAATACTTAGCGTCTTGCAGAGGATTTCACGTGTGCCTGTGCTATGAAACAGGAGGAAGGGCAGAAGGGAGACTGGCTCTCGGAAACAGAGCTAAAAAGCAGCAAGAGCGGCTCGCCTGGGGCCTGTCCTGACGAAAACAGATGCTGTTATAGACAGGGCCAGGAGGGCGCACGGGAGGCAAGCAGACGCCTGCAGCGGCCGCCCTTGGTGCAGCCCGTCCAGCTTACCCCAGAGGCGCAGGAAGAGATCCGGGCAGAAAGCTCGGGATGCACGGAAGGCAAACGGACGCCTGCAGCGGCCGCCCTTGGTGCTGCCCGTCCAGCTTACCCCAGAGGCGCAGGAAGAGATCCGGGCAGAAAGCTCGGGATGCACGGAAGGCAAACAGACACCTTCAGCGGTCGCCCTTGGTGCTGCCCGTCCAGCTTATCCCAGAGGCGCAGGAAGAGATCTGGGCAGAAAGCTCAGGATGCACGGAAGGCAAACAGACACCTTCAGTGGTCGCCCTTGGTGCTGCCCGTCCAGCTTACGCCAGAGGCGCAGGAAGAGATTCGGGGAGAAAGCTCAGGTCCGGATGAAGACTCAGTTATTAGCATGTGTTCTGAATCTCTCAGAACTTGTGTATGACCTTGGGAGTGAAAAGACGAAGACCCTAACTAACTCTGAGAGACCCCAAGAAGGGCGGGGGGCCCACTGACCCTGAGAGACCCCAAGAAGGGAGCCCACTGACCCTGAGAGACCCCAAGAAGGGTGGGGAGCCCACTGACCCTGAGAGACCCCAAGGAGGGCAGGGCCAGCGCTGTCCCTCGCCCCTGGCCACGTGTGGGGTCTGCCAGGCATCATCTTGACCTCTCATTCTAGAGACCTTTGCCAAACCTTCCATAGCCCCAAATATTGTTACACTGATTTTTGCAAGAATAATTATCATCCAATACTAGCGTTGAATGACTGAGTATTCGACCCATCACGGTAAATACACCACCACCTGCCCTGATATACTCCACCACCACACTCTCACACACTTCTCATCTCAGAGCAAGCAGGCTTCTGGGAATTAATCTATCAAATAATCTGAAGGAAGACTTCACAGCCTGGAAACAAGACTTGTGTTTCCCCAATGAACAATCATTCCATCGTTAGCTGTAACTGGGAAAAGAGCATCACCTTGACCCTCCTGATTCCTGGCAGGGACAGGAGCAGGGTTCATGATAGCTTACGGCCATGGGAGATTCTGCCATGCTGAGGCTGCCCCAGAAAGGTTTGTCCTCAGGGAAACCTCCCTGAGGCAGAGGCATCATAGGCGACTGGAAGGTAAAAGTAGGAAGTCAAGAGATATCTCCTGGAGTAACAGGCAAGTTTGGCCTTGGAGAAGAAAAAGAAGCAGGGCAAAGGCTAACAGAGTTCTGTAAAGACAAGACACTGGTCATAGCAAACCTCTTCCAACAACACAAGAGAAGACTCTACACACGGACATCACCAGATGGTCAACACTGAAACCAGACTGATTATATCCTTTGCAGCCAAAGGTGGAGAAACTCTATACAGTCAGCAAATGCAAGACTGGGAGCTGACTGTGGCTCAGATCAAGAACTCCTTATTGCAAAATTGAGACTTAAATTGAAGAACGTAGGGAAAACCATTAGGCCATTCAGGTATGACCTAAATGAAATCCCTTACAATTATACACTGGAAGTGACAAAGAGATTCAAGGGATTAAATCTGATAGACCGAGTGCCTGAAGAACTCTGTGGAGGTTCATAACATTGTAGAGGAGGCGGTGATCAAAAACATTCCCAAGAAAAAGAAACGCAAAAAAGCAGAGTGGTTGTCTGAAGAGGCCTTACAAATAGCTGAGAAAGAAGAGAAGTAAAAGGCAAAGAGAAAGGGAACAGTGAAAGTGAAAGTTATTTAGTCGGAATTCTCCAGGCCAGAATACTGTAGTAGGTAGCCTTTCCCTTCTCCAGGGGATCTCCCAACCCAGGAATCAAACCCAGGTCTCCTGCATTGCAGGCAGATTCTTTACCAACTGAGCTATCTGAATGCAGAGTTTCAAAGAATAGTAAAAAGAGACAAGAAAATCTTCCTAAGTGCACAGTGCAAAGAAATAGAGGAAAAGAGTAGAATGGGAAACACTAGAAATCTCTTCAAGAAAATCAGAGATACAAGGGAACATTTCATGCAAAGATGAGTATGGACCTAAGAGAACCAGAAGATATTAAGAGAGGTGGCAAGAATACACAGAACTGCGCAAAAGATCTTCACGACCCAGATAACCACCATGCTGTGATCACTCACCTAGAGCCAGACATCCTGGAGTGCAAAGTCAAGTGGGCCTCAGGAAGCATCACTACAAACAAAGCTAGCGGAGGGGACGGAATTCTTGCTGAGCTACTTCAAATTCTTAAGGATGAAGCTGTTAAAATGCTGCACTCAATAGGCCAGCAAATTGGGAAACCTCAGCAGTGGTCACAGGACTGGAAAAGGTCAGTTTTCATTCCAATCCCAAAGAAGGGCAATGCCAAAGAATGCTCAAACTACTGCACAGTTGTACTCATTTCACATGCTAGCAAGGCCATGCTCAAAATCCTTCAAGCTAGGCTTCAACAGTACATGAACTGAGAACTTCCAGATGTACAAGCTGGATTTAGAAAAAGCAGAGGAACCAGAGATCAAATTGCCATCATCCACTGGATCATAGAAAAAGCAAGAGAGTTCCAGAAAAACACCTACTTCTACTTCATTAACTACACTAAAGCCTTTGACTCTATGGAGCACAACAAACTGGAAAATTCTTAAAGAGATGGGAAGAGGAGACCACCTGACCTGCCTCCAGGCTTCCCTGGCGGCTCAGCTGGTAAAGACTCCGCCTGCAATGTGGGACACCTGGGTTTAATCCCTGGGTTGGGAAGATCCCCTGGAGAAGGGCAAGGCTACCCACTCCAGTATTCTGGCCTGGAGAATTCCATGGACTGTATAGTTCATAGGGTGGCATAGAGTCAGACATGACTTAGCAACTTTCACTTGACCTCTTTCCTGAGAGTCCTATATACAGGTCAAGCAGCAGTAGTTAGAACTGGACATGGAACAACAGACTGGTTCCAGATTGGTAGAGGAGTATGTCAAAGCCGTATATTGTCACACTATTTCCCTTGTATTTCACTTATATGCAGCGTTCAGTTCAGGTCAGTCGCTCAGTCCTTCTGACTCTTTGCGACCCCATGAATCACAGCACGCCAGGCCTCCCTGTCCATCACCATCTCCCGGAGTTCACTCAGACTCACGTCCATCGAGTCCGTGATGCCATCCAGCCATTTCATCCTCTGTCGTCCCCTTCTCCTCCTGCCCCCAATCCCTCCCAGCATCAGAGTCTTTTCCAATGAGTCAACTCTGCATGAGGTGGCCAAAGTACTGGAGTTTCAGCTTCAGCATCATTCCTTCCAAAGCACACCTAGGGCTGGTCTCCTTCCGAATGGACTGGTTGGATCTCCTTGCAGTCCAAGGGACTCTCAAGAGTCTTCTCCAACACCACAGTTCAAAAGCATCAATTCTTCAGCGCTCAGCCTTCTTCACAGTCCAACTCTCACATCCATACATGACCACAGGAAAAACCATAGCCTTGACTAGACGGACCTTAGTCAGCAAAGTAATGTGTCTGCTTTTGAATATGCTATCTAGGTTGGTCATCACTTTTCTTCCAAGGAGTAAGTGTCTTTTAATTTCATGGCTGCAGTCACCATCTGCAGTGACTTTGGAGCCCCCCAAAATAAAGTCTGACACTGTTTCCACTGTTTCCCCATCTACTTCCCACGAAGTGATGGGACCAGATGCCATGATCTTCGTTTTCTGAGTTGAGCTTTAAGCCAACTTTTTTCACTCTCCTCTTTCACTTTCATCAAGAGGCTTTTTAGTTCCTCTTCACTTTGTGCCATAAGGGTGGTGTCATCTGCATATCTGAGGTTATTGATATTTCTCCCGGCAATCTTGATTCCAGCTTCTGTTTCTTCCAGTCCAGCGTTTCTCATGATGTACTCTGCATATAAGTTATATACAGGCTTGATGTATTCCTTTTCCTATTTGGAACCAGTCTGTTGTTCCATGTCTAGTTCTAACTGTTGCTTCCTGACCTGCATACAGATTTCTCAAGAGGCAGATCAGGTGGTCTGGTATTCCCATCTCTTTCAGAATTTTCCACAGTTTATTGTGACCCACACAGTCAAAGGCTTTGGCATAGTCAATAAAGCAGAAATAGATGTTTTTCTGGGCTGCATGAAGCACAAGCTGGAGTCAAGATTGCTGGGAGAAATATCAATAACCTCAGATATGCAGATGACACCACCCTTATGGCAGAAAGTGAAGAGGAACTAAAGAATCTATTGATGAAAGTGAAAGAGGAGAGTGAAAAACTGGCTTAAAACTCAACATTCAAAAAACTAAGATCATGGCATCTATTCCCAAGACTTCATGGCAAATAGATGGGGAAACATTGGAAACAGTGAGAGACTTTACTTTGTTGGGCTCCAAAATTACTGCAGATGATGACTATAGCCATAAAATTAAAAGATACTTGCTCTTTGGAAGAAAAGATATGACCAACCTAGACAGCATATTAAAGAGCAGAAACACTACTTTGCCAAGCCATTTCTGTACAGTGAAAGCTACGTTTCTTCCAATAGTCACGTACAGGTGTGAATGTCGGACCGTAAAGAGGACTGAGCACCAGAGAATGGATACTTTCAAACTGCGGTGTTAGAGAAGACTCTTGAGAGTCCCTGGCACTGCAAGGAGATCCAACCAGTCTACCCTAAAGGTATTCATTGGAAGGACTGATGCTGAAGCTGAAGCTCAAAGTCTTTGGCCACTTGATGTGAAGAGCTGACTCATTGGATCTTAATGCTGGGAAAGATTGAAGGCGGGAGGAGAAGGGGACGACAGAGGATGAGATGGTTAGAAGGCATCACCAAGTCAATGGACATGGGTTTGGGTGAACTCCGGGAGTAGTGATGGACAGGGAGGCGTGGCGTGCTGCGGTCCATGGGGTTGCAGAGAGTCGGACATGACCAAGCAATGAAGAGAGGGCAGCGGTGCTGTTGTGAAGCCAGTCCTGCTGGGCCCTGGGTCCTACTCCAGACCCAAAGTAAGACTAGATAAAAGTGGAGATCGCTGAGCTGCGGACTTTGTGCTTTGTTCATTTAGTTTGGTTTTGGTATAACAGAAGAAAGAAGGGAAGGACAGCATTAGTTATGACCGTGAATTTGATCTCCAATCTCCTTTTCTGCTCTACGGACTGGGAATTATCCAAGGCATCAAGGGCTTTGAACCAATAACCTTAAAGGTATTCTATAAAATTGATCTACTCTCAGAAATTAAAAACAAAACAGAACACCCAGAGACCCGTGTTCCCCGCTACCCTTCAGCAGGTTTCTGAGGCCTCTGCCCCTCGCAGGCGCTCTGGCTTAGGAAGTGGGTTATCTTGGTGTATTTTACTTTACTGTCCACCTCAAGATTTACAATACACTGCTTGAGTTTTGGATCGCTCAAAGTTTTGAATAAGACCTATCTTTTCCCTCACCACCAGCTTTTCCTATTGGCAAAAATCAAGAATTCTCTGAACATTTTCTGTTCTGACTTTGTATTCCTGGGAGGATCATAATGATCACAGTAGGAATTCATGGCACAGTAGTATTTTCACAATTTTTCAGAAATCAATCTGAGCTTATCTCCAATGACTTAAAGGGAGAGAGAGTTTTGAAGAGGTGGGATGGTGGGAAATCATGGGTTATGTGGATTCTGCAAGGGCCTGGGTGAGAGGGGAGTTGGGCCAAGGGACAGAAAGAAGGCTTTCTAAACTCTAGTCCAGCCAAGAGAAACCTTAAGGTCATCGTGCCCACTTCTTACCGTAACACCATGGAGTCATGCATTAATATGCTCACTTTAGGCGTTTCTAAACAGACATTGTAAACAGCCATTTCTCCAAACACTATACTCAGATGGCCAACATGAGCATGGAGTGATTCTCGACATCTCTAATTAGAAAAATGCAAATCACAGCTTCAATGAGGTATCATCTCACACTGGTCAGAATGGCCTCAGCAAAAAGCCTACAAATAATTAACGCTGGAGAGGGTGTGGAGAAAAAGGAATCCTGTTACAGTGATGGTGGGAATGTAAATTGGTGCAATCACTGTATAAAACAGTGTGGAGTTTCCTTGAAAACACTAAAAATTGAGCCACCACATGATCCAGCAACGCCACTTCTAGAGAAGACAAAAACTAATTTGAAAAGATGCATGCACCCTCATGTTCATAGAAGCACTGCTTACAATAGACAAGACGTGGAGACAACCCAAGAAGCCACTGACAGGCAATTGGGCTTAAAACAGAGTGGTATATGTGTATACAGCGGAATGCTACTCAGCCATGAAAAGCACGAAGCCTTCACAGCAATCACAGCAACAGGGACGGAACTAAAGACCGTCACACTAAGTGAAGCCAGACAGAGAAGGGTCAGTATCCTACAACATCACCTACACATGGATTCAAGATCAATACGAACGAATCTACCTACAGAACAGAAAAAGGCTGACATAGAGACAAAACGTATTGTCACCAGAGGAGACAGGGAGGTGGGTAGGGATAAAGCAGGAGTACGGGATTAACAGGTAAGAACTCCTATACATAAAAGAAAATAAGGGCTTACTAGGACACAGGAACAATGCTCAATGTCTTACAGTAAATAATGGAAACTTATCTGAAACGTGCATAGATGTGTAACTGGAAGACTCGCTGTATACCCAAAACTAACACAATATTGTAAACCAACCATATTTCAATGTGAAAAATGAATCTTTTACAATGCTCATTTCACAGATTAGGAAACTGAGGTACAGAAAGGCTGGGACCTGCTCTATCTCAGGAAGCCTCAGCTTCCCGAGCCATCCTCCAGTGTACACCCCTCCCACAGTGCTCGATTTCCCACCTAGTGAACCATGTTTTTCTTCATGTGTTTTGGGACCAGGTCAGCGGCAACACACCCCAGGGCTGCCTTGGATAGCACCTCCAAAGACCAGGCCAGAGGCAGTCTGGGGAGACGGGGAGTGGAAAGGGTGGATGAAGTGCGGGTGAGGGGAAGGACAGTCAGCCGCATCCCCTCAGCCTCAGCCGGCACGCGGACGCAGTCACCAGCAGCAGCCTCAGGACGGCGTGTCAGGAGCCTAGGAGTAATGTCCCGGTGACCTCAGCGGGAGCAGGAGTGCGATGGATGGTGCACATTCCAGGGGCTCATCAGAAGAGAGGCGGGAGCACAGCCAGGGGGCTGGACCGGACTCTGTCCACTAAGGCAGCAGTCCCGGAAGGCAGGGCCTGAAATGGCTTGGGAGAGGGAAAGATCTGAATAAAGAATTGCAGCGTGTTATCTTTAAGGTGGACTGACATGCCTATTACTTTGGAAATAGTAGACCCATACTACACTATAAGATCAATGCTGTGGACTTCTGTTTTCAGAGCGCTCATCTTCACAGCGATGTTACAGATACAAAAATAAATGACTTCAGTCAAAGAGGAACTTCCAAAGCGATACAAGCAAAGGGTAAGATCAGGAATCTTAAAGAACCATCATCTTCGAGGATCAGTCAAGGAGAGGCAGGAAAGAAAAAACAAGAGAAATATAAGAGCCCAGAAAGGAGCATATCACAGAAATTAAGGCAGTGAGAAGTTTATGAAATGCATTCCAAACAGTCAAATGGTGCAGTGAAGGAGAACTGTATTTTATAACAGAGAAGACTAGTGACTTTCAAGGAAGAAGTCTCAATATAGTTATGAGGGTGAAAACCAGACTCCAGCGGTTAACGTGGTAAATGAACAAGAACCAGAAGCACGGGGTCACAGCTAAATACTAAAAAGAAGAAAGCTTGGATGCTGGTTGGAAAAACAAAGATCTTTTTCAATAATAAGAGAAAATACATTAAGAACCTGAAGCATTAACCCTGCTGCTAAGTCACTTCAGTCATGTCCGACTTTGTGCGACCCCATAGACAGCAGCCCACCGGGCTCCCTGTCCCTGGGACTCTCCAGGCAAGAACACTGGAGTGGGTTGCCATTTCCTTCTCCAGTGCATGAAAGTGAAAAGTGAAAGTGAAGTCGCTCAGTCGTGTCCGACTCTTCGTGACCCCACGGACCGCAGCCCACCAGGCTCCTCCATCCATGGGATTTTCCAGGCAAGAGTACCGGAGTGGGGTGCCACTGCCTTCTCCAAGCATTAACCCTAGATCCAATACATTCATCGGGGCTCCTATAAGACTGCTGTTGTGTTCACAAAAAGCGTATGGCTCCATAAGAAAGGCCTGTTTCTCTACCATACGTTGGCCCCGTCTCGGACAAGCAGCATTCATAATGGGGCGCTCTAGACCAGAGACCTCCAGCCTCTGACGAGTGGAGAAGGCCGTTGCTCTCACCCTGGTTGCCAGCCCGAGGCCCTGTGGCTGAGACTCTACTCTGGGCCTAGAGACCCTGACAGAGGACTCGTTCATCTTAGTGTCAATCGCTATCGGCTCTTATAACCAGATATCACAAACTGTGTGGCTTCAACAGCAATGCATTTCTCACGATGGTGGAGGCTGGGGTGTCGGAGATCAAGGTGCCCAGTGAGAGCCTGAAGGCAGCCAGCTTCTCACTGTACCCCTGCTTGGCAGAGAGCGCAGAAAGGAGCTTCCTGGGCCAGCTTTCCTGGGCCTCTTCTTACAGAAGCCCTACTCCCCTTTATGAGGACCTACCCCGACCTAATTCCTGCCCAAAGGCCCCACCTGCTAATACCAGCACACTCAAGGACGGACTTCCGCACGTCAGCTTTGGGAGGTCACAGGCAAGCAGTCCACAGCGCCTGGTGAGATGAGCCAGCATTTCTGGGGACTCGGGGAAGGGTGCTGGTGCTCTTAAAATGGTTCAGGACGCGGCGGCAGTGGCCACACTCAGGCGACGCAGAGCATCACGGGCGCTGTCGCTCTGTCTGCTGTGTGCCCCTGCCGTAGGGAGCTACTTCCAAATGGTGGCCATTTGCTCGCTCTCGACAATCCCCAGCTATTTGCTCTGAGGCCACCGGGCACATATCTTTGCCTTTTCAACTTTTGTGGAGTGTACATGCATCTTTTTTCCAGCTGTGGCCAGCAAACGCACTTGGAAGAAGGCAACATCTCTCTCCATCCCTGCCTTTCCACAGCCCTTAAAGCGCTCTGCTTCTGTAGAGCCGGTCCCCACCTGATCAACAGCTCAGGAGACTTATTCCAGGTCCCGCCTCTGATCGTTTCCTGTCCTTAACGTCTGTGTCCGTTTCTCCCCTGTGGTTCCCCCGAGAGCAGGCCTCTTCACGCCTTCCCCTCTCTCACCTGGCAGACTCAGCTCTGTGTTGCCCCATTTTATGCTTTCCCTTCATCTCTCCCAGTAGCCGTCCTAAATCTGCTCGCCCTGGAAACACTCTCAATGATATCTCTGTCCTCCAGAGCCCGGGCAGAATAGACTGAGGGGCAAGGAGCAATTAAAAGCAGAGACCAAGTGCTTCCAATTACATGCTCGCTTTCGGCTATAATGGAGACAGCCGGCGTATCAGTTCGGCACGTGCACACGGGCAATCTTTTCACCACATGAGCCACAACATGAGTTACACTCCAAATGCTATAAACTGGCTTTGAAAATAAGTGAAAATAATTAAGTACAAAGTGTATGCCTGGTTCAGGCTTGAATAAGCCGTGTGATTTCTTCAAACGTGCTATCTTTAGGAAAGAAGACATTGCCCCGCCAGGGAGCAGGCCGAGGAAGCTGTGACGTGAGTAGCAGAGATGTTTCTAAATGTCCAGATGGTATTTGAAAAGTTCAAAGCTTTCCAGTATCTGTTGAAATCATGGGTCGGAACTGAGAATGTTTGAGGCCATGCTCAGACGCTGCTCAGGATATTGACTGTCTCCCCAAATTATCCACGCCAGGTAATTAATACGGGGCACCGGTTTGTCCTGGAAGGGCGATGGGAAGTGGCGGGGGGGCTGCACAGGCCGCTGCCGCCCTGACCACATGGCGTCAGGGAAAGGCTGGTCCCTCGGCCCGGCCAAAGAGTGAAATGCAGGTTCATGGTTCTTTTTGTTCACACATACGCATTCTCGAAAGTTCCATCACCGGCACGTGCGTCTACTCCCCTTTTGAAAAGCCACAGAATGAAAAAAGGTTTATCTGTTTTAAAATGCTGTCTTTGCACAAAGCGAAACCTGTGGGCATCCTCTGGCTTATAACCTTGCTGTTTCTCTGAACCTTGTAAAGCCTACATGAGCCAGGCCGCTTGCCATTTGCCCTCAGATGTTCAGGCCCTGGCTGGTAGGGGCAGCCAATGTGTGCAGTTGGTTAGCTTTTTCTCGGCCTAATGAAGCTGAAGAATAACGGTTTCCCATGTGAATTTTCTTCTCCACCTCTGCGGCACTGAGGAGGTGTTTGCAGATTCTGGCAGGTCCAGGGGACTGTTGTGTGCCTGCCAAGTTCCTCCTGGCTGCAGGAGCGACCTGCAGGAGGTGATCATGCCGAGGGCCTGGCACCCCTTAGACTGGTGTGTGAGGTCTGCGCTCCTTCCCAAGGCCTTCAGAATCACCCAGCTAGAGTGACCGCCTCCACAGCTGAACTCCACACATCACAGGTGACTCCCAGGGAGCTAATGCCCACTGAGAGAGAGACAAAGCGTTGGTCTGAGAAGGAGGGACTCAAAGGGGATGAACCAGGGAGCAAGACAGAGATATCACTAGGGGTTGCTCTCCCCGGACCTTCAGAGAGAGGTTTATAGCTAAGACTGAAGGTTCATGGAGCTGCGCTGCGTGCAGAATGTGTGCAGACCAGCTAGTGCGAAAGCAGAGACTAGAGCTGGACCGGGAGCAGCCCCCACGGCTGCCACCAAAACACTCTCAGGCCAGCACAGTGGAAAGGGTGGAGCTGATGGCGTCCCCATTTCCATTAACACACATGGACACTAGGCTTTCAAACAGGGTAGGGATGCCAAGTTGGAAAAGGCAATGGCACCCCACTCCAGTGTTCTTGCCTGGAGAATCCCAGGGATGGGGGAGCCTGGTGGGCTGCCGTCTGTGGGGTTGCACAGAGTCGGACACGACTGAAGCAACTCAGCAGCAGCAGCAGCAGAGACACCAAGTATGAACCATCTCAGGTCTCTAACGTGATGGCTTGGGGCATGGCTGTGTGTTTTCCTGGGCGCAGCAACCAACAGTTACTGCATTCTTCAGGGAAGCATTAATAAATTAAACAGTTTGGAGCAGAAAATATTACCAGTGGGCAGAGAGTCTAGAAAAAGCATTAAAATGATGAAGGAGCTGGCGGCGGCACGGAACCACGCCGGGAGCTATAAATACGGAGAGCAGAGGCAACCAGTGAGGACTGGTTCTGGTGCCTCCCCTAAACAGCAGGTCCCCAAGCAGGCAGCCCGAGCCCCCCGTGCTGCTCCCAGCGGCCCTGCACGTGGCCTCTGTCTCCAGGGCTGCAGACGCTCTCACAGGGTCGGTTGCTCAAATTGGAGTGTGCAAAGGACCACACGGGACTTACGCAAACTTGCACAGCCTGAGTCCCGCCCACCTCTCTCCCTACACCCAAGAGGGAACTGACTCGATACCTGCGCGACGGGACTCAGAAACGTGAAGTCTTCAAGCTCCTCAGATCTTCAAGAGACACTCTTCTTGCCAATGCAAAGACTGACCTTGGATGAAACTCCAAGATGGAGCTGCCTTCAGAGACCTCACTGTTTTCTCTCTTGTGGGCGCTGTACTTACGTCAGCTCTCATGGACCATCCACAGATAAAAAAGTGTCTCAGGAAATTGGCAGCTGATAGACATTTACGCCTTGGGTTAAATTTAAGTCAGTGTATTTCCTATCTTTGGATCAATGCTGGGCACATAAATCCCAAAAAGTGTTCATGTATAAAATGAAACTGTTTAAAGAAAATAAGCATGCATCAAGGGGTCCATTAAAGAGGATCAGCTTCCTCTGCGTGCAACTGTAGGCACACCTGCCTCCTTGTCGGGCTGGAGACTGTCTTGGCAAATGGGGAAACCGGACTCCAGAAAACCCCACCACAATGTGTCCTCCTATCCGGCTCTGGGCCACATGGGAAGACTCTGTTTCTCCATAAGAGGATATTTTTTTGCCCGAAGCCACCAAAGGAAAGCAATAAATATTAATTTCCATTCTGTGCTTATTTGTTAGAAATCTAACTGAATTTAAGTAGACGGGGAGCCTTGCTCTTGTGGTCAATCTCACTGTGCCTTAGAGCACCCTGATGGTTAGACCAGATAAGGAGGCTAGCAAGATGAAATGACCTTCCATTTATTTTACCTAAGTGTAAAAAAAAAAAAACAAACAAACTTGTTGAGTGGTTACTGGGTCAAATAAAGATGTCCTCATTAACACTGAGATGGTGAGAATTACGCTTCTTTTGTTGTTTATAAGAAAGTAAATGGGAATAGGATTATTATATAAATTAATGTTTACTGAGCACATAATATATAGGCACTGGTCACTGTGTTAATAGTTGTACATGAATTTTCTTTTAATTTTCCTAAATATTCAATGAGTACATTACTTTTAGCATTCTCATTTCACAGATGAGAAAAATAATTGGTGGATATTTGTTTGGTAGAGGAGAGGGTCATTCCACTGATTTGTAAGAGGTTGTACGTAGTAGTAATAGAGCTCAGCAAGGCCCAAATTCCCCTTATAAAATAAGCAAGGCAAAAAAAGATTTGAGAAGAAATAAGTTAGATTACAAGTAAGGCAAAGCAGAGCAAAGATTCAAACACTGGTATGGTGACGCCAAAACTCACGTTCTTAACAGCTGCCCTGTACTGTCTTTCAAACTGCTTCACTGCTTGGATAAATCAACAGTGGGGGATGCTACCGTATGTTAAGTACAGGCATAGATCATCATTTGAAAAGTCTCTTAGTGTGTATACTTAGGACAACTATCATCAAATAAATAGGTAATTGCTATACTTCTTTGAAGTAGAAATTTTCTTAAAGTCAGGCATATGAGGGGGTCAATAAACTGTAATTTGCTTTGCTATTAAAATTGTGCACCGTAGGCTCAGGGAGTTAGAAGCCACAGTAGCCATCTTCTTGTAGGACCCTGGATCCAACCAGGAATTCCACTCACAATATCCCCGGTGGAAAATCCTAGTAGCTCAGGCAACAGGCACTTGAGTCTGTTTTTACTAATGCTTCCAGATCCAAATCAAAGGATAGTTCCTATATGAGGATCTCCCTGATGGATGAGTCGGAATTTCTTTAATGTTTTTAATCATAGTGTAGGTTATGTGAGACGATCATACATTTCTCTCTCTCTCTCATTTTTTTTCCAGCTTTGGTGAGCTATAACTGATACATATATGTTTAGGTCTAACATACAATGCTCCTTCAGGGATCGGGGCTTGCATGACGCAGTCACGCCAGGAGCCATGACATGCAGGGAATGCCAGAGAAACTTGTATGCAGGTCAAGAAGGAACAGTTAGAACCGGACATAGGACAAAAGACTGGTTCAAAATTGGGAAAGGAGTACGTCAAGACTATATTGTCACCCTGCTTATTTAAATTATATGCAGAGTACATCATGCAAAATGCTGGGGTGAATGAAGCACAAGCTGAAATCAAGATTGCCGGGAGAAATGTCAACAATCTAATGGCAGAAAGTGAAGAGGAGCTAAAGAGCCTCTTGATGAAAGCGAAAGAGGAGAGTGAAAAAGCTGGCTTAAAGCTCAACCTTCAACAAACTAAGATCATGGCATCCGGTCCCATCACTTCATGGCAGATAGATGAGAAAACAATGGAAACAATGGCAGATTTTATTTTCTTGAGCTCCAAAATCATTGTGGATGGTGACTGTAGCCATGAAATTAAAAGACACCTGCTCCTTGAAAGAGAAGCTATGACAAACCTAGTAAGGCTTTTAAAAAGTAGAGACATCTATAGGCCAACAAAGGTCCATATGTATAGTCAAAGCTATGCTTTTCCAGTAGTCATGTGTAAACATGAGAACTGGACCATAAAGAAGGCAGAGAACCAAAGAACTGATGCTTTTGAGCTGTGGTGCTGGAGAAACTTGAGAGTCCCTTGGACTGCAGGAGATCAAAGCAGTCCATCCTAAAGGAAGTCAACCCTGAATATTTATTGGAAGGACTGATGCTGAAGCTGAAGCTCCAATACTTTGGCCACCTGATGGGAGGAGCTGATTCACTGGAAAAGTCACTGATGCTGGAAAAGATTGAAGGCAGGAGGAGAAGGGGATGACAGAGGATGAGATGATTGGACGGCATCACCGCCTCAATGGACATGAGTTTGAGTAAACTCTGGGAGTTAGTGAAGGACAAGGAGGACTGGTGTCCTACAATCTATGAGGTCACAAAGAGTTGGACATGACTGAGCAACTTTCCAACAAGTAGTTAGTTGCAATTTCTTGTAATAGTTGGGTTCATATCTAACACCCTGTTATTCATTTTCCCTTTTCCCTGTTTGTTCACTGTTCCTCTATTCTTGACTTCTTTTAGGTTCATATTCAACATTTTCTATTAACTTCCATCATGCATTCTTATACTCTTCTGTTATCAGTAGCCATAGATACTACAAAAAAGACTCTTGAATTATATAGTTCAATTCCGTTTCTCACATTTACTGTAGCCCACTCCAGTGTTCTTGCCTGGAGAATCCAGGGATGGGGGAGCCTGGTGGGCTGCCATCTATGGGGTTGCACAGAGTCGGACACGACTGAAGCGACTTAGCAGCAGCAGCAGCAGCATTGTTACTACTTCAAGACTCTAAACTCCTTCATTGTTGTGATGCATTTTAGTTCTACACATAAATGAAACTCCACCTTCAATGTCCATACATGATGAACACGCATGTATTCATATATCTATCAATACGTTTATCTTTTATTCTTTCTGCCTTTTTATTCCTTTCTACACTTCCATTTTTTATAATCTTTCTGCTTGATAAATTCTAAGTTTTTGCTTTTTTTTTTTTTACTAAAAGCTGATTGAAGAAAATTTCTCTCAGTCTTTGTCTGAAAACATTCATGCTATTCTAAAGGATATTCTTCCAGAATACATAATTCTTGTGTAGCAGTTATTTTCATTCAGCACTTTAAAGATATCATTCCACTGTTTCTGACTTCTGTTGTGTTTGTAAAGAAGTCAGTTAACGATCTAACTTTATTTCCTTTGAAAGCAATGTGGCTTTCTTCTCTGAATGCTTTTAAGATTATTTTCCTTTTCAGTTTTGTTTGGTTTTAACAGATTAATTGTATATGCTTTTAACTATTTTTTTCCTACTTTGGACTTGCTAAATTCTTGAATCTTTGGATTGGGTTCATATCTAACATCTTGTTATTAAAAAATTATTATTTTTAAACTTTGAAAGTTTTAAATCATTATCTTCTTAGCTACTACTGCTGCACTATTACGCATTCTCCCTTTAGGACCCTTTACACGGATGGTGCACGCTATTTATCAACATCTTAGGGTGTGTTTCATGCGTCTTTTCACTCTGTTCTGTTCTTTCCATTTCTTTACAGCTGTGTGTCAGGTTGCATCTTCTCTTCTGATCTGCTTTAACTAAATCTGTGTTCTATTGTATCCAGACAAATTTCAGGATGTTTTTGTTGTTACTGTCTAGTTCTAGGATGATTATTTTATTTTTTGAGATATGCTTTATGTATTTGGCCTTTTCCTCTAATTTCCTTAATATATTGCATGTAGTTATTTTAAGCACTTTGTATGCTGACTCTGTCACTTTGATCTTTGAGCACTTTGTACACTGACTATTGCCTTGATCATCAGGGGACTGCATACGTATGCTGACTCTGTCACCTTGATCTTTGAGCACTTTGTATGCTGACATGTGTGTTCTGTCTCTTAATCATTGGTCCTGTTTCCTTGTCTCTTCAGGGCGCTACTAATTTTTAATTGTATGCCAGATATAATGAATAGAATGATCATAGATTGTTCGGGATACACAAATCAATGTTATATACCACATTAATAAAGGAAAGATGAAAGCATAGGATCATCTCAATAAATGTAAAAAAGCATTTGATAAAATTCTACATTCATTCATGATAAAAACTCTAACCAATGTAGGTACAGAGGGAACATATCTCTACATAATAAAAGTCATTTATGACAAACTCACAGCCAGCATAATACTCAGTGCTAAAAGCTGAACGCCTTCCTGCTAAATTCAGGAGGAAGACAAGGATGCTCACTCTCACCACTTTTGTTCAACATAGTGTTGGAAGTTCCAGCCACAGCAATGAAATAGGAAGTAAAAGGTATCAAACAGGAAGAGAAGAGGTAAAATTGTCATTAATTGCAGATGACATGATACTCCATATAGAGAACTCTGAAGACTCCACACGAAATCTATTATAACTAATTAAGAAATTCAGCAAGGCAGCAGAATACAAGATTCATATACAGAATATGTTGCATTTCTTTATACAAGCAATGAAATATTAGAAATAGAAAGTTAAAAAAACAATACTCCCCTTAAAATCATGTCAAAAAAATTACCTAGCATTAAACTTAACCAAGGCAGTAAAGTCCTCTATGAAAACTATAAAGCACTGATAGCATAGACTGAAGATGAGTCAGAGAACTGGAAAGATATTCCATGCTCTTGGATTGGAACAATCAATACCGTTAAAATGGGCATACTACTTCCCAAGCTATCTGTAGATTTAATATGATCTCTATCAAAGCAGGCAGACATTTTTTTCCACAGAACTAGAAGATATAATCCTAAGATTTGTACAGAACCACAGAGACCCAGAATTGCCAAAGCAATCCTGAGAGAAAAGAACAAAGCTAGAGGCATAACCCTTCCAGATTTCAGACACAAAGCTATATTACAAAGCTATAGTGATCAAAACAGCATGGTATTGGCACAAAGAGGCATGGAGGTGAGTGGTACAGAATAGAGAACCCAGAAGGAAACCCACACACCTATGGTCAGTTAACCCATGACAAAGCAGGCATGAATATACAGTGAAGAAAAGACAATCTCTTCAACAAATAGTGTTGGGAAAGCTGGACAGCTACATGTAAAATGGTGAAGTTAGAACACTCCCTCACATCATATGCAAAAATAAGCTCAAAATGGTTCAAAGACATAAATATAAAACACGACACCATAAAACCCCTAGAAAAGAGCACAGGCAAAACATTCTAGGACATAAATCATGGCTATATTTTCTTAGATCAGACTTTAAGGCAAAAGAAATAGAAGCAAAAATACATAAGTGGGGCAGGACCACACTTAAAAGCTTTTACACAGCAAAGGGAACCATCAACAAAATGAACAAATGACCTATGGAATGGGAGAGAATATTGGCAAATGCTATGACTGACAAGCGGTTAATATCCAAAATACACAAACGTCTCATACAACTCAATACCAAAAAACATCTAATCCAATTTGGGGCAGAAGACCTTAATAGACATTTCACCAAAGAAGATATTCAGATGGCTAATAGGCACATGAAAAGATGCTCAACACAGCTAATTATTAGAGAAATGCAAATCAAAACCACAATGAGGTATCACCTCATACTGGTCAGAAAGACCATCATCAAAAAGTCCACAAATAGTAAATGCTGGAGAGGATGTGGAGAAAAAACACCATGCTGTTGGTGGGAATGTAAATTGGAACAACCAGTATGGAAAATAGCATGGAAACTCCTGTTTTAACTGAAAACACAGCTACCATAAGCACAAGCAATTCCACTCCTGGATATATATATATAGGAAGGACAAAAAGTCTAATCCCAAAAGATGTATTCACTCCAATGTTCATGGCACTATTTAAAACGGCAAAGACACAGGGGCACTCCAAGTGTCCCCTGACAGATGGTTGGTTTAGGAAATGAGATGTGTGTGTGTGTGTGTGTGTGTATATGTTATAAATATACATATATATTAAATATAATGGAATATCACTCAGCCATAAAAAACAATGAAGCATTACCTTTTGCTGCAACATAGATGGAGTTAGAGAATATCATATTAAGTGAAGTCAAATCAGAGAAAGACAAACATATGAGGTCACTTATATGTGGAATCTAAATACAAATGAATCTAGGAATCTAAATAACATACAAATGAATCTACATACAAAACAAACCTAGACTCACAGGCATGGGAAACAAATCTGTGTATAACTAAGGGAAGTATGGTGGCTCAGAAGCTAAAGCGTCTGCCTCCAATGCAGGAGACCCGGGTTCGATCCCTGGGTCGGAAAGACCCCCTGGAGAAGGAAATGGCAATCCACTCCAGTATTCTTGCCTGGAGAATCCCATGGAGGGAGGAGCTTGGTAGGCTACATTCCACGGGGTTGCAAAGAGTCAGACACGACTGAGCGACTTCACTTCACAAGGGAAATATAACTAAGGAATGATGCTGAAGCTGAAACTCCAGTACTTTGGACACCTCATGCCAAGAGTTGACTCATTGGAAAAGACTCTGATGCTGGGAGGGATTGGGGGCAGGAGGAGAAGGAGACGACAGAGGGTGAGATGGCTGGATGGTATCACGGACTTGATGGAAGTGAGTGTGAGTGAACTCTGGGAGATGGTGATGGACAGGGAGGCCTGGCGTGCTGCGATTCATGGGGTCACAAAGAGTCGGACACGACTGAGCCACTGAACTGAACTGAACTGAACTGAACTGAAGGGAAATATGGAGAGGGGGCAAGTTAGGACTAAGGAATTAGCAGATACAAACCTCTACATGTAGAATAGATAAGCAACAAGGGTTTACGCTGCAGCACAGAGAACTAAATCCAATATCTTGTAATAACTTATAATGGAAAATAATATGAATATATATAACTGAGTGACTTTTGCTGTACACCTGAAACTAACACAATATTGTAAATCAACTATATTTCAATTAAAAAAAAATCATAGAAGGTCCAGATCATTTTTTTTTTTCACCATAGGGTGCTCTCTCCACAATTAAGCAAATGCAGTGAAATATCATCTTAATCCAGCTAGAAATTCACTATGGACAAAACTAGATTGCAACACTTACAATATTCAGGCCATTTCTAATTTTTACTGCTTGAAGGGCATAAATCTCCCAGATTTCTCTTTTGATAGAACCCTGATAGGATTCTGTCTACTGAGCCCCAGAGCAGTAAATGGTTTCCATCTCTCCTCTTCACAAGTTTCAGGCAATATATCCATCCCCCGAAGCAAATGCCTTGAATTCCTGACACATATTGTTGTTGATGAATGCTCTCTCACTGGCAGATCTTAGTTCCTAAGCATCAAGGAACTCTAGCTACTTTACTGTGCATTTTAAAATGAAGCTTTTAGCTTAGCTCACCTGCAGCTCCAGAACTTGTGTGGAAAAAACATGTGTTTGAGTTCCTTCAAGCTTCTGAACTGCCACGTCAGTCGCATTAGACTGCTGAAAGCTTAGGTGGTTACTCTCACCCCAGCAGAGTCCTGCTGAGGCAGCAAGACTAGTGCTCGGGTCGTGCCCCGCACCAGGAGATGACTCAGGCTGAAACATGACTGCAAGAGGTCAGTGTACTTCTCCCCTCTCAAGAGTGAATCTCACCTCTGTTACTTCTATAGCTCTCTCGTGCATTCAGAGATGTGAAATTCACAGCTTATCTTTCTACGTCAAGTTGTTGCCTTGGGAGCATCCACTGCATTCTACTTAGAAGCAGAAGTCTACCATACTCTAGCTAGAAGTAGAAAAAGCCAAGTTAGGAGTCTCTCGGCAAGTAGCAAGCCACCCGACGCAAACTGGCGTAGGAAACATGAGTTTGTTTCACCCAACCGAATAGTTCACGTGTCAGGCCGGCTTCAGCTACAGGCAATCCACCGTTTCCTTCTCTTTTCAAGTCTCATTGACTATAGTCAGTTACGTGGCCATTCCTGTCTTAGTCATCACCCAAACTAAGTGGCCTTAGAGTAGGGGGAATGCATGATTCCTGGGAGCAAAATCTGCACTGTGTTATTGGAAAACACAAGCAGGCTGTGGGCAGCCAGAGCAACTGTGCGCTGTAGCCAACCCGTCTAGCTGTCATTCAGCCACCCGTCTTCTCAGATGCCATCGCTTCCACGAGCCGCTTCAGCACTGAGATGAATTGCTTTCCCTTGTGTATTGCACAGATTAAGCCAAAACCTCGTTCTCAGTACTTTTTTGATATCCAAAGCACAAAACCCATGCTGGACCGCTACTAGACACTTATACCCTGTGTCTTGGCTGGTTCTGAGAAAGTTGTGTGTTTGTGTCTGCGGTTACTACAGTCGTGCCAGACTCTTTGCGACCCTATGGACTGTAACTTTCCCCTGGCCATGGGATTCTCCAGGCAAGAGTACTGGAGTGGGTTGCCATTTCCTTCTCCAGGGGATCTTCCCGACCCAGGGATCGAACCCAGGTCTCTGGCAGCTCCTGAATTGGCAGGTGGGTATTTTACCACTAGCGCCACCTGGGAGGCCTCCTCGAGAGGTCACCTGATTGCATTTTACACTGCAGGTCAGCAACTGAAGGATTCGCTTCTCAGTTTTCAGTTCTAATCATGTGCTAATAAGCTGTCAGAAGCAAGCACTTTAAAATAAGCTGTGGGCTACCGTTGTACATTGTATACAGCGCTCTTTTAAGGAAAGCCAAACACGACAGCGGCTGCCTCGCTAAGCCCTGGGCCTCTCCCCTGGCGTGGAGGCTGGCCTCGGAGGCGCGCTCTGGGTGCGACGCGGCCCGTCCCATTTCCCGCCCTCCAGGCGCGATTGCGGGGCAGGCGGTGCAGCTCTGCAAGCGAGGAGGCTGTGGGCTGCGCGGAACTGTGCCAGAGAGGCAGCCCGCTTCCTCCCACCTGCTTGATGCGTCTCTCCCAACAAAGCAAACGGTGGGGCATCCTTTCTTTCACCTGCCTGCCGCCAGAAATTGCATAAAAGAGTCTCCACTTTGAGCCTGAGCTTGAAGCGAGGAACGGACTTCAGTCAGTGGCGGGCTGGGGTTACCCGACCGTGCTCTTTCCGGTAGGTGTGCGGGTCCCCCCGTGGCTGTGTGAACGAAGGGCATCCGGGAGACCTAGAGGAACTGATCGGGGAGAACAGGGGCGTGGTGTGAAGACGCGGAGCAGAGTCGCTGGGGTCGGAACCCTGGCCCCGCCGCTGGGTGGCCGTGGGCCTCCGTGCCTAGATACAGCGCTTGTGACTAATCGGGCTAACGCGAGTGAAGGGCTTAGCACGGTGTCAGGCGTAACTGATAAAAATAGTCATTATTGATATTTTTATTGAATTACACAGGGAACTTTAGGGAGAGCTATATATCACCATGGTAATGAGCTGGCGTGGCAACAGCCACAGATAAGTAGGGTGCTACAGATAAGCAGAAAAGGCTTAAGGATTAGGCTTTTTGAAATGTGTTCATATACATTTTTTCTGCACATTAAAATGCCCAAATTATTTTGAATGCCTGCAGACCCAAGAGCAGAGGTTATCATTAAAAGTTAACAGCGTTAATTAAAGCAGGAAAAATTAGAGGTACGTTCTTCGGGACTTGGAGAAGGAAATGGCAGTCCACTCTAGTGCTATTGCCTGGAAAATCCCATGGACAGAGGAGCCTGATAGGTTACAGTCCACGGGGTCACAAAGAGTCGGACACAACTGCGTGACTTCACTTTTCTTCAGAACTAATACAGATGCCAAAATCTCCTTAGACTGCAACATACAAACTCTTATGTTAAATGCATTTGTTTTCCAAAAAATAAATTAGGAAGAAGCTAGGTGGAATGACTGGTATTTTATTTACTTGTATACCCTGCATCTATGGTTATCCAGAACCATCCTGGACTGAAAGCAATTAGTATCCAAGCTTGATCCGTTTCCTCTGTTCCAAGTTTTGACTTCTTTCTTCTTCCCTGTTGTGAATCTCATCCATAAGAACATTCTGCTCACCTAGTCATCACAGATACTTATTCGTTTGTAATTTATTTGGAAACACGTATAGTGTATGCCAGGCCTCGTGCTATGGATTTGCTTTCCTGATGGCCCAGCAGAAAGAATCCACCTGCCAACGCAGGAGACGCGAGTTTGACCCCTGGGTTGGAAGAACCCCTAGAAGTGGAAATGGCAATCCACTCCAGTATTCCTGCCTGGAGAATCCCACGGACAGAGGAACCGGGCAGGCTACAGTCCCTCGGGCTGCAAAGAGCTGGACCTGACTTAGCAGCTAAACATCAACAGCAGTGCTGCAGACATTAAGGGCGGAGGTCCCGCTCACAGTCCCCTGGAGGCGAAGGGAAGGCAACAGTGCTTTAGCACAATGAGAGGTACGAGCACAGATGGTGAGAAACCAGGAGGGTCTGAGTCTTAAACGATGATGAGAGTCAGGCAGACAAGCCAAGAAGCGAGGATCTTGGCACGAACAAATGTACAAAGGCGAGAAACAGCCCAGCCTGGGAAGAAACTAAAAATCATTGGATGTTGCTCTCATAGGAGTTTCAAAGTAGTCAGTGGCAAAGGAACTCTGGAGAAGTGGACAAAAGCGAAGTAGCGAGGTGCCTCTTTCACTTGCAGAACTTTGAGTTCTTTTCTGTACATAGTGAGGAACCACTGAAAGTCCGGAAGCAAGAAGTGACCCGGTCAGATCTGACCAGTGAGACAGATTGCAGAGCCGAAGAGGTCATGCGAGGCTCTAGCTGGAGGCAGCAAGCCCCGCGGTCACCTGCTGCAGTTCTCCAGGCTAGAAACCCAAGGGCCTGAATGCAGGCCAGGGCTGTTGACACTACCGCTGAGAAAAGACTAGGAAAACTCTGTCTAGGGAAGATGGAATGAGGCTTTTCCAGAAGAATCTTTAAAAGAAAACACAAGGAAAACACTTAGAAGTAAAAGAAAGGTAAAGTATAAAAACACAGTGACCAATGAATCTACACAACACGTGTAGTTGTTGTGTAGGTAGTTAAGTCACACTGACCTCGTATTCTACCAAAAGCTTAAGCCGCATAAGTTTCCCTGGCCTCCATCCTGCCAGATCCTGGGGCCGCCTGCAGATGGCACCACAGCCAGCAGGGGAGGCTCCCTCAGCGGCCTCCGTGCTTCTCCTTCTGAGAACCCTGGAGCAGGTCTTCAGGCCGTTGCTGTGTGTCTCCCGGTGCCTACAGCTGACAGTCTGGGTCCCAGGCTCTGAGGCCTCAAAGGGGAAAGCTGCCTCTCTCCCTGCTTCCCAGCACTTTTTTTTCTTGGACTTTAGGCCTCTCTTCTTCATTTTTATATTGACTTCCAGCACCTGGCTTGATATCTTTCTTCAGAGTAGAACTTCTGGGAATTCTAATCAGAGAAGCTCTTCTTTGAACCCTGACCAGTATCTTTTTATTCGGCAGTCTTTAAGAGAGTCACAGTCAGTGGCAGGGAGACAAGCCATGCTCTTCAGTAGCAAACGTTTTGTTCACTTTTGGTCCTAAGCTGAGGTCCCAAACCTATGGCCCTCAGCTCAAATCTGGCCCACTGTTTGTTTTAATAAAGTTTTATTGGAACACGGCCACACTCATTCCTCAAGCATTTCCTCAGTGGCATGTGCACTACTGGGGCAGAGTTGCCCCCACAAGTTGAGCATGTGTTCCAGAACATTAAAATATTTACCACGTGGTCCTCCACAGAGGATGTGGGCTGACCCTTTTTCTAAGCCATTCACAAGACTGACTTTTCTCAGCAGCGACATTTATGCAGCAGTTAACGCCCGTGCGCTTAGCGTCTCTGGAACGCTCCCCAACTCCCCACCGCAGCCACGATGCCCCACCCTCAGTGCCTGATTCTCACGTGGAGACAATCTTCAGCTTCGCCAGCTCCTCCCCACCCCATAATCCACCCTAGTGGCCATCAGAATTTCATGAATAAATTCTACAAATTATCTGCACAAAACTGCTTTTTTTTACAATGGTATCAGCTTTTGAAATTTTCCAGGCAGCAGGAAGTGGAAGAGTACTCTGTGGTTAGTGAAAGCCACTCAGTCGTGTCCGACTCTGTGACCCCATGGACTCTACAGTCCATGGAATTCTCCAGGCCAGAATACTGGGGTGGGCAGCCTCTCCCTTCTTCAGGGGATCTTTCCCACCCAGGGACGGAACCCGGGTCTTCCCGCATTGCAGGCAGCTTCTTTACCTGCTGAGCCTCTAGGGAAGCCCAAGAATACTGGGGTGGGCAGCCTCTCCCTTCTCCAGGGGATCTTCCCGACCCGGGGATGGAGCCCGGGTCTCCTGCACTGCGGGCAGCTTCTTTGCCTGCTGAGCCACGGGGACGCCCACTGTGTGGCTGAGCCTCTATGAAATCAAGCGATTAGTTTTCCTCCTTTGTTCTCTTTCTTACAAGACACATCAGCAGAGCAGAAGACCGAGGAAACAAAGTGGAAATCTTTCAGCCATACATATTCCAGAAAATCAACTCGTAACTAAATTTTAGCTGAACCACATATATAGTGTCCTTGATTTTCCTGTAATACAGTAAGATAATTTACATCTGCTTTTACTTAAAGAAGTGTTTTGTTAAGAGACTATGTCATTTAATATTGGCTTGACCAAAAATTTCAGTTGGGTTTTTCCGTAAGATGATATCAGTTCAGTTCAGTTCAGTCGCTCAGTTGTGTCTGACTCTTTGCGACCCCATGGACTGCAGCACGTCAGGCCTCTCTGTCCATCACCATCTCCCGGAGTTGACTCAAACTCATGTCCATCAAGTCAGTGATGCCATCCAGCCATCTCATCCTCTGTCGTCCCCTTCTTCTCCCACCTTCAATCTTTCCCAGCATCAGGGTCTTTACCAGTGAGTCAGTTCTTCTCATCAGCTGGCCAAAGTATTGGAGTTTCAGCTTCAGCATCAGTCCTTCCAATGAATATTCAGGACTGATTTCCTTTAGGATGGACTGCTTGGACCTCCTTGCAGTCCAAGGGGCTCTCAAGAGTCTTCTCCAACACCACAGTTCCAAAGCATCAATTCTTCAGTGCTCAGCTTTCTTTATAGTCCAACTCTCACATCCATACATGACTACTGAAAAAACCATAGCTTTGACTAGACTGACCTTAGTTGGCAAAGCAATGCCTTTGCTTTTTAGCATGCTGTCTACGTTGGTCATAGCTTTTCTTCCTTTAATTTCCTGGCTGCAGTCACCATCTGCAGTGATTTTGGAGCTCAAGAAAATAAAGTCTGTCACTGTTCCCATTGTTTCCCCATCTATTTGCCATGAAGTATGGGACTGGATGCCATGATCTAAATGCTGACTTTTAAGCCAGCTTTTTCACTCTCTTTCACTTTCTTCAAGAGACTCTTTAATTCTTCACTTTCTGCCATAAGAGTGGTGTCATCTGCATATCTGAGGTTATTGATATTTCTCTTGGCAATCGTAATTCCAGCTTGTGCTTCATCCAGCCTAGCATTTCTCATGATGTACTCTGCATAGAAGTTAAATAAGCAGGGTGACAATATACAGCCTTTACATACTCCTTTCCCTATTTGGAACCAGTCTGTTGTTTCATGTCCAGTTCTAACTGTTGCTTCTTGACCTGCATACAGATTTCTCAGGAGGCAGGTCAGGTGGTTTGGTATTCCTGCCTCTTGAAGAATTTTCCACAGTTTGTGGTGATACACACAGTCAAAGGCTTTGGCGTAGTCAATAAAGCAGATATATATGTTTTTCTGGAACTCTCTTGCTTTTTCAATGACCCAACAGATGTTGGCAACCTGATCTCTGGTTCCTCTGCCTTTTCTAAAACCAGCTTGAACAACTGGAAGTTCATGGTTCACGTACTGTTGAAGCCTGGCTTGGAGAATTTTGAGCATTACTTTGCCAGCATGTGTGATCTCCCTGTCGTGTCCAACTCTATTGTGACCCCCTGGACTGTACCCCACCAGGCTCCTCCCTCCATGGGATTCTTCAGGCAAGAATACTGGAGTGGGTTGCCATTCCCTTCTCCAGGGGATCTTCCTGACCAGAGATCCAACCTGGGTCTCCTGAATTGTAGGCAGATTTGTTACCATCTGAGCCACCAGGGAAGCTCTTACTTAATATATATATGCTGTTGCCACTGCTGCTAAGTCACTTTGTCATGTCCGACTCCGTGTGACCCCATAGATGGCAGCCCACCAGGCTCCCCCGTCCCTGGGATTCTGCAGGCAAGAACGCTGGAGTGGGTTGCCATTTCCTTCTCCAATGCATGAAAGTGAAAAGTGAAAGTGAAGTCGCTCAGTTGTGTCCGACTCTTAGCTACCCCATGGACTGCAGCCTAGCAGGCTCCTCCATCCATGGGATTTTCCAGGCAAGAGTACTAGAGTGGGGTGCCATTGCCTTTGAGATATATATATATATACATATACACATGTTATATATATATATATATATACACACATATATACACACACACACACACATGTATATATAATAATTGTATATATATGTAAATGTATTTGTATATAGTGTATATGTATATATAGTAATTATATCTATAAAAGATTACTTTATATATAAAGTAATTATATATATAAAATATTTATTGTAAGGACTGATGCTGAAGCTCCAATACTTTGGCCACCCAATATAAAGAGCCAACTCATTGGAAAAGACCCAGATGGGGGATGGATTGAGGGCAGGAGGAGAAGGGGGCGACAAAGAACGAGATGGTTAGATAGCATCTTCGACTCAATGGACTTGAGTTTGAGCAAACTTCAGGAGATAGTCAGGGACAGTCCATGGGGCCAGAAAGAGTTGGACACAGCTGAGCAAGTGAACCACAAAACAAAGTAATTAGATGAGAATCACAGATATTACCTTAAGTAGTGGTGTTAGTCACTCAGTTGTGTCTGACCCTTTTGGACACCACGGACTGTAGTCCACCAGGCTCTTCTGTCCGTGGAACTTTCCAGGCAAGAATACTGGAGTGGATTGCCATACCCTTCTCCAAGGGACCTTCCCAACCCAGGGATCAAACCTGGGTCTCCTGCATTGCAGGCAGATTCTTTACAGTCTGAGCTACAGGGAAGACTGATATTACCTGTAAGTAAATAACCATGATTTGTCCCTAATTTGTCTGATAATGTTCCCACTCCTCCGGTGTTTGGTAACCTATTTATGCTGCTAACCATTTATTTGCTATTATTAACTCAGCATAAGCCTATAAAGTACAGATTTGAAGCCCACATTCTTCCTCAGGTGGAGGCTCTTTTGAAAAATGAGTAGCACATTGTTCTCGCTCCTGTTCTGAAGGAATGCCACTTAAAATTAAAAATGACAACTAATACAACATGTTAAGTGCTAATCACAGCAAGGCAGAAAGGCTATTGGAGAATGGAGGAGAGAAAGATTATTCTCTTCTGCAAAGGAGACATCCAGGGCCACTTTGGAAACTGGAGGTATTTCAGAGGAACTTTGAAGTTGAAACTTGCCAAGGAGTGAAGGAATGAAGGAATATGTCAGATAGACGTGGATATGGTAAGACAAAACAAATTTTGAAAATGGCACAGCATCTGAGTGCCTAGAATAGAGAGGATGCGCTGTGTAGTAACAGGGGTTGAGACAGGGGATGCCTGAAGCCAGACTGGTAAAGCTGACTGGAAGTCCTCAGCGAGATGTTTAAGGAAAAACTTCAGCTTTGTGACTTGGGAAGATTCCTTGGGTTCTACCTACGAGCTAGTTTCCTCACCTTTAGGATATCCTAATCAAGGCTCTCTTTGTGGTTGTTGTGAGAACTGAATGAGTTAATAGATGAAAAGTACTTAAAGCAGTGCCAGATTCATGCTAAGTCACATTTAAAAAGATTTCCTATCATTGTCTTCAAGAGTGAACTTCTCATCCTTGACCCGTTGCTTAGGCATTTTGGAAGCTCTACCATGTCTCTGCTCCTAGGTCGCCCAGAATGGTGCACCACCAATGGAATATGTGCTCTGTCTCAGGTACTATTCCCGTCAAGACCCAGTGCCCCAGTGAGATCTGTGTTGGCTGCACATACATCAGCGTGCCAAAAGCCCAGCATGTGGGATGACAAATTATGGGCTGAACCAGCCATGAATCACTCATGCCAAAGAAAAGGGAAGGATGTCTACAAGCTTCTGCAAGGTGAACTCTAACTTTGTTACCTGGACCAACATTATTTTTTGCTGTGTTTTGCTTCCTTCAAGATTTCCTTCTGGAACATTTTTTTCAAAGAAATCTTGCTCATCAGATTAGTTGTAACTTTTAAGAAGCTTCCCCCTCTGGTGCTTTTCATCACACAGCTCCCCTCTGAACGTGCTGAGTGCTGAAGTTCTAGGGATTGTCAGCAGAACAAATTGATTCCTTTATTATATGAAACTTGACCTGTATTTCCCCCTATATTATATTGGTATTTGATGTGGTTTTCCATTTTTAAAAGCACCGATATGGTAAAAAGAGACTATCGGTGTCTGATACGCTCAATGCCAATCCTAGGACTTGGCTGCCCAGGGGCTAACTCGGAAACGGCTATCTTTGTTTACCCACTGCAGCTCCTTCAACTGAGAAATGAGCTCATCGCATACTGCTCATCCAGGTTACAGCCCAGAGAGCAGACTCCTAAGATGACTGAGCTTCAGAGTGGCTCTGTTTAGCGCGGAGCATCTGCCTTGGCCCATAGACACACCGCAGGCCGCCCTCCTGCTCCTCCCTGGAAGACCACCGACCTGGTGGTCGGGGGCCGTCAGTATCGCCCCTCGTCTGGACTTCACTGAGCTTGAAGGGCTTTGTTCCTAAATGAAAACGAGTGGTGACGTGAGGGCCTTGACTGCGCTCTGTACTTGATAGTGCTAATATGTACTAGACTTTGATCAACCTTTTATGCAAGAGAAGCTTCAAAACCAGTAGTAGGTTCAGGAGAGAGGAAAGCTAACTGCGCAGATATAAATGACGCGTGTTGGTAGCGAGCACACTTCTAAGTCCAGCATCTGCTTTATTCATGCGCCATATGAGAAACGGATTCACAACAGCCCTGTTTTGCTCACTCATTTGCCCATTTGTTTATTATTTACTAAATCAATATTGGAGGAAAGTCACACTCTACCGATGACTTCTTTGCATTCTTCTCTGAATTCTCATAGCTCTCTGCACGTCACTTATAATACTATTCATTTTTAATAGATAACCCCTAAATATCTTTAATCTAAAGAAATAATATGCTGATAATTTTTTGTGAAGATTTTTGTGCTATTATTTTTGTTGCAGCGTTATTTATAGTAAAAAATTCTGGAAACCACCTAGATATTCAGGAATAGAGGAATTGTTCAATGATGGCACATGTGTATTAGAAAGTCTACGAAGCCATCTCAACATGCATGTGAAATTTTTAACGACGGCAAAATGTTTCATGATGTTCGTAGAAAAAAATGATACACAACACTTTATTCCTATTCAACTTATATTTAACTACTCATGAATAAAATGATTCTTATTAACTGGTATGTTACTAGTGATTCTTTCTTAATTGGAAAATTAAGAACAGCATCTGCTGTTTAGTGGTGCCTCACCTCCTTGCCTACTGATGACCAAGTGCAAAGCCACATCCTCCGCTTGGAGCCTGACCCGGGCCCCAGGGCCGGAGGAACCACGCCAGGCAAGCAGCAGACCAGGGTCTGGGACCTCAAAGCCCACCCGCTGGGGTCAGCCCCAGCCCGGACCTGGCAGCACCAGGGAGGGGACTCTCGAGCAGAAACTGGGTGGAGTGGAGTGAAGGACCGGATCCTCTAATGATGCCCCGACCCCGCGACAGGCGCGGTCCCCTCCGCGGGCCTGGGGCTGGCGTCCGGCACAGGCCTTCTGAGTGCCTGTTTGCAGACTCCTCCTTCCTCCGCTTTTCCCCTGGGCTTGGGGGCCAGGTGGGGGATCGGGCCACGACAGCAGGCCGGAAGGCCCCGGAAGCGCGGCCAGAGAGCACTCTCTCCCTGCCACCCACAGGAGGGTGCCTGGTGGAGGCGGCCCCAGAGCCAGGCTGGGGAGAGCTCCAGGGAACCTGCTGCCCAGGAGGCCGCAGGCCGCAGCCCAGAGCCCCGGGGAAAGTGCCACCCAGGAGGCCGTGGGCTGCAGCCAAGGGCCCCGGGGAAGGGCTGCCCAGGAGGCTGCGGGCTGCAGCCCAGAGCCTCATGAAAGCGCTGCCTAGGAGACTGCGGGCCGCAGCCTAGGGCCCCGGGGAAAGCGCCGCCCAGGAGGCCAAGAGCCGCAGCCCCCAGACCGCCAGTCTAACCCCGGCTCCCCCTCGGCCTGCTCCCCTTTCCCCAACACTGGCTCAGTGCCTGTCCTTCGACCCTCGGTTATCTTCCCAGATCGGAGGTTCTCAGAGGCCGTGCAGCAGTAACTGTGGGTGCTTCTGTTGTGGGTCTTCCCTGGTGGCTCAAATGGTAAAGAATCTGCCTGCGACGCAGCAGACCTGGGCTCGATCCCTGGGCTGGGAAGGCCCCCTGGAGGAGGGCGTGGCAACCCACGCCAGTATTCTTGTCTGGGAAATCCCATGGACAGAGGAGCCTGGTGGGCTACAGTCCATGGGGTCACAAAGAGTCGGACACGACTGGGTGGCCGACACGACTGCTGCTGCGGGCAGCTGAAGGGCTTCCTCACCCCTCCTATCCCGCAGCGCCCTACCCTGGGCAGGGGGCCTGGGGCTGGGCCCAGAGTCCAGCCATCCCGCTGCTCCTTCCCAGTCTGAATCCAATAAATCTGCCCACCCCCCTTTCATGGGAGTGGACATTTTAACAGCCAAAACACATAGATTATGTTACTTTCTTATTGCTTGTGGTTTAGTGGCTAAGTCGTGTCTGACTCTGCAACCCTATGGACTGTAACCCACCAGGCTCTTCTGTCCACGGGATTCTCCAGGCAAGAACACTGGGGTGGGTTGCTATTTCCTTCTCCAGAGGATCTTCCCAACCCAGGGATCAAACTCACATCTTCTGCTTGGCAGGTGAATTCTTTACCACTAAGCTACCTGGTTAATTTCTTATATATGTGTGTATAATAAGCATATACAACTTTCACAATTAGAAAACAACAGAGGGTTTTTTCCTTTCTTTCTTTTTGTTCTTTTGAAATTCTATTTTATATATCATGCCGTGTTGCCTCCGTGAAGGAATCAGAAGAAAAGAAATTTTAAAGAGATTGGTTCTCTTGGAGCTTACCGTGGTTACTAAAGAGACAAATGTGGTTTAAAAGAAAGAACAATACAAAAGAGGAACAAAACTGAAACTGAGCAACGTTCTCTGTGAGCTACTGCCACTTGGAGAGCTAAGAAACATGGATTTAGCAGGGGTTCAGGAGCAGGAAATGCTGTGTGGAGGCTGACTTGGATGGGTTTGAAGGATAGGAGACGCAAGACAGCCCACCATTACATGGACTGAGGCCATATTTTGTCTTTGGCCTTAGACAATTTCATTAGAGGAGGGCTTATATTATAGTCAGCGTTCAGTTAGAAAAAGAGCAGTCAGTCTATGCATTTAAAGTGAAAAGAAAAGACTAGCAGCGGAAATTAAGAGCTTACAAAATTATAGACTGGCCTGGACAGAGGTTAAGAACGTGCAGAACCAATAACGCTTCACAGCTTCTCTACACACCGATAGCAGGTATAAATGAAAGAGAGCTCACTATCACCCCCATCTCTGTAAAGCACGAAGTCTGGAGTTAGAGAAAGAATACAATAGCTGCTGCCTCTCTTTCTTTCTTAATCTTGCATAAGTGTGTCTACTTGGCAAAAGGTCAAGCTATCCAAAACACAGGAGTCAAAGTGGTCTAGAAAATGTTGTTGCAAGGCTTGTAGCCTCTGACACAAAGGATAAAGCAGAAGGAAAAAAGGTGTAAAAATGAGTGCTGAGTACCTGACTCCTTCCCCGATATTTACCACAGATAGTCCTATAGACCCTTGAAAGCCAGGGTGAGAGGCTTAGCCATAAACACCAGAAGGTTTTTTAAGCAGATAGGAAAAAAAGAAAAAGACAGACCATGTTGGAAAAGTAAATTGGTTAAGAAAAACTGTCTCACTGTGGTAAGTATATTTCAAGTCGCTTCATCAATACAGAGTACCAGGACGACACAAACAAGCTCAAAGAACTGAAGGGAAACCAAAAGTGCAGTGAAAGTTATGTGGGGTCAAGTTAAGGGCCATGTGCCCACCTCACTACGGGTCTGGGGTTGTTTTACATGAATCACTCAACCACCCTGGCCCTTTTACAAGTCTATTTGCTGAAACGATAAATTCAGGGCGAAAAGTATTAAATCCAACTGGGCTTTAAACTGCTGTTCTGCTTGTACCATGTAAACCCAACGTAACAGCTTCTACAGTCAACTCTGGCCAAAGGAGAAATGTCACACTCATGCATACGAGTCCTCTACTGAGATCTTTCATTCAGATGCTATTTTCATATCGTCCAATGCCTGGTTTTCAGTTTCTCCCAATGTGATCTAAGAACATGATATTTTAGATTTCTAATGCATTATGAATAGAATGAATTTAATATAAACTCCCACTTGCTGAAAGATAATTTGTTTAGAAACAAAGAAATTTCAAATAGGCAAAAAGAAATGAAACTCTTAAACTCTCCTCTCTGTTGGGTATTCCTGCAGTGAGGTAACTCTATAAGGGAGAAAGTCATGGAGGATTTTTAACAATTTACCCTACTCCCCCACTTTTCCATCTTTACCACCTTGTTCAGTCACTAAGTTGTGTCTGATTCTTTGCGACCCCATGCACTGCAGCACACCAGGGCCCCCTGTCCATCACAAACTCCCAGAGTCCACCCAAAGCCATGTCCATTGAGTCAGTGATGCCACCCAACCATCTCATCCTCTTTTGCCCCCTCCTCCTCTTGCCCTCAGTCTTTGCCAGCATAAGAATCTTTTCCAATGAGATGACTTTTCGCATCTGGTAACTGGAGCTTCAGCTATAGCATCAGTCCTTCCAATGAATATTAAAGATTGATTTCCCTTAGGATTGACTGGTTTGATTGCCTTCCAATCCAAAGGACTCTCAAGAGTCTTCTCCAGCACCACAATTTGGAAGCACCATTTCTTCAGCACTTAACTCTCTTTATGGTCCAGCTCTCAAATCCATCCATGACCACTGGAAAAACCATAGCTTTGACTGTATGGACCTTTGTCGGCAAAGTGATATCTCTACTTTTTATTATGCTGTCTAGGTTGGTCATACTTTTCCTTCCAAGGAGCAAGTGCCTTTTAATTTCATGGCTGCAGTCACCATCTGCAGTGATTTTGGAGACCCCCATATAAAGTCTGCCACCGTTTGTTTCCACTGTTTCCCCATCTATTTGCCATGACGTGAAAGGACCATATGCCATGACCTCAGGTTTCTGAATGCTGAGTTTTAAGCCAGGTTTATCACTCTCCTCTTTCATCCTCATCAAGAGGCTCTTTAATTCCTCTTCACTTTCTGTCATTAGAGCGGGGTTATCTGCATATCTAGGTTGTTTATATTTCTCCCAGCAATCTTGATTCCAGCTTGCCATTCATCAGCCTGGCTTTTCGCAAGATGTACTCCTCATATAAGTTAAATAAGCAAGGTGACAATACATAGCCTTAATGTCTCCATTCCTAATTTTGAACCAGGACGCTGTTCCCTGTCCAGCTGTGACTGTTGCTTCTCATTCTGCACACAGCCTACTGGCCTGTAAATTCTTTGGATACAGATTGTGTGCTTTATATTTCCTAACACAGCTGACCTCAGACACTTGCCTACAAGCTTGTTTGATGAATAAATCTATTCTAATAGCCTCCATATCACTGATGCTATATCGCAGTCCACAATGACACTTAAAAAGTTGGAAATTTCTTAGTCTGGAATTTTCTTATGTTAGAAGGTCCTCAGTAGCAGCATTAAATGCAATGGATGAAGAAGAGGAGTAGGAAGAGATCAAAGAAAGAAGGAAAGATGACGCAAGGAAAGGAAGCATGATGCAAAACTTCCAGGAGCTGGAGCAGCACCTTACCCAGAGGAATTATAAGCACTGAGATGAAACCGGAATCGGCCAAAATGAAGTTCTTTAGAGTCCTGACCAGACTCAACTGAAAAAGATCTGTGTTTCACCTGCCCGTGTGTGGAAAGCAAGGATGAAACTATGGAAAACTTATAGAACGTCTCCTAAAGTATGTTTTTGAAGACACTTCGAACGATGACAATTCTCTCGAGGTAAACAGAAAATTCTATGCAAAAAGTCAGGATAAATGGAGAGTGTTCTCTGTGATCTAAAATTCCTAAATTGATTTTTTAATAAAAGTGTTCATATTATTGTCATTAATATATGTCTTATGATCTTATCTACTCAGCTCATCTACCAGAAACTACAATTAATGTGAGCACTTCTGATCCTTTTGAAGAAATTCTTTCAAGTCAATTTTCCTTGGGTCCGCCTTCAACACAAATTTTGACCCTTGTAGGGAAATTCAGTAGAACGTATGCAGACCCACAAAGCAGGAAAGCCCACCTTCATCAGGGAGGCGGGGCTCTGCATATTTATGTACAACGCCCCATGTAAATGAGCAAACAATACAACTAAAGGCATTAAAAGCTCCAGGTCTTTCTACAGAATACTGTGGTTGGTGCATTTTTATGTGAAACAAAGTTAAAGCTAAGTCTCCAATTCTTCTCTGCTGCTGCAGTGTTTTTGCCTTAATAAAGATCTGGGGCCAGAAAGAACTGCCATCCATTCACAACACATTTTTCTTTCCAACATTACATTTTTCTTATAAATATCCCTGGGAAACAACCTTAAGAATCCAGTGAAGCCTGAATCACGTTGCCAGCGGCCTTATTTCTGGTTGAATGTTCTCGTCAGGAACCTGGAGGAAGAGCTGAAATTTGCGATCTTTTGATGAGCCCTGCAGATGGAACCTGTGATTTAGCATCGAGGGTTTGGGGAGACTCCTAAACAGAGAGCGGAGCTCGTGTCCTGGGTCCTCCAGAATGCCTCCCTGTGCGGTCTTGTCCCTCTGTTCCTTTTGGGTCACAGACATGGACTGGAAAGGGTTTTGTGCTAATACTGTAATTAAACACCAGGTTTCGGTTTAAATATACCCGTAGGGACTTTTACCCCGTTTTCTCTGACCCTCCCCTCCTCAATCTTTCACCCCGCTGGCAGTAGCTTTGCAAAGCACGCTTTTATTGTCCACCAGGTTTGTATTTTTATCTGGTCGGGAATGACATACCTGTAGAGGCTTTGCTTTTTTCCCTCTCCTATATTTCAAAGCTTGTTTCTCCCTCAGTCCTGACACCAGCAATCCTTTGTGGTTTTTCTTGGCCGTCAAAGGTTTAATGGTCCAGCACAGAACTTGAATCTTTGGAAATAGGTCCCAACCACCTCTAACGGCAGCTTCAGATAAGTTCAGAGAGCAGCCACTCAGAAAAGCGAAAGCGGTGCCCACAGTTAAAAGTTCCAGGGAGATTTTTGTCTTTAAAATCAAGCGAATATATTCAAAGATGGCTTTAAAGCCTGCAGCACTCACCCAGATAGCACAGAGAGGTTTCTAGATTCACTGTGGGTAAGAAGATGAAACCAAGTCTAAAAGCTAATTAGTTAGCTCTCTTCCTGAATGTTTGGCGGCCCCTTCCCTGGGGAAGGGGGAAGAAAGAGCATAATTGGGGAGGGGAACTCGCATGAAACCAGTTATTTGGAAGTCGGGTAATATTAAAAGCCTAGCTACCTTACAGGGCCAGAGACGTAACTGCAATCGATGCAGCTAAACAGGTATGATGAGAGCGGGCCACCTATTATTCTCATTAAGGCTCTCGTTTGGTACATTTTTAAGACTTCAAAATTAAGCTACCATTTAAAATCCTTGGAGGTTAATATTTCGCTCATTGTTTTGTCATGGATTATCTCCTAGGGAAGGCCTGACATGGGAAGGGCGTGGTGAGAAAGAGAGAGAACTAACATCCACGTGTGATCTGTGTGCCGAAAGCTGCTCTTACCACTGGCCAAATGTTAACTTGTTTACTCCTCAGCAGCGCTATGCAGAGAACTATTCTTCCCCCCATTTAAGGACACTTTACTTTGCTTCCAAGTAAGGAAACTCGGGTACAGAAAGACAATGAACTTGCCCGGGACTGCATAGGTGCTCGGTGGCCGGTAGTGTTCCAGCCCAGGAAACCTGACCTCAGAGTCTGGGCCCTGCGGCAGCTAGACTCCTGAGAGCAACCGGAGGCTCTGTTTCCAAGGCCTGATGAAGTCACACTCTCACACACACGCACACACACACGCGCACGCACACTCACACATGCGTGCACCCCTCCCGACTCTCGACTGCTAAGGCAACAGACGTGAGTCTCCCAGCCCCTCCGCGTCCTGCGCAGGCTGTGAGCGAAGCCCAGCCCTCGGACTCGGGCTCAGGGGGAGGCAGCCTCCATCTCTGCTGCACGAAAACCACGCCGGGGGGAAGGTGGCCGGTGCCAGCACGACCCTTAAAGGCACCCGTACCACCCCCGCTCACGCCGCGCGTGTCCGCGGAAGCCCTCGGGCCGTATCCGGTGTGAAGAGAACTGAGAGGCAACCCTGCTGCCTCCGCAAGCAGAGGAGACCCACGGGCCGGAGTGAGCGTCTGGACAGAACCGGAGGCGGGGGGTGAACGGCTCCGATGGCCCCGGCGCGCCTCTTCGGGAGCCCCTCAGCCCCCTGGCCTCAACAGTTCCCCGCCAGACCGTCCTTCCCTTTAACTGGGGATTTGCCTTTAAATCTTCAGGAGGGGACCCACTTTCCGTACACTTTTGGCTCCCTCGTACACATCTACTGAGAACACTTTTGTCCATGATGCCTTAAAGCCCGAGGATTTTTGAACCCAGAATCCAGAAAGAGACTGATCATTGATGGGCCTTCTGCTCTACGTTTCTTCCCGGTGGCAATGTGTGCAGGCTATTATCTGCCTGAAAGGGAGGAGGAACGCATGGTAACGTTTTGAAAATATTACTCTATCACAGTGCTACTAGCTGGTACTAAAACCTGAGAGTCTAGAGCTTGGCGCAAATCTTTGACTTTTCAAATTTCCTCTCAGCTCATTAAATTCAGTCTCAGCTGGAAATTTATGAATCGCTGCCCCTTCCTAGTCTTTCTCCCTCTTGAGAAGGTATATGCACTTTCTGCTCCCCACCTTCCACGGGCATCACTGCCAGGATCCGAGCTTTTAACATCCAGTTCTCAGGGGCAAGGGCGGACCCTGCAGACCCTAGGCAAAACTGACGGAGCCTTTAGCAACTTCAAAGTGAAATTTTCTATGGCAGAAAATAAGCGTTTCTCATGGTAATAGTGATGCTCTTCTTCAGAATGTCCTTATGCTGTTATATTGGGTTAGCCAAAAAGTTCATTCGGTTAGTGAATACGTTGTTCAATAAATTTCTTTGTAAAATAAAAAGTGTGTAGATAGGATATTCAAAAGCAGAGACATTACTTTGCTGACTAAGGTCCATCTAGTGAAGGCTGTGGTTTTTCCTGTGGTCATGTATGGATGTGAGAGTTGGACTGTGAAGAAGGCTGAGCGCCGAAGAATGGATGCTTTTGAACTGTGGTGTTGGAGAAGACTCTTGAGGGTCCCTTGGACTGCAAGGAGATCCAACCAGTCCATTCTAAAGAAGATCAGCCCTGGGTGTTCATTGGAAGGAATGATGCTAAAGCTGAAGCTCCAGTACTTTGGCCACCTCATGCGAAGAGTTGACTCATTGGAAAAGACTCTGATGCTGGGAGGGATTGGGGGCAGGAGGAGAAGGGGACGACAGAGGATGAGATGGCTGGCTGGATGGCATCACGGACTCAATGGACGTGAGTCTAAGTGAACTCTGGGAGATGGTGATGGACAGGGAGGCCTGGCGTGCTGCGATTCATGGGGTCGCAAAGAGTCGGACACGACTGAGCGACTGAACTGAGCTCTTAATCTAGAGATCTATGAACTAAAAAACATACGCTAGCTGACACCTACACATCTCAACACAGAGCGAATGCTCTCTTTATACGACATCAATAACGCTCCAACTCCCAGAGTCTAGTTCATTTGACACTGAGGATGTTTTTCTTGGCGTCCTTCGTGCAATAGTACAAAAATAAAATCGGCAAGCACAGCTCCATGAAACTCTGCTGGCCCCTTTCATCTACTTTGCCTGCGTCTGAATCTGCCCCGCTTCCATTGTTCACTGCTACCTGACGTGACCGAACTAAGGTGCTGGCTAATGCCTGACACCGAACCAGAAGGGCACTGGCCTATAGCGAGAGCGGCAACGTTCCGGCTGCCACTCACTCTGAGGCCCCCAGACAGACTTTCTCAGGAGAGTAGTGAAGGTCACGAGAGCAGCTATAGAGGCGGCTTTTGGCACTAAGCCAGGGAAGAAAAACTAGAACCTCAAACATTGGCATGGATGCTAAGTTTCTGGAGAGTAGTTGTGTTTATCAGGACTTGGTTGGACTTCTAAAACTGTTTTAGCACGAATTTCTTTTAAGAGGAAAGAAAGTATATAGCACAATGGCACCAGGAATACTTGTTCTGTTTAATAAAGGTGCTGCTGTTTGACGTCAGTTGTGGGTTTATTGATCCTTCTCAGTTACTGGTGGTAGCTCTCTGTAAGAATTTTAGAGTTATTTCCCAATGAAGTTTTGTTCATCCTTTTTTTTTTTTTTTTTTTTAACTGCTTCTCAACACAATATACTTCCTAGCAACAAGAATGGGAAATTCTCTTGGAAAAAGAAGACAAAAGCTAGCAGAACTCACTTATCTTCAATAATTATTGGCAAGCAATTGGGTAACAGAGTCAATAACTTCTGCTGAAATTTCTGGTCTTAACCTGGAATTATTTTCTTGCAGACCTGAAATTCACGAGAATGTTCTTGAACCCCAGTTCCGCAGTCGTGCACAGGAGAGAGAGCCAGTCCTTCTTCTGTAGCAGTCATTCATTCTCTGATGCATTTCTTAGACTTAAATAATCTCTTATGAATCTCTTTTGTTCCCGAATCATGAGGACCTCTGCTAATAAGAATGAAATATTCTAGTTACAGGGAGAGTTGATGACACTCTCGGTGAAAATTAAAATAATGCCCCCCAAAAAAGTCACCACTCTCTGGACTTAAAAATAATCTAGGCTAATCAACAAAAACATATCTCAAAATCACATTGAACAAAAAATGAATTACAGGAAATTCCCTGGAAGCCCAATGGTTAGGACTTCATGCTTCCACTGCAGAGGGCCCACATTCCACCCCTGACTAGGAACTAAGATCTCCCAAGCTGCATAGTGGAGCCAAAATAAAAAAAAAAAATTAGAACAATATATACCATATATGTATTTGTTAAAACACGTGAAGCTACACACCATTTGTGAACACATGTGTCTGGAGATCATATACACCACTTCTGGCCGGGTAGCTGTCTCTGAGCAGAGCACACAGCAGTTCTGGGAAGCATTAAGAAATGGCCTCAACAGAACTGGTGGGTATAACGGATGTTTGCAATATCATTCTCTATGTGCCTCATATATTCCATAAGTTTAAAAACTGACAAAGATTCAGAATCTTTCCAAATAACCTGTCAGTCCTGGTATGAGGGTCTGGCAGTGGATATAAACTAGCGCAGAGCCCAACAGAAGAGTTCACAGAAAGCAATGAAAGAAGAAAGACAGGGCGAAGATGGGCAAGAATGGAGAGAGAGTGACTCCTCTCAGCCGGGCCTCTGGGTCTCACCAGTTCCTAGGAGTCTTCGCCCACACTCAGCCCAAAGTCAGAGCGCAAAGCGAATGCATATCCGCCACCGTTTCACTTCGCCCTTTCACTACTCGTTCCGGCTTGTCTTGCCCTTAAGCAGCCCTCGCCTGGATCAGCAGCTGCTCTAATTTGCTTGCCTGGCAAGGTGACCCAGACCGTTAATCCTGAGCCTTCAGAGTTCTCAAGTGCTTTGCCCTGCTGTTACAACTGCTATGATTTTCAATGTGATTATCACTGAGTCTGAAGGCATCAGAAGATGACTTGGTGAGTTCCTTGCATTTTAGACCTCCTTCTTTAAATCCCTGTTGGTGTAGTGACAATTGCAGATCCTCACTGGGACGTAATGATACAGCTCACCGAAATGAAGATGAATTTCCCCCACCAGTTGGGTATTTCCTTTCTTTACTGGTTCAACAGCACGAGGATTCCAAAATGTCCAAATAGGAGTCACAGCTTCAAGTTTAATGGGTCCACTACTGCACCCCTTTATCAAAGCATTATGTCATCACCCCTGGAAACGAGGGCCTTTAACCCAGCAGATCCTAAGATTGCATGGGTGAGAAACAGTGATGATTCAGGCTTGTCGAGCAGTTACATATTGAACTCTGCTGGCTGATGAAGGAAATCACACTGAAACCATGAATGTTTCTTGACCCAGGTGACAGGGAAATTTGAACAACCTGTTCATGCAATTAACATGTCCTGACTCTGCTTGAACACTTCTATCACTGAACAGGGATTCTTGTTCATGCGGTACATTGGGCCATGCTCCCAGGAAAAGGGGAGTGACGGTCAAACATGTACTTAGCTCCTAACTCCACTGCGTCAGACCTTTCTTGGAAATAAGGTCTCTGCAAATGTAGTCAAGATGAGACTATTAGACTCTCATGCACTGTGGCCCATGTCCTTATAAAATAGGGAAATTAGGCACAGAGAGAATGGCATGTGAAGATTAAGGCAGACATCAGGCGATTCATCTACAAACCAAAAGCTGCCAAAGAAGCTGGGAGACAAGCAATGGGTTCTCCCGTACAGCGTTTTAAAGGAACCAACACTCCTGAGAGCTTATCTCAGACTCCTGGCCACCAGAACCGCAGGGCAACGCACTCTGCTGTTTAAGCCACCCAGCTTGCGGTGCTTTGTTGTGAAAACCCTAGCAAATTCACATGGAGCCTGAGGGAAATGGAGGGTGTGGTAAAAATATCCTTTATCTTAATTAGAATGGGGACCCAATGAGTTAAAAAATCATTGAACTCCATACGTAAAATGGTTTCATTTTGTTGAGTATATTATTCTTCAATAAAGTTGATTTTAGCAGGTAATATTAATGGATGAGTCAATATTTCAAATGTGATTACCATTAGTCATTTTTTGCTTTTCCTGCCTGTATAGGACTTCATGCCAATCACTACTCTGATTCAGTTCAGTTCAGTTCAGTCACTCAGTCCGACTCGTGCAACCCCATGTATCACAGCACGCCAGGCCTCCCTGTCCATCACCAACTCCTGGAGTTCGCTCAGACTCACGTCCATCGAGTCGGTGATGCCATCCAGCCATCTCATCCTCTGTTGTCCCCTTCTCCTGCCCCCAGTCCCTCCTAGCATCAGAGTCTTTTCCAATGAGTCAACTCTTCACATGAGGTGGCCAAAGTACTGTAGTTTCAGCTTCAGCATCAGTCCTTCCAAAGAAATCCCAGGGTTGATCTCCTTTAGGATGGACTGGTTGGATCTTCTTGCAGTCCAAGGGACTCTCAAGAGTCTTCCCCAACACCACAGTTCAAAAGCATCAATTCTTCAGCGCTCAGCCTTCTTCACAGTCCAACTCTCACATCCATACATGACCACAGGAAAAACCATAGCCTTGACTAGACGGACCTTTGTGGGCAAAGTAATGTCTCTGCTTTTGAATATGCTATCTAGGTTGGTCATAACTTTTCTTCCAAGGAGTAAGCGTCTTTTAATTTCATGGCTGCAGTCACCATCTGCGGTGATTTTGGAGCCCCCCAAAATAAAGCCTGACACTGTTTCCATTGTTTCCCCATCTACTTCCCATGAAGAGATGGGACCAGATGCCATGATCTTCATTTTCTGAATGTTGAGCTTTAAGCCAACTTTTTCACTCTCCACTTTCACTTTCATCAAGAGGCTTTTGAGTTCCTCTTCACTTTCTGCCATAAGGGTGGTGTCATCTACATATCTGAGGTTATTGATATTTCTCCCGGCAATCTTGATTCCAGCTTGTGCTTCTTCCAGCCCAGCATTTCTCATGATGTACTCTGCATATAAGTTAAATAAGCAGAGCGACAATATACAGCCTTGACGTACTCCTTTTCTTATCTGGAACCAGTCTGTTGTTCCATGTCCAGTTCTAACTGTTGCTTCCTGACCTGCATATAGGTTTTTCAGGAGGCAGGTCAGGTGGTCTGGTATGCCCATCTCTTTCAGAATTTTCCACAGTTGATTGTGATCCACACAGTCAAAGGCTTTGGCATAGTCAATAAAGCAGAAATAGATGTTTTTCTGGAACTCTCTTGCTTTTTCCATGATCCAGCGGATGTTGGCAATTTGCTCTCTGGTTCCTCTGCCTTTTCTAAAACCAGCTTGAACATCTAGAAGTTCACAGTTCACATATTGCTGAAGCCTGGCTTGGAGAATTTTGAGCAGTACTTTACTAGTGTGTGAGATGAGTGCAATTGTGTGGTAGTTTGAGCATTCTTTGGCATTGCCTTTCTTTGGGATTGGAATGAAAACTGACATTTTCCAGTCTTCTGGCCACTGCTGAGTTTTCCAAATTTTCTCGCATATTGAATGCAGCACTTTCTTCAGGATTTGAAATAGCTCGACTGGAATTCTATCACCTCCACTAGCTTTGTTCATAGTGATGCTTTCTAAGGCCCACTTGACTTCACTTCCAGGATGTCTGGCTCTAGATGAGTGATCACACCATCGTGATTATCCGGGTCGTGAAGATCTTTTTTGTACAGTTCTTCTGTGTATTCTTGCCACCTCTTCTTAATATCTTCTGCTTCTGTTAGGTCCAGACCATTTCTGTCCTTTATCGAGCCCATCTTTGCATGAAATATTCCCTTGGTATCTCACATTTTCTTGAAGAGATCTCTAGTCTTTCCCATTCTGTTGTTTTCCTCTATTTCTTTGCATTGATCTGAGGAAGGCTTTCTTATCTCTTCTTGCTATTCTTTGGAACTCTGCATTCAGATGCTTATATCTTTCCTTTTCTCCTTTGCTTTTCACCTCTCCTCTTTTCACAGCTATTTGTAAGGCCTCCTCAGACAGCCATTTTGCTTTTTTGCATTTCTTTTCCATGGGGATGGTCTTGATCCCTGTCTCCTGTACAATGTCACAAACCTCATTCCATAGTTCATCAGGCACTCTATCTATCAGATCTAGGCCCTTAAATCTATTTCTCACTTCCACTGTAGAATCATAAGGGATTTGATTTAGGTCATACCTGAATGGTCTAGTGGTTTTCCCTACTTTCTTCAATTTCAGTCTGAATTTGGCAATAAGGAGTTCATGATCTGAGCCACAGTCAGTTCCCAGTCTTGTTTTTGTTGATTGTATAGAGCTTCTCCATCTTTGGCTGCAAAGAATATCATCAATCTGATTTCCGTGTTGACCATCTGGTGATGTCCATGTGTAGAGTCTTCTCTTGTGTTGTTGGAAGAGGGTGTTTGCTATGACCAGTGCATTTTCTTGGCAAAACTCTATTAGTCTTTGCCCTGCTTCATTCTGCATTCCAAGGCCAAATTTGCCTATTACTCCAGGTGTTTCTTGACTTCTTACTTTTGCATTCCAGTCCCCTATAATGAAAAGGATATCTTTTTTGGGTGTTAGTTCTAAAAGGTCTTGTAGGTCTTCATAGAACCATTCAACTTCAGCTTCTTCAGTGTCACTGGTTGGGGCATAGACTTGGATAACTGTGATATTGTATGGTTTGCCTTGGAAACAAACAGAGATCATTCTGTCGTTTTTGAGATTGCATCCAAGTACTGCATTTCAGAGTCTTTTGTTGACCATGATGGCTACTCCATTTCTTCTAAGGGATTCCTGCCCACAGTAGTAGATATAATGGGCATCTGAGTTAAATTCACCCATTCCAGTCCATTTTAGTTCGCTGATTCCTAGAATGTCAACGTTCACCCTTGCCATCTCCTGTTTGACCACTTCCAATTTGCCTTGATTCATGGACCTGACATTCCAGGTCCCTATGCAATATTGCTCTTTACAGCATCGGATCTTGCTTCTTCCATCAGTCACATCCACAACTGGGTATTGTTTTTGCTTTGGCTCCATCCCTTCATTCTTTCTGGAGTTATTTCTCCACTGATCTCCAGTAGCATATTGGGCACCTACTGACCTGGGGAGTTCCTCTTTCGGTATCCTATCATTTTGCCTTTTCATACTGTTCATGGGATTCTCAAGGCAAGAATACTGAAGTGGTTTGCCATTCCCTTCTCCAGTGGACCACATTCTGTCAGACCTCTCCACCATGACCCGCCCATGCTGGTTGGCACCATGGGCATGGCTTAGTTTCATTGAGTTAGACAATGATGTGGTCCTAGCGTGACCAGATTGACACACTGCAAGAGGGCATCAGATGGCAGACACACTGAAGCCATAATCACAGAAAACTACTCTGATTACCAATTGCAAATGAACTCTATCACTGGTGATGACTACACAGTGAGGGCAGGGAGGAGTTTGGAACTCAGTGATTCTCTGACTGCCTGTTGGTGTTTCCATGTAAAGCGGCAATTCTAGCAAAACAGATACAAGCAAAACAGACCCACTCCCCATCACCTCTTCATAGAAAAATATTTCAGATACACAGAATTCTGGGCAGCTACATTTAACTTTTCAAAAATCTCCAGGAGCCAGACTGTTGTTCCTAAGGTCTAGGATGAGGTTTGAAGGAGGTGATATGAAAAGGTTAGGACAAAGGAGGAATTAGAAATGCTATTTCTTAACTCAAGGCTGGGGATTTATATCTATTCTGAGTCAGGAGTCATAGGGTTTCTTTGAATATAGTAGGGAATCAGGTCTAGTCCTCTTATAAAACTGGGAACAGAGGTAACACTGTCCTGCCCTGAACTTAAAATGTATCTCTCTACCCCTCAGATGTGAGGCAATTACTAAATTACTCTTTAGAAATCTTGGTTCTTTTGAATTTCTAAAGAAATACTGGTAGAATAGCTAGTCTAAATTCTAGTTGGCAGGATTAATAAATTAATAAATTAATTGTAATTTAATTAGAATTAAATTCTAATTCTATTAATTAATAAATTCATAAATTAATTCTAGTTGGCAGGACACACTGAGTCTAATGAGTGTCTGGGACGCCTAAGTGTCCCAAATGTCCAGCAGGCTTACCTCAGTTCAGTCGCTCACTCACTCAGTCGTGTCCGACTCTTTGCGATCCCACGCATCGCAGCACGCCAGGCCTCCCTGTCCATCACCAACTCCCGGAGTTTACCCAAACTCATGTCCATCAAGTCGGTGATGCCATCCAGCCATCTCATCCTCTGTCGTCCCCTCCTCCTCCTGCCCTCAATCCCTCCCAGCATCAGGGTCTTTTCCAATGAGTCAACTCTTCGCATGAGGTGGCCAAAGTATTAGAGTTTCAGCTTTAGCATCAGTCTTTCCAGTGAACACCCAGGACTGATCTCCTTTAGGATGGACTGGTTGGATCTCCTTGCAGTCCAAGGGACTCTCAAGAGTCTTCTCCAACACCACAGTTCAAGAGCATCAATTCTTTGGCACTCAGCTTTCTTCACAGTCCAACCCTCACATCCATACATGACCACAGGAAAAACCATAGCCTTGACCAGACGGACCTTTGTGGGCAAAGTAATGTCTCTGCTTTTGAACACACTATCTAGGTTGGTCATAATTTTTCTTCCAAGGAATAAGCATCTTTGAATTTCATGGCTGCAGTCACCATCTGCAGTGATTTTGGAGGCCAAAAAAATAAAGTCTGCCACTGTTTCCACCGTTTCCGCATCTATTTCCCATGAAGTGACGGGAGCAGATGCCATGATCTTAGTTTTCTGAATGTTGAACTTTAAGCCAGCATTTCCACTCTCCCCTTCCGCTTTCATCAAGAGGCCCTTTCCCTGGTGACTGTCTGACACGTTGCTGTTGTTGTTCAGTCGCTCAGTCGCGTCCGACTCTCTGCGACCCCAGGGACTGCAGCACGCCAGCCCTCCGTGTCCATCACCAACTCAGAGCTTGCTCAAACTCATGTCCATCGAGTCGGTGATGCCATCCAGCCATCTCATCCTCTGTCGTCCCCTTCTCCTCCCGCCTTCAATCTTTCCCGGCCTCAGGGTCTTTTCCAGTGGGTCAGCTCTTTGGATCAGGTGGCCAAAGTATTGGATCATCTCAGTAAATCAGACAGTTTACTGACCTGATTGCGATGTGGAGCCCATCAATTTTACTATTAAGCCCTTTACACAGATGGATTGTATATGATGGGGAAAGTGTTAACAGCTAATGTAAAATCAATGTTTTAACAGGTTAAATACTTGGTCCTTCAGTGAAACTCCCATTCCTGCTGTGATGAGGGTCTGTAGCAATCAGTTTAGGTGGGGGTTTGGGGACTCCTGTCACCTAATAAGGATGGCACCCAGCTGGTCAAGCCACACACTGAGCCCCAGCCTGTACGTCTGGGGTTTCTAGAGTACAGTCTCATATTCCTTCCTGTACCCCCCACACGCCCAGCAGCAGAAGTTAATTCACGCCGAACTCCGTTCACACAGCTCACTGTGGTGAAGGAACCAGGTCTGAAGCCAGTCTCCTGGCGGAGAGCAAAGGCCCCAGCTGCCCACAGAGGGCGGTGAGTCTGCGGCCCGGCGAGAGGCGGTGGAGCGAACCGCCTTCTCAGAAAGCGCCCCCCGCGGGCCGGCCTCGGCGCCCGTGGCCCGGTGATGTCCCCGCGAAGGCCCGCTCGAGAGGACTCAGCAACGTGCAGGAGTCCGAATCCGAGCTCTGAAATGCCCAGGGGCAAGTGAAGGCCCCTTTTTCCTGCTCTGGAGCATTTCTAGCCGTGATTTTCTTACCTACGTGCTGAAGGAGGTGAACCCAGCTGAGACTCTGGAAGTAGCATCCTAGGACCTACTTCACTGTCTTGTGGGGCTCCCAATGGAAAGTTACTGAGTGATTTGCAGCTCACTGCAACGAAATTCTCCACACATGGGGAAATGTCGGGGTTAAAACAGCAACGACAGTCCTGGAAGATGCCGATGGACAGTGTCTGTGGTGGGGTCTTTGGAGGTGGGCTGCAACGGCAGCGAGTCGTTCGGCCTCTGCCTTGCAGAAAGCATTGGAGAAGCGTTTTCTCAATTTAAGCTGACAAGGGTAGTGTTCACATTTGTGATCTGGCCCCCTTCCTGGGGGCCAAACAGACTCGCCAGCTGAGACAGCTACGGTGGAGCCAACATCTCCGCCCCCTGGAGAGCGAACCCTCCGATGGTTTAACCCAAACTGAGAAGCTAGTCCTCAGTTCTCCAGGCCTTCCTCTATGTCACCATTCATAAAACGGAACCATTTTACTATTCCTGGCCTATAAATTATGGGCTATTTATTTCAGAAATAACTTCTGGGGGCATTAAAGGAGGGGAGAAGGAGCTTGTTTCCTTCCCTGTCCTGACTAACACTCGCTCTTGGCTTTCCCAGCCCTAAAACAAACGAACATGAGAAATACTTACATCCCGACCACTGTTCGCTCTTTCCACTGCTCACAGGAACTAACAAACTGCTAATTGCGTAGCAGTCAGAACGGCATGAACAGAATTTCTAGAGAGTTAGGGGATGTCCTAGCAGTTTCTGGGGAGGTGGCTAGTTATTTTTTAGGGATGGTTTTGAGAATAACCCTGCTACTAACAACATTAACAGTGGATGGGAAATCAACTTCAACAAGGAGAAAACAGTACTTGTGAAACTTTTAATTTAGAAATCTCCTTATATCAAGAAAGGTAAAAAACGAATATTCTCCTACTGATAGGAATGCAACTTCTCGGAGCACGTGAATGCTTCCTGTAGAAACAGCTTAGGGAGGCTGTCACTCCACACACAGCTGGCTGTGCTGAGCTGCCTTCAGGCACTATGGATACGGCACCTTCTCCTTCTCCTCCTCACCCCACTAGTTCAGAAACAAAAAAATGTAAACAAACAATGCTTCCCTCATCCAGCCTACTGTCCACTATATTTTCCTTCATAGGATATCAACATTTCATTTTCCCAATTAAAAGGGTACCGATCCAATACCTTTGCAAGGTAGATATTAGGACCTTACCCGAGACCTGGTTTCAATGGGGCAGAGGACCAGATGGCATAAGGGTGACTGTTTGAGAAGCACAGATGCCAGACTGTGGGGAAAATGAGAAATAAACAGGAAGTTAAAGAATATTTAAGACAGCGTTTGAGCATCCCTTAAAGTAACCCAAGGCCAGATTTCATGCAAGGGTAGCTTGTTAGAGAAGTTCTTGGAGCTAGGCATTTTAGGACTGCAAGGAGATCAAAACAATCAGTCCTAAAGGAAATCCACCCTGAATATTCATTGGAAGGACTGAGGCTAAAACTGAAGCTCCAGTACTTTGGCCACCTGATGTGAAGAACTGACTCATCGGAAAAGACCCAGATGCTGGGAAAGATTGAAGGCGGGAGGAGAAGGGGACGACAGAGGATGAGATGGTTGGATGGCATCACCGACTCGATGGATGTGAGTTTGAGCAAGCTCTGCGAAACATGTGAAAGATAGGGAAGCCTGGCGTGCGGCAGTCCATGAGGTCAGAGTTGGACACGACTTAGCGACTGAACAGCAGCAAGGCATTTGTAGTCAGACACACTGTGGTCAAAATCCCGTCTTTGTTGTTCAGATCTTTAAAACGGAGCAATTCATCTAATGTCTCTAATTTTCCTCTTCTATAGAATGCATATCAGCTACCTGGCCTTTGCTGGGTATTTGAGTAAATGATACTCACTACAGATACATCACTGTGTCAGAGATGCATAGTAGGGACCCAGAGAAACATTCAGGTGACATTGACTATTCATTCCTAGAAACAGAGCTTTTTCCCTAAAATTCTTAAAAATTGTTTGGAAAAGTTGTTAAAATATCAAACTGTTTAAAGCATCCTTCTCTCTGATAGTCATTATGTGAGGAAGATGTCTAGCTCGGGCAGCCATGTGCAGAGGCATCTAACAGGGCGCTTTGCTTCTGGACAGCTTGATCAAGACGGTCTGAACCATCCCCTCAGCCTGACTAAACTTCAGACGGTCATCTTCCTCCCTCTAGGCATCTGGCATTTCTTAGAGCATTTATTTTTGAAAACTTGCCATTGTAAATCCTTTCTCGTCCACTTGGAACTGCATGCAAATCTTTTTCCAGCCTCTTGCCAGTTTTACAACCCAGGAAATGCTTTTCTCAAGAACTTATGAAGCATTTTGAAAAAGTCAACATTGAAGGATAAAGAGGCCTACTCTCTCAGTTTCTATGGAGGGTAGCAGTCAATTTTCAACACCTGTGAGTGCCAGTTGGCAAACACAGGTGGCCTAGTCACAGAAAAACCCTTGGAAACTCAGGAGTAACTAAGTGTGCTCCGGTACTTCTCCACTAGCTCACCCCCAGGACCTAAAACCCTCTGCCATTTGTGTCCGTGAGGCTGAGGGGCCATACTGGCTCCGGGCACTCTGCCCTGACCCTGGCAGTAGTATCAGAATGGAATCAGCTTCTGTCTGCTCACCTTATCCTGTGCCCATTTTTTCTCATCAATCTCCACTCTTGCTTTGGAGCCTCCCTCTTGGCTATGAGTTCCTCTGTCAACCTCTGGTCTTCGCACACTTTCCAAAGGTTCAAGGAGTGAGGGACTGCAGCATGAAGAGGCTCGCCGTGGAGGTGAGCTTCAGGGGAGTCCATCCACCCTGGGCGCCTTTAAGGTACAAGAGGAAGCGTACCGCTGCAATGCTCGAAGCCCTGCAAGAGAGGCTTCACAACACGTGAACCGAGAACTTCCAGATGTTCAAGCTGAATTTAGAAAAGGCAGAGGAATCAGGGATCAAATTGCCAACATCTGTTGGATCATAGAGAAAGCAAAGGGGTTCTAGAAAAACATCTACTTCTGCTTTATTGCCTATGCTGAAGACTTTGACTGTGTGGATCACAACAGACTATGGAAAATTTTTAAAAAGATGGGAATACCAGACCACCTGACCTGACACCTGAGAAATCTGTATGCAGGTCAAGAAGCAACAGTTAAAACCAGACATGGAACAATGGATTGGTTCCAAATTGGAAAAGGAGTATGTCAAGGCTTTATATTGTCACCTGCTTATTTAACTTCTATGCAGAGTGCTTCATGAGAAATGCCGGCCTGGATGAAGTACAAGCTGGAATCAAGATTGCCGGGAGAAATATCAATAACCTCAGATATGCAGACAACACCACACTTATGGCAGAAAGCGAAGAGAAACTAAAGAGGCTCTTTATGTAAGTGAAAGAAGAGAGTGAAAAAGTTGGCTAATACTCAACATTCAACAAAGATCATGGCATCCGGTCCCATCACTTCATGGGAAATAGATGGGGAAACAGTAGAAATAGTGACAGATTTTATTTTCTTGGCTCCAAAATCACTGGAGACGGTGACTGCAGCCATGAAATTAAAGGAGGCTTGCTCTTTGAAAGGAAAGCTATGACCAACCTAGACAGCATATTAAAAAGCAGAGACATTACTTTGCCAACAAATTTCCATCTATTCAAAGTTGTGGTTTTTCCAGTCGTCACGTATGGATGTGAGAGCTGGACCATAAAGAAGGCTGAGCACTGAAGAGTTCATGCTTTCAAACTGTGGGCTGGAGAGGACCCTTGAGAGTCCCTTGGATGGCAAGGAGATCAAACCAGTCAATGCTAAAGGATATCAACCCTGAATATTCACTGGAAGGACTGATGCTGTAGCTTAAGCTCCAATACTTTGGCCACCTGATGTGAAAAGTCATCTCATTGGAAAAGATCTGGAGCTGTCAAAGATTGAGGGCAAAAGGAGAAGGGGGCAAAAGAGGATAAAATGGTTGGATGGCATCATCAACACGAGGGACATGAGTTTGAGGAAACCCCAGGAGATTGTGAGAGGCAGGGAAAGCTGGAGTGCTGCAGTCTGTGGGGTCGCAATGAGCTGGACACGACTTCTTGACGGAATAACAGCGACAACAAGGTACAGGAACGCCCCTCCCCTAATACCATCCTCTGTGAGGCCCCCTCCTGCTGACCCCTTGGGTGAACTGGTAAAACAGTATAGTGGCGGCCTCATCTTTCTTCCTTGTACACACGGCCATTTGCAATGTGACTGCCATCTCTTCTGTCAAGGGGTGCCATCTTTTGCTCCAACTCTGGAATCTGAATATGGTCTTTTGCCTTGCTTCAGTTAATGGGACACCAGCCAGTGAGCTGGGAGGGGAATCTTGAGAAGTGTGCATTCAGGACTGCCCTTTCTTGCACGCCATGGGACCCAAACTGCCTCCAAGACATGAGAAGCCACAGGGAGAGACCCCAGCCCTCCCAGCTCCCGGGTGGAGTTCCCAAGCTTCTGAACGAGGCCGGTTTAGCCCCAGATGATCAATTACACGCCAGAATGTGTAGCCAGCCTACAGAATCATGATACATACTTATGGTTTTAAGCATCTGAGTTGCACTTTAAAAATATATATATAGCAAAAGTTGGTAACAGTGGAATGTTACATTTACCAAGAAAGCATGAATGAGCTCCCAACCAGGAGAAATGACGAGAAATGAGTGGGAATGGAGGCGTGTCCAAGGAAACATCCCTTCATATGGTGAGTTGCAAACTTGAAATGTTAGCTGGAGTTTAAAAGAAGTTTTTTTTTTAAGTCAATTCAGGATCTCATGGAAAATCAATCTCTCTGTTGGACTAAAAATATCTCCAGCTTTGAACACTTTTCCTTCATTCTTATTAGACTTGAAAGCATGCCCATTGATCTAGCAAGAGCAATTTGCTAATAATTAGACTGGCAAGGCAGGTTCAGGATTGTTACCAAAAGGATGGGTGAGGGGCCCCTTCGGTTCACAAAAGTCATGGTCCTAATGAGAGAGAACGGATGAAGCAGCAGCAGCCACCACACATGCCCGTTTCCCCAAATTCAGGTGAGATTAAACACTAATGCAGAAAACAGTCAGCTCCTGCACCAGCCAGTGCTGTCTGCAGAGGAGAGCCAGTCAGGCTCCCTCCCGGGTCCCGCAGCTCTCGCACGCGCCATGCACCGCCTCCCTCTCCTCCCCGCCCTCCTCTGTCCTTCTCCTCTTCCTCCTTCCTCTCTGCTCCTCTGAGGATAGACAGTGCCCGGGCCCACATCTCCATAGACCTCAAGTTCACTGAGGGCAGGGTCTATGCTCAATGCACGTTTTCGTCTCCTACAGCACAAGGTATACAGAAGGTGCTCAACACGCGCATTACAGAAGTGAACGGAGGCGGCTAAGCTCTGCGGAACACGGGCAGTCGCAACTGGGTAACCCTGTTTCCATGCCCAAAGCCTGAGCAGGGAGCTTGGCAAAGACTGGCCACCTTCTTTGCATGAAATAAGCTCCTATTACAGAAGCGGCATAAGGGCTTCCCTGGAGGCTCTGGGGTTAAAGGGTCTGCCTGCAATGTGGGAGACCCGGGTTCGATCCCTGGGTCGGGAAGATCCCCTGGAGAAGGCAGTGGCACCCACTCCAGTACTCTTGCCTGGAGAATCCTATGGACAGAGGAGCCTGGTGGGCTGCAGTCCACGGGGCCGCAAAGAGTCAGACACGACTGAGCGACTTCACTTTCACCTTCACAGAAAGCTGCATAAGGCATGAAAAGTGTCATTCTTCTCCAGATAAGGGCACCTGCTTTCCACCAGAAATCATGACACGATACATCTATGACTTGTCCACTTGAACGAATCCCTTTGAGTGCATTCCAGATCCTCTGTTGCTTGGCCCTCCTCTTGTTGGGGAGAACAGAGGCCCGAGCCGGGGACAGACTTCACAGTGTGCCAGGGCAAAACCTCCTGAGACAGCACCGGACAAACAGGTTACATCCTGAGCTAAATATTTTTTGGAAGCTCAGACTGAAAACAGCATTGTTTGCTTTCAACTGGTTAATAGGATGAGATTATTTTTACTGCTTCAATTTGCTTATACCCCCAAAAAGAGAAAAAATCTATCCCTTCCCTTATAAAATATTTATTGTTTTATATTTTAAAAGAAAGAACCAAATCAATTCTATTTTGAAAGGCACATTAATAATGTAAGCACAAAGCACAGGGCACATTTCACAGAAGATTGGAACTGCTAACAGGTTTTTTTTTTTTTTCATCTACAAGACGAAATCAAATGAAGCCAGCTTGCCTCTGGGGTTTTAAACATCATTACAATTCATCTTAATAATGAAGTTAAAATTAACTGAAAAAAGACAAAATGGAAAAAAAAAACTCTCATATCACTTATATGAGTTTATTCATAGGAAAATGAATAAAAGTAATATCCTTTGGGTACAGTTAAGAAAACAATCAAAATTACCAGTACATAGGTGACCCATGATTGAAGCATGCCTCATTTTGTATTTATGGAAACAGAAGCTAATTCATAACACACACACACTTTACACCCACATAAAAACATATGTTCAGAAACAAACATGCACACCCGACAAAACCATCTCCTTAAATTATATTCAAAAATGTTACTCTCATTATGATCTACTGACCGTGGAATTCTGCTTCTGATATCACAAATAACTAACCAGGAAACTCAAGTCAACTCCGCTTTGTGTAATCTTCCCAGCTGCCTTTGTGGAATCTTTCTGTTGAAGAACAAAAGAGGGGTGGAAAGGTCAGAGGGGACACCTGCACTCCATCAGTTCAGTCGCTCAGTCGTGTCCGACTCTTTTGTGACCCCATGGACCGCAGCACGCCAGGCTTCCTGTCTATCACCAACCCCCAGAGCTTGCTCAAACTCATGTCCATTGAGTCACTGAGTCATGGGGTCCACTGAGTCACCAGATGCCATCCAACCATCTCATCCTCTGTTGTCCCCTTCTCCTCCTGCCTTCAATCTTTCCCAGCATCAGGGTCTTTTCAAATGAGTCAGCTCTTCGAATCAGGTGGCCAAAGTATTAGAGTCTCAGCTTCAGCATCAGTCCTTCCAATGAACACCCAAGACTCATCTCCTTTAGGATGGACTGGTTGGATCTCCTTGCGGTCCAAGGGACTCTCAAGAGTCTTCTCCAACACCACAGTTCAAAAGCATCAATTCTTCGGCACTCAGCTTTCTTTATACTCCAACTCTCACATCCATACATGACCACTGGGAAAACCATAGCTTTGACTAGACCAACCTTTGCTGGCAAAGTAATGTCTCTGCTTTTGAATATGCTGTCTAGGTTGGTCATAACTTTCCTTCCAAGGAGCAAGCGTCTTTTAATTTCATGGCTGCAGTCACCATCTCCAGTGATTTCGGAGGCCAAAAAAATAAAGTTTGTCACTGTTTCCACTGTTTCCCCATCTATTTGCCATGAAGTCATGGGACCGGATGCCATGATCTTTGTTTTCTGAATGTTGAGCTTTAAGCCAACTTTTTCACTCTCCTGTCTCAGTTTCATCAAAAGGCTTTTTAGTTCTTCACTTTCTGCCATAAGGGTGGTGTCATCTGCATATCTGAGGTTATTGATATTTCTCCCGGCAATCTTGATTCCAGCTTGTGCTTCATCCAGTCCAGGATTTCTCATGATGTACTCTGCATATAAGTTAAATAAGCAGGGTGACAATATACAGCCTTGACGGACTCCTTTTCCTATTTGGAACCAGTCTGTTGTTCCATGTCCAGTTCTAACTGTTGCTTCCTGGCCTGCATACAGATTTCTCAAGAGGCAGGTCAGGTGGTCTGGTATTCCCATCTCTTTCAGAATTTTCCACAGTTTATTGTGACCCACACAGTCAAAGGCTTTGGCATAGTCAATAAAGCAGAAGTAGATGTGTTTCTGGATGTTTCACTCTCTTGCGTTTTCCATGATCCAGCGGATGTTGGCAGTTTGATCTCTGGTTCCTCTGACTTTTCTGCCTCCAGCTTGAACATCAGGGAGTCCACTCCACAGGGCCCTGAAAGTCTCCAGGAGCACTCCTGCTTCTGAGAGCACTCCCACCCTCCTTCTCTGAGAGGAAGAACAAAATAGGTACCTGCTTCTTGGAAATGGACAGGGGATTTGTTTTAACAAATGAAAACCTTTTCAGAAATCCACCGTTGCCACACTGGGGGTATAATGATGGTAACAATAGGAAAGGCAGAGGCAGTTCACACACTAGAAGGTGCAGCGTTTCCTCGGCCTTCAGGTGGGGACTCTGCCAACTCAGTCACTCTTTCCTGTGGTCAAGTTCGGAATTCAGTAATTTCTTTTCAAGCTAGTAAGTTATTTTGATTTTAATTGAAAAAAGAAAACCTGTAATTTTTCTGAGTAGGTATGCATAGCTATAAATTACAGGAATGAGACTGTATTTTTTATGTATGGCTTGTTTTTTTTTTTTTTTTTTTTTGGTTCTGTATTGTTATTCTTGAAACTGGAAGAGGTAATTGATATAACTCAATATATCTTAATATTCAGCTCAGTATTTCTTCAATGTTTTGGAAAAATCAAAGAAAAAGGGCAATGAACATTAGGAAGCAGAGGAGGCCTAAATTCTCTAGTTTTTACCGTTTTGACTAAACAGTTCCAGAAAGGTTGAGGATGAAATCAAGAGTATTTGTTTCTAACAGAGAGGGATCATCCTCACTGTCTCTCAATAACCATCACTTTCAATTAATCTGAGTTTTCACCCTGTCATTCTGATTCTTTTAAATATTTAGCATCTTTTCACATTACAAATGCAAAATAATAATAATAAGACACTAAAAAGTCACAATTAACACGTCATCTATGTTCCAAGATTTTACCATTGGTAACCTGGTTAATTTTAAGTATGATCTGAGCAAATGCTTAAAAAGTTACATGGCACCTGTGTAATTACGTAATATATTTGTGGAAAATAATACATGCACAGAAAATTGTTCCTCAAGGTAGTTATTTACATTATAAAACCAGAGGTGACTTAGGCAGAGAAATTAACATGATTGGGGGCTTGATATCTAAGTCAAGACTTTAAGTGATTTAATAATACCTTGGTGGCTCAGATGGTAAAGCATCTGCCTACAATGCAGGAGACCCGAGTTCAACCCCTGGATCAGGAAGATCCCCTGGAGAAGGAAATGGCACTCCGCTCCACTACCCTTGCCTGGAATATCCCATGGACGGAGGATCCTGGTAGGCCCCAATTCATGGGGTCGTAAAGAGTCGGACACGACTGAACGCCTTCACTTTCACTTTCCACTGAAAAGATAAGGAATCATAGCAAGCGAGCAATTCAGAATATATGTGATGCGAAGCTGTGGAATCACCAGTTCTAACACGTATACATAATGGCTTAGATGTCAACCCCAAGTTGAAAAGTGAAAGCAGTAGTCACCAGGTCATATCCGACTCTTTGCGACCCCGTGGACTGTAGCCCTCCAGGCTCCTCCGTCCATGGAATTCTCCAGGCAAGAATATTGGAGTGGAGTACCATTCCCTTCTCCAGGGGATCTTCCCAACCCAGGGATCAAACCTGTGTCTCCTGCATCGCAGGCGAATTCTTCACCCTGCCCCCCAACTTAAGAACAGATTTAAAAAGTGCTTCATATTGCTCAGTTGGTTACTTCACAGAACACAACACATTCATTATTTTTTCCTGTGGAAGGCAGTGTGCAAGTGGTTATACGCGTAGGCTCTGAATTCACACTGCTTATATCCAGATCCCAGGGGCCTGCTAGCTGTCTGATCTCGCACCATTTAATACTGCTTTCTGACATGGGTTTCATTTGTGAATTGGAGAGAATTCTCTCAGTTAGTGTCCAATCAGGAGACAGGAATTACATGATAATTTGAATGGGAAACGTTTAAAAAGGAATGGACCACAGCAGGGTACTGGAGTAAGGAAGGAATGACCAAGGAAAAGCATGAGGACTCTAAGGGACAGAGGGACAGCACAAGTCAGGGGCCGCTTCAGGCTGAGGCTGGACACCCAGGGAAGCAGCTGGCCCCGGGCTGAGATCCAGACTCAGGAGAGGACACGCCCGCGGCTCACGGGTGAAAGAGAAGCCGCTGCAGTTTCTCACTAGTGCGACCTGCTGAAAAGCCACCGTCTGCAACCTATCAAAACCTTAACCTTCTCGGGCTCCAAGGAAAGCTGTTCATGAGGAGGTGTCTCAATGAAGAGATTTTCTTTTATTAATACATTTTGGCCCCACCACTGCATTGAAGCTTTAGTGGTAGTCATAATAACTGCATCTTGACAAATCCAGTGATCACGTCTGCCTTGAGTTTTCTGCCCCTGCAGTACCACTGTTGCGGTTTTCGGTTGCTAAGTCAGGTCTGACTCTCTGTGACCCCAAGGACTGCAGCACACCAGGCTTCCCTGTCCTTCACTGTCTCCCTATCCTTCCTGGGAGGATATCTTCCCTCTCCTCCCTGTCCTTCACTATCTTCACTATCTCACTATCTCTCAGAGTTTGCTCAAACTCATGTCCATTGAATCAGTGATGCTATCCAACCATCTCATCCTCGGCCGCCCTTTTCTTCTTTTGCCTTCAGTCTTTCCCAGCATCAGGGTCTTTTCCAATGAGTCGGCTCTTTGCATCAGCTGGCCGAAGTATTGGAGGTTCAGTATCAGTTCCTCCAATGAATATTCAGGGTTGATCTCCTTTAGGACTGAGTGATTTGATCTCCTTGCAGTCCAAGGGATGCTCAAGAGTCTTTTCCCAGCAACACAGTTTGAAGGCATCAATTCAATCCAATGATATTTAACAAAGTGAACATATTTTCTTTCTTGAAAAACGTCCTTCAATCAGCTTCAAAAACATCAGATTTATATGGACATTTCGCTATTCACTGATTATATTTGATGACGCCTCTTTCTCATACTGTTACAGTGCCCTAACCCTTAATCCTAACATGGTTATTTCCTACCTAAATAACCTGATCCAGCTTCACTGTATATCCTGATGACCTCCACACGCATATCACCATCATTTACTTCTTCTTTTACTTTCAGACCCATTTTTGCAGCCCTCTTGTTAGTATTTAAATATTTGGTAGGAAATTGAAAAGGGATTCTTGATTTCTCATACCAAAAACACAAATCTCTACCTAGCCCTGTGTCTGTCTCATCTCAAGCACTGGTGCTACCCTTTAACGACTTGCTGCTGTCAAAGCTCAGTCGTCTTTGGGTGTCTATTTTCTCACAACCCCTTATCTAATCCGTCACAAGACAAGGTCCTCCGGGCCCTGAACCCGCGGCATCTCCCAGCTTCTGCTCCGAGCTCTCCGGCCCCAGAGCCATCATTCTCTGGCTCTCCCACTTTCCACCAGCTTCTACTTCCTTCCGCAGTTTCTGGTCCACGTGAAGGCTAACAGAAGCTTTTCAAAGTCACCTCAGGTTCCATAGCAGAGAACAGCCAGTTTGAAAATCTAGCTTTTTCTTCTGCCTGCCTTCACAACTGGAGTACACTGACAGCCTCCCTCACAGTTAGGTTCAGTCATTAAGGCCTTTTTAGCCAATGACATAGAAAGAGAAGTGATGCTGACCACTGACAAGGCTGAGCCCCAAACCCTTCTCTGTGTGATCCCCCATGCGTGTCTTCCTTCCTCCGGCTTGATACGATGAGCATTCAGCTTGCCTCCATATGAATGTTACAGGGAACAGCTAGGATAAATTCTTAAATCCTAGCTACTCAGTCACCCTGGATGCAGGGCAGGGGCCACCAGAACAGGCCGTCAGAGCCACACCAATCCGTATTCTCCCTTATCTGCACCGCTGCGTCTCTAGGAACACGAGCGTTAAGGCACCTCCCCTTTGCTCTTATTGCTTCCCAGAAGTGTAATGAAGTTTAGGGAGAGACGTCGTGTGGAAATCTCAGGTTTTGTTTCAAATATATTGATAATGTGTGGTCTGGTTGTGTACTTTCAAAGCACTTTGTACCATTTCATAATATTTGAGAAGTACAAGTAAAAATTCTCGATTCAAAATGTTTTATTCTCTCTATGTCAGAATATTCCAAAGATGAAAATGAATCTCTACTCTAGGAAGAGAATGATATCAAAAATTGAATTAAATGGGAAAGTAGTGGCACATTTTCACTCTGAAATAAATGTGTGAGACGAGCTGACAACAGGAAAGCCAGTTCAGATTCTCACTCCTCCAGTGTTACAGCTTAAACTCAGAGTTGAAAATAGGCATTTAGCTGGCTGATAGGGCAGGAAGGAGGGTCTGCAGCCCCTAATGCTTGCATCTGAGAATGCACTGACATCACTAAAATTAACACTGAAGACGAGGTTACCACCAAATCTGGGGGTTTGTTTTTCTTTAAAGGTGAGGAGGCCAGACTAGCAGAAAATTTTGTCTCAGTAGCACAAAGGCTAAGTGTTGGAAAGTTAAAATTATCTCTGATAACATGAATATGGGCTTCCCTGATAGCTCAGTTGGTAAAGAATCTGCCTACAGGGCAAGAGACTCCGGTTCAATTCCTGGGTCAGGAAGATCCCTGGAGAAGGGACAGGCTACCCACACCAGTATTCTTGGGCTTCCCTGGTGGCTCAGCTGGTAAAGAATCCGCCTGCAATGTGGGAGACCTGGCTTCGATCCCAGGGTTGGGAAGATCCCCTGGAGAAGGGAAAGGCTACGCACACCAGTATTCTGGCCTGGAGAATTCCATGGACTGTAGTCCTGGGGTTGCAAAGAGTCGGACGTGACTGAGCGACTTTCACGACATGAATATAAATTATCAAAATTGCTATGCTTGCACAAAATGTGGAAATTCTCATTTCTCACAATCAAATGTCCATCGGCGATTGTAAAGCATTTTCATTTTACTATTAGAAGAAAAATGAAGTCTAACAGCTGTCTTCAAGGAAGCCACTAGACAGTGACTGAGGTCTGGAAAACATGATGTTACATCAGCACACTGCAGGAGTGATACCAGTGCTTCGGCGTCTGCAGAAGAGAGCACTACAGCAAAAAAAAAAGTGTAGATTACTTTTGACTTTTGATTTGATTTAGTATTTGGATTTTTTACTCTTTCCACAGTTCTTTGCACATGCAGCTAAAGGGGGAGTAATCATAAACTAAGTGGGTGTTTCAGCTGTGCTATAGAACTTGTGTAGGTGAAAAGGAATCGCCAATTAATCAGACAGCAAAGGTTAAACTTTCTCCTCAAGGAAGGAAAAACTATGGACATCAAGTCGTGATCCAGATCCATGAAAATGAAAAGAAGGAAAGTTGGGCATTAGGGTCTATTTAAACACATTCTGTCTGCAGGGTGAAAGCAAGGCTAGAAAGGGTATTCCATCTAATAAAAGATTAATGTGCGAACTCTTCTGACTGATGACCACATTAGTTCCTCTCAGAGCTAATTATGCCTTTGAATCACATCCAAAAAGGAAGACAAAAGTTATCTTCGGCAAATGCTTATTTTAATTGTTTAATAGTGAATACTTTTTTGAGCTAATTGACATTTTTCCTGAGAGGTATAAAAATCCATCTGTCCTCAGTAGAATATTGAGGGTGAACAATGTTATTCCTTTAGAAGAAAGATTTAGAACATTGTAAATACTGACATCAGATCGTTTCTGCCAAGAAATCATTTTAACTTGAGCTTATTTTGGCCATGCAATTATTCTGCGGCGTTTGTGAATGCACCGAAGCTCAGGAACTAACCCGCTCTTGAGGCCTGTGTCTCCAGGTAAAGAGATGAGGCCTCTGCAGCCTGATCTCTATGCGCCCTTACGGATCAACGGAAAGCCAGGCTGAGACTGCCTTATCATCAGTTCTTTCCTGGACCGTCAAGAACGCATATGCACATGTTAATACCGTTTGTAAGAGGCTGACATTTTCTAACTACTCAGTGGTACGCCGGGGTGGAAATGATGGCAGTGGGGTATGCGGCAGGGGGAGTCCTTCATTACTGAAATGGTCTAGAATTTATGCACGGGGATATTAAACTATAACTCTGCTTTTAGTAGGCATTATGATTTGCACATTCTCCTCAGGCGCTGCAGCCCACAAGTGTGCACGGCGACCCACAACCCCCATCTGGGGTACCACTTAGTGTAACCTGATGCGCAGGATCCCTGAGCTTTCTCAGCCACAGAAGGGAAACTCAGAGGCAAGCAAATGGCCTTGCACAGTTACTCAGCTGGTAAATTATTACAGCTACTCGACGATTCAATCAAGGTGCTTGACTAGTAATGGAGAGTCAGGATTAACATGAATTAAAGCCCAGAGCTTCCGGTTGCCGAAGCCTTTACATTAACCACAGTTGGGCTGCTCAAACCTGCCTCTCCGATCATCTCCTTCATTTCTCACGTGTCGCTTTTCCAGAAGAGTTACTCAGTCTGAGGCAACGCTAACCAAAATGACGTTTGCTCCCCAACGTCCCTAGTGAGAGGGAAATGTTTTCTCCTGTGAATCCTGTTGCAGGAAATGCTTGTTAGGGCACGCACTGCCCTTGGCCCCTCTGCCGAGGTCAAAGCGGGGAGGCAGCTAGCCTGCAGGCACACTGCGTATGCTCAGCTGTGACCCTCCACAAAGAGCGCATCCTCCCTTACTTGGAAGACAGCACAGACCCCTCGTTACTGAACTATCTCAAGCTCAATCTACTCTCCCTGAAGTCAACAAAACACTGTGGGAAGGGAAATACCAGATAAAAGAATGCAGTGAGTTTTCTCCTTCTCTTACTGTTTACTGGCTTCAAAATTCATTAAAAGATTTTCCACAATGAGGATGAGATTCAATAACCACATTTTAAGAAATACACTTCTGAAGACCTCTGTAAATTCTTTATCAGGCTATTGACTCACCAGACCATTCCCAAGTGGGTGGTTTACCTACCAGGGAATGGGTATGTCTTCGCAGCCTACATGGTGGGAAAGATAGAGGGCTGAAGTTTTAGCCCGAGGTGGAGAGAAAGCTGCTGCTTTCTCCCGGAGGGGTGGGTTCAGTCTGCACTCCTCGCTCTGACAGTGCCTGGCATGCTCACGGCGCCGGTTAGCGAGCTGCCCCCTCGCCCCTCGGGGCTGAGTCAGCAGCAGCTCCCCGGGCCCCTCGCCGAGGCATGGGCTGGAGTCTGTTGACACTTCACACAGCTAATCAGGCCAAGACACTGCCCAGAGGCACGCTCCTCTGCGGCCCGTGTCCGTATTGCGACGGGGCTCAGGAGGCTGCCCCCGCCTGTCTCCTCTTCAGGTAGACTTCCCTGGTGCCCTCGGTGGAGCCCGTCCCCGCACAGCGCACCCCTGTCTGATAACTGGCTGTAGCACCTGCGTCTCTGATCCCGAGCACCGGAAGACGCTGAACAAGCCTTCGTGCACAGCCTTTCTTTGGGTCTCCATGTTCTCTGCTGTAAGCTACAGAAGATTCCCTTTCCAACGCTAGGGAGCTAAACAACCTCTCTGGAGAGACAGTTGACAGTATCTATCAACATAACAAGCACAGCCTGTGGTCCAAGGGTCTCACTCCTTGCTGCAAACTCCAGAGAAATGTGCACTTAGGCTCCCCCAAAAGGCTTCAGGATAATGTTTGTAGCAACACTATTTGTAATCGTCAAAAGCTACTGGAAACAACCCGAAGACAGTGGATATATAGAAATGTTATGTCAAAGTAGCAGATTGCTCTACAGAAAGAAGAAGCAACAACATGCAATACCATGGGTGGATCCCATGAACATAAACAGCAAAATTAATAAAGGCAGAAACAAAAGCGCATGTGTTGTATGATTTCATTCTTATAACATATAATAAATACAGCAAAACTATTTCATGATGTTAGGAATCATGAAGACAGTGGCTACCTCGATGGGGAGGGATACACATTGACTGGAAAGGGGATTAAAAAGGGTTTCCTGGTATGCCGGGAACACTCTGTTAAGAGAGAGGTCTTTTCACATGGGTTTGTTCAGTTTGTGAATATGCTGTTTTCGTTGTTCAGTTTCTCAGTCACGTCCGACTCTTTGTGACCTCGTGGACTCCAGGCTTCCCTGTCGTTCACCATCTCCCAGAGTTTGCTCACACTCATGTCTATTCAGCTGATGATGCCATCTAACCATCATCCTCTGTCATCCCCTTCTCCTCCTGACCTCAATCTTTCCCAGCATCAGGGTATTTTCCAATGAGCTGGCTCTTTGCATCAGATGAATTGTGAACATTCATGAAACTATATGCTTAAGACATGTACACTTTTCTTAATGTTACTATATGGTGCAAAAATACCTGAATTTAAAAGGTATACTTAATACAACATTATAAATCAACCATATATCAACAAAAATTAAACATAAATAAAAGGTACACTTAAGAATGGCAAGATTGGAATTCCCTTGCTCTTACCAACATTGCCTTACTCTCGCTAATATCCTCTCCGCATCCCGGACCTCACCTCCTTTCACGTGGTTTCTTTTTTCTTTTTTTTAAGAGTCATAAAAACTCCATGAATAGAGGAGGCTGGTGGACTGCAGTCTGTGGTCTTGCAAGATAACTTAGCATCTAAACCACCACCCCCAAGAGGCTGAAGGACAGATCCTCTGGAGTGAGGCTTGCTAACTTCCCTGCACTTATAAATCCTGCCCTTTAGCAAACTCAGATCAACAGCCGGAATCAGGATATGTCTCACTTTTGCTATAGTGAAACATCAGATTCCATGGAGACAACATCTTGCCTTCTCAGCTGAAAGTCTAAAGTCAGCTCAACATACCTCCATCCTTAGTCTTCACTTATTCACAAGGTTCTTATTAAATTGTCCTTTAATCATTTCTGCTATGTTTGGCCTTATGCACAGCTACAGAGACGACATTGGCGAACGCATGCGTGGTCCACGTCACCTTCCTCTGCCTCCCTTCGTCCCTGAAGCCTCACTGTGCGGGACGCGGCCCCCGACAGGAGGCACAGAGGTGCAGGTGGGCCACGGCGGCCCCAGAGCCTGCATCAGGCAGTGAAACCCACTTGGAAAGAGGTAACACAAGCATGTGAATTGCGTGAGTCCATTACATGATTCTAGGGTGTGTAAATAGAATTTCCTTTAAAAAAAGTTAGAACCAGAGATATACTTTTAGTATCTGCTTGTGATTTATTTTTTCTTATTCAGGAACCACTATATCCTAAATGCCCAAGTAGACTTTAAATGTTTTTTTATCTCATTTCCATGAAGTGGGGAGTCCATTAAGTAGAATGTGGACTCCAGGAAGCGTATTTTTAAGACCTGAAAAAAAAAAGGAGTCCATACCATTTTTCTGTAACTTTATCAGCTTCATTAATTAAAAATTCACCCACTGAGTTCAATAACATCAAGTGATAATACAGCCCATTAACTATGATTTCAGCTTTTCCGAATAACATGTGTAGCTATATATGTACCAATCTTTTGGGTAAAACTCATAAAAATGGTATAATATTACCATGTTACCAGCTCCAGTTTCATTTCCAACAAATCTAACAATTGAAAACTTTAAAGATATTTTATATTGGTTGAAAATTTGGACAATAGTTGGCATATCAACACACAATGAAAATTATAAACATCCTTTTGAACCTATCACTTTTCAGGCCAGTCTTGGTGATGTCTCTCACTTACCTTATAGATAATGTTAGCACAAAAGAATAACCAGACTCTTAAGACTACAAATTATCTACATTTTTTCCTCCAAGATGCTTTGACATTTCCAGTTAAACATATATTAACTGAAGCACCTCTGCCCTTTGCTCAGAGAAGATGCATTTCCAGACATACAAGCCCCGATGACAAAGATTTTACCGTGCCTCCGACCTGATCTTTAAGTTCCCTGTATTTAATTAGTGTGAGGAAATGTTAGGCACCCTTGCCAAAAATGGGCCCCTCCCCCATCGGTTTCCTTTCTACCAACTCTGAGTGCTTCCTGTGTCTCACGCATAGGTGATACAAAGACAGATATAACACTCTCTGGCTTCTGCCACTGGAAGACTTCCACCCATCTGCTGACTCCAGAACACATGAGCTCCCTTAGCACTCTGGAACCTGGTTGATCAGTCTCTAATAAGGAATCGAAGCTTCTTTTAGAATGCAGCTCTGCGGCAGATCTTGTGGACTCTTGCACGCCGCACTGAAGCAGTGGGTGAGCGCCGCTCCATCATCTCCTTTCTTTGACCTCCATCCTCTCATCCACTTGCCCGAGGACTTTCAAGGTCAGGTTAGTAAGGCGATTTCACTAGGAATCCCAAACTGCTGCAAAAAGCTCTACACCTTCCTGGAATCCACAGGGTAATTTTTGTGCCAAGATTCTTCAGACAGTTTCCCATCGACGAAGACTGGGGCTGAGGCGCAGAAAGCACAGGAAACTGATGTTGACACTCGATGAGCCACGCTTCCTACTTCGGTGCCCCTCTACTCAGCCCGAGACCATTCCTGGGCGTCTGTCGCTTTAGAGATACAGTGATGAGGGAAACAGCCTCTACTTTCTCATGAACGATAAAACCATGACTGTGTTATAACTCTCCCATCTGATTTTTCCCCAATCAATTTTCAACTTGATTTCATTTCAGGGTCAATACTAAGGGTCACTTTATATGCAGGAAATGTCCCTGCATTGAATTTATTGCTCTCAGCCTCTCAGCCAGCTTGGTACTCCTGGATCAGAATGTTAATTGCACTAACATTAAGGGCTTTTTTTTTTTTTTTTTTTTTCTGGTTAGGTGGCTGGCAATTAACACTAATACTATGTGAGTTGTGGCATAGCTTTAAATTCTTCAAGTAGATTGATAGCTACCTTAAGGAAAACACAGTAATTCTTCTTCCTTTTTTTGTCTTAAACAAAAGACATTTATTTTGTCACAGTTCTGTCGGATACAAGCCTAAGATCAAGGCACCTGCAGTAATGGCCCCTCCTGAGGCCGCTCTCCCTGGCCTGCAGATGACCATCCCCTTCCACGGTTTTCCCTCCACACGGCCTTCCCTCTGGGCAGGTCTAAGTCCTAATCCCTCCTTTTTTTTCTTTTTTTTTCAATTGAGAGTTAATTGACATGTAACATTGTATTGGTTTCAGGCGTACAACACGCTTCAGTATTTGTATACGCTGCAAGATGATCACAACAATAAATCTAGCCAACATTCGTCACCATACAGAATTACACGAAAGCTTACTTCTTGTGGTGAGAGCTTTTAAGATGCTCGCTCTTCGCAACTTGCAAATGCGCGATACAGTGTCCTTAGCTGTCGCCACCTTGCCGCGTCTGACGCCGCAGGACGAGCTCACTTACCCTCATGCCTGTCACGAGCTCTCCCCATCCTCCACCCCTCATGCCTGTCACAAGCTCTCCCCATCCTCCACCCCATGCTTCTGGTAACCACCAGTTTGTTTATCATTATCCGTAAGTTCATTTTGGGGTGTAGATTTTGGTTCAGTAAATCATATTTGTCTTTCTCTGTCTGACATGTTTCACGTAGTATAATACCCTCAATGGCTATCCATGTTGTCACCAACAGCGAGGTTTCCTTCTGTTTTATAACTGAATAATATTCCTTTTTCGGAGAAGGCAATGGCACCCCACTCCAGTACTCTTGCCTGGAAAATCCCATGGATGGAGAAGCCCGGTAGGCTGCAGTCCATGGGGTCGCTGAGGGTTGGACACGACTGAGCAACTTCGCTTTGAATTTTTACTTTCATGCATTGGAGAAGAAAATGGCAACCCACTCCAGTGTTCTTGCCTGGAGAATCCCAGGGACGGGGAGCCTGGTGGGCTGCCGTCTATGGGGTCGCACAGAGTTGGACACGACTGAAGTGACTTAGCAGCAATATTCCTTTTTATACACACACACACCCCACAACATCTTCTTTATCCAGTCGTCTGTCAAAGGACACAGGTTGTTTCTATATCTTGGCTATTCTAAATAATGCTGTAGTAAACACAGGGGGGTGCATGTATTTTTTGGGTGTGGGTTTTCCCTTTCTTCAGATGAATACCCAGAGTGGTATTTATTACCCAGTGCAGGGTAATATGGTAGTTTTATTTTTTAATTTTTGGAGGAAACTCCATGTTCTTTTCCACAGTGCTTGCGCCAGTTTCCATTCCCTACCATCAGTGCACAAGAGTTCCCTTTTCTCCACACCCTCATCAATATTCGTGATCTCTCATCTGTTTAAGAGAAGCCATTCAACAGACGTGAGCAGACAGCACACTGTGGGCTGGACGGACCTTTCTCTGACGATTAGTGATGCTGAACACCTTTCCATGTAATGTCGGCCACATGTGTGTCTTCTTTGGAAAAATGTCCACTCAGGTCCTTGGCCCTCTTTTTAATTAGACCATTCGGGTTTTTTTGATATGAAGCTACATAAGTTCCTTGTGTATTTTGGGTATTAACCCCTTATCAGATACATGGTTTGCAACAGTTATGCTAACTATACTGAGGTAATCAGTTCTCAATAGTTAAATAATCATAATGTCATCCACCTTAAACTTACATAATGTTACATATTAATTGTATGTTAATGCTGCTGCTGCTAAATTGCTTCAATCGTGTCCGACTCTGTGTGACTCCATAGACAGCAGCCCACCAGGCTCCCCTGTCCCTGGAATTCTCCAGGCAAGAACACTGGAGTGGGTTGCCATTTTCTTCTCCAATGCATGAAAGTGAAAAGTGAAAGTGAAGTCACTCAGTCGTGTCCGACTCTAGTGACCCCATGGACTGCAGCCCACCAGGCTCCTCCGTCCATGGGATTTTCCAGGCAAAAGCTGTATAAAAGAAGAAAGAGATAGGGATATGGGACAAACAAGGCAAAGTGAACGTGCTTGAGAAGTGGTTGTCGTTGTTGCTCAGTCGCTCAGTCATGCCTGACTCTCTGCGACCCCATGGACTGCAGCACGCCAGGCCTCCCTGTCCATCATGAGCCCCCAGAGTTTACTCAAACCCATGTCCATCGAGCCAGTGATGCCATCCAACCATCTCATCCTCTGTCATCCCCTTCTCCTCCCGCCTTCAATCTTTCCCTGCATCAGGGTCTTTTCTAATTAGTTGGCTCTTCACATTAGGTGGCCAAAGTATTGTAGCTTCAGCATCAGTCCTTCTAGTGAATATTCAGGACTGATCTCCTTTAGGATGGACTGGTTTGATCTCCTTGCTATCCAAGGGACTCTTGCGAGTCTTCTCCAACACCACAGTTCAAAAGCATCAATTCTTCAGTGCCCAGCTTTCTTTGTGGTCCAACTCTCACATCCATACATGACTCCTGGTAAAACCATAGCTTTGACTATGAGGACTTTTGTCAGTAAACTAATGCCTCTGCTTTTTAATATGCTGACTAGGTTTGCAATAGCTTTTCTTCCAAGGAGCAAGCATCTTTTAATTTCGTGGCTTCAGTCACCCAACCGCAGTGATTTTAGAGCCCAAGAAAAGAAAGTCTACCACTGTTCCACTGGTTCCCCATCTATTTGCCATGAAGTCATGGGACTGGATGCCATAATCTTAGTTTGTTGAATGTTGAGTTTTAAGCCAGCTTTTTCACTCTCCTCTTTCACTTTCATCAAGAGGCTCTTTAGTTCCTCTTCGCTTTCTGCCATAAGTGTGGCATCATCTCCATATCTGAAGTTATTGATATTTCTCCCGGCAAGCTTGATTCCAGCTTGTGCGTCAATCCAGCCTGGCATTTCTCATGATGTACTCTGCATATAAGTTGAATAAGCAAGGTGACAATATACAGCCTTGATGTAGTCCTTTCCCAATTTTGAATAAGTCTGTTGTTCCATGTCCAGTTCCAACTATTGCTTCCTGACCTGCATGCAGATTTCTCAGGAGGCAGGTCAGGTGGTCTGGTATTCCCATCTCTTTCAGAATTTTCCAGTTTGTTGTGATCCACACAGTCAAGGGCTTTAGTGTAGTCAGTGAAACAGAAGCAGATTTTTTCTGGAACTCTCTTGCTTTCTCTATGATCCTATGTATGTCGGCAATTTGATCTCTGGTTCCTCTGCCTTTTCTAAATCCAGCTTGAACATCTAGAAGTTCTCAGTTCACGTACTGCTGAAGCCTCACTTGGAGAATTTTGAGCATTACTTTGCCAGTGTGTGAGATGAGTGCAGTTGTGCGGTAGTTTGAGCATTCTTTGGCATTGCCTTTCTTTGGGATTGGAATGAAAGCTGACTTTTCCAGTCCTGTGGCCACTGATGAGATTTCCAAATTTGAAGGCATATTGAGTGCAGCACTTTCACAGCATCATCTTTCAGGATTTGAAGTAGCTCCACTGGAATTCCGTCACCTCCACTAGCTTTGTTCGTAGTGATGCTTCCTAAGGCCCCCTTGACCTCACACTCCAGGCTGTCTGGCTCTAGAGTTATCGCACCATCATGGTTATCTGGGTCATTAAGATCTTTTTTGTATATTTCTGTGTATTCTTGTCACCTCTTCTTAATTATTTCTGCTTTGATTTGGTCCATAACATTTCTGTCCTTTATTGTGCTCATCTTTGCATGAAATGTCTCTTGGTATCTCTAATTTTCTTGAAGAGATCTGTAGTCTTTCCTATTCTGTTGTTTTCCTCTATTTCTTTACATTGTTCACTTAGGAAGGTTTTCTTATCTCTTCTTGCTGTTCTTTGAAAAATGGTAGATTTCAATATAAATAGCAATTATGTTACATATATCCATTACATATAAATGGACTAAATGCTTCAAACTATAATTTTCAAATTATAAGAAAAATATGACCAGATTACATAAAGAAAATTATAACCCCATGCTATTATAAGAGATATATAAAACATACAGAAAATTGAAAAGAAAAAAATAAGACCCTATAAATACTAATTGAGGGAAAATTGATATAGCTAGATTGATATCAGAGAAATTAGACTATTAAGGGTAAGCATTATTAGGAATATAGAGAAGGATTTCAAAACAATACATTCAATTCACCAGGAAACTATTTATCTAAAATTATGTCTCCAAAATATACAAAGCAAGAATTAACAGTACTAATAAAATGTTTTCTAAAGAAATGGAGAGAGAAAACATTTTATAGGTTGAAGTTCTCAGTATTGTAAAGCTGATGATTTTTTTCCAAGCTGATTTTAAGAATTTATGCATTTATAATCAAAATCCCAACAAGTATTTTCTGGAACTTTACAAGTGGATTTTAAATTTTATGTAGAAATGCATTCATTATCTATAAATGATAAATTTTATTTTTTTCAACCCCATCTTTTATTTATGTACCCATGCCTTAATTTACTGATTTTAATCTTCAGAATGATATTGAGTAGAGTTCTACCATACCTCCTGGTTTCGAAACTCACCTCAAGGTCAATAACATCACACAGGTGCTTAAAAAACTTTTTCTAAAATCAGAGTTAAAGGAGTTATTTTGTGGTCATTGTTTCCCACATTTCCCCATAAATGTATAATCACTTTTTCAAAAGTGTTTCCTGTATCTCCTTAGATTATATATGATCTTTCTTTTTTATCCTGTTACTGTGATTAATTACATTGATTGGCTTTCTTATATTATACCAACAGCTTCCCTGGTGGCTCAGTGGTAAAGAATCCATCTGCCAGTGCAGGAGACGTGGGATTCATCCCTGGGCAAGAAGATCCCCTGGAGAAGGAATTGGCAACCCACTCCCGTAATCTTGCCTGGGAAATCCCATGGACAGGGGAGCCTGGCCAACTATAGTTCATGGGGTCACAAAAGAGTCAAACATGACTTAGCAATGAAACAACATATTATATCAACCTTGTTTTCCTAATCTAAAGCCAACTCAGTCACGGCATGTCATCATTTTATGTATCACTTGATGTGATTTGATAACATGCCATTTTAAAACTTTTACATCCATTTCTAAGGGTGAAATTGATCTATAATTTTTCTTTTAATACCCCTGTCAGGTGTTGATATCAAGATTTGCTAGCTTCATACACTGAGTTGGCAAGTATTTTCTCCTCTTCCCTCCGTCGCTTTGTCTCACAGGGTTTTGTTGTTGTTGTTGTTGTTTTGGGGGTGGGAAGGCTGCTGTTGTTTCTTAAATATATATTAGAAGAAAAGTGTGTTAAAATATCTCACTGTGAATGTGATTTGTCTATTTTTCCTTTTAGTTTTGTCCACATTTGCTTTACGCAACATACGCATTTAGCATTATTACCCCTTACTAATGAAATTAATATCATTATGAAATTATGAAATTAAATTAATTTCATAATTATATCATTATAATTTTAATAATATATAATATGTATAATATAATGTATAATGTTTAATTATATAATTATAATATATAATAAATATATACTATCATTATAAATATAATATCATCATAAATTCCCTGACTGGTCTTTAATGATGTTTCTCGCCTTTGTCGGACATGGACCTAGCAAGGCCAGCTTTCTTGTTGGCATCTGTATTACATGCCTTTCCATGCTCTCTGCTTCCAAATGCTCCGTGCCTTGTATTTCACGTGCACCCCTTGCGAGCAGTATCTGCCTGCTGTCTCTTACTCCAGCCTCACACTCTTTGTTTCCTGGTGGATCAGGTAGCTCATTCACATTTAGTATCATGACAGACACATCTATAATTGAGTCTACATTTTACTAGGTTTTCTGTTTCTCTTGACCACGCTCCGTTCCTTTGTCCTTCCCTGCCTTTGGATTATCTTTTAAATTCCATTTTTCTCTCTCTTAGCTCCGTAGTCGCGCACTCTTTCACTCTTCTGTTGGTGAGTTCGCTAGACTGAAAATGCCTCCTAGCCTTGCCGAAGTCTAATGCTCTTTGCTACTCTCCCTCGCTTCCACAGTTCAGGAACCATTCAACAGTGACGGTCTTTCTTTCTTCTCTCGAATCACATGTTATCCTTGCGATGTATTTTAGCTCTGTATCTATTTTCAGCGATAGCTGACTTGATTTCATTGCTTTATATAGCAATATTAATTGGATATACCCTCATAGCTACTAGCGGGCAAAGAGGAAACATACCCCAATATAATAAAGGTCACATAGGATAAACCCACAGCTAACTTAATACTCAACCATGAAAAGCTGAAAACACTTCCCCTAAGGTAAGAAACAAGATAAGGATGCCTACTCTTCGCACGTTTATCCAACGCTGTTTGGGTCTTCTAGTCACAGCAACAGGACAAGAAAACAGAATAAAAGGGGTCAAAGTTGAACAGGAAGAAGTAAACCTGTCACTGTTTGCAGATGGCATGATGCTATCTACAGAAATCCTAAAAACAGCACCACAAAAACTGCTGGAATAAATGGCTTCCGTAAAGTTTCAGGATAAGAGATTAATATAGAAATCAGACATTTTTATATACTGACAATGAAGAGTCAGAAAAAGAAATGAAGAAAACTATACTATTTAACATTACCACAAAAAGAATTAAATACGCAGTGACACGTCTAACTCAAGAGCTTGTGCTCTAAACGCTGAGACATTGGGGAACGAAGCCCAAGAGGACACGGCAGAAAGACTCATCGTGATGGCAGAGAAGTAACGAACGCTGGCGAGGGCGTCGGGAGAAGGGAGCCCTACTGCCCTTTCGGAGACGGCGACGGTCCCCACTCCAGCGCTCTTGCCTGGAGGATCCCAGGGGCGGGGGAGCCTGGTGGGCTGCCATCCATGGGGTCGCACAGAGTCGGACACGCCTGAAGCGACTCACCAGCAGCAGCAGCACTGCTCTTTGGGTAGGAATGTGAATTGGCACAACCACTATGGAGAACAGTATGGGGACTTTCTAACAGACTAGGACGAGAACTGCCGTACAACCCAGCAACCCCACTGCTGGGTATGTGCTCTGAGAAAACCACAGCTCAAGAAGGCACAGGTACTCCAAGGCTCCCTGCAGCACTGCTTGCAAGGGTCAGGACGTGGAAGCAACCTGGACACCCACAGACCGATGAACGGATAAAGACATCAGGGCACATACAGACAGCAGAGAACTATACAGCCATTAAAGGCACGGCGTTTAGTCAGTTGTAGAGAAGTGGATGAACCGAGAGCCTCTCATCCAGAGTGAAGTAAGTCAGAAAAACAAATATGGTCTCCGTATATGGGCTGTGGAAAATAGCACTGATGAGCCTACTTATAGAGGAGGAATGGAGACACAGATATGGGGAATAAACTTGTGGATACAGCAGGGGAAGGAGAAGCTAGGACAAACTGAGAAGGTAGCAACGAGGTAAGCACACTGTCATGTGTGAAATAACAGAGAGAGCCCAGCCTGGTGCCTGGTGCTCTGCACAACCCAGAAAAATGCGGTGGGAAGGGAGGCTTATGAGGGAGGGGAGATAGGTATACACCCATACACATATACACACACATATATAGTTATACTGATTTGCATTGGTGTTCAGCAGAGAAGGGGATGACAGAGGATGAGATGGTTGGATGGCATCACCAGCTCAATGGACATGAGTCTGAGTGAGCTTCAGGAAACAGTGACAGACAGGGAAGTCTGACGCGATGCAGTCCATGGGGCCACAGAGAGGGACGTGACTGGGCGACTGAGCAACGGCAGAGACCACCACAACACTGTGAAGCAATTCTCCTCCAGTTAAAAAAATCATAATGTGAAAAGGACCACAGTATTCAAGGCAATCTGCAGATTCAATGCAATCTCAATGGCACTTTTCACAGAACTAGAAAAATTAATTCTAAGATTGTATGAAAACACAAAATATCTCAAGTAGCCAAAAGCATCTTGAGTGAAAAGAATAAAGCTGCAGGTATCACATTCCCTGATTTCAAGCTAAACTACAAAGAAATATGTGCATATTAAGTCTCTTTAGCCCTGTCCAACTCTTTGTGACGCTATGGACTGTAGCTCACCAGGCTCTTCTATCCATGGGATCCTCCAGGCAAGAACACTGGAGTGGGTTGCCATGCCTTTCTCCAGGGGGTCTTGCTGACCCAGGGGTCAAACCCATGTCTCTTGTGTCTCCCGCATTGGCAGGAAGGTTCTTTACTGCTAGTGCCACCTGGGAAGCCCGAAGGAGTATGGTGCTGGCACAAAAACAGACAGGTACGTCAGTGGAACAGATAGAGAGTCCCGAAACAAAGCCACATGTAAATGGTCCACTTGTCCATGACAAACGCAGCAAGAATACACAGTGGGGAAAAGACGAGCTTTTCAATGAATGGTGTTGGAAACACTGGACAACTGGACGCAAAATAATCCATTTAGATGGCTTTCTCACACCATGTTCAGAAATAAACTCACAGTGGAAACAAAATTGAGACCTGGAACCAGAGCTTGTAGAATAAAACTTAGGCTGCATGCTCCTTGGCATCGGCTTAGTGATTATTTCTCTCAATCCGTCTCCTCAGGTAAGGGAAACACAAGCAAAACTAAGCAGATGGGGCTCTGTCAAACTTAAAAGCTTTTTGCAGTGAAGGAAACTATCAACAAACCACAAAGGCCACCCACTTAATGGGAGAAGATATCTGCAAATGATATATCTAATAGGGAATTAATGTCAAAAATACATATGGTGGATTGAAAAAACACACAAAGAACTTATATGATTAAACATCAGAAAAGCAAACAATCTGTTTTAAAAAATGGGCTGAGGATCTAATGGACATTTTTCCAAAGAATACATTCATGTGGCCAATGGACACATGAAAACATGCTCAGTGTCACCAAATATTAGGGAAATGCTCACCAAAACCACAGCACTATTACCTCACGGCTGTCAGAAAGGCTGTGAGCAACATGATAACAAATAACTGGCATTGGCAAGGATGTGGAGAAAAGGGGCCCTCATGCACTGTTGGGGGGATTATAAATTGGTGACGCTACTATGGAAAACAGTAGGGAAGTTCCTCAAAGAGTTAAACAGCAGAACTCCATATGACCCAACAATTGCACTGCTGGCTATTTACCAAAAGGGAAACCACCACTGTTACTTCCTTAAGCATGCTGAACAGTCACTTCAGTTATATCTTATTTTCCTGTTATCTCTATCACCTATGGTTCTATGCATCACCTGAGTTATAGTCTGTTGCCGCACTTGGGTTTTGGGCCACATTTTTTTTTTCTCCTCTTGTGTGCTAGGACATTTTTATTGAATGTCACCCACTATATATCCAAAACTGTAGGCACAGTTTGAGGCTTAGGATGATGCTATTCTTTTTCATGGAGAAAATAACTTTACTGGTAGTGGCACTAGCAAATCAAAAAAACTCTGAAAAAATTAAAGACGAGAAGGACTCAAAACAAGTTTCCACCCCTGAGAGGACAGGACTGTTTACAGCTCACTTTTACCTGCAAGGCATAAATGTTCAGAGTTCTAACCTAAGGAGTTCACCAAGATCCAACCATCTTGGAAGGCCTCAAAGTGCAATTTTATGAGGTCTCAAAACCTCATGAGCCTTTCAAAAAGCCTGCTTAAATGAAAGAGAAATAAGGGTACAACGAGGAAAGGAAGAAATAAAAACGCCCCTACTCAAGGACTGCGAGCTGCGTATTAACAGAAACCCGAGGAATCCAAGAGAGCTCTTCACAAAATCATAAGAGCACAGGAAAGCACTAGAAATCAACCATGTACACTAGCTATGTACAATCGGAAAGGTAAAAGTGAGGCTAGTAATGGTTCTAACAAAGATTAAATATTGATACTGTAAACCTAAAAAAACCTATATGGGAGCTCCACGTGGAAATCTTTAGATTCCCCAATTCATCTATGGACTTAATGGAATATCTGCAAAAATCTTAGAATAACATTTTATAGATATGAACAAATGGATTCTAAAATGTACATGAAAGGGCAAAGAAAATAGAATAGCTTAAACAATTTTGAAAACAAAAACAGTTGGAGAAAGTGAATTTAACCACTTACCAAAGATGGCATAGTATTGATAAGGGACAGTGCACAAATCAATGGAACAGAAGAGAAAATCCAGAAATATTTCTACTCAAATATGGCAATGCAATTTTTACAAAGATACACCAAAAAAAATGATTAAGTATAGTCTTTTCAATAAATGATATGGGAGCAACTGCATATCAATGTGCTTGAAAACCTGTAAACTTTGACTGGAACATCTCATTTTCTACAAAAACTAATTCAAAATAGGTTGCTGCTGCTGCTGCTGCTGCTAAGTCGCTTCAGCCGTGTCCGACTCTTAGCGGCTCCATGGACTGCAGCCCACCAGGCTCCACCATCCATGGGATTCTCCAGGCAAGAGGACTGGAGTGGGGTGCCATCACCTTCTCTGCAAATAGGTTACAGATATGAATATAGATATAAAATTATAAAACTTTTAGAAGAAAATAGGAAATACATGTATGACCTAGAGTTTGGCTAAGAGCCCATAGACAATATACTAAAAACAAGACTCGTACAGGAAAAACATTTTTAAATTAGACTTCATCAAAATTAAAAGCCTTGCCATGAGCAACTGTTGAGAGACTGGGAAGACGAGCCTCACTGGGAGGAAACAAGCAAATCCTGGATGAGACAGAGGGCTTGTCTCTAAAGCATACAGCAAGCTCTGCCTTCTCTGCCATGAGATGGAGTAAGCAAAGGAGAAAGCCCTATTTGGGTTTCCTCCTCGAGGAAGAAGTATCTGCTGCTGACTTTCTCCGGCTTTTTCTTCTCTTGACCACTGAGCTTAACCATTAAGCCTGGGCCCCAATGGGGCTGGGGCTTTCCGTTTCGGGGAGAAGAGCAAGCCCTCAGGTCAGAGCCCCGCTCGCAGCTGCACAGAACCTCTCCCCTCAGACCAGCGCTGCGCTTTTGCGTCTCATCTCAGGACAATCTGCAGACAGTTTAGACCTGGCTCCGGCATATCCTGAAACTGACCAGAAAGGGGCATTAAATAAATCAGTTTCCCTCTGCATTCAAGAATGAAAATAAAACGCACTCTCATCTCTATTTTGGTTCTCAAGCTACATCCAGCAACAGTACCCCAGACAGAACGTCACAAATCCTACAACGAGATTAAGTGACAAAATGAAGATACTCCACTAATAAAATGCCAACATAGAGATGCACCAACATTGAACACAAACGCCTGCCTATTATCAAATTCCCAGAGAGAAGAGATCAGAGATTAAATTTCCTTGCAAGCTTAAGTCCCCAAAACATTCAAATCCAAAGGAATTGAACTTCACAATGAAATTCTCTAGCTCTTGAAAATTAAAAGCTCAAAGTCCAAAGAGCTTCTTCCCTGCTTTCCATTCGGCTCAGTCTCAGTCAGAGGCATCTCAATGCCTGGGTGCAATTACAGGTCATCTTGCATATTCCAGGCAAGATTAGGGGTACAAAACAGCACTCAGTTCGCCAGACCACACAGAGACACAAGGTTATGTAAAAAAAGGAGGAGGGGGAAGGATGTTGGTCATTTATAAACACAAACTCAGCTGAGAAAAATCTTGCATCAAATGGTTAATATTGTCACTATTCCTTTACTGGGCTTCCCTGGTGGCTCAGTGGTGAGAACCCACCTGGCAACGCAAGAGACACGGCTCCGGTCCCTGGATCAGGAGGATCCCCTGGAGAAGGAAAAGGCAACCCACTCCAGTATTCTTGCCTGGGAAATCTCGTGGACAGAGGAGCCTTGCGGGCTACAGTCCATGGGGTCGCAAAGAGTTGGAGACAACTGGGTGACGAAACAGTAACAATGCCTTTACCACTATCTGCGGGAGGGGAAGGCATCAGTCTATGCATGCATACTGCCTCACTTCCCACAGAGTGGTGTTTGAGATGTGAGTGCCTTCTGTAAATTTTAGAATTTGCGACACCGAGGTATGTACATTTGGTAAAACCCAAGCACTGTCACTGTAGTGCAGAGTGGGAAGTTCTCACTGGATGGAGCAATCGGGCTTCCAGAGACAGCGTGTTTGTGTTACTCACAATAGGCTGCTCCCATCAAGAGACGACCAAGTCAGTGGGAGATAAAACAGGGTTTACAGGCACATACAGGTTCCTAAGCTCATGGGCTGAGAACAACCTTGTTTAAAACAAAACCTAAATGTCCTTTCTCCTTTGTCAGATCCGTTGAAGCTGCACAAACTTTCCTAAACTCTCCAAGCCGTTGTCTCCAAGACGAAGCTCCTATAGGACAAGTTGATTTGCTGTGAATTAACATGAAATTAAAAGATGCTTACTTCTTGGAAGGAAAGTTATGACCAAACTAGACAGCATATTAAAAAGCAGAGACATTACTTTGCCAACAAAGGTCCATCTAGTCAAGGCTATGGTTTTTCCAGTGGTCATGTATGGATGTGAGAGTTGGACTATAAAGAAAGCTGAGTGCAGAAGAATTGATGCTTTTGAACTGTGGTGCTGGAGAAGACTCTTGAGAGTCTCTTGGACTGCAAGGAAATCCAACCAGTCCATCCTAAAGGAGGTCAGTCTTGAGAGTGCATTGGAAGGACTGATGCTGAAGCTGAAACTCCAATACTTTGGCCACCTGATTCGAAGAACTGACTCACTGGAAAAGACCCTGATGCTGGGAAAGATTGAAGATGGAAGGAGAAGGGGACAACAGAGGATGAGATGGCTGGATGGCATCACCGACTCCATGGACATGCGTTTGAGCAGGCTCCAGGAGATGGTGATGGACAGGGAGGCCTGGCGTGCTGCAGTCCATGGGGTCACAAAGAGTCGGACACGACTGAGCGACTGAACTGAACTGAACGTCTACTTTGTTTGCCCTGGTCTCCTTCTTATTCTGGAATCAGTGACACTGGAAAGGGGCCTGCAGTGCAGGCAGCCGGGGGCGGGGGCGGGGGGGGGGGGGGGTGGCCTGCAGCGTGTGGCCTCGGGCCCTGGACTCCGCCCAGCCCCAGCGGGGTCGCCAGGCACACACATGCTGCAGCCGCAGTCTCTCCTCCACTGCTCTGCTTCGCCAGCCATCTGGGGATTTGTGCTGTCCTTCTAGTTTCAGTAGCTTAATCTGTTCAAATTCTCCTAATGAAAGCAATGTATTTTTCTCCTCCATTATAGTACGTTTTCATCCTGCTAAAAACTACATAATATCACCAAGTGAAAAGAAATAAGGATTTAAAAATTGTACAAGCCATCAATTTTAATACAAAAATCACTGATTATTAATTGTAGCAAATACATGCTGCTGCTGTGTTAAGTCACATCAGTCGTGTCCAACTCTGTGCGACCCCATAGACAGCAGCCCACCAGGCCCCCCCATCCCTGGGACTCTCCAGGCAAGAACACTGGAGTGGGTTGCCATTTCCTTCTCCAGTAAATACATGAAACTATGTTATATATACACACATACATATATACACATACATATTTTTATTCACAATAAACTGTGGAAAATTCTTCAAGAGATGGGAATACCAGACCACCTGACCTGCCTCTTGAGAAACCGGTATGCAAGTCAAGAAGCAACAGTTAGAATTGGACATGGAACAACAGACTGGTTCCAAATAGGAAAAGGAGTGTGTCAAGGCTGCATATTGTCACCCTGCTTATTTAACTTCTATGCAGAGTACATCATGAGAAACGCTGGGCTGGAAGAAGCACAAGCTGGAATCAAGATTGCCAGGAGAAATATCAATAACCTCAGATATGCAGATGACACCACCCTTATGGCAGAAAGTGAAGAGGAACTAAAGAGCCTCCTGATGAAAGTGAAAGAGGAGAGTGAATAAGTTGGCTTAAAGCTCAACATTCAAAAAACTAAGATGATGGCATCTGGTCCCATCACCTCATGGCAAATAGATGGAGAAACAGTGGAAACGGTGGCTGACTATTTTTTTGGGCTCTGAAATCACTGCGGATGGTGACTGCAGCCATGAAATTAAAAGACACTCCTTGGAAGGAAAGTTATGACCAATCTAGACAGCATATTAAAAAGCAGAGACATTACTTTGCCCACAAAGGTCCGTCTAGTCAAGGCTATGGTTTTTCCAGTGGTCATGTATGGATGTGAGAGTTGGACTATAAAGAAAGCTGAGAGCCGAAGAATGGATGCTTTTGAACTGTGGTGTTGAAGAAGACTCTTGAGAGTCCCTTGGACTGCAAGGAGATCCAACCAGTCCATCCTAAAGGAGATCAGTCCTGGGTGTTCATTGGAGGGACTGATGCTGAAGCTGAAACTCCAGTACTTTGGCCACCTCATGCAAAGAGTTGACTCATTGGAAAAGACCCTGATGCTGGGAGGTATTGGGGGCAGGAGGAGAAGGGGACAACAGAGGATGAGATGGTTGGATGGCATCACCGACTCAATGGACATGGTTTTGGGTGGACTGCCGGAGCTGGTGATGGACAGGGAGGCCTGGTGTGCTGCAGTCCACGGGGTCAAAAGAGTGGACATGACTCAGCGACTGAACTGAACCGTATATTTTCAGTACTTTTCTTATAATTCAAAAATTTGGTGACTAATTTGTTTTCCTAAATTGTATTCATGTCTATGTTAAGTTGTAATAAGCCAGCTAAAGAAATCCATAGAATCTGGCTGCAAACATTTTGACACAATTTTATGAGTCTTACAATGTATTATCCTAATGCAATTTTATCAAAAGAGAATTCCAGGTGTGTCAATAAAAAATTTGTTTTGGTTCTGGATGCCTCTTTACAAAAATCTCTTACGTATACAAATTCTCCTCAGCCTTACAGCAGCACTATGAGCTAGTCCATTATTGTTCCCATTTTACAAATGCGACAACTGGGATTCAGGGGTAGATTTTCCACACTCTAACTATTTAATTAATATATGATCGATTTTGGACCTAAAAGCCAGTCTGAGGACTCGGTTCTTTTAGGACTAAAACAACTGTTGGTGCTTTTCCTGCAGCAGTAGTGAGACTTAGAGAATTTTAGGGAATCGTCGTTATCAGTATATTATTCAGTTCAGTTCAGTTGCTCAGTCGTGTTCGACTCTTTGTGACCTCCTGGACTGCAGCACGCCAGGCCTCCCTGTTCATCACCAAGTCCCGGAGCTTGCTCAAATGCATGTCCATGGAATCGGTGATGCCATCCAACCATCTCATCCTCTGTCATCCCCTTCTCCTCCTGCCCTCAATCTTTCCCAGCATCAGGGTCTTTTCCAATGAGTCAGCTCTTCACATGAGGTGGCCAAAGGATTGGAGTTTCAGCTTCAACATCAGTCCCTCCAATGAACACCCAGGACTGATCTACTTTAGGATGGACTTGTTGGATCTCTTTGCAGTCCAAGGGACTCTCAAGAGTCTTCTGTGAAAAGACTGTGAAAAGATAGTGAAAAGAAGTGAAAAGAAAAATCTGTGAAAGGAAGGGAAGTGAAAAGCAAAGGAGAAAAGGAAAGATATACCCATTTAAATACAGAGTTCCAAAGAGAAGCAAGGAGAGATAAGAAAGCCTTCCTCAGTGATCAATGCAAAGAAATAGAGGAAAACAATAGAATGGGGACGACTAGAGATCTCTTCAAGAAAATTAGAGATACCAAGGGAACATTTCATGCAAAGATGGGCTCGGTAAAGGACAGAAAGGGTATGGACCTAACAGAAGCAGAAGATATTAAGAAGAGGTGGCAAGAATACACAGGAGAACTGTACAAAAAAGAGCTTCACGACCCAGATAATCACGATGGTGTGATCACTCACCTAGAGCCAGACATCCTGGAATGTGAAGTCAGGTGGGCCTTAGGAAGCATCACTATGAACAAAGCTAGTGGAGCTGATGGAATTCCAGTTGAGCTGTTTCAAATCCTGAAAGATGATGCTGTGAACGTGCTGCACTCAATATGCCAGCAAATTTGGAAAACTCAGCAGTGGCCACAGGACTGGAAAAAGTCAGTTTTCATTTCAATCCCAAAGTATATTACTCAACTACTGCCTTAATAATGCCAAATAACAGATCACCGGCCGAGGCCTTCTCAGACTCCACGCTGCTGACTCTTCTTTGTTGAGGTGGCTGTTCTCCTTCTGGTAGGATGTTTAGCGGCATCCAAGGCTTCCATGCCCTGGGGCCATCTGAGGTGGACAGAAAAAAAGCCACCCAGACACGCACACCTCCTCGTCCCCAGAACTGCAGCCACGTCGCCTTTGCAGAGACGACAGAAGCATTGGACTGCCACCCTAAGGACCCTCATTCGTGGTATAACAGTCGTCTTAGCAGACGGGAGGGAGGGATTCTCCTACTGGCCTTGAAAAGTCATTAGCCAGATGTTGGACTGCCATACAGCTGGTCACAAAGTAAGGGACTTCACGTGGCCTCTAGGGCCTGAGATCGCTCTCCGATGACAGCCAGTGATAAGCCGAATGAGTCTGGAAGCGGCTTTGCAGTCTTGTTGAGGTGGCGGAGAACTAAGGTAAGCAATGCCTACCGTCTTGCTTCATGGAAATCGTGAGATAGATGTGTGCTGTTTAGTCAAAACCTTTTGCGGCAATTTGTTCCACAACATTCAAAACTAGCACCCCACAGCCATGAATGAGACAAGACTTAGGGCTGTTAACGGTATCTCTGTCAGGGGCTTCCTGGTGGCTCAGAGGGTGAAGCGTCTGCCTGCATCTGCCCGCAATGCGGGAGACACGGGTTCAATCCCTGGGTCAGGAAGATCCCCTGGAGAAGGAAATGGCAACCCACTCCAGTATTTTTGCCTGGAGAATCCAATGGACAGAGGAGCCTGGTGGCATGGGGTCGCAAAGAATCAGACACGACTGAGTTACTTACCTTTCACTTTCACTGTCGGGGAAAGGAAATCAGAGTTAGGTGGTCAGAACAGAAAAAGGAGTCCAAAGTGGAGGGGGCTAGAAGACAGACAAAGAAGGGAAACGTCCTTGGAAAGAGCACAAAGGGAAAATCTGCAGACCTGCTGTGGGAACCTCAAGTGAAACAAACACACGCCCTTCCTGACTGACGATGGGTGCTAGCCCTGACTTGCTGGGGCAGGCTCAAGGGAGGAGACAAAAAACATAAAAAGAGGGACCCACAAGGGTTTGAGGCCACTCCTTCAGGGTCGGCCAGACTTCATGCTTTGGGGGTGTGCTATCCTTTGCTTACCAAATACAACTATGAGGTGTGACCAAGCTGTAAGACTGGTACCTCATTTCAAATCCTTGCGGCAGCGAGACTGAACCGTGGAAGTTGCGCACTCTCCCAACACGACATCAGTGTCCGGAGTGTCTGCTGCAACGCACACAATGCGCAGCTGGATGATAGAAATGGGCCTGTGCAACCAGCTGACTGGCTCCCCTGGAGAACAGCGCCCTGACAGGGGCTTCCCGGTAGCTCAGTCGGTAAAGAGACCACCTGCAATGCAGGAGACCCAGGTTCGATCCCTGGAGGAGGGCATGGCTACCCACACAGTATCCTTGCCTGGAGGATCCCCATGGACAGAGAGAGGAGCCTGGCGGGCTATAGTCCATTGGGTCGCAAAGAGTCAGACACGATTCTTGCATCTTCCCGTATACAGAAGAGAAAAGTACTAAATTCCTTAACTGGAGATATCTGGTTTTCTTTAACAGTAACCTTCTGAAGTTCTGACTACCTTGTCTGCTACAAAAAATTGCTATATATCCTGATTCCTCCCTTACCTCTTTAAACAGTCTGTTAGAGTTATCTGAGATGCTATGTCCTGGGCTTAAGACCACAGCTTTGTCCACCAAACAAAATATAATTCTCAGCTTTTAGGTTGTGCATTTATTTTTTCCATCGACAGTCTCATCTCCCATTTGTGTAGAAGCCCCCTGAGGTGGTGACTATGTCTTTAATATTCTCCACAGTGCCCAGCACAGCATGCTCTTACTAACATGTGTTCAAAATTTTATTTTGCATATTAGACTTTACTTCAAGTATTAATTCACATCTTTGCAGTAAACTGACATTCATCTTCAGTGTGAAAATCACAACAATGCTAAATATTTGTATTCCCCCGAAAGTAAACATTAAATGAGAAAGACTTTCTTTTTTTTCTCTTTCACTTGTCTTTGAAACTTTTTTTTTCCTTTTTTGTGTTAGAAACAAGAATGCATGTTTAGCTTTCTGACGCTATTTAATGCCTGAAGCATTTTAGTTGAATTACAATAGTCCTGGAAGGAACTTTAAAGGGTGAAGTATAGCACAGCTCTAAATAAGACTGTAATTAACTCTCCCTGGAAAAGTGAATACATTTAGTCTCTTAAGAATACGCTTCAGAAAAGAACTGGATTAGAAAGGGAAGGTAGAGCAGAAAAACTCAACCTTTTCATCCCTGACTACTCCCTCCTGTTCCAAGAGTTCCAATCGGCTTTACAGTGATCACCTCTGTAAGACCTTTTGTTGTTCTCAAGGCGAATATGCTTGAGGAGAATACAGGTTTTTTTTGCTGATCATTTTGGTTGCTGTCTCCCCCTACCCTCAAAATTGAGAGAATGACATTCTCTTTAAATTCTTTAAAAAAGTTCCCTGGACCAATACATTTATCTCTAATAAGCATCAATGATTAGGTGGCAGCAATTTTTCATTTGGAGTAAAGTCACTTTATAGAGCCACTGTTGAAGTAAAGCGAAGTATTAGAAATGCCTTAGGGCTCTAGGAGGTCCTCTAATCCATTCCCCTGACTTCAGGTATGAACACACAATCCATCACAAGGGAGACCCACCCACGCTTCAAGATGTCAGGGGGAAGAAATCCAGTCTCCATTGCTAACTGGTTTCTAACTTCTATGCCTCGAGTCACTGTGCTATTTTCTGATGGTGATGGTGCTGGTATGGTTTAACCTGGCTTCAAACTAGATTCAGATGTTATGATCTCAAGTGAATGATAACCACTGTCTCTTCTGTGTTCCCATTGCTCTTCTTATTTATCTCTGTTCACTCAGTTCAGTTCAGTCGCTCAGTCGTGTCCGACTCCTTGTGACCCCATGGACCGCAGCACGCCAGGCCTCCCTGTCCATCACCAACTCCTGGAGTTTACACAGACTCATGTCCATCACGTCGGTGATGCCATCCAGCCATCTCATCCTCTGTCGTCCCCTTCTCCTCCTGCCTTCAATCTTTCCCAGCATCAGGGTCTTTTCAAATGAGTCAGTTCTTCGCATCAGGTGGCCAAAGTATTGGAGTTTCAGCTTCAGCATCAGTCCTTCCAATGAACACCCAGGACTGATCTCCTTTAGGATGGGCTGGTTGGATCTCCTTGCACTCCAAGGGGCTCTCAAGAATTTTCTCCAACACCACAGTTCACAAGCATCAGTTATTCGGTGCTCAGCTTTCTTTATGGTCCAACTCTCATATCCATACATGACTATTGGAAAAACCATAGCCTTGACTAGACGAACTTTTTTTAGATTACATATATATTTCAGACACATATGTTTCTTATACATATTAAAATACAGTCAAAGTTGAAACTAGGAAAATACCTGTTAGGTTAAATGATAAATGTGAAAAATGAAAGGATGCAAGGAAGAAAGCAAATTCATTTAGAACTGGAAGCGATCACAGAGATTATCAAGTTTAACCATACTTCACAAACAAAGACAGACTGTAAGAATTCAGGTGAGCCAGCGCCGGATGCCTTGTGAGAGGCCGATGGCAGACGTTGTGAATCTGGAGGCACCACGAGCTTGTTTCCCCGTTTATTCGGTCAGAGCGCCCTGAGTTCAGATCCTTGCCCTCCCAGAACTTTCACGTGGACTCTTAAGAGAAGAGGAGCCATCCTACCTGCGAGTGTTGGGCCTGGGAGGGTGCGCCGCGGGAGCTGCTGGCAGCCAGCATGCCAACATCGGGGGCGTGAGGAGGACGTCTGCACAGAGCAGACAGAGCGGGCTTGGGAGGTGGAGAGGGCCCGGGCGCGCTGTGCTTCTGAAGCCCTGCAGAACAGGCCCCTCTCCTGCTTCACTCCAGTGCGCCTTGGCCTCCTGACTTGGTCCTGACCAAAGTCCTGCCGAGCTCGAATTCGAGGACTCGCCAGCTAACTCTTCACCCGTGCTCTTCTCACCGCCTCAGCATTGCCCGCTGCCCTCCCCGATGTCGCTTCCCTTTGCCCTCGGCAGTCAGATGACAAATCTTCTCTGGCAATGAGGCCCTGAGGCAGGAAGGCTCCCGCTCTTAAAGGCCCCCTCAGCAGCTTTGCGTGACCCTGCGCCTGATGGCCGAGGATTATCTCCTCATCGCCACGTGGCTAGATCCCTCTGTATCCATTCCCCAAGCACATCTGCCATTTAAGGAATAAAAGCACCTTCAATATTACCAGAGCCTTCAAGCTCATCTCAAATGTGCTCCAGTTTCTATTTATTCAGAGCTGGAAACCAGGGCCCTAGGGAACTCTGAGTTCTGGTACATACATATGTATGACCTTATCAATGCAGAGGCAGAAATTCCATGCACTGAGAAAGCCCTGAGTCAGAGGTGATTCCTCAACATTGCTGGAATTCATTTCCTTAGGCCTTTAAGCTGACCACACCACCGCAGCAGAAAGGGTCATATTTGCTCAGGGACAATTCTAGTGGCCATATGGAAACACAGCTCAAACTGTTGTCTTCCTGGCGAGGCTGGTAACAACGAATCGAAACCAGAGAGAAATCCCACAGTCAGGAGGCAGCACTGTGCTCTGACATACAGCTAATATTTGAAACACAAAATATAATTAAGCCTGCCACAGTTTTCTGCTGAGCCGAGGAGAAATTTTGCAACCATAGAAGAGGAGAGATGTGAGAAGCAATTCACATCATGGCAGTTTAAGCTCTAAGAATACTTTCCACAATAAGAGATACGTGCAACGTTCATTCCAACATTTCAGGAGCCAGTGAGGCAAAAGAGACTAAATCCCCACCTGTAGGAAGCTGGTTACATTATGACACACACCTCAGGGTTCTTCTACACAGCCATTAAATGAAGAAGACTGGTCTCTATGCCCTAATGTGAAATCGTCTCTAAGACATCTTTTTAAGTAAAGAAAAGCAAGGAGCAGGAGAATGTGTAAGAATACAACTATTTATGTTAAAAAGAGGAAGTCAGAGCTCGGTGAAGATGCCCGTGCATAAACACACACGTCCAAGCACACACACGCTTAGATATGCAGAGGATATCATCTATGGAAGGAGCCACAAGAAACTGACATCAGGAGTATCTTCAGAGGCTCAGGGAAGGGGAACTGGAGTCCTGGTGGGCAGGGTTGGAAGGGAGAATTAACTTTTCAATATATTTCCTTTTGTGCCGTTTGAACCTATTTTACCATGTCTCCACATTGCATATTAAAAATAAAAATAAAGAACAATATTCCAAGGTCTGGCTTTGGTTTAGAGTTTAAAAATGAAAACATTAAGAGTTTCTATTCTGTTTTTCCCTCTAGGCAATAGCAGGCCCCTTCCATCTTTGCTACTTGCTTTTGAACAAATAGGCCGCAGTATTTTTAGACTTTCTCCCTGGAGTCCAAAGCCCACAGTGTTAAAGTAACCAGGGAAATAGAGAAGGGCTGGAGTCCAGGTTCTGCGTCCTGAATGTTTTTCAGTCATGGAGAAACAAGCTTTTTTTTCCCCTCCTAATACTGCTATTTATACCAGCAGGAACATGCATTGAGGTAATTTCTTCTTTTCTGGTAGATTAAAGGCGCCTTTTTCTTTTCTTTCTTTCTCTCACAGAAGGTTCTGCCGTTCTTTTCCTCAAAGTGCACACACATCTGCAAACAGCTCTAGTGCGTTTCTGCTGGAGAAGGAAGAAGCTATTAGCAGCGGCGCTTGAGGCTGTCGTGCAAGTCCATTACCTCGGAAATAGATTAAGGCCAGTCTGCAGAAGCGCGTTCCCCAAGCCTTATCATTCTTACCTGAGAGAACGCGGCTCATATTTAGCAGGAGACAGATGTTCTGATTTCATTTCACTGACAAATTAAAGGGAAATAAAGAAAGACAAATAAAACGTTCACCTCCTGAGACTTTACATCGCCTCCTTCATTTTGAGTCGTAGATTTTGGTTAGCGGCATTTTCTTTTTTCCTCCCCGGGCCCACACCTCCTCTGAGGTTCTCAACGGCGTCAGCCTGGGGCCGCGGTTCTGAAACAGCCGGCCTGAGTTCATTCCCTGACACGAGGGGGGGGATCAGAGGGAGCAAGACAGAGCCCAAGACCTGTGGCTTCTGAAGCCACTGGCATCAACCCCAGGTTCTCATCCCGAAGCTGTTCGTCAGGGTAACAAACCCACTGTCCGTTCCAGACAGACTCTCAGAGGTAACACACGGTCCAGGTAGAAATGGGCCTGCTCTGCTCCTCTCCACTCTCCCTGCCTTCCCTCCTCCTTTCTCTCGCCTCCTAACACTGCAGGCCTCCAAAGGGCGACAGTGCACCCTGCTCAGCGCTCTAAAGAGGGTTCAGAGAGGGCAAAGAGCGTGCAAGCTGATCTCTCTCGCCAAGGATACACAGTTCTCAGGAAGTGCATCTCCAACAGTCGTGCCAGAGGTGGTTTCCACCCACTATATGGGAAGAGAAAGCAGAGTCAGGACTAGGAGGGACGTGCATCGAGCTGAATAAGGAGGTGACACAGACAGGCCCTGCAGACCCGATCCTCGTGTGCAGCACCCTCCGGCAGCAGGGTGAGAGGGGACGTCCTGGCAAGCACAAGGGATGTTACGGCTTGAGATCAAGAATACCATGAGGCTTCCTTGTCAGATCACCAGTTCTCACCTCTGCCTTCACATCCATCTCAAATGCCCAGTGCTTCCCCTAGAAGCTCTGCTTGGGTGATACTGAGGCTGGCCCAGGAACTGGATCACTATAGGAGTTTACGCTGAAGCTGTGACCGAGTACATTCGTTGCCTAGGACCAGCTTGATGTCAGCTCCCTGGCCAAAAGGACAGATCAGAAAAACCTGGTAATTGATCAGCCTTTGTATTGATTAGTATTTTTCCGTAAGTGAAGTGAAAGTCGCTTAGGTGTGCCCAACTCTATGCAACCCCATGGACTGTAGCCCGCCAGGCTCCCCCATCCCTGGGATTCTCCAGGCAAGAACAATGGAGTGGGTTGCCACTGCCTTCTCCAGGGGCTCTTCGCCACCCAAAGACGGAAGCTGGGTCTCCTGCCTTGCAGGCAGATTCTTTCCCTGCAGTAATACTCTCATCACAGCCCGGCAGGGTTTGCAAGACAGGATCTTCATCACCGTTTTCCAGATGAGGAAACTGAAGCTCTAAGAGATTTGCCAAAGGCCAGATGCCTCTTCCAGAGGGAGATCTGGGATCCCTAACAACCCTTCTAAGGCCATTGCGGTTCTCATGACGGCCTGGCAGCCAAAGGCTTCAGGTCCAAGACGAGCAGCCTGGGAGCTGGTGACCAGTTTACTTCCTAGAACCAAAGGAAAAAGCATGAAACCCGCACTCGAGCTAAAGGGTACAGCCACCTAATTGTACACGTAAGGAAACTGAAGCGCAGTGACTTGCCCAAAATCACACAACCCATCCACGGCAAGAAAAACGCCCGGCAGAGGGACTGCGACTGCTGTGGCCCCAACAGCAAGGTGCAGGGGAGCTCCGCATCTCCGGCTTGGGTTTCAAAGAAGGCGGAGTGGTTACTGCAGAAAGAGCTGCTGTGTATTTGGAAGACTGCCCAAGGCACTGAGAAATGGACCGTGGCCAGGGGTAGCCATACAAATCACCGAGGTCACCTTGCAAGGTCTTTATGAGCGTACCAGCCAGCCTGTGCCCCCGCGAGCGTGTTTGTGTGTGATTGTTGGTTAGTTGCCAAGGGGATGCTCAAACAAGCAGGAACCTATATACATTTGGCAAAGTTAAAGAACAAAAAAATTCTCCCTGGGAAATGCTAGCCTAATTATATAGCCAGTCTGCTTCTTACCTGGAGGTAATTGCAGCCTCCACTATCCCTGTCGGCCGGGATAATCATTCATGATACAGGAGTGTATGGGGGAGAGGTGCCCCCTCTCTGATTTCATCTAATTTCTCTAACCCTCTAGCATAGCTGGAGATTAACCCAACTCCCATAAAGCAGAAACGAACTTCAAATCCATGTCAGAGCCCGCCGGAGAGAATGATTTACAAACTGCCAGCAGAATGCTGGTGTAAACAAGATAATGCACGTTAATTCCCAGCAAGTCAATTAACATTCAGTTATTCTGAACAGGACCTGACCTTGCTGCTGGAGGATCTGAGCAGAAGGGAACCTGCCGCTTAAAGGAAAATGCCACCTCTCCCACTCCAACTGGCAGGTCTCGAGGGTTCAAAGGCTCAAGAAGCTCTCTCTTTTGAAAGGATGCACAGAGGGACCAAAGCCGCCTCAGCACAGCCCCTGTGTTTCAGAGCCGATGTCTCTTTGCCTTTGAGCCCGCCAACACTTTGACGACCCTCACCTTTGATCTAAGCGTCTGAAGGATCTAAGTGGAAAGTCGCCTTCCTGAGGCAGCTCTCCCTTCAAGACCTCAGAGGGTTCAAAAGACTCACAACACAGAATCGCCCGTGTTTATTTGTCTATTTATTCAATCGCTAACTCAGAGAAGGGGGTTGACTTGTAATGGCTGTGCTGAGTAGCATTATCTGTGCTTTCTGAGGATGCGTTCCCTTGAATTTTGGGAAATGACCAACTACAGTCTTTCACGGTGTTCCGCAACTCCCAGCATCCAGAAAAGGGGCGTGACCCATTGGAGTCCAGGGAAAGAGAGTGGTTCAAATTCTCTTGCACCCCTGAGACTCCTGGGGCCTCAGAGAGGGAGACTCGGATTCTGTCGGTCTGGAAGGAAACCTGAGCGTCGGCCTGTCCTAGGCTGCACCGGCACTGTGGCCCGGGTCTTCCCAAAGGGCCTGTCCGAGGGGCTTCTCCTACAGCACGAGGGGCTCTTTAGACAGGGCCCTCCTACGATTACCAGACTCAGCTTGGGAGCAAGGCAGGTGCCTAAACAGTATTTCAGGTCAGGGGCCTCGGGCTTGTCCATCACGCGCCCTAGACATGCAGCTTTAGAGGAAGCCCCCAGCACCCGCTCTGCAGTCCCCCAGCCCCCTAGGGATACGGGCGTTCCACAGCTTTTTGGCACATTGTTTGCAGGCTTCATAGCTCTCCGCACTGGAGGTAAATTTGACGGAGGCCACCCAAATCCCTGCGGCGCTACAACCAGGTGATACCGAAAACACATCAAAGCCAGCAGAGGTGTGCGCTTCCCTGTCTCGCTTGGTGGTGGCAGGATCAGCTGGCTAGGTCCTGGGTGTGTGCAAAACAGACTCTTCATTAGACACAAACAAAGCTGTTGGTTTCTAAGGAGAAATCTGTTTGGTACCAAGCAGTGTTCTCGATAGAGGCCTTCTCGAGTGTGCTCAACAGATACGGCCCAGGCAGCACTTTACCCATTTCTAGTCTCTCCTTCCCCGCTACCACACACACACACTGTCCTTAGGCAATAACCCTGGAATCACTCGAAGAGTCTGGGGCGCATGTGTCTCTTCCATCCACTGCCCATCCCTTCCCAGGATTTCGGGCCAATGGTGACAATAAATAACAATAACAATAATAATCACTGTTTAATCCTCATTACAACCATTTGAGATAGGCACTGTTATTATTCTCATTTATCAATGAGGACTCCAGGGCAGAGAGATCAATGTTCCCAAGGTCACACACCTAATAAGCAGGGATCCAAACACAAGCAGTCTGGCACCAGAATCCAGGATCTTAACTCTACCTGATACTTACCCATTGCTGCTAAATCACTTTCTAAAAAAAAGAGAGAGAGAAAGCCTTATTATCCTCTTTATATTTTACAGTGGATGGCTCATTAAAACCAGAGCCAAAATAATTAGCAACCAAATAAATTGGTTTTCTTTCCAAGAGAGTGTTTTCAAACACTCCCCTGAGGTGAGGGAAAATATTTGCATTCAGCCCCTGTTGGTGGGGTGTGTGCAGTGAAGTGCATTCTTCTAGAATGGGGGCAGGTGGGGGGGATCCTTATAAGGAAGCAAATGAGAAGAAAAACAGACAGTTGCCTCTAGGGTAAAACCTATTGATTATTCTCACCCCCTTAGATTTGAGAAAGTTTTAGCCTCTCTCAGGGCCTTCAGGTTGCAGTGCCTTTGGGAAACTTCCTTCATTTACACCAACCCGTGACCTCTCTCACTTTTTAAAAAGAGCTGTGGCCAGTGCTCTCAGAGCCTCTCTGCAGCCGATTGGGCACATGCATTACACGCTCTTCTTTGTCTTACGGACGTCATCCTGGTCTCTTCCCCTCAATTCTAAGCATTTTGGTGTAAACGCTTATTCCTAGAACACTGTGTGATCATTTTGGCTCTTGTATTGAGTTCTGAACGTGTTCTTGCTTTTCTGGGTGAATGTTGCTACTGTCCTTTTGTAACACAAGCTAACATAGTTATATATAATTAGTTCAGGCAGTTAGCGCATCAGTTTAGTTGCGCTCTGCTCTAGACAACCTGTACCCCGAGAGAGTTACCCACGGTCCCTCGAAACCCAGCTAGACATTTCATGCCAGTGCACGATGGTCATAAGGATACTGGCAAGTGGTATACACTAGAACAGAGCAAACTTGGGAACTACAGTCCTGAGGAAATGAACTCAGAGTTCAGGCTGCACGGATATTATATAATATATAATGAACCCTTATATATAATATTTAATGAACCCTTCCCAGTTTCTCAGCAGTAAAGAATCCACCTTCGATGCAAGACATGTGGGTTTAATTCCTGGGTCAGGAAGATTCCTGGGAGTAGGAAATGGCAACCCGTTCCAGAATTCTTGCCTGGAAAATCCCACAGGCAGAGGAGCCTGGTGGTCTACAGTCCACGGGGTCACAAGAGTCAGACAGGAATTAGCGACTCAACACCAACAAGCCATCCATAAAACAAAGCTGTCTTCAGAGTCTTCTATGTAGTTGCTTCCTGCATGTGATCCCAATTTACAACTTACAATTTTTTCGCTCAGTTTTACATACTGTAGAATACTGGTTTTCTTCCTTGGTTGCACATCGAATTTACCTGGGGAACTTTGGAAAATCCTGACACCCAGCTGTGCTTCAGAGCAAGTTCATCAGATCCCAGGGATAGGGCCTTAGCAGCAGCATTTCCAAGAGGTCCTTGTGATTTCAAATGCAGCTGAGTTTAAGTACTTGTGCTTTATAATTTACCCAAAACGGCTACATACAACCACCTGTTTGTACATGTTATTCCCCACTATTGAGAATATTCCATCTCCATTCAAATTTTAGGATTATTTTTCTACTTCTGTGAAAAACAGCACTGGAACTTTAATAGGAATTGCACTGAATCCGCAGATAGCTTTGGGTCAAATGGACATTTTAATAATGTTAATTTTTCCAATCCATGAACATGGGATAATATTCCATTTAGTTGTGTCAATGGGAGAAGGATATTCTCTTTAGTAAATGGTGTTGGGAAACCAGGGTACGCACATGCAAAAGAATGAAATTGGACCCTTATCACATACACAAAAATTAATTCAAAACAAACTGAAAGCTTAAACTTAAGAATTAAAACCGAAAAACTGCTAGAAGAAGACAGAGGAACAGCTTCCAAACACTGGTCTTGGCGATGATTTTTTGGATATAACCCTGGATAGGTAACAAAAGCAAAAACAAACAAATGAGGCTACATCGCACAGTAAAGGAAACCATCAACAAAATGTAAAGGCAACTTATGGAATGGCAGAAAATATTTGCAAACGACATATCAATAGAGGGCTAAGATCTAAAATATATAAGGACCCCATACAACTCAAGAGCAAAAACCACAAATAAGCTTATTTTAAAATGGGCAAAGAACTTGAATAGACATTTTTTTCAAAGAAGGCATACAATGTGGAATCCAAAAAAATGTTCCAAATGAACTTACTTACAAAACAGAAACAGACTTACAGATACAGAAAATAAGCTTATGGTTTCCAAAGAAGAAGGGGTGGGGGAGGGAGGGATAAATTATCGGTTTGGGATTAACAAATACACATCACTATATGTAAGATAAACAATAACAATGTACTGTATAGCAGAGGGAACTGTTTTCAGTGCCTTGTATGAACAATAACCTATGATGGGAAAGAATCAGAAGAGTGTGTGTGTGTGTGTGTGTATATATGACTAAGTGACTTTGCTGCACACTTGAAACCAATATGACATTGTAAATCAGTTATAGTTCAGTTTAAAAAATGAAAGAGTGCATTAATAAATTAATAAATAAACAAAGGCATACAAACGGCCAAGATGAAAAGGTGCTCAGCATGACTAATAATCAGAGGCATGGAAACCAAAAGCACACTGAGGGTTCCTCTGGTGGTCCAGCGGTTAGGAATCCGCCTAACCAATGCAGGGCAGCTGGGTCTGATCCCTGGTTCAAGAAAACCCCACCTGCTGCGGAGCTACTATGTCCATTCACCACAGTTGCTAAAACGGAGCTCTGGAGCCCATGAGCTGCAGAGCCGGTGCACCTGGAACCCACGCTCCGCAACAGGAGAATCCACCACAGTGAGAGGCCTGCAGCCACACGCGGGAGCAGCCGCTGCCTGCGGCCCCTGGAGAGAGCCCACGACAGCCACGAAGACCCAGTGAGGCAAAAACCTGCACAAATAATCAATAAATAAGTCTAAAAAGCCCACAGTGAGGTATCTCTTTAGACCTGTTCAGATGCTGTCATCAAAAACTCAGAAATTAGCAAGTGATGGATGCTCAGGATGTCGAGAAATTGGAATGCCACTGGTGGGACTGTAAATTGGTGCAACGACTAGGAAAAAAACCAGATCTTCCTCAAAAAATTAAGAATATAACTACCATATGACTCAGCAATCTCACTTTACATCGAAAGAAAATGAAAGCAACATCCTAAAGAGCTGTCTGTGCCCCCATGTTCCCGCAGCACTGTTCACAACAGCCAACATACAGCAACAACCCAAGTGTCCATCCATGGATAAAGAACGGATAAAGAAAATGCGGTCTGCCTATACAGGCAACAGTTCGGCCATAAGAAGAAGGAAATCCTGCCATTTGCAACAACAGGAACTAGACTCGAGGACGTGGTGCCAAGAGAAACATGCCTAAGAAAAACAAACTGTAGGATCTCGATGGCGTCTGGAATCTAGAAAAGTCAAGCTCATCGAAACATACCACCGAGATCACCAGGCGCTGGAGACGTGAGGAGACGGGAGGATCCTGGTCGAAGGGCGCGAGCTTTCAGTTATAAGAGGAGTATGTTCTGGAGAGCTAATGTGCACACGGAGACCGCAGTTTATAAGGTATGGTGCGCTTGAGATTCGCTAAGCGAGGAGGAGATCTTAGGTGTTCTCACTACAAAACAGAAGGTAAATAGGCTAATTATCGTGACTGGGGGAATCATTTCACAGCGTATACATATATTAAACACCACATTGAACACCCTAAATAGATATAACATTTACTTTCCAATCATACCTCATTAATGCTGGAGGGGAAAAAACAACCTGTGGTCTTACTCCTTAGCAAAATGAAACTCTTTGGAGGGCTTAAAGCAATGGTGTGACGTGGGTTAGAACTGTACTTTGTTAGGACGATGAGGCTGGGGTGTGGGACAAGAATTTGAGAACAAGTCAGAGCAGAAGCAGAAGGCCAAATGTGAAATTTTGACAGAGTGCAGGGAAGAGGACGTGGTTCCATGGGTCCCCAAAGTAGCCGTGGGACAGAAACGGACGGAAACATTGACGAATACTCACAGGAAGAGTCGGGAAAGGATGACCGGATGGCATTCGATCTATTAGTGCGAAGCTGCCAAGAAACAGACTGTGAAGCACATTCGCCCTTGTCTTACAGTTCCGGGAGTCAGACAGACCCAACAGCCCAGTCATCAATTGCAGTCTGCCTACTAGGCGAGAGTTTGAAAATATATAGATTGAATATGGACCTACCTTGCCCATTTTATCAATAAAAACAGTCTATGCTTCTAAAATTCAGGAAGATGAAGTAAAAAAGAAGTATTATCTCCCTCAAGTGAAAAAGCAAACCTAACTTAGTTATAGATTTAAAACCTTTTATTTTTTCCATTGAAAATGTGTTGCTTTTGAAAATGTGATTTTGGTTAACTGAAAGTGTCATTGCCAAAATATGTCAAACAAGGTTCTCCTTAGAAATAAAATACACCAAAAGCAAATCAGTGACTTCCTGAAGAGATGTAAAGTGTAGTTTGCTTCCCGTCTCTCCCCCAGTGTCTCCCCCTGTTGATCTGGGGGTACTGATTAGTCTTCAAACGTATCAGAGAGAGAGAGAATTCTTAACACCCCAAGTCTTTGATAGCTAAAGGAGTTTGAAGATGAGGACGCGCTGCACTTTCAAGAGCAGAGTACTTAAATGCCACCTTTCAACAGCACCCAGAGGTTTGGGGAATCAACCAGCTCCAAAAAATACATTATGTGCTCTCTGGAGGAAAATTAAAGCACAAGTCAAAATTGTTGGGAGGAACATTAGTACCTTCCAAACTGCACACACGTGCTGCACTCACGGTCCCCCCAGGCCTGAGGCCAATAACCCAGAAACTACTTTCAACACAAGCCAGCAAACCGGGGCAGAACAGAGGGGCAGCTCCCTGGAGGGGCGCTGCGATCCCCTCCCTGCAAGCCTCTCACGCAGCAGCCCCTGGCCCCTGCCGGCACGGAGAGGCCAGTGCTCCTTGCTGCTCTGGAAGCTCACTTCCCCCGCCTCTCCCGCTTGCCCACATGGCAGCTTTGCTGTTCATTACAGCTGCCGGTCATCCACCTAAGACGGTGTTGGGAGTGAGTGTGATTTGGTTCAGAGGGAGATTTACACACGGCCTTTTGAAAATAATTTAAGCTCCAAAGGTGATGCGGAAAGAGAGCCAGATATGTACCCTCTTTAGAGTTGTAGAATGCACAGTAATGTAACGGCTGTGTAATACACGTTAGTCGATTCTCATCAGAGCATATGCTCATATAAGCAACTCCTCTCTCTATACAATCACAACTGTCCATTTTTATCTTCAAAGTCAGCATTTACGGATCCATCCATTCAGCTCACAGCTATTAAAGCCATACTGTATACAAGGCTCTGTACTGGATTTAGTGAGAAAACTCAAGATGAATAAGACCCCAATTTTTCATAGAAGAGCTGACAGTATAGTGTAGAGGCTAAATCCCTTGACTTCTGGAGGGAAAACAGTCTAAGTATCAAGTCTGGTTGTCAACCTTGGGCAAGGCTGTAAGCCTCGCAGAACTCTGCTCTCCTGGCCTGTAACATGAACACAATAATAATATAAACCATACAGGCCAGGCATGCGGACGGGCAGACGTGGAGCCACAGAGTCCAGCACAGAAAATGGGAAACCCAGATCAGTCTGCCTCAGGGTCACAGGTAAGCACCAGCCACGAGAAGTCTGGAAATGCGACTGGGGATAAGACTACACGTGGCCTTGAACACCAGGCAGATGCGGGCCTCCGGTGTACCCCGGGAGGCGTTTTTGTGCAGGAAGAGACATGGATAAATCCACGCTTCAGATGAATAACCTCCGGTGCAATATGACAAAGAAAGAAGACAGAAATGAAGTCAGTCAAAGGGTAAGAAAAACACACAAGCTCAGACCAAATCACAAAGGATATCCTCAACATGACCCCCAAAACAGTGAGAGAAACCGGCATGAATGGATAGTCCACAAAATAATCGGCTCATACTCTCCAAAAGTGTCAAGGTCATAAAAAATAAGGAAAGACTGAGGAAGTGCCACATATTATTGAGAATCAAGGATTCATGGTAACTAAATGCAATGTGCTTGCTGGAACATGTCAAGGACATTCATGAGAAACCTGGTGAAATTCAAATAAAGACTACGGCTCAGTAAGTGATATTGTGCAGCTGTTAATTTCCTGATAAATGCATCATGGGTAGGTGAGATGTCGATGTTGGGGAAGCCAAGTGAAGGGAATAAGAACTTTCCATATTACTTATGTAAACTTTTTCAAACCAAAGGGTGTTAAGTCTAGGCAAGAGAAGATAAGGGTCTGAATCACAGTAGAGGTTCTAAGAACTGGAAGAAGATGAAGCAGAACTGCTGAGTTGGATACTGACTGGTATTTGTAGGGTGATGGGGGAATCATTGAGAATCTGACTCAAGCCTCAGTGACTGAACTGAGTTATTATTTTAAGGAAGTCTTGGGAAGAGATAGGTTTTAAAGGAGGGGTAACGAGTTCTCTCTTGCACGTGCTGAGTTGTGGATGTTGAAAGGTTCACTGTAGATATTGATAGGAAATAATATGAAAGACAAAGGGAAAGGTGAGATTAGCGTTATAGACATGGTCTATAACGTCCACGTACATCCAATACACACGTAGGTAACAGCTGCATCTACAGGAGCGAATACACTTAACAAAATGTTAAATATGGGCAGTGAAGGCATGAAGAAAAAATATGTGAATAGACACTTTTTATTTTTAGGATTTAAGAAGCAGATAAAAAGAGAATAACCACATTAGAGCTCCATTTCTTTCATTAGGAAAAAGTTAATTTTCAAAAATATAACAGATTTAGGGTAAAATTAGGTTTCAGAAGACATCAGTCTGCACTGCCATAATGGAGGTAATTAGTGATGGGCATTAACCAAAAAATAAAAGAGAAAACTAAGGGTCATAGGCCAGTTCTTTCAAATAAATAGAAACATTTCAAGAACTATGTTAATGGAGAAATCCAGCTTGGGATCTGAAATCTCAGTAGCATGTTTTAAAAGAATTTGACTGTGCTGTTTACCATTAACCTTAAAAGGTAAAACCCTAACTCTGCAAACATACTTTTTTCCTATAGAATTCTATTATTCATTTAGGAGAATAAGAGATTGAAAATGAGATGAGTTTGGATTGTCATGAATTTTAGGAAAATTTGCTCAAGAAAAGTATGATATTTTAAGTTTTCCAAAAAAGAGTTTCTTCACAAATATTTTGAACGTGTTTGCCTATGTCTAAGGCTCACAAATCATAAGTTTACACTTTGGTGAGCCTGTTCTGAAAATGGATGGCCTCTGGTTTGGCAGCTTCCTGATGCAGCTGGAGCGTGGCCTATCTACAGAGCCTGCATTTCAGGGAGCGGCTGCTCCTCCAGCTCTACAGGATTCTCAAGGGTTTTGTCATGCTCCCATACCCTTGGCACCTGGGCCTCTCCCTTGGGATTTGAACTGGTAACTGAGAAAGTCATTTAGACTCTGTGTCAAAGAAAACTAGACGCTGCAAGGCTTGAAAGTGTCAGCAGCCATGCTTTCTGCAAGTTTACATTTAAAGACAATAATAAACCAAAATATAGAGTATTTTTATGAGGCTTCCCTGGTGGCTCAGACAATAAAGCGGCTGCCTGCAATGCGGGAGACCCGGGTTCAACCCCTGGGTTGGGAAGATCCCCTGGAGAAGGGAATGGCAACCCACTCCAGCACTCTTGCCTGGAAAATTCCATGGACTGAGGAGGCTGGTAGGCTATAGCCCATGGGGTCGCAAAGAGTCGGACATGACTGAGCAACTTCACTTTCACATAGATTATTTTGTGATTGGAAATGACCCAAAGGCATCATTGTTCCAGCTGTTGCTGATGCACAGAAGTATCCCTGCCCCTTTCCAGCTCTGTGCAGGCGCGTATTAGCGGCTCCAGCGAACCTTGCAACAGGCTCCCCCTTTTCTGCCCAAGTAGTGGCAGAAGACTATTTCTGTCAGATGCAGCCATGTCAGCTGAGACTAACACTCCCAAGGAGCACACCTGGCTAACGGGACTCTTAGTCTTCTTACGAACTTGGTTCACTGTGAACAAAGCCAGGGGATGTGATGAAATTCTAGCTGAGCTATTTCAAAACTATTTCAAATCCTAAAAGATGATGCTGTTGAAGTGTTGCACTCAATATGCCAGCAAATTTGGAAAAACTGCCTTGGCTATAGGACTGGAAAAGGCCGTTTTTCCTTCCAATTCCAAAGAAGAGCAATGCCAAAGAATGCTCAAACTACCGCACAATTGCACTCATCTCACACACTAGTAAAGTAATGCTCAAAATGCTCCAAGCCAGGCTTCGACAGTACATGAACCAAGAACTTCCAGATGTACAGCTGGATTTAGAAAAGGCAGAGGAACCAGAGATCAAATTGCCAACATCTGCTGGATCATGGAAAAAGCCAGAGAGTTCCAGAAAAACATCTACTTCTGCTTTATTGACTATGCCAAAGCCTTTGACTGTGTGGATCACAATAAACTGTGGAAAATTCTTAATGAGATGGGAATACCAGGCCACCTGACCTGCCTCCTGAGAAATCTGTATGCAGGTCAGGAAGCAACAGTTAGAACTGAACATGGAACAAAAGACTGGTTCCAAATTGGGAAAAGAGTTCACCAAGGCTGTATATTGTCACCCTGCTTATTTAACTTATATGCAGAGTACATCATGCGAAACTCTGGGCTGGAAGAAGCACAAGCTGGAATCAAGATTGCCGGGAGAAATATCAGTAACCTCAGATACACAATGACAGCATCTTTATGGGAGAAAGTGAAGAACTAAACAGCCTCTTGATGAAAGTGAAAGAGGAGAGTGAAAAAGTTGGCTTAAAACTCAACATTCAAGAAAACGAAGATCATGGCATCCAGTCCCATCACTTCATGGCAAATAGATGGGGAAACAATGGAAACAGTGAGAGAATTTTTATTTTCTTTTGCTCCAAAATCACTGCAGATAGTGACTGCAGCCACAAAATTAAAAGATGCTTACTCCTTGGAAGAAAAGCTATGACAAACTTAGACAGCATATTAAAAAGCAGAGACATCACTTTGCCAACAAAGGTCCATCTAGTCAAGGCTATGGTTTTTCCAGTGGTCATGTATGAATGTGAGAATTGGACCATAAAGAAGGCTGAGCACCAAAAAATTGACGATTTTGAACTGTGGTGCTGGAGAAAATTCTTGAGAGTCCCTCGGACTGCAAGGAGATCCAACCAATCCCTTCCAAAGATTAGTCCTGAATATTCATTGGAAGGACTGATGCTGAAGGTGAAGCTCCAATACTTTGGCCCCCATGATACAAAAAGCTTAGTAATTAGAAAAGACTCTGATGCTGGAAAAGACTGAGGACAGGAGGAGAAGGGAACAACAGAGGATGAGATGGCTGGATGGCATCACTGACTCCATGGACATGAGTTTGAGCAAGCTCCGGGAGTGGGTGATGGACGTGGAGGCCTGGCGTGCTGCAGTCCCTGGAGTCGCAAAGAGTCGGACACGACTGAGTGACTGGACAATATCAAAGAGGAGTCTTCTCTGGTTATTCTTTTAAACCATTTCTGATGAGTCCTTGCACCCGAGGATAGCGTTTGTTTGTTGGATCTGAACTCCTAAAGACAGGGGCTTCATTTCTCTTTCCTGTCTTTCTTGGTGTTGGGGTTAATGCATCATCTGATATCTAATCTGGACCAGGGAAGCATTCCTCTCTCTCTGGCATGGCTCTGCATGTGGGGTTTGGTTTTCTGAAGAAACAGTCTTATTTTCAAAGACAAAGGGAAAAAACATACAATTTGTGATACACCTAGGGAAAAAAAAAGAGAGAGAGTTTTGGGGCCAACGAAAATTGTATGTGAATCTCTGCTCTGCCACACACTAACTTGGTGACCTTGAATAACTTGCTTAACCGTTCTGAACTTGTAATAATAACTAGCACTAAACCATTTTCAATGTTTACAAGGCAGCTACTATTTACCCCCTTTTTATAGAAGAGGAAACTGAGGTTTAGAAAAGTTTCCACTTGCCAATGGACACTGCATGGTGGACTCCAAATCTTAAACTTAACCACCGGCTGACATTACCTGACAATGCCTGTCTCATAAGAATTGTAAAAACCAAGAAGAGATTGCAGGTGCTGTGCCTGGCATTCTAAATGTGACGGTAGTGATTATGATTCGTTCTGAAGAACGAAGTCTATGTTTTTCTCTTTTCTTTTTTATATGTCCAACTCTAGGCTGCAGGAATCAAATGTTGATCACTTTGAAACACAGAGATCCCTGCAAGAGAATCGGGTGCCACTCAGGCACGGTGTCTTTGCTGTTGTTTTGTTTTTATGTTCTCATCAAGAAATAACAGTCAAATTAACCCTTCTATAGACAGTGTCTACCGGGTAAATGTAGGTTAAGCGACAGGGTCACTAGCTAACCACCAGGGGATAGGATAGCCCGCGGGTTGGGTTCTGACCTCCTCGACTCAGAAACACCGCAGAAGCCAGAAAGCAGGGTGGACAAGGCCCATTTCGGTGGCGAGAGATTTATCCTCAGCGTCCCTGAGGGGCCCTCACGCTGCCCCCATCTTCTCTCTCCATCCGCTGGGTTTGTTACTCCAGCCCCTGTTCCTTTGAGCCCAGAGAATCCTGGGCTTGCCTTGGAAACAGACATCTTGCCACAGCTAACCAAACGAGCAAAGCAAAGATATGGTACGTGACCATGTAAACAGGCAGTTGGTCTCTCTGATGACATGAACAAATTTAATGACAAAATCCACTAGGAACAAGTGCCTTCTTCTTTCCTATCTTGCTCAGCGTTTTCCCTTCAGCCATACTCTTGGTGTAAATGATCATTTAAAAAATCTTTCCAACACTGAATATCAAATACTTCCTCTCTGTGCTCAGATCTTTGGGACAAAGTCACTTCAAAAAAGGGAGCTTGCAGTTAAAGGTCAGTTTTCATGTCTTTAATACAGCGATAGTAGTGATCTTCTAATAGGGTTGTTTTCAAACTTAAGAGAATGCCCCAAAAGCGCAAAATAAAACTTATAGAATGCTCTAAGTTGTGAGCGTTTTTTTTACTATTAAGCCAACAATGGTCGTTCTTTGCAAAGCAAATTACCCAATTAGTAATTTGCTAATTGTTCTTCCAAATGACTACATTGACTATCTATGCATGACATTTTAAGTAGTTAAAACAAGTCACAACAATAAACATCCCTAAAATGATAAAATTTAGCAAAACAGTCTCCCATATTTCAGAGGACATTCTAGTTTCTAAAAAAGACAAAATAAAGTTATACAATGAACAAAAATAGCTAGATTTGTAAAAAGTAGGCCCGTGGCTGGTGGTGAATCAAGTTCTTTCGTTTTGCAGTGTTTATATGTGTGGTGTGTTGAGCAATCACTTCTTAAAAGCCCCAGATGCCTGACGCTCTGTGTAAACAAGCTGCCCTCTGCTCTGCTGAAGTCAGAAACTCTTGCACAACCATTTGGTGTGTCCTTTTGGTCCTAAAGTTTGTCAGCTTTTGGCTTGTGGGTATAATCTGATGTCTAAAATTTGCCAGTTTAATCAAATACATCCCCATATTTACTCAAATTAACAAGAGTGATACTTTTAATTATACAAGGCTTATTCCCTGGACCTATTTGAAAATGCGATGAAAGCTGTGGGTTTTCTCTGCATACGACATGCACACACACAAGATTTTGAAGGTCGCTTCAGGAATCATCCAGGCACACAGCAGATTAAGCACCCTTGATGCAGACAAAACAGGTGTGTCCTTGAGGGTTCAGGGAGGGCAAGTGGTGAGCTGCGTCTGTGCACCACACTCGTCTCTGTATACCTGACTAGCACGGGGTCCTGATAACACAGGTTCTTAGCAAATATTGAAACAATGAAAGAAGGCGTGAAAAAATGAAGCACAAAGAACAGGCAGAGAACAGTAGAGGAATCCTGATGCTCTGTTTTATGAAAGCGTAACCAAACTCTCCCTTCCAAACGGCCACGTCCTTGGAGACAGGCATTCTGCTCGGCTCCATCAGCACGGCCGCCATCCTCTGGGGACCTGAAGAGGTGACGGTCTCACAGAGTGACTGATTCACAGCTGAGAGAGTGTGTCTGGGACACGTGGGTCTCACGAGATCGCAGGTTTTCCTCGCTGAGGTCAGCGACGTGTGACTCTTGCCTCATTCACAGGTAACACTCTAGCTTGCTGGCCGCTGACATCACAGCCGTTTACTGCACACCACAGAGGACGAACCCTCCCCTAGCGCCAGGCTGTCTGACAGCTTCTGCAGGTGTGTGAGGAAGCCGCTCACTGACTCAGCGTCCCCTCTTTGGGGCAGGGACATTTCGTGAGAGGAAATTCTAACTGTGTTGGTTGTTACCCATACCTAATTGTTTGTTATTAGGTATCAAGATTGCAGGGAGAAATATCAATAACCTCAGATATGCAGATGACACCACCCTTATGGCAGAAAGTGAAGAGGAACTAAAAAGCCTTTTGATGAAAGTGAAAGAGGAGAGTGAAAAAGTTGGCTTAAAGCCCAACATTCAGAAAACGAAGATCATGGCATCTGGTCCCATCACTTCATGGCAAATAGATGGGGAAACAGTGGAAACAGTGTCAGACTTTATTTTGGGGGGCTCCAAAATCACTACAGATGGTGACTGCAGCCATGAAGTTAAAAGATGCTTAGTCCTTGGAAGGAAAGTTATGACCAACCTAGACAGCATAATAAAAAGCAGAGACATTACTTTGCCAACAAAAGTCCATCTAGTCAAGGCTATGGTTTTCCCAGTGGTCATGTATGGATGTGAGAGTTGGACTATAAAGAAAGCTGAGTGCCGAAGAATTGATGCTTTTGAACTGTGGTGTTGGAGAAGACTCTTGAGAGCCCCTTGGACTGCAAGGAGATCCAACCAGTCCATCCTAAAGGAGATCAGTCCTGAGTGTTCATTGGAAGGACTGATGTTGAAGCTGAAACTCCAATACTTTGGCCACCTGATGCAAAGAGCTGACTCATTGGAAAAGGCCCTGATGCTGGGAAAGATTGAAGGCGGGAGGAGAAGGGGATGACAGAGGATGAGATGGTTGGATGGCAACACCGACTCAATGGACGTGAGTTTGAGTAAACTCCGGGAGTTGGTGACAGACAGGGAGGCCTGGCATGCTGCAAAGAGTCAGACACAACTGAGCGACCGATCTGAACTGAACTGTTTGTTGACCACGCCCAGCCCTAGAATCTATCAGCTCCTTCTGTTGGTCCTCCAAGGGCACCCCGAACCCCTAGAGAAGATGTGGACAGGCTCTTGTCCACAGATTTCTACTGTGCACAGCTGTGAACGTGAGGAGAAAGTACAAAATGAAGAAGCCTCCGGAATGCAGAAGAGAAGTAAAATTTCCCGACGATCCACCGTGGAAGCTTCCCTTCACCACCCTGCATCTTTCTCCTCCTTTCCAGCCCCAAAGTGCTCCTATTTCTAAGTCTCCCAATAGTTGTGGCTACCAGAAACTCCCATCACACATCAAGCAGACAGCAGAAGGTGGAAATAAGGTGGCCACTGGGCTGATCGTTTGGGATGTGCTTGTCAGTTCTGTGCAAGAGTAGCGGCATTCCTTTCACACCCTCAAAATTCCAGGAGAAGGGCTTCTGAAAGCCTAACCGATATAAACCGCAAGTTGACAACTTTTGTGATGAAATATTAAAAGCAGAAACAACTTCTCCCTCGTTGATTCTTCATATTCCTTTTTTTCCTTTTGAAAATACCAAGTGATTAAGTTTTCTCCAGGTATTAATACCTACCCATCTAACAGTATTTAAAACGGAATAGGACTAAAAATGTGTGTCTTTCCCTCACTCCACGGAATCTCCACCCCCGCCTAGCTCCAAAATGGCACAAGGCAAAGAAAAGAAGACAAAGGACTTGCCACTTCTTAGCAATCCTCACTTTCCCTTCCATTTAAGATACAGCGTCGCAGCTGACAGTGAAAACTGAGAAGAACGAGACCTTCATTTGTTCAGGACTCTGTAGTAACAAAACATTAGGTAGCTGCCTTGAGGAGACACAGCAAGCCTATTCACTGTGAGAGGCGGGGCCAAGACTGCTGGGGAAGGAACTGCAAAGGCTGTGTGCTCCTCCAGCCTCAGCCTGTCCTGAGTCTGCTGTGATGCCATTCCCTTCCCTCCAAGCGTTCACACACACACACCCGCGTGGACTCCGCACACAACGTCACTGGGAGGGGCTGCGTCTGGTAGCCCAGGTCACAGGGTCCAGAGGGTTAATTTGATTCCTCTTCGTCTAAAAACAGAAGGGAGCTCTGACCACAAAGCCAATATGCAGTGGTCTGATGCTATTCTAACGATGATAGTTGTGAGGCTCCTCGGACTCGGGCGTCACCGCCAGGCCACGGGGACAGGCTGCAGGCGAGCTTGGCTTGGTTCAGTGTCCAGGACAGGCATCTTCAAGGTGCGCCCTTGGGTTTGTCTGCCCTTATTTCCTAGGGTCCCTCACGTGAACCCTGGCTGCATAACCCTGACCTGCTGTGGAGACCGAGGGGATTTCGTCAATAAATCTCATCATACATGAATACCTGAGGATGGCCCAGCAGACCAGCTGAAGAGCAAGTTCTGAATTCCAAAGACATGCTTCCTGAGTCTATAATTACAGAGATGATGGTGAAGTCACAGGCTTCTGGGGAGCAGGGAGAAACTTAAGTAAAAGAGTATGCTCCTGGTTATAAAACAAGGCTGACTACAGCTGTGCAATCTCAATTTGGAAGATAAAACAAAATACACTTTATAAAAGCACAGTTTCCTGGCTTCATATTTGGCATGTCCAGAGAAACAAATTTATAGTAGAACAATCACAGATATTCAGAGAGAGCAGACCATTCAAACACGGCTGCTCTAACTGCACCGGCCAGTGATGACATTTATTAAGCAAACCCATTACACTGCACGGGTACTACGTAACACACTGTACGAACCACGCGCACACAGAGACAGAGGTCAGACTCCAGACCCCAGCAGATCCATAAAAAGGGAGAGCAGTTTAGTGTTCGCTGGTTGCCTAGAATTAGGGGGGGGCAAAAGGGTCTCACAGGGACTCCCCTGGGGGCGCAAACGGTAAAGCGTCTGCCTGTAATGCGAGATACCCAGGTTCAATCCCTGGGTTGGGAAGATCTCCTGGAGAAGGCGAGGGCAACCCAATCCAGCACTCTTGCCTGGAGAATCCCACGGAGGGTGGAACCTGGTGGGCTGCCGTCCACGGGGTGGCAAAGAGCCGGACTCCACTGAGTGACGTCATTCACTCACTCATTAAGCAACATGGTGTAAGGTTTCCCTGGAGCAGCATGAAGGTGTTCTAAAGTTAAGGTTGGCAGATGCATACCTCTCTATATAAATTAAAACCCATTGAATTGTGCACCCTAAACATGTGACCATTATAGTGTATAAATTATATCTCAAAAAGGCTGGTTCTAGTCACTAAAAAATCTAGACATCAACAGTTCAGTATATAATTTGAAAGAGAAACAAATAAATACAAACTTGCAATCTAAAATGCACCAAATTTGTCAAAGCTTCTATGAAATCTTCTCCATTGACTGAGCAAATATATTATACTCTATACTTAAAGATAAGATGTATTGAGCTAAACGATTTACGGAAAAGACTTGCTGATGAGGAAAGATGAGTACACCAAGCTTCTGATAGCATATTACAAGCCAAAATATAGAGGATATTCTGAGAAAAGTGAAAGATTCCAATCACAGCGCCGGTACTTCTTCAACATTTTGGCCATGTCTTTTAATATTTCTGGCTTTTTTCAGCCCTTACACTGTTATAAAATATTTCTAAAGGGTTGAAAAATGAAAATGAAATGAAAGTTGCTCAGTGATGTCCAACTCTTTGCTACCCCATGGACTGTCCATGGAATTCTCCAGGCCAGACTACTGGAGTGGGTAGCTGTTCCCTTCTCCGGGGGCCTTCCCAACCCAGGGATCAAACCCAGGCCTCTCGCATTTCAGGAGGATTCTTTACCTGCTGAGTCACAAGGGAAGCGAGCACTAAAATAATATATCAATATTGTGTTCTGGAAAAATGTTTTACGTCTTGGGGCTTCCCTGGCAGGGCCGTGGTTAAGCCTCCTGCAGTCACTGCAGAGGAACTAAACGTGGACAGGAGCCGAGACTCCGCATGCTGGGTGGCATGGCCAAAATATAGACTCTGAAATGTACATACTTCAAAGCTCACATCTGAAAATCTCACCTTATGAAATCTAATCCTTTAATGACTGAAATGCTTAGTCATCACTGTAATGTCAATATACAGATGGATGGTGTTGAGTGCACACCGAGACTGTGCTTTATTCCGTTTGTTACCGTGTTGTGGTGCTAAGCAATGGTATTGGCCAGGGACTCAGGAAACAAACAGCACATTCACAGTGGGATGTGCGGAGGAAGGTCCAAAGGCTGCCCACAAAGCTGCTGGTCGGTATGGAAGAACCACAAAGGACAGTGCAGTAGCAAGTAGAAAGAAAGCTTACCAGCCCACAAGAACAGAGGTTATTAAAGGAGGCCTCTCCCAGTCAAGGGACACACGCAGCCTGGGCCAGTCCTGCAGGGACTGCCGCTGACCGGACCTGACTGGAGTTCATCGCCATCTGAGGCAGAGGCGGGCATGCAGAGTGATGAAGAAGATCCGGAACGCAATCGGAAGGCGTCCAGCACAGCCAGCCGGGCTTCCAGCTCCGGTACCACCTCATCCTTTATCCAGACGCACAGTGTGCCAGCTATGGAAAAGCGGGGCAGTTTTAAAAATGGTAGAGACCTAGTAGATGCTGAGGAGATCAAGAAAAGATGGAAAAAATACGTGGGAAGAACTGGATAAAAAATATCTTAATGAACCAAATCACTATGATGGCATGGTCAGTCACCCAGAGCCAGACATTCTGGAGTGTGAAGTCAAGCGGGCCTTAAGAAGCACTGCTGTTAATAAAGCCAGTGGATGCGATGAAATTCCAGCAGAACTACTCAAATCCCTAAAGGAGGAGGCCATCAAGGTTCTGCATTCATTATGTCAGCAAATCTGAACACTCAGCATTGGCCATAGGACTAGAAAAAGTCAGTCCTCATCCCAGTTCCTAAGAAGGGCAGAACCAAAGTTTGTGTTAAGCATCGGACAGTTGCACTCCTCTCCCATGCTGGTAGGGTCATGCCTAGAATCTTGCATATTAGTCTTCAGCATTATGCGGACCAAGAACTTCCAGATGTCCAAGCTGGGTTTAGAAAAGGAAGAGGAACTAGAGATCAAACTGCCAACATTCGCTAGATTATAGAGAAAGCAAGGGAATTTCAGGAAAACATCTATCTCTGTTTCATCAACTATGCTAAAGCCTTTGACTGTGTGGCCATGACAAACTGCAGAAAGCTCTTCAAGAGATGGGAGTGCCAGACCATCCTACCTGTCTCCCAAGAAATCTGCATGCGGGTCAAGAAGCTACAGCTAGAACCCTGTATGGACAAACTGATTGGTTCAAAATAGGGAAAGGAGTGCGACAGGGCTGTCTGCGGTCACCCTATTTGTTTAATCTATATGCTAAGCACATCATGAGAAATGTCGGGCTGGATGAGTTACAGGCTGGCATAAAGATAGGCAGGAGACCCAACAACAACCTCAGATATGCGGGTGATAACACTCTAATGGCAGAAAGCAAAGAGGAACTAAAGAGCCTCTCGATGAGGGTGAAGGAGGAGAGTGAAAGAGATGGCTTAAGACTAAATATAAAAATCTAAGATCATGGCACCCAGCCCCATTACTGCATGGCAAATAGAAGGGGAAAAGGGGGAAATAGTGACAGACGTCCTCTTCTTGGGCTCCAAATTCACTGCAGACGGTGACTGCAGCCATGAAGTCAGAAGGCGATTGCTTCCTGGCAAGAAAGGGATGACAAACCTAGACAGTATGTTGAAAAGTAGAGACATTATTCTGCCAACAAAGGTCTACATAGTCAAGGCTACAGTCTTCCCAGTGGTCAACTATGGTTGTGAAAGCTGGGCCATAAAGAAGGCAGAGCACCAAAGAATTGATGCCTTTGAACTGTGGTCCAGGGAAAGACTCCTGAGGGACCCTTGGACAGCAAGGAGATCCAACCAGTCCATCTTAAGGGAGATCCGCCCTGAATACTCACTGGAAGGACAGATGCTGAAGCTCCAGTATTTTGGTCATCTGACGCAAACAGACAACTCATTGGAAATGTCCCTGAGGCTAGGAAAGATGGAGGGCAGCAGAAGAGGGCATCAGAGGATGAAATGGCTGGACAGCATCACCAATGCAATGAATTTGAACTTGGGCAAACTCCGGAGATGGTGAGGGACAGGGAGGCCTGGCATGCTACAGTCCATGGGGTCACAAAGAGCTGGACACGACTGGGCAACTGAACAACAACAACAACTACCTTATCCTTTATCCAGATACAAAGTGTGTCAGCTATGGAAAAGTGGGATGGTCCTGCAAAAGTTAAGAACAGAGCTCCCGTACGATCCAGCAATTTCACTTCTGGTTTTATAGCTGAAGGAATTGAAATCAGTTATCTCAAAGGGATATCTGCACACCCATGTTCATTGAAGTATTATTCATAACATCCAAGATATGAAAATAACATAAATGTCCTTTTATCGATGAATGGATAAGGAAATTCCATAATAAAGAAAATTAAGACCTTAAAAAAAAAGTCTACCTCAACATGGGTAAAGCCGAAGAGCACTAGCTAAGTAAAATAAGCTACACAGAGAGAAAGAAGTACCACGTGGCATTGCCTCTATGTGGACTCTTAAAAAACAACCCAAAAAAATGAGGTCAAAGGGTATGAATTTCCCATTATAGGAAGAATAAGTTCTGGGGTCCTAATATGCACGATGACTATACTTAATAATATTTATATACTTGAAAATTGCTAAGAGTAGGTATTAAACATTCTCACCACACATAATAAAGGAATTAATTATGCAAAGTGATAGATGTGTTAATTACCTGGATTTTGGTAATCAATCAATGTATATGCATATTGGGTCACCACATTGAGAATTTAAATATACATATAAATACTTGTCAATTATTCCTTAGTGAAGTTTAAATTTTTAAAAAGTAAGTAAGCCAGAAAGAAAAACACCAATACAGTATACTAACACATATATATGGAATTTAGAAAGATGGCAATGACGACCCTGTATGCAAGACAGGAAAAAAGATGCAGCTGTGTATAATGGACTTTTGGACTCAGAGGGAGAGGGAGAGGGTGGGATGATATGGGAGAATGGCATTCTATCATGTATACTATCATGTAAGAATTGAATCGCTAGTCTATGTCTGACGCAGGATACAGCATGCTTGGGGCTGGTGCATGGGGATGACCCACAGAGATGTTATGGGGAGGGAGGTGGGAGGGGGGTTCATGTTTGGGAACACATGTAAGAATAAAGATTTTAAAAATAAAAAAATAAAAAACTTAATACTAAAAAAAAAAAGTTTTCTTAAAAGGGTAACGTGTCCCCAGTATAGAGGTCACACAATCTCTCACTAGTTAATGCATTAGCACAGTCAATTTAATCAGCTCTCACATCACCATGAGAAAGAAGAGAAAAACTTTGAAGAAAAATTATAGAATGAATCATAACTTCCGCAGCTAGCCATCAGAATCATCTGCCACCCTGTCCCGCACTCCTGATGTCTCCACCAATCGTCTGCCACCCTGTCCCGCGCTCCTAACGTCTCCACCAATTGTCTGCCACCCTGTCCCACGCTCCTAACGTCTCCACCGAGACCTCAGCTAGACAAATCCTCCAAGCAGTGCGGTCCAGACCTTCTCCAAAATTTAAGACTTCAGTGATCTAATCTTAACTGCATTTCTATAGTTTTCCATAGACCAGGACTACTGAGCACAGCCTATTCAGTACACGTAAGAAATCCTCTACTAAATCCTCCAGCCCCCTGCCACTGCTCCCGCTGCGTAGCATAAATCATGTTCCTTCCTGGTAACTGGGGTGATCCCCCCATACAAAACAGTGACCCCCTTCTCTGCCACAAGGAGCCCAAAATGACCAGAGTGCCAAGCAGAGTAATGACTGCCCTCTGACACAGTAACTCCTCCTTTTATCCCCAAGTCCTCCCACACCACCAAAGCCAAAACTGTAGATACGAGAAGCAACTGCTTCCCAGGTGGGCTGTGAAGTGGGACAGTGAGAGGGGCCACTCCCGCTCTTGTACCGGAAGGCACGGACCCTGGCTAGCAGAGACATGCATATATATGATTGACCAGCTCAGAGAAGTGTTTGTTCAGGACATCCCACATCCTGCCACGCAACACCTCGGTCTCCCAAGCTGTCTTCTAAGCCGGACACAGAACCCAGCGGGCGGAAGTCTTTCCCAGCTGGCTGCTGAGCCACACTTCCCAGCGAGGAAACACACGCCAAGGCCGCGGGGGGACCCGCGTTTTCACACGGGTGCTGTGAGCCGCTCCCCCTGGCCGGAGGGGCCGCCGTGCCGGGAACCATGGGGCTGAAGAGGACGCTCCGCGGACACACGCGCAGGAGGCGAGCATTTCTGGGGTGGGGCCCGCAGCCCTGCGGGCACTGGGCTCCGCCTCCCTCTCTGGAGACTGTCTGCACAGCCAGCGCCGCGCCAGCCTGCTCACCGGCCCTCCACGGACACCGGAGCCCTATCGGGAGCTGGTCGGCACTGTCGGCGGTTCGCAGTTAGGAGTGGCAGTGGCCGCCGGAGCGAAAGGCCACGCGCGTGAAACCACGGAGCGCTTCGTCCCTGCTACTCTGGATGCTTTGCAGTTGGACTCACTGGACCAGAAGCAAGTGAGTTGGGGGAAACTGCATCCACAGGAAAGGGCGTCTTCATTTCCGCATTGAGTGTCCTCTGACAGCTATACGTGGAAAAACGAGTGTCTCACACGCCGTACCCACCCTTAGGGATCCACGCATATGCCTCACTTTCAGTCACACTTAAAACCGGCTGTTCAACTTTGTTATTTCCAAGTCCCCAACCAGTCGGCCAGCCCTTTAGCTACTGCCCCGAGTCGCTGTGGGTCTGACTTTCCACACCACATATACGACCAGATGGTCTATGAAGAGCTCTGCTCACATGGAGGACTCCTGTTAACCAGCGTTTTCATCCTGAGTAGACAGCAGAGCAGCAGGCAGCCTGTTCTGGCTGTGCCGACACACCACCCAGAAGACCTGCGGGCTGGGCTGGGGCCTCTTCTCCTCCACCCGTGAGTCAGGAAACCAATACGGAAGTTTCATTTCCCATTACTAAGCATACAGAGTACATCATGAGAAACGCTGGACTGGAAGAAACACAAGCTGGAATCAAGATTGCCGGGAGAAATATCAATAACCTCAGATACGCAGATGACACCACCCTTATGGCAGAAAGTGAAGAGGAACTCAAAAGCCTCTTGGTGAAAGTGAAAGAGGAGAGTGAAACAGTTGGCTTAAAGCTCAACATTCAGAAAACGAAGATCATGGCATCCGGTCCCATCACTTCATGGGAAATAGATGGGGAAACAGTGGAAACAGTGTCAGACTTTATTTTGGGGGGCTCCAAAATCACCACAGATGGTGACTGCAGCCATGAAATTAAAAGACGCTTACTCCTTGGAAGAAAAGTGATGACCAACCTAGATAGCATATTCAAAAGCAGAGACATTACTTTGCCGACTAAGGTCCGTCTAGTCAAGGCTATGGTTTTTCCTGTGGTCATGTACGGATGTGAGAGTTGGACTGTGAAGAAGGCTGAGCACCGACGAACTGATGCTTTTGAGCTGTGGTGTTGGAGAAGACTCTTGAGAGTCCCTTGGACTGCAAGGAGATCCAGCCAGTCCATTCTGAAGGAGATCAGCCCTGGGATTTCTTTGGAAGGAATGATGCTGAAGCTGAAACTCCAGTACTCTGGCCATCTCATGCGAAGAATTGACTCATTGGAAAAGACTCTGATGCTGGGAGGGATTGGGGGCAGGAGGAGAAGGGGACGACCGAGGATGAGATGGCTGGATGGCATCACGGACTTGATGGACATGAGTCTGAGTGAACTCCGGGAGATGGTGATGGACAGGGAGGCCTGGCGTGCTGCGATTCATGGGGTTGCAAAGAGTCGGACACAACTGAGCGACTGAACTGAACTGAAGCATACTATTGGAAATGAGACTTCCATATAAGCATACTCTAGGGGCTTCCCAGGTGGTGCTAATGGTACAGAACCCACCTGTCAAGGCAGGAATCAGAAAAAACGTGAGTTCAATCCCTGGGTCGGGAAGATCCCCTGGAGGAGGAAATGGCAACCCACTCCAGTGTGCTTGCCAGGAGAATTCCATGGACAGAGGATCTTGGCAGGCCCATGGAGTCACAAAGAGTCGGACATGACTGAAGTGACTTAGCAAATTTTACAACTGGGGGATAAAAGACCCTGATGCTGGGAAAGATAGAAGGCGGGAGGAGAAGGGGATGACAGAGGATGAGATGGTTGGATGGCATCACCGACTCAATGGACATGTGTTGAGTAAACTCGAAGAGATGGTGGAGGAGGGGGAAGCCTGGCGTGTGGCAGTCCATGGGGTGGCAAAGAGTCGGACAAGACTTAGGGACCGAACAACATGGGTTTGTGTTCTTACTGGACACACCTTGAGACAGACATTCTCCAGGACTCCGTATGATCTGAGCTCTATAAGGTCTCAATGACTAGTGAACAACAGTATTATTTTAATGTTCTGGGGATCATTTTAAGTTCAGAGCTGGCACGCAATAAACCCCAGAAAAGCTGAGTTCCATTCTCTCCCATGCACGGTCACCCTGGTAAATGACTTCTGGGGGAGCTGGAGAATGCACGTGGGTTTGTTGCACAGTCACTCCTCAGAGGCCTTCCCTCCCCTTAACTCAAGGGAACCTGGGGCTGTGCCCTGTAAGCAAACGGATAGATCCCACTTACAGCAATCCAATATTGTTTTCAACCCAGCCAAACTAAAATTTGTGCTTGCCCATGTATTTCAAGAAGGATTTTATTAGGCTGCCACCTATTGCATTTCTGAGGAGCCACTGCCAGCAATTCCTGCAGGTCAGACATCTTCTAACAACCATTGTAAACATGATTTTAATTGTAGTCATTGCATCACCACCTGCTCTCTACAACTCCAGGTGATATTATTCCTGTTGAGACAAAAAAATATTTTCACTGAAGTTTCCCTATGTTATTATACATGGAATACAGAGAGTTAGCAACTCCCAGGCCTTCAAGGATGGTGTGTGCCCCACACCAGTGATTTCCTAATGCCTCAGTGAAGAGGGTGCCTGCCACGTCACTGCAGAGTGTGTGACTGGGAGAGGCTGAGCAGGTCACACAAGAAATCCATTCCAACATCCCCACTTCCTTCAGCTTCAGACTCCTACGTCTTCGGAACGCTGGAAAGAGGAGAGCTAGCATTTCACCTTTCTCACTGTAAGCCAACCTTGGGGACAGCTTCAGATCAGCCAGTTCATTAAACTAGACATGTCTGGACCCTAGTGTTGTAACCAAAACATTAGATTCTGAATTCCAAATGAGCACACTCAATTCCATGAATTCAGTCTTCTCTGGTTATATTTCAGCAGAGTTGCTCAAACACCTGAAAAATCCATTCCTTGCTTGCTCTCCAAGTTTACTTCCCAGGCTACCAATGACAGACAATGACAGGGTCATTTGTTCTTTTTCTGGAAGTATACTTCTTTTTAATGTAACTTTTAGATTTCGATTTAACTTTAAAAAAATGGATAAGTCTACATGAATGGCATAAAGAATTCTAATGTAACTTTCAACCATAATCAACAAGTGCTAACCTTTCATGTTATTTATGATTTTGTTTTTGTCTGTGAACACATCCTTGTACATTTTTTTTCTGAATCATTTGCCCTTTGAGCAGAAATTGCACAAGCCATACATGTTACCTCAAAGTACTTCAATATGCGATTTTCAAGACCAAGGACATTCTCTTACATAAGCGCCTTGTAATAATTAAAGTTGGGAAATCTAATTTGGATACAATATTGTCATATAATTCACTATCTGTATTTGAGATTGCCACTTATCCCAATAATGTCCTCTACAGGTAGTTTTTCCTCAGATAATGAAATATATTTATTGTTCATATGCAAACTTTTGTTTACTTTCACAGTAAGAGCACTTATAAACTACTCTTCTAAAATGTCAAGTGCCTGGTGAGTACTGACGGCTACAGATGCAGCGTTACCTAGCAGAGCTCGAGCAATTGCTGGGTGTGGAAAGCTGAGGTTTCGCTTCCTTTCAGCCCTCAGCCCTCACGATTCTGCAGTTTTCCCGTGAGGTTGACCATTTTAGATAACTCACACAAGGGGAACCGTGCAACGTCCGCCCTTCAGTGACCAGCTTGCTTCACCACATGCGGTGTCTTCCACGGCCATGCCTGCTGTACAGCTCTTTCACCTCCTTGCGGTTTTATTCGTAAGGATCTTATTCTTTTTGGTGCGACTGTAGATGAGGCTGCTTTCTTCATCTCTCTGTGGACAGCTCATCGTTAGAGAAGTTCAGGGAAATACGGAAGTAGAAGCTTCCCAGCCTCGTTCCTGCCTGATCCCTTTCAGCTCCTCAGGGTCTTGCCTGTCTCCACCAGTCCCCTCTGTGAATGCTAGGGCCGTGTGTGATCAGCCTGGCAGCTGTCCAGCCCTGACAGGCAGAGACGCAGCAGCCAACGCCGACTTCCACCAAGAAGGGGCCAGGACGCGGGACCTCACTCTCCTCCTGCCTCGGGTCGCCAGCGGCGACACCCCTCTGCCGAAACACGGGCAGGAGGCAGACGACAGGAAGCCTGCTGCCGTCATTCACTCAGGCCAGCCTCGTGGACTGGGCAGAGGGGAGAGGGTCAGAGATGGTCTGAAACTGGAAAGCATGGATGTCCACGCAGCCCCAGAGCCCAACTCACCCAACTCCCCCAAGCTGAGGATTCTGAAAAATAACCTCCGGGAGGTTAGAGAACTAGGCTCGGAAATGAAAGGGGATCACGGCCAGAGATACACAATGGAGTGACAACCCAGTGAGATGAGCCCCGTCACTGCTTCAAACCCAGATTCTAGAGAGGGCCCAGGGGAGAGGGAAGCGGCCACCACTCCAGGGTCCTTCCTGGGAAATCCCCGGACAGGAGAGCCTGGTGGGTCAAGTCCATGGAGTCGCAAGGGTCAGACACGACCCAGCAGCCAAACAACAGAGGTTTAGCATGTGCCAAATTTAGTTACGAGGACAGACAGGACCTCTAATTCAGTTCAGTTCGGTCGCTCAGTTGTGACCGACTCTTTGTGACCCCATGAATTGCAGCACACCAGGCCTCCCTGTCCATCACCAACTCCCGGAGTTCACTCAGACTCACGTCCATCAAGTCTGTGATGCCATCCAGCCATCTCATCCTCGGTCGTCCCCTTCTCCTGCTGCCCCCAATCCCTCCCAGCATCAGGGTCTTTTCTAATGAGTCAGCTCTTCCTATCAGGTGGCCAAAGTATTGGAGTTTCAGCTTTAGCATCATTCCTTCCAAAGAAATCCCAGGGTTGATCTCCTTCAGAATGGACTGGTTGGATCTCCTTGCAGTCCAAGGGACTCTCAAGAGTCTTCTCCAACACCACAGTTCAAAAGCATCAATTCTTCGGTGCTCAGCCTTCTTCACAGTCCAACTCTCACATCCATACATGACCACAGGAAAAACCATAGCCTTGACTAGACGACCTTTGTTGGCAAAGTAATGTCTCTGCTTTTTAATATGCTGTCTAGTGAACTCCGGGAGTTGGTGATGGACAGGGAGGCCTGGCATGCTGCGATTTATGGGGTCGCAAAGAGTCAGACACGACTGAGCAACTGAACTGAACTGAACTGAGGTTGGTCATAGCTTTTCTTCCAAGGAGCAAGTGTCTTTTAATTTCATGGCTGCAGTCACCACATGCCAAATTTAGTTAAGAGGACAGACAGGACCTCTAATTCAGTGCCGTCAGCTCCTACTCAACGGGTGAGAAACGGTGCCCCAATGGAAAGCAGGAAAAGCGTGTGGGCTGCCTGCAAACAGCTCGTGCTGCATCAGACGTGGAGGGGTCCCCTGCAGGGGCTGAGCCTGGCTGCCCACCAGGGAAGGCCTGCTGTGGCAGGGTAGCTGCTGCGGCCGCCCCAGCGCATGGACATGCAAGCGTCACCGGAACGTCACCCTTCCCACACCAGACACCTGGGGCCCTCCAGCAAACTCACACGTGTTTCTCGCTTGCCCCTCAGATCATGTCCATTGAAGAAGGTGACACGTCATTCCCACTCAACCACACTGGTTGTGAGGCAGGGTCCACAGTGGTTCATTCTTACATCCCCCATACCCAGCTTAATGCCTCAAGCATGCAGCTCAGTAAATACCAATTGAACAGGTGAGTAAATGAATGAAAAAAGCCACCTCTTGAACCATCCAGAAAACACTAAGCTTGATGTAGTTTGAAAGGCAAGTACATTTTATGACGACCTCCCATCCTTCACTCATGATATACATGCTATTCTTTCAAAGTGAGAACTTGCTTAGAAATAACTCAGTCTGGAAAATAAGGAAAAGAAGGTGTCAGTGTTCCATAGCAGCGGGGACTCTGACTGGCACGGCCATTCCGTTTCTAGGCGTCTCTGGGAACTAAGGGAAAACCCTCGTACACACTTCCTCCCCTCTTCGCATCTCTCTGTAATTTCTCAAAGGAGCAGAAACTCTTTGATACTTTTCTTCTGTTAAGAAAATCACTGTGAGTCTCATATGAGTCTCAAATCAGCATTTATATTTTTTTAAAATAGATTTGGCTGATTTGAAAACATGTTAGAATTAGCTACAGTTAAGATTCAACTCATGACCGACGGCATCTTCTGGTTGAATTTTAAGTGACCAGAGTTTTAAAACAGTCTTTCAATGGGGCAAAATCAGCTTTATTCCCATGCTAAATCACTTAACCACTGCAAGATCTCAAAATTTTTAAAGCTAAAAAGGAAAAGCGAGTGCACGGGTGACATACGAAACAACTTCACGGAGTTTAAGACGCATCACGCTGACTGCTGCTCACACACACGCCGCGCCCTTCGGTGTCTTGCCATCGTGCACCTTTTGCTATGGTATGACACTTTGTATGTACACACGTTAGCTGTGCCATTGGTATCTTAAAGGAGGCCTTACCTAACCAAAATGGTAAGATTCTAATACACATACGAGCACAAGCCTTGAAGAGTCTTAAAAGGAGAACACAGGGCAATAGGCCATTTGAATCACTAATAACAGTAAAAAATAAAATTTTAACAGTAAGACAATATTTTGGCTAGTAGGCAAAGAATTTTGTAAAAGAAAAAAATAATTGCTAATACTGGCAATTATTGCTAATATTGGCAAAGATTCAATAAAGCAGGGACTCTCCTCACTTCTGGAAGCACTGCAGATTACAGTTTGACATTAGGCATCAAGTGACTTAAAATATTAATATCCTCTGACTGATTTAATCTCGCTTTGAAGATCCAGCCTAAGAAATGATTCCAAATGCCCATGATACAGTTTGCAAGCAGCTATTCATTTTGCCGAGATGCTCCTCAATTAAAATTATATAAAAGGCCAAGATGGTTGACATAGCTTCCGTGCGGGTCGCCTCCTTGCTGACACTCCCTCTCTCTTCTCAAGTTCTCTGTGTCTCCTGTTCCTTGTTCCTTGGCTGTTCCCCCATCTCCTAAGCTCTAGACCAGGAGGGGTATCAGGCTGGGAAGAGAAGAGACTCGGCCAGCTTCTCTGAAATTACACTCAGCCCGCTAATACCACGACAGCTACTCTGTCTACTTAACTCCAAGTCTTGCTCATTTGGGACCTTGCCAGGCCCACACTTGCCACAGAGGAAGAAAAGGGGTCACGGCTGGAGACCGGGAAGGAAGGGATAAAGCAGACTCGGGGGCGGGGGAAGCAATCGGTTACACACAAGCCCGGAACATAAGTTCACCCGGAGTATTAGAACCGTGCCCACTGGCATCTGACTGCCTTGTCCACTCATGCAGACCATCATTTCCAAAGTCACATTCACAACTGGGCATACGTGAGCTGCCTTTGGCATTCTTTGTCCCTACAAAGGTTTGAGAAGATTGCAAAAAGTATGATGTTGTCTGAGGATGGCCTTTGGGTTTGAACAAAAAGGCAGAAAGGCAGTGCTTTGTAGAAGTGAAGAAAAAGTAAAACTTTATTCTTAGAGCCAGAAGCTTAGCATTCACTATGGGGAGGCCCTGCTAGAAACAGCGGTGGTGATGATACCATCTGGCACGTGTCTACACAGACCTACACCTGGTCTTTGCAGGGTGCAGGTCAGGGCTAGCAGCTCAGTGCTAGAGAGAGGCCCCCAGCTCACAGGGCACCCCCTTCCACTCTCCCACTCATCACACGGCAAAGGACGAAGAAGCAGACCCGGGGCACGGGACCCAGAGGTCTAAGCCCCATCCACACACCCCTGAAGCAGCTGTGCCTTGTCTCCAGACCTAGAGAGGCCCGGTAAAAGTGCACACGACATCGTTGGCGGTGGCTTTGGGGCCAATCGGCATCAGGTTGTCGGTAACTCTATCGTTAGAGGAGAGTGGGTTTAAGTGGACACGTCCCCTTGGCCCCGTGCACCCTCCTCTCCCTATGGGGAGTGACGCAGGCAGAACACTGCAGGGGTTTCCACTAAAACCCTGGAGCTCAGGCAGGAGTCGCAGCAGCCAGCGCCTCTCAGTCCAAAGGCTTGGGCCCAGCGTATCCTCACTCAGTCTGAGTGTGGAAGGAAAGGAGCCGAAACGTCCCTACGTTTATCTCGATGACCCAAAGGTGCACGTCTCCCCTTCCTCTGATGGTGATGACAATACATTTGCAAGTTATTAACACGGTAGTCAGTATCCCAACTGGGTTTGATCATGAAGATTTTGTTGGCGTTTCTCACATATGAAAATGAGATTATCATCCTACCTATAAATAACAGGCCAGGCTGATGACAGGAGAGAAGGAATCACCGCCCTTAGCTCACGTACCAGAAAGTCATCAAGAGGAACGGCAGGTAGGAGCGCCCGTTTTCAACGCCGTTAGTCTGTTATAAATAGCTATCTAAATGGGAGACATTACTGCTATGTGGAAATCACGGGCACATTTTTTCTGAGTTCAGAGGACCCCATACTTCATAGTACAACCAGGGAAAACATCAGTATTCACATCTAGAAAATATGCTGAGAAAGACCAAATATACATCCCTTTGATATAGAGGTATATTCCCCTGCCCTCAATAAATGTGTTAAATCGCTCCACTGGGAGGCCTGCCAGTTCCCAGATAGCCTGGACGTGTCTGACGCTCCTGGACCACAGATGTCTCCAACTCTGTTCCGGCTTTCTCACACAAGCAGAGCAGCGGTATGACAAAGACTTAAAGACGCATCATTCTTGTACTGTCGTGAGGGGTCACCGACACACAGGAAGCGCACGGTGGTCAGCCTGGATCAACGGTTCAGACCATCTTTCTCTTGATAACTGGCCTCTTACTTTATTTCTTAATAAGGATCAATAATGCCCAGTCATTTTAAAAAATATTATCAGCCACGACTACTCTATTACTGAACCAAGTTTTACACCTAACGGTGCCCTGGAGACAGAGCCTTTCCCAGCCAGCCCAGGCCTCTGTGCCCCTAATCCGTCAGGCAGCCCTGCACGTGGAGTTCAAACGTGGGGCTGGATTCCCACGTGCCGTTCTGTTTCCACGCGGGAAGGACGCGGCCATGGCGGAATTTGCACAGCGGTCACCCGGCCGCTGCAGGGGCCTGAGAAACGTAATCTGGGAGCAATGCGTGTCGGCCCTGTGAGTTCCCTGGGGCCAGGTGCTACATGAATACAAGGTATTCGAGTCCCGTGCCCTGTGGGGGTGGATGGTGCTTTGATACATCCCCGTTTGGCTGCCCTGTGCCAGGCGTCTGCACAAAAGCACGAGGCAATCAGCGGCTATCTCTGGCTGCGTAAACTCCAGTGAGAGACAGTCTTACCTGTATTGCAAGACACCTTCCATGGAAGCTGTGATTCTCTCCATCTCTTATTAATTTCCTTTCACACAACTGAAAATACGCAGCTCCAACTGTCTCTTTTTATTAAACAGATCCTGATAGGCGTCAAATGACCCATAAACTCTCTTCTGTGCTTTTTCTGAATAAATGAACATTTAGAAAGAATAAACAATTGCGGTCAGATTTTTCTGTAGATCTGATCTCATTAGTTCAAAAGACGATTCTTGACTGTGTTCGCTTTCCATTCTGGAACGTTAAGAGATCTCCTTACGGACAGAATATAGAAAGCAGAGCCTCTGTCTATGGAGAATCACAGCCCTCACCAACACAGCAGCTAGAGGACAGGGGCCTATTGAATCTGCCATTACAGAAAGACCATATACAACAACACACAGACTCTCTTCTGTAAGTGAGATTTCAGGTGACAGTGGGACACAACAGAGTTATTTTTATGTATCTATTCATCTTAGAGCCTTGTGAACTTTTAAGGGACAAATGCCCTGGCTTATCATGTTTGCAGAAATCTCTAAACCGGTCTTTTAACCCTCACTGACTAGCGGCCACAGAAACAGCTTCAGTCCCCCACCGTCTTCATCAGACACCTTGGCGAGGGAAGAGAGGGTGCGTGAACGCCATATCCAGCCTTCCGTAACTACGCGACGTAGAGCCGGCCGTGGGGCCAGAATGACAGCAATCTATCAGACGAAGGGAAAGGCAGGAATGCGAGCCCTAGCAAGCTCGGTCCTGCACCCCTTTATCCTTTCTGCCTCGCATCCACGGGTGAGCAAGCATGCTTTTAACTACGGGCACATGTCCAGTCTGGAGACTAGAATGCAAGGAAAGTCTTACCTTAAACTAGAACTTTAGGAAAAGTTAGTTACTCAGTCAGCTGATAGCAGAGTTAGAAGTCACTCTAATTCAAAGGTCAGTGTGAACATGTGAACCCAGAGACTCTCAACATCAGTAGCCGGATAGTCCCACTGACAAGAAGAGGAAGAAATACGGGCATTAACACGACAGAGAACGTCCAGGGAAGCATTCTGGAAGCACGCCAGGAGGTTTAGTGATGGCAGGTTTTTTTCCTTTGGACCCTGTAGTAACCCCCATATAAATGCGTCCTTCCAAAAGTCCCCTTAATTTAAAATGTTAGTCCCCACCAGACAGCAAAGCTTTGAGCTGAAATCTAATTACCTACACCTTCCTTTAAATGAATGGATTTCATACCAAATGGCTGCAGTAGCAGATGCAACATGACAGAAAGCTACATTTCCCAGAATGCTGTCCTGACGAAAAGTTCAATGCTCCCTCTTTAATCAGAAAGCTGACCCATCGGATGAATGTGTTAGCTTTCAACATGACCCTGCATTGATTAAATTTTGCCCAAACTCACAGAATTAAATGGAAAGGAAAGGAAGACTAGATTGGCTTTAAACTTTGTTTTCAGCTGAAGTGACTCATTTGTCAGACTGCTTTGAATAAAAATTTACATGGTATAGTAAATTTATCTGAAATACAGAAGGTTTATTTGTGATCAAAACGGATTTTAGTTCTTGGGTTGCTAGTGGCTTTCATTCATTAGATCAGTCATTTCTATTTGCTGTGCAGTTTATCGGAGAATGCTTGCTAAAAAAAGATAATAACGGTGAAACAGAACTGTTTGAGCATTTAATCACAGACAGTTTCAAGCATTAAAAATATGCCTTACATTTACATGCACATTAGATTCTAAAAATCTTGTATATGCCCAGGGAGAAAAAGACATATATTTCTAACCATTAAAATAGAAGCACAGAAACAGCCCTCAGTGCCAGGTGAAGTAACTGAGCCATTTGAAGATGAAGTGGCTCTTTTGCAATCACATCACCAATTAGCAATCCAAGCAGAGCTAGGATCTAGGCTTCCAGGCGCTGTGCTGAGTCACACAGTCGTGTCCGACGCTTGTGACCCCGTGGACTGTAACCCGCCAGGCTCCTCTGTCCGTGGGATTCTCCAGGCAAGAACACTGGAGTGGGTTGCCCTGCCCTCCTCCTTCTAGATACGAGACTAGGTCAACGGGTTTATCCGCACACTATACATTCAATAAATATTCTTTGAATGAATCAATGCCATGCAATGCTTTTCAAATAAATCGTTGCCCTGCCATTAGGGATTTAAATTTTAGTCCCCTAAATGAAAGAGCAGACATTATTGTCTATACTAAAGATTAGATAGATAGGGAATGAAAAGAGAGGTTCAGGGAAAGAGGAAAAGAGAGTGCGAGAGAAAGAGAACAGGCAGACGGCCTCCCAGTCCCTAAACCGGGGGCACAGATCACGCTTCCCGTTTAGGAAGCATGTTTCCTCTTCAGCGTATTTCTAGGTGCTCAGAGACAAACACGCTACCACTGTCCGTTCACTCGCTCAGTCGTGTCCGACTCTGTGACCCCATGGACTGCAGCACGCCAGGCCTCCCTGTCCGTCACCAACTCCTGGAGTTCACTCAAACTCATGTCCATCAAGTACTGTTGCCATCCAACCATCTCAACCTCTGTCACCCCCTTCTCTTTCTGCCCTCAATCTTTCCCAGCATCAGGGTCTTCTCAAATGAGTCAGCGCTTCACATAAGGTGGCCAAAGTACTGGAGGTTCAGCTTCAATATCAGTCCTTCCAATGAATGTTCAGGACTGATTTCCTTTAGGATGGACTGGTTGGAACTCCTTGCTGTCCAAGGGACTCTCAAGAGTCTTCTCCAACACCACAGTTCAAAAGCATCAATTCTTTGGCACTCAGCTTTCTTTATAGTCCAACTCTCATATCCATACATGACTACTGGAAAAACCACAGCTTTGACTACATGGAACTTTCTTGTCAAAGCAATGTCTCTATTTTTTAATATGCTGTCTAGGTTGGTCATAACTTTCCTTCCAAGGAGCAAGCATCTTTTAATTTCATGGCTGCAATCACCATCTGCAGTGATTTTGGAGCCCAAGAAAATACAATCTCTCACTGTTTCCAGTATTTCCCCATCTATTTGCCATGAAGTGATGGGACCGGATGCCATGATCTTCGTTTTCTGAATGTTGAGCTTTAAGCCAACTTTTTCACTCTCCTCTTTCACTTCCATCAAGAGGCTCTTTAGTTCTTCTTCACTTTCTGCCATAAGGGTGGTGTCATCTGCATATCTGAGGTTATTGATATTTCTCCCGGCAATCTTGATTGCAGTCTGTGCTTCATCCAGCCCAGCGTTTCTCATGATGTACTCTGCATGAAAGTTAAACAAGTAGGGTGACAATATAAAGCCTTGACGTACTCCTTTCCTGATTTGGAACCAGTCTGTTGTTCCATGTCCAGTTCTAACTGTTGCTTCTTGACCCGCATACAGATTTCTCAGGAGGTAGGTCAGGTGGTGTGGTATTCCCATCTCTTGAAGAATTTTTCACAGTTTATTGTGATCCACACAGTCAAAGGCTTTGGCATAGTCAATAAAGCAGAAATAGATGTTTTTCTGGAACTCTCTTGCTTTTTTGATAATCCAATGGATGTTGACAATTTGATCTCTGGTTCCTCTGCCTTTTCTAAAACCAGCTTGAACATCAGGGAGTTCATGGTTCGCATATTGCTGAAGCCTGGCTTGGAGAATTTTAAGCATTACTTTACTAGCATGTGAGATGAGTGCAATTGTGCGGTAGTTTGAGCATTCTTTGGCATTGCCTTTCTTTGGGATTGGAATGAAAACTGACCTTTTCCAGTCCTGTGGCCACTGCTGAGCTTTCCCAATTTGCTCACATATTGAGTGCTGGTACTCCAGGCTGGCTTAATAAATGAATAGCATTTAGCTGAATGCCCATGTAAAATGTTTCCAGTTATCCAACCTTGTCTTCCTGTTGACATGAATCTAAAAGGGGACAGTTGCTTGCGGATATCCTTGCTTCCTTGTGTGAACTGCAGAGGCCGTTCTCCCCCCCGGCCCCGGTATGGGGATATTACACAGGAGCACACCAGGCGTGGACGGGCCCCAGGCTTTTCTCGCGCACAGATCGCCTTTCAGTGGAAGAAGAGGAATCGAGAGTGCCAGCTCAGGGCTTTCGCCCTTCTCTACTCTTCCCTTCCCGCTTCCCATCCTTCCTTCCTCCTTTCTTTTCTTCTCTTGTTTTTAAGCAGCAGATCACATTTTTAAAGCACACTGAAATTATAACAATTAATCATGAAACTCACTACCTATTGAATCCGTGGCATTCCACGTCATTACAGGAAGCCAGACACCACTGGGTTACAAAGAAGTCAATTCTTATACTTAGGGTTTTGAAATTCATAGCAGAGTCATTAGCTTAAATGACGATTTTTCTATTTTAAGAGAAAAGACTTCGAAAGAAAAAAGCATTTACTGAAACGGCAGCTTTGATAAAAATCAGAGCATTAATTTTATACTATATACAGTAAGGTTAGAAAAACAGTGCCAGAATATGTAGATATCATTTTCTGCTCTTAAAAGGAGATGAGTTTCAACCCGCTGGGAGGAGGCGTGGCTAGTCCAGGGGACAACAGTAGAGAGAGTTGCTGGTGGGAGTCTTTACAAAGAAAAGTCTAGAGAGGTTTAGGGGGGTGGTCTCAGAGCCAGAGAGAAATGTACCCCCTTCTCAGACCCCCCTTAGGAGAGGCAAGAAGCCTTACAGAAAAGCCTCCCCCTCCATAGTAGGACCACAACTGTGAACAGAACTTCTGGCAGGGCAGGTGTAGGCAGAGAGCATGTCAGAGTCCCAGCCTGAGGCCCTGTACCCCAGAGGAGTTAGGGAGCAAGAGCAAAGTCTCCAGTGAGCCTCAAAAGGGAACACAAGTAGCTGAGGAAGCGAAGCAAAGTGTGAGTTTGGTTACGACTGGAGCATGCCTCTGCGGACACTGCGAGGCCTCGGGGTTACGGCAGGTCGGGGAGGGCAGCAGATAAACAGTAATGACAAGCGTTGACTGGAGTTCACGCGGAAACCTGCACACAGATGCACACAGCAACCTTACTCACCGCTGCCGGCGCGGAAGCAATCAGGATATCCTCCAGGAGAGGACTAGACAAACACAGACGCGTCCTCCTCTTCGTGACCCTGTGAACCGCGGCCCGCCAGGCTCCTCTGTCCATGGGATTCTCCAGGCCAGAATACTGCAGTGGGTTGCCATGCCCTCCTCCAGGGGAGCTTCCTGACCCAGGGACCAAACCCACACCTCTTATGCCTGCTGCACTGGCAGGCGGGTTCTTCCCCATTCAGTACTAAAAGAACTGAGCTATCGGGCCCTGAAAAGACATGGAGAAGGCTTATAAATGCATATTATTTAGTGAGAGAAGCCGACCTGAAAAGGATACACACTGTGTGACATTCTGGAAAAGGCAAACCTCCAGCGCCAGTGAAAGATGAGCGGCTACAGGGGCTCACGGGGAGGGAGGGGTGACCGGGGGGACACAGAGGGCTTGGTGGGCAGCGGAGACACTCTGCATGACACCGTGGCTCACGGGGAGGGAGGGCCGACCGGGGGGACACAGAGGGCTTGGTGGGCAGCGGAGACCCTCTGCATGACACCGTGGTCATAGGTTCGTGTCACTGTGCGCTGCCCAAACCCAAACAGGCACCAAGAGCAAACCCCAAGCTAAACTGCAGACTCTGGGTGACCAAGCTGTGTCAGTGAGGCTCATTAGGGTTAAGAAATGCTCGCCTCTGGTGGAGGACGCTTCTAAGAGCAGCGGCTATGCGTGCAGAAGGCAGTCGGTGTAAGGAACTCTCTGTCCCCCCTCTCAACTTTGCTGTGAACGACTCTAAACAAACTAAATCTTAAATATTGCCATTTGCAGCAACGTGGAGGGAATCTAGAGAGTGTTACGCTTAGTGAAATAAGTCAGAGAGAGGAAGACAGATTCTATCTGACATCACTCATATGTGGAATCTAAAAATTGGGGGCAGACAAGAGTGCAGGATCAGGATTATCAGGATTATCGCCTGTCAAATTTGTATCTGCTACAACCAGTAAAAATGGTTCGTTGGTGTGACTGGGTCAGAGGTTCAGGCTCACACATGGCAAGGCTCTCAGCCTGGGTGCTGCTGGCATTGTAGGCACACGATTCTCGGTTACGGGAGCTGCCTCTCACACAGCAGAATGCCTAGCAGCACCTAGGTCTCCACCCAGCAGATAGATGCCAGGAGCAAACACTCCTCAGACATAAAACCAAAACGTCCTCTGGGAATGAGGGCGCGGAAACTGCCCCTTGTTGAGAACCTCTCTTCCCGCTGCCCTGAGGAAGAAACCACAGGCCTCCAGGGAGCAGCTTATGAACCACAGATGCAGCCAGTTCCTCATTCACAAATGAGAAGTTGGAGCCAAGGAAAGTAAGTTGACTTTTATTCTGCCTCAGTATAACTTAAAGAGAGAGCTGGTATTGGAAACGCAGATTTCCCTACACCGAGTGCTGTGCTTTGCCTTCCGAGCATCTGAAATGTCTTTAGGAAGCTAGCAGAGAGCCTGACACAGAACAGCTACATCTGTTTCTGCGCTGAGTGAGCCCTCAGGCCCACGCCTTGTCCCGGGACATTGCAGGGCCGGTGAAGAGCAAAGACCTCAACCTCCCAGCAAGCGACACCTGCAGGGGTCACCCTGTACCTTTCAGCGCTGATCCAGTCCTCACCTGCTCACCTGTAAATCAACAGTCAACGCAGAACAGTGTCACCGGCCAATTTTTAACTCAGGGCTGGGAGCCATGCTGTATTTCAGGGCTGTGGAGATGGTAAGCACAGGATGGCACTTTCTATCTCCCAGGGCTTGTGGGTGAAGGGGCTGTTGCAGCAGCTGCGGGTTTCCTTTGTGTGAGGTCCACTCTCCTCTGTGCAGTAGGAAGCCCCCCAACACTCGTTATCTGAACAGCACACCTTGAGCCGTGCTCACATATCCCCATGGCCTGCAACTGCCAGCGTGCTGGCGTATCTCCCCGGCAAACTGCAGGTAGCGCTACGACGGGTAACAGGCTTTTTCTGCTTCTTTTATGCTTTCTATTATGTCTGCCTAGCACAGTCCTGGGCACGAAAGAGCAGATGCTTGGATTTGAAAACTGCTAGCCACGGTTCTACAGAAACGCCTTTCATTTGTTCAGAAGCTGGGTGCCCTCAGGTCCGTAGTCTGTCTGCCGCAAACAGGCCAAAAGCTGCGATTCTGTCTCCTATCCTCATTTATTAACGTGTCTCTGCACGCCACACTATCTGACATCAGAAGCCGGTGGCAACTCTCCAATCTGGGTTTCTAATAGAGATAAATGTTGAGCAGAGGTGGCGAGCTGGCCGACGGCCCGCTGAAGGCAGCCCCGGGCTAAGCGCTCTTTGGCCAATCATTAAAGGCGACACAGCCAGGCACCGGCTGTGCTCGGCACATCCAGGCGACTTGGCCCCGAGCCCGTCTTATCAGTCAGCGTCTCTGTGCCTGTCTCCTTAAGCGCAGGATGGAAATCGGAGTTCCTGCTAATGAGGTCACTATGGATACTAACACACAAAGTTCCCAAACATACCTAGCACACATCAGCTTCTCCATACAGATTAGCTATCATCATCACAAAAGTTGCTGGGGGTACTCATACCATGAAACAGCAGCCTGTCCGCCTTTCCAATAACCATAGAAGCCTTGAAACCATTCAGCCACCAAATAACCAAACACATGGGCTTGACGTATAAATTAAAATGCTAAACTCTTATACATGAAGAAAGTCATAGAAGTATTTATCACTCAAAATATTTAAAAATTATATATTAGCATTCAATGATATGAAAAGACTTTGTTTTTTCTAAATGTCTTTGTTAACATCAGCTTTGCAAGGTCTGGGAAGACACATTTCCATTACAAAATACCTGAAACCAACTCCAGGCCTCCACCACCCCTGACGGCCTGGAGCTCTCTGAGAGGCAGAAAACAGGATGATTTTCTTTCAGATTTGTAGAATGAGATCATGTCTACCCAGAGACAAGACTGTTGCCATTAAAAGCTTATTGAAATATGTGTATCCCCAGGCTTTCTTTTCTCCTGCTAAAGAAAGTTTCGTGGCTTCTCCCTCTTCTCTGCCCTCCAAGCAGACGAATAGGATAGCTCCTACAGAGCTCCAGCAGTGGTTAGAAGGCAGAACTGGCAAAAAAAAATTCAAAGAAAAGAGGTTTTGCATCAAAAATACATATGCCCAGTTTTCTTTAAAGTATTGAATGGCAGCCTAACAAAGAGGGGGAAATGGTTTAGAAGAATTAAAAACTAGCAGCTCGTGTGTGCTGGCCATTGGGGTACGATTCAGCTGGAAGATGAGATTTAATGACGACGAGTTTGGGGGGCAGCAGCAGCCGTTGGTGCAGAGGCCGCTAGAATGAGGAACATTGGGAAGGATTTCTAATGCGCTTCTGTGCACATTACCACACGGCCCCTCTCCTTCCTTCCCAGGCAACGCTTCCTGAGAAGAGCAAACTTGTCATCTTTTTAAATCAACACCTACAAAATAGCCAGGCCACGTAAACCCTTGCATGATGGTTATACCACATATCACGCAGGGATGAGGGAGCAAGTTACAAATGAATGGTGCAAATATCTAGGAGGACAGAGGTAATCAAATTTCAAAGACGGTGGCATTGTGGCTGGTTGTCAAACTGTAGGGAATGAATGAGTCTTTTGGAAATGGTGGCTTGGTTGCTGCCCTGGAGTCGCTGACAAAGTGCAACAGGAATGCTTGGAACCACGAACGGACTGACAGCCTCCACCCAAACCCCAGAGGGGAGTGACCTAAGTCCCCGTGCTCTGTGGCTCGGTTCACGCTCTCATAGGAGGCGGCGGCGGCAGCGGCTGTATCAGCAGACAGAGCCTGGCAGCCCCACGGGCTGCAGCGCAGCTGCTCGCCCCCTGCTCGGAAGTGCAATGCGAATTAATTTGCCAAAACATCCCAGAGTCATCCTTGTACTAAATGATGCATGATTAAACAAACACACACTGGCCAGGCTTGCCCCGGCCACATCTGTGATCGTGATTTGCTGAACACTGATGAGCCCGCCACTATTTTGGGTGGCAACAGCTCAGTAGACGCCAAGAGGACCCTGGAAATCCACCACGCTGCCGCTTCTGGAAGGCAGAGCTTCAGATTTCTCTGTTTCCATTTTCAAGCCAAATATTTCAAAGCAATTGAAAGGCTTGGGAGAGCAGGCTCTCCTAACAACCCCATCAGTCCCGAGCCCCACAGTGTGCCACCGTCTCAAGTGATTTTTTAAAAAATAATAGTACCGTAAAATAGCAACTAAATATCAGCCAACAGAAACAATTCTGAAGAGAGAGGCTGAGACTATGTAAGAGATTAGTCACAGTTTATAAAACGTTGATGACTTTTGGTTACCGCGCTTTATTCCTGCAAATGGGAGAAATTCATGCGTAACCTATATAGTCGAGTGTCTTCAGAGTAAATGAAAGCAGCTGAATAATGCAGTTCCTTTTGACTTTGAGACTCCTTACATCTTACCTAGCCACCAGGCAAGGCATTTTGCTGCATGGGGCGACTAAGCTGTAAAAAGAGCTTTGTCCAAGCCCTGTGTATCCTCAGAAAGTCTCACGAGAAGGACTTGCTATCTCTTCCGGTCCCAAAAAGCTAAAACCTGGACGGGAACAGACAGCACCCAAGCAGTTCCTCCTGATGCAAGCGTCTCAGGCTCCCGTCTCTGGGAAGGCGGAGACGTCTGTGTTTTCTTGCCTACACCCTTGCCTGCTTTCTGAAAGGCCATAGCTGGCTTTGGCTTGGGAGGCCGTGTAAGTCTCCACTATAATTAAAAGGTACACTGTCAAAAATTTGCTATGCCTCCAGCAAGACAGAAGCTGTGCTCGTCAAAGGCCTTTGCCTCCTTCCTCACAGATCATCAGATCCAGTCTTTTTAAAAAGTGCAAATAAGAAAAACCCCTCCAAGGCAGAACAAGAACTATGTTGAAACAAAGTCAATGAAACAATTTGCTCTTCCAGGCAGCAGCAGAGGTAATTTCCACTCTGGTCATCCCTATCCACACCCCAGTTCAGGCCTGATTATTCACCTTCCGAGGAGGAAACTCCACATCCAACTTTTTGCTTAAAGCCTGTTTTGTTGGTTGAGGGCAAAAGTTTTCAATTATCCTCATGCCCTTTTTGTGTCTGAAAAAAAAAGGTGCCCCTAAGCCCTGGGACAGAAAGACTATAAGGGTGTATTAATTCATAAGGATGACATGGAATTCCTTATAAATCACCTAAACCTGTGAGTAAGGAAGTACTTTGGAAGTCAAAATGGAAGCTTCGCAGAAGCTTTTGGCTTCTAAAAGCCAAAAACGCAAGGCTTCTTGCAAAGTTATTCACAGAATGCGGAGCATATTTCTTGCCAATTAGACAGCTCTATATTTACAGACTCTTATAATCAATTCAACTTGCCATTTATAAAAGAAGAAACTGAGGCCCCCACGAATTAATTTTCCCAAGATTAAATTACCCAGTTTACCCAAACGTCCCTTAGTCCTAACCGCCGCCATGCCTTCACTCACCACGAGGCGGCAGCAGAGAGCCCTCCTCAATGCGGAGAGCAGAGGCCACGGCGACACGCGGAGCCTCGGACGGGGTGGCCCAGCGCTTTAATAGTGCCGGCTACCACCCGTATGTTTATGTGGCATGATGCCGAACAGCCACCGGTCTGAATGTTTAAAACCTGGCCGCTGACTGTCTCTGCACACCGTCAGGGTGGTTGGAACAAACTGCACTCTCCCTGTATTAAACGGGGCTCCCCTCGTCCTTCTGGGATTCTGCCTTCCCAATAGCCCAAACGAGAAGGCAATGGCACCCCACTCCAGTGCTCTTGCCTGGAAATGCCACGGACGGAGGAGCATGGTGGGCTGCAGTCCATGGGGTCTCGAAGAGTCAGACACGACTGAGCGACTTCACTTTCACTTTTCACTTTCATGCATTGGAGAAGGAAATGGCAACCCACTCCAGTGTTCCTGCCTGGAGAATCCCAGGGACCAGGGAGCCTGGTGGGCTGCCGTCTATGGGGTCGCACAGAGTCGGACACGACTGAAGCGACTCAGCAGCAGCAACAGCACAAGCCCAAAAGAGACTGTGTCTCCAAAAAGTGGGAAATCACTGCCTTCTCCATGATTGCTATTAATAATGAGATTAATTACCACCATCTTGGGGTTGAAACTAGGAAACCATGATTAGATATTTTAGGGTTTCTTGAGGAAGAAGGAACCTGCTGACTTACAGTATCATTCTACAGCAGGGATTACCTCTAAGTGGCTAAGTGAAGTCACTCAGTTGTGTCTGACTTTTTGCGACCCCGTGGACTGTAGCCTACCAGGCTCCTCTGTCCATGGGATTCTCCAGGCAAGAATACTGGAGTGGACTGTCATTTCCTTCTCCAGGGGGTCTTCCCGACCCAGGGATCGAACCCGGGTCTCCCGCATTGGAGGCAGACGCTTCAACCTCTGAACCACCAGGGAAGACATGACCTCTAGGTGACTATTACTCTAAACACAGGTACAAGTTAAACGCATGTAACGTGTGCATGGCTGTGACAGAGACCTGTCATGGAGAGCCGACGAGAGAGACTCAGACGATTCCCGGGAGTAGGGCACCACAGACGTGTCAGAGTGGACCCTGAGCAGCAGAGGAATAGCATCTGGGGAAAGTGAAAAAGATGCTGGTGACCACAAGCGCTAAGAAGCAGGCTACGCGCTCCTTATGACCCCAGTGGTGCTGTGGGGCATACCTACCGACCGGCATCAGAACTTACCCACCCCAGAGATTTGGAAAAACAAACCCAGAGATCAGGAAGGCAAGCCTTTGTTTGGTGGGGGTAGATTATTATTTTCAGCCATTATACATCACAGGTATGTGGCGTCCGGTCCCATCACTTCATGGCAAATAGATGGGGAAACAGCGGGAACAGTAAAAGACCCTTTTTGGGGGGGGGGGGGCTCCAAAATCACTGCAGATGGTGACTGCAGCCATGAAATTAAAAGACGCTTACTCCTTGGAAGGAAAGTTATAACCAAACTAGACAGCATATTAAAAAGCAGAGACATTACTTTGCCATCTAAGGTCTGTCTAGTCAAAGCTACTGTTTTTCCAGTGGTCATGTATGGATGCGAGAGTTGGACTATAAAGAAAGCTGAGCACAAAAGAATTCGTGCTTTTGAATTGCAGTGTTGGAGAAGACTCTTGAGAGTCCCTTGGACTGCAAGGAGATCCAACCAGCCCATCCTAAAGGAGATCAGTCCCGAATATTCATTGGAAGGACTGATGCTGAAGCTGAAATTCCAATCCTTTGGCCACCTGTTGGGAAGAGCTGACTCATTTGAAAAGACCCTGATGCTGGGAAAGATTGAAGGTGGGAGGAAAAGGGGATGACAGAGGATGAGATGGTTGGATGGCATCACCGAATCGATGGACATGAGTCTTGGTAAAGTCCGGAAGTTGGTGATGGACAGGGAGGCCTGGTGTGCTGCAGTCCATGGGTTCACAAAGAGTCAGACTTGACTGAGTGACTGAATTGAACCGATGTGGCAGAAGTTCTAGAATTTGGCAGAATATCGGAAGGAAGCTTTGCCAGATTAATTATTATTACTTTATGTTCATTAAACTTAAGTCCGTGTTAAAAGTGCTTTTCAGATATTCCTAAGAGGGCTGGCAGAGACGAGAGGGAAATGCTGAGACATCGATATCCGTGTGGTTAATTATCTGGGGAATCATCAGAGGCAGCCACTGACCCTGATCTGACACTTATCCCTCCCCACATACGGCCAGGGTGCTTCTGTCTCTGCAGCTCTTCATCAAGGCAGCCAAGGTGTACAGAACACCTGCATGTCCTGGGACTTCCAAGCTGCAGAGACTAAGAAGCTGAAACATTATCGAGTTACAGTGTGGTCCTGACCACCGTCAGCTGTTTTGCCAGTCCTCAAGGCCAAAGCACAGGCAACCTCCAGGTCCAGAAACACTCCCACCCTTTCTGGCCCTTTTTGCTTTCACAGTGAGTTTTCAGACTTGGACCATTTCAATCAAATGAAGTCTCACTGCAGCTTCCCCCAGCCCCCTGAACGTAAGGAATACTAGTATTCAGGTGCAATAAAACATACTGTGAAATCAGAACACAAAAGAAATGCAATTGACGTTTGAACAAGGACAGTTAGGAACACTGACCCCAAGTGCAGCTGAAAATCTGCCTGTAACTTTTGACTCCCCCCAGACTTAACTACTAACAGCCTTACTGATAACATAGTCAATTAACACACATGTTTTAAGGTATATGTCTTATATACTGTATTCTTAGACTAAACTAGATTTTAAAAAATGTTCAGAAAACCATAAGAGAAAAGATATTTACAGTATTGTAGTGTGTTCACTGATGACATAAGTTTATATTGTCAGCTCACAAGATGATTATCTATCAGTTCCTATATCAATATTGTCTTATATGATACAAAATACTCTCAATGTTACTAACACTAAACATCAGAACTGAAAAGATGATGTGGACCAGCTGTTCATACGCATTTGCAGGTTAAATGATTCCTGGTTGATAACAAAGCAGCAGCACATAATTGCTTCACAGTCGCCTGGGAGAATCAATATGACTGCTTCACATTCGCCGAGCTTACACACTAATGAAAAAATGGTTATAAAATTGTATGTCGTACAATGTTACAGTCATATCCATAATACATTATTAAAAACAGTGTTGCTTTTCAAAATAAACCACTTACCTGCGACAAGCTGATATGCAGATTCTCCAGGTCTGAGAAAAGCGCAGTGTACAGCAACGTATTTCTCTGAAAGCGAAGTTAGAAAACAGTAAGAAAATTCACGTTTTCAATTTTCCATTAAATATCACTCACTTAATGCCAGTGTAAAAATAGGCGCTCCGGTGCCATACAAGTCGCCCACATGATGCTCCCCTGCATGCATACTTCTGCAAATACTGGCTGAAAAGTGTCTACATGTAAGTGGACCCACACAGCCCAAATCTGTGCTGTTCAAGGGCCAACTGTACTATGGAAACATACGCCAGGGTATGAGACAAATATTATCTCCCAGTTTGAGTGAGACTCACAAACCAGTGAGACAGAATAAGCTGCGGGGCAGTCTTTCTGAGGTGGACATGTTTCCACCTTTGGAATTCTTAGTTGTCCATGTACAGGGCACATAAAAATTTTAAATACAAGGTTTAATCCTCCCTGTTGAAAATAAAGGATGAGATTGCGTCTCCTCTTTTTCTCATCTACTTTAGACAATGTAATCTTAAGTGGTTTCCCCTCCCTTTTCAATGGATATAAAACCTTCTGAAAACTAGACAGACTTTTTGTCACCTTAATAACCCAGAAACATCTTTGTCAATAACCTGGGGGTCATGTCTTTGAAATGCAGACATTAGGAGAGCTCCCTGTGTCCAATTTCCATGGGAGGCCAGGAACAGGGCTTTGGTGGGCACTTTCTTCCAAGTTGTCCCAAAGGTATGAGGAGTTTGCTCTTCTGAATAAAGCTAATGAGCTAACACAGACGGTTACCCCAACTGCCAGGTAAAGTTAGGGTGAAGTGTGCGTGTGACAAACGGTGCTGCCTGTCCTCTTCTTTGAGGGCTAGCCATTGCTTTTCTGGAGAAATCTGTAATGAGCATAATTCAGTAACAGGACATAGCAAAGTGGACAGTTTCATTGCCGCTGTAAATCTGGGAAGGAGGTAAGATGCACAGTAACACAATAATAGCAACAATAACAAGTCCCCACACACCGGACAAACGTGCTAACAATTTGCCGCAGATTGTACAGCCCTCATTTGATGTCAGAAATGATTGTAGGCAGTGAGGATAGGTGTGATCATCCCACACCAGAGACCCGGAAACCAAAACTCTTAGGACTCAAAGCCGGCGCACCATCAGGCATGGAAGCAGAGAGCAACGGGCAATAGGGCCGATCCTCTGATCGCATCTGATCGCGTTTGCTCGCGTCGCCTCCTAACCGGGAGTGAAGCGCCAAGGGACGCCCGCAGGGCCTCCCTCCGACGCCTGCCCGCCCTCCGCGCCGCCCACCCGCGGGGTCTGCACTCGCCACCGTCGGCGGGAGGAGGGCGGCGCGGCCCGCTGAAGGCGTCAGGGGCGGACAGCGCCTCCTTTTCCGAGTGAAGAACAGGGATTCGTAAAGGGCCCGAGAGTGGGCTCGAAAGAGGGCGGGAAAGAGTCGATTCCGGCGCCTTTCCGAGGAGGGTGAGTTGGGAAAGCAGGATACCATACGTGTTTGCCCTCGTTCAGGAAACCTTCCCTGAGCACCTCGTGTGCGCCAGGCGTCCACTCTGCCACCGTGAATAGGATGCGGATACAATAAAGTGATACAGAGAAGAGAATGAATAATTAACAGGGTTCCCTCTTATAAGTGTTTCAATAGCAGCATCAACTATTGATAATCAGCCAGTTAGAAATAGCAAGCTCACCCAAAAAGAAATGAATGGAAAATTCCACCAAATTGTACGATCAAATAACAAATGGGTCAAATGTAAATACTTCTAAAAAAGTGGGAAAAAAAAAAGTAAATAAAGCAAGGGTTTACTTCAGACTTAACAGAGGGGACTGAAAAGTATTCAGAGTTAAAGTCTTTAAAGCTGAGCTTATGGTACCAAGTCCGTACCATTGGGCAGACCCTGCGCGGTGCTGTGAACACAAAAATTGAATAAAACAGAAGGAAGCAGACGCATAAAGTCGGCATTATAGAAGGAGTGAGACGTGCTATGACAGGCAACTGGGGGGTGCTGTAGGAACAGAGAGTGTGACGAGGCCAAAGTTTTAGCCTCTCAGTCTGTCCTACCCTGCTGCCCCCTGGACTACAGCCCAACAGGCTCCTTTGTCAGTGGGCTCTCCAGGCCAGAATACTGGAGTGGGCTGCCATTCCCTTCTCCAGAGGATCTTCAGGAGCAAAATTTAAATAAAACAGAGAGGGTTCCCAGGATATATGATTCTTAAACTGAGTAATGGGTGAAAAGGAGTTTCCTAGCTATTAGAGATTGAATGCTTTGCGTCTCTTCAATGTATGTGGAAGCCCCAATCCCCAAGGTCACGGCATGTGGGGGGTGAGGAGGTGAGGCTTTGGGGCAGTAATTACGTTTAATAAGGGCGTGAGGGTGGAGTGCGTGTAATGGGGTTAGTATCTTTATAAGAACAGGGGACAGAGACCAGACTGTGTTCTCTTTCTCAGTTCGGTCACTCAGTCGTGTCCAACCCTTTGCGACCCCATGGACTGCAGCACACCAGGCCTCCCTGTCCATCACCAACTCCCAGAGTTTACTCAAACTCATGTCCATGGAGTCGGTGATGCCATCCAACCATCTCACCCTCTGTCGTCCCCTTCTCCTCCTGCCTTCAATCTTTCCCAGCATCAGGGTCTTTTCCAATGAGTCAGTTTTTGCATCAGGTGGCCAAAGTATTGGAGCTTCAGCTTCACCATCAGTCCTTCCAGTGAACATTCAGGACTGACCTCCTTTAGGATGGACTGGTTGGATCTCCCTGCAGTCCAAGAGACTCTCAAGAGTCTTCTCCAGCCACAGTTCAAAAGCATCAATTCTTCGGTGCTCAGCTTTCTTTATAGTCCAACTCTCGCATCCATACATGACTAGTGGAAAAATAATAGCTTTGACTATAAGGACTTTTGTTGGCAAAATAATGTCTCTGCTTTTCAATATGTTGTCTAGGTTGATCATAGCTTTTCTTCCAAGGAGCCAGTATCTTTTAATTTCATGGCTGCAGCCGATGTCCACAGTGATTTTGGAGCCCAAGAAAATAAAGTCTGCCACTGTTTTCATTGTTTCCCCATCTATTTGCCATGAAGTGATGGGACCGGATGCCATGATCTTTGTTTTCTGAATGTTGAGTGTTAAGCCAGATTTCTCACTCTCCTCTTTCACTTTCATCAAGAGGCTCTTTAGTTCCTCGTCACTTTCTGCCATCAGGGTGGTGTCATCTGCATATCTGAGGTGATTGATATTTCTCCCTGCAACCTTGATTCCAGCTTGTGCTTCATCCAGTCCAGCGTTTCTCATGATGTACTCTGCATGTAAGTTAACTAAGCAGGGTGACAATATACAGCCTTGGCGTACTCCTTTCCCTATTTGGAACCAGTCTGTTGTTCCATGTCCAGTTCTAACTGTTGCTTTTTGACCTGCATACTGATTTTGCAGGAAGCAGGTTAGGTGGTCTGGTATTCCCATCTCTTGAAGAATTCTCCACAGTTTGTGGTGATCCACACAGTCAAAGGCTTTAGTGTAGTCGGAGAAGTCAAAGTCGATTTTTTCTGGAACTCTCTTGCTTTCTTTAAGTGCACACATAGAAGAGGTCCTGTGAGCATCCAGGGAGATGGCTGCTCTCCGCAAGCTGGGAAGAAAGTTCTCACCGAGAACGGAATCTGTCCGCACCTTGATCTTGGACTTTCCAGATTTTAGAACTGTGAGAAGTAGATGTCTGTGGTTGGAGCCACTCAATCTGTGGTATTTTGATAGGACAGCCCAAGCCGATTAAGAAATTGGGTGAAAATGAAGAAAAGAAACCATATAGAAAACAAATAAGAATTGAAGAAATCACAGATGCTCACAGTAGCATGCCAGGCTGGAAAACTCAGAGGAGGCTGCCACAATTAAGGGGTGGGCATGTACAAGGCTTAGTATAAGAAGAGGGAGCTTCAGAAACAGAAGCTCAGGAAAGCCTTAGATGCTCCAGTGGGCCATTCACGCTGACAACTATGGAGATTTTAAACAAAATAGGGTTTCTTCAGAATTGCAACGTAGCCTACTCCAAGGAGGCCACAGGATGGAGGCCAGGAAGAAGGTAAGCGGGAGACAGAGTGGACACATGTTCTTCTTCTTCCCTGAGTTTATAATCCTGCTCAAACTGATGGCTCAGGGGAGCAGATGGGGCCTCCTCCAGCCCTAGAGATGGACAGTAGCTTTATGTGGGGCCGGCTGGAATACTGTTTCATCAACATCTGGGAAAGGGCTCAATATATAAGATATGCCTTAAATTGTTGTTGAATATTATTATTAGGAAATAAACTGTGGAAGTGATCCGAGGAGTTTCTGCAGTTGTTGCGTTGAGGGCTTGTAGTTTACGGCATGCAAACAAGCCGCACTGGAATAGGAAATGATAAGGAGCCAGGTGTCCTCATTCAGTCTTGAAATTAACGTTTATTAAGCACTCTCCATGCCAAGTGAAGAGGAGATACTGGAATAGGGCTGCTAGGAATAGAAGCATGGCTAAAACACAGTTCTTGGCCTTAAATATCATACTTTTAACAAAGGGGAACCTTTATCATTCAAAATCAAAAAATGTAAAGACATCAAATGGTACAAATAAAGGAATATGGTTGTCCAGAGGGAAAAAAATAGTTGAACTGTTGTTGCAGGGATCGGGAAAGCCGTGAAGAAGGCACAGTTTTCGCGTTGAGCCTGGATGGATGAAATGTGAATGGAGACGGGGAAACAATCAGTAGCCACCTGAGTCGAGAAGGGTGAGAGTGAGGCTCGTTAACTTGAATCCCAAGATGGCAGAAGAGGAAGAACTGCAGCAGACATGAAGGTTACTTAGAAAGAGGAAACCAGCAGAGGCCGCGGGAGACGGCAGTGTCGCCGCTGGAAGCGTCCGAACGGCGAGAATCAGAATCGGCCAATGGCTCGGAAGGAGCTCTGGAAAGCAAGCAGCCTGGCACACGGAGGGAGGGAGGGAAGCAGCGTTCCTACTCAACGAGGAGAAGGAGGGGAGGCGCCGGGGGAAGGGCAGCCTCTCCACAGCGGACGGGCCGCGGGGCACGGCCGGCAGAAGAGCGGGTGCCCCGGAAAGCAGGTGGAAGGGCCTCGGCGCCGGTCACGCCAGGCCCTGCTGCGCCCCAGGCCGGGGGTGGCGGGAGTGAGCGTGTTGTTGGAGACGGGGCGTGGAGCGAAGGCCCCTCAGCCAGCAGGGAGAGTCTGACGTCCAGAGGACAGGCGTTCCTCGTCTCCTGTGCGCTGGATCCCGCCACCGCGGCCCGATTCCCCGTCACACACACCGCGGGGTGGGACCTCGACGTTCATCCTGCCGCTAGCTGTGATGTCCGAATCCAACGGAGACGGCCTCCCGCCAGGTTGCAACTCTTGCTGGAGAGGGTCCTCGGCCGGCGAGCTGCTGCGGGCGGCGGGCCCCCGTCATCCCTGGGTTCCCCTGGCTCCTAGGTCACCTTGGAGCTGCCCACCTCACCTCCCTCATCGTTCCCGCACGGTTCTCATCGTCCGCAAAGCACGACACCTGGCTTCCAGCCCAAACTCCCACCTGGTTGGCCTTTTCCAACACCGAGAAACACCTGCGGAAGAGGAGGCACGGGCCGCCAAGGCAGGCAGGTCGCGCCCTAGCGCGCCTGCACGCACGCGGATACGGCGCCGTGTCTGTCCTGGCTGAGCCTGACCGAGCGCTGTGGCAGGGATGGCAGGCACACACGAGCGCAGGAAACGGGTGGGGGCAAGGGGCGTTCCGGCCAGACCTGACCCCACTGAGGAGACGGAGGTGAGAAGGGGGGAGAGGGGTGAGACCAAAGGCCGCACCCTTTCTCCCCCGGGCGCAGTGGAGCGCGGGCCCCAGGCGTGTCTGAAGACGGGGCCCCAGGCAGGGGTGTGAGGGCACTGACTCTCGTCCCAGCCCCGGAGCCCCTCGGACGCCTCCCTCCAAGGGCGTGAGAGCAGGCAGCCCGGGTAACCCAGGGGCGCCGCCAGAGAGGCGCGGATGACGGCGGCGGGTGCAGAGGCGGCCGAGGAAGCGGCGGACGAGAGCGGAGGCGACGCGGGAAAAGGCGCCCTGCCAGGCTGCGTGCCGGGCGTCCGCGCCTGCCCGCGCCGGACTCGCTCAGGAAGTGCCCCCAGGGCCTCTCCGGTCCCGAAAGCAGTGCAGAGGGGAGGCCGGCTCCCGTTCTTGCCGCACTGTGGCCGAGGGCCGTGTGTGCTGAGTCGCTCCCCCCTGTCTGACCCTTTCCGACCCCATGGACTGCAGCCCACCAGGCTCCTCTGTCCCTGGGATTCTCCAGGCAAGCGTACCGGAGTCGGGTGCCATGCCCTCCTCCAGGGGATCTTCCCGACCCAGGGATGGAACCCGGGTCTTCCTCAACGCAGGCGGATTCTTCACTTTCGGCTTCACGGACGGATGACATCACAGCAGTTGAGTAAATCCAGGCTTCTTTAAAAGGCATAGTTATGAATTCAGTGGTGCTACATTAATAGCCTCATCAAAATATTTCTAAACCCACATGCATGTATTTTTGCCATCATAACTGACTTATTTGCATTTGTCTTCTCCAGTCGTTTTAGAGTATTCTGTGGTCTTTAAAATTCTTGATATATTCATTACTGTGCCAAAAACCATAATTTGGGAATGATTCCCAATAATCTCTACTCATTATGGGATATTGGTGAGCAGGGCAGGATGAAAAGCTTTCATCTATTTTCCTCACATAAATGAGGACAGAAACAAAAATGAACAGTTCAAGTCAAGCAATTGCCTAGGGAGCCAGTCCAATTTCTTTCATAATTTTAATTACACAAGTAATACAAGAAACATTCTCCTCATAAAAGTTTCAGTATACAGAGCAAAAGCCTCCACTTACCGCCATGCCCAGCCCACTCCCCTCTTTAGAAGCTGTTACCACGCTTAGTTTGCCATCTACCCTCTGGGAGTTTTTCTGTGTGTTTGTACACACACACACACACATATGTTATTTAATATTCATGACATCACATGCTTTCTTCATCACTGTATCTTTGGGATACGGTTCCATCAAAATATACTAATCTGCTTCCTCCTTTTTAACTGGCACAGATCGTCTGTGCTAGGCTAACCCTAGCTACTTTAACAAGTAAATCCCAAATGTCAGTGGCTTGATATGGTAGAAGTTGATGTTTCATTCACCAACCAGTCCAATGACAGTGATGGAAACGGACAGGTAGCTTTGCTCCATTCGGGAACCCCACTTCTTTCCAGCTGGTTGCTGGCCATCTCTTGGGGTCTTCTGACCACACTCATGCTGTAAGTGGAAGAGCACGGAGGACACACAAGTGAAGTGAAGTCACTCAGTCGTGCCCGACGCTTTGCGACCCCGTGGACTGTAGCCTATCAGGCTGCTCTGTCCATGGGATTCTCCAGGCAAGAAAAGTGGAAGAGCGTGGAGGACACACAAGCACGGGTTAAAAACACAGCCTGGAAGCGACCCACACTCCTCTCATCGGTATCACCACCCCAACTGCAAGGCGGATGGGAAACTGCCTGGACGTGACACACACTCCTCTCAGTATCATGCCCGACCGCAAGGCGGATGGGAAGCTGCCAGTGTAACTTGTCTGCCGTTGACATGCTGTCTCAGTTTTGTTCTCACAAGCAATGCCGCAACACACGTCTTCGGCCTGCCTTTGTAAGTACATGGGCAAATATTTCTCTCGGCTAGCAAAAAGAGGTGTAGAAATAACAGCTCAAGAACATGCCCGTTTCTTATCTTAATGGAGACTGAAAGATTGCTTTCCAGAAAAGACTATGCCGATGGATGCTCCACCAACAATGTATGATCTCCCTACGGAAATGATACAAATGATTCCACTAACACTATCTGTTATCAATCATTTACATTCCACCAATATGATAAACACAATATCTAACTGCTCTGTTTCCAAGATTTCATAATTATGTTGAGCATCTTTTAAGATAGGATTGTATCTGTGAAGTGATCAGTCATAACTTTCGCCAATATTCTGTTTCGTTGTAGGTAAAACAAAATATTCAAATGGAATTACTGCAGTGCAGTTTTGACCAGGGCCTTGAATCAAGGAATCAGGCTCATTTACATTACAAAGTGAGTTGGGAGAAAGCAAAAGCAAGGACTTTCAAAATAGGTAGCAGAGAACTAATTTGGGGATTGTGTTCAAACAGTAAAGAATCTGCCTGTAATTCAGGAGACCCAGGTTCCATCCCTGGGTCGGGAAAATCCCCTTGAGAAGGGAATGGCAACTTACTGCAGTATCCTTGCCTGGAGAATCCCATGGACAGAGGAGTCTGGTGGGCTACATCCATGGGTCACAAAGAGTCCGACAGGACTGAGTGCCTAACACTTTCACTTTTTGCTTCCTACCTCCAATCCATTAAAGAGCTTGGAGAAGCTGAGAAAGAGTGGATATTCTAGAAGGAATAGAAGTGGAATTTGAGGAACGGTTAAGAGAAGTCGATTTCTCTTGCTGAAAAACAGTGAAATGGGCTTTACACATGCCCTCCTCTAACCGAGACCAAAACTTAATCCTTGTTTCTTAGAACTTGGGGCAAGGAGCCTGCAGTCTCTAGCCCTTCTGACAAATATAAATGAAAGCTGTTGGAAGGAGCCGGCCACTCTGCAGACAGTAGAGAAAGTCCTTCCTTAGAGTCTCATGGAACAAAGAAATACATGATCTCCCTGGACCAGGGGTGGTCCATGCAAAGAGGAGAGCTGACTTGAAGCTACGTCAGTCCTGTTCCAAAGGCTGCTTGGTGGAGCCAAGGGGCCCTGGCATAGAGAAGCTAGAAGTGCATTACTGCATGGCTAGAGGCTGAGGAAGGAATAAGAAGCGACTTGTCCGAGGGACTCATTTAGCATTATCAAGGTGGGCGTCCACAGCGCACACCTCAGTGATGGGGAGGCAATGTGCCCTACGCCGTGCCCACACCAACACATGACGTCAGTCAGCAGGAAGGTGTGTACACACCCCTTTCCCTCCCAATCTTTCCCGAATTCCAACCCGGGAAGAGCCACAAGGGACCCAGGAAATGGAAGGAGAAGAAAGCTTAGACTGAGCGCATCGGAACTATGGGAGCTTGCCCACCACGACTGTGTGGCCGACGGCTGTGGCGCTTACACTTTCTACCGCATCCAGGTTAAAGACCTCAAGGTCAGGGCAAGGAGACAACAGGACAGCAGAGCAGGAGGCGCTTCCAAATCTGCCAGATCAAGCTTCAGCACTCAGCGGGGCACCGAACTGCAAGTGTTCGTGGGGACAGGCGGTGCTAAGGAGACCACCTGTCAGTGGGAGCGATGGCGGGAGAGATGAAGAGAAGCGAGAGCAGACGGCGAGAGGCTGCCTGCAGGGGCCCTCATCTCCTCAGTCTGCCTCCAGCTGCCCGAGAAGGGAGAAGGAACTTACCAAAAATGACCGAAGGGACGTGAGTCTACAAGACAGTCCAATATCAATAATTCTCTGAATTCAATGGGCACACAGCGTCTGCCTGCATTAGCTATCCCCTCAGCTTGGTTTAGTGTGTTTTCAAAAGACCCAATACGTTTAAACTGCTTAGAAACTGGTCCAGCATACAGTGAGTGCCCCATAAATGATACTATTACCATTGCTACTATTATTAAAATATTCAGGTTCTGTATGAACAAAAACTATTTGGCAGATGATTTTGGTCGATGTTTATATAGTCGCTGAAATGCAAGTTCTTATGTCATTGGAAATGGCCATTGTGGTTGTCTCCTGGAAAAGTGTCCGTGGGTATGTGTTTGTATAAAATTTCAAATGATTAGATGAACCCATGTTATCAAAACAGAACCTATAATTCTGCAAGGTAGAGACTGTCACATTACCGTGGGGCCAGGTGTTGATGTTGACATTGTACCTCAAAGCCAGCTATTCTTCCCTAGTAATTGTGTGTTTAAAAAAGCCAGGAAAGAGTGGATTTAAAGTAAAACAAGCTGGAAAGAGCTTTACTATGGGCTGTGAATAACCAGGGCATGATGACCTCAGGCAGCGGGGAGAGATCCCAGACAAGAAGACGGTCTGGTGGGGCAAAACAGACCTGGGTGCAGGTCCAGCTAATCATGAGCTGTTGGCAATTGACGACAGCAAAACCCAACTCTGTAGAGTCACACTTCCCCAGGGAGGGCGGTCTGGACAAGGAGGCCTGGAAAGACTGCCTGCCCCTGTAAGGGCAGCGCAGAGCAGATGATGGGCACGGTGCAGTCTGTGTGCCACCTCGCACACAGGGATTTGCCCTTTCACTTTGTTGGCCAAAACTGCTCAGAAAGCCACCCAGGGATTCTCAAAGCCTTCCTGGTAGTCGAGAGCAGTTTCTCTAAATGAAGGGGGAAAGGGCACTGATTTGTTTAGTACTATCCATTTTAAGAAAAGAAGTAATAATCAGAACAGTCACCTCTTCTTGGCAATTCAGAAAAGTTTCTAAGATGCCAGAAACTCAAGTTCTTAGGCACAGGACTTCCTAGAAACCTCAGCCACAGGAAACTGCTCCCCACTTGTGTCTAGAAGGTGAGTATTCCGGGAGGAGAGAAGGGGCTGAGACACCAGAGGAAGGAGTCTAGCTGACTTCACCAGGCACATAGAAGGTACTTTCTTAATTGTAACGTTAGCCATTGGACCCATGAAGGCTTTGTTTTCTTAATATTTGATATTTGTCAGCATAAACTTGCTATCAAATAATTATTGTTGTTGTTTAGTTGCTAAGTCATGTCCAACTCTTTGCGACCCCATGAACTGTTACCCACCAGGCTCCTCTGTTCACGGGATTCTCCAGCAAGAATACTGGAGTGGGTTGCCATGCCCTCCTTCAGGGGATCTTCCCGACCCAGAGACTGAATCTGCATCTCCTACACTGGCTGGCAGATTCTTTACTGCTGAACCACCAGGGAAGCCCCAAGTGGCTGATAAGTGGAGGTCGGTTTCTCCGAGTTGGCAAATATACAAATCGAGTATTCTGATTTGGTGAACAGGCAGCCCATCACAAGTGATCCCGTGTCTTCCAAGCTATAATCTCAACATGTGCAGAAAGGGTCACTTGCCTTCTTGATGGGCTAGAATAGAATTCTGCCCAATGCGAGGCCCAGCAAAAGCACGACTGAGGAGTCGGAAGTGTGGTCGATGGGGGGAAAGGGCCTGGCGAACTCTGGGCATGGACGAGAGGTGATCAGACCGGGCAACACAACCCCCTGGGCCTTCCCACAGGTTCATCTGCACTGCGTTAGGAGGGACAGATGAGAAGTCTAGCATGGCAGCCCCAGACCGTCACAACACCCATCTACAACGTCCAGCAGAGGGCTTGTGAGTGCTCAGTATTTTCTGGAGAAAAACAGAAGGCAGGAAGGCGAGGAGGGCAGGAAAGAGTTGGTGAAGGAAGGAAGGAACTGAGGGGAGAAAGAAGACAGGATTGCACGGCCTTTGGAATCCTCCAGGGCCGAGTCTAGACCCCACTCGCTCATTCTGCAGAGGAGGCGGCTGAGACCGAGAGAGAGCAGGGCGGCCCCTGCTGTCACTCCCGCTGGGACTCAGCCTCCCACTCTCCCAGCGGGGCGCAGAGCAGGCGCGCAGAGAAGGCGGCGGCCGCGAGCTGTGAAGGGAGCGCTCATCACGCCCGACACGACCGCACCAGCTTGCGCTCCAGGCCCAGAGCGCGGGAAAACACGTTTCTGTCGTCCCGGCCCTCAGGTAGGACATTTCAGTGGCACCGCACACTGACCCAGACACACACGTATGCGGGATTCAACCCCACGCAAACCACAGCGGTCTGCTTTCTTCTGGAATTCCCATCTGGAATCCCTTTTCTCATCTCCTTCCTCCTCCGGGCCGGGCGCTCAGAAACACGCTGTGTCACACTCAGCCACCTTCTCCCGGCCCTGTTCACCTTTCTTCACCTCCAAATCTCCCCGGATCCTGTCCCGCTCAGAATGAGTCTCCCACACCTCGGCCTCCCGAGAACCCAGGGGCCGAGAGGATGCCGCGCTTAGGAGCCCTCCAGGCCACTCGGAGACGCGGCTCCCGGCAACCCTCCCTAGGCTTTCAGCTCCCCGGGCAGCCTGGGTCCCTTCACCTTTCAGGCCTCGTTTTGCTTAGCATCGTGTCTGAGGCCAAGCAAGTTCTCCACGAGTATCTGCTGAATTCAATGGAGCCAGCGACTGGGCGCTCACACAGCCCCCAGGTGAGCCCCCTCCAGCCAGAACGGCTGGCAGGGCTGGGGGGCCGTATGCCTCTCCTCCTCTGAGGTTTCAGAAACTGCCTGCAGCCTCCCAGCCTTCCGAGCAGCCGGAAACCGACGACAGCAAGCGGAGTCGTCCAGGGGCCGGGTCACGGGGGCGCGCACAACGCGGAGGCCCCGGGGCAGGCCCAGCGCGGCCGCGGCCCCGGGAAGCCAGCAGAGCCGCCTCCGGTGGCCCCCGCGTGCAGCCAGGTCACGGGGGCAGAGGGCCCCCGCCGGGGCCCGTCCCCACTCCCGCGGGGATGTCTGGGTCTCTCAACACCGGGAGGACGGGAGAGGTGTCTCAGTGCTGGGCTGCAAGGCACGGAGGGGAACGCACAGCCACTTGTTCTCCTGCAAGGCAGGGGGAAGAGGGATGGGAAAAAAATGAGACGGGCAAGGGCGCGCGGAGGCGGCGGGCTCCCAGCGCGCGGGGAAGGAAGATGGGGAAGCCGCGCTGCACGCGGGATGCGTTGTCCACTTCAACTCCCAGGGCAGGAGGAACCAGCCAGTGATAAAATGCTTGGTGGCGGTGGCGTAGCGTCCCTCGCATCGCAATACGTGCCTGCACATGCCAGCTGAGACTGGCAACAGCAACAGCACCCTAGCTGGCGCTTCTGGCGCGGGCTGTGGCACTCGATGTATCTTTCTGTCTGGACGCTGCTCTGTCTTCTTTCTTCCGCCCCTGCCTCCACCCCGTCCAACTCCACCATCCTTCCAGCTTTCGCTCCGAGAGGCCTACCCTTCCTCCCAGAACAGCCAGCCCAGTTAGCGCAGCAGAATAGATGAAACGCCTTGAGAGAGATGCTGGGAACCCTGGGGTAGAAAGACTGAACGGCAAAGGAGAGAAACGGAAGAGAAACAAGCAAAGCCGGCTGAAGGCCTGAGAAGGCGCCTTTGACATTCTCATTCCCGCGTTATCTTTGCCTGGCAGCTGCAGCTGTTCACCGACTTTCATCCCTGACATGAACCGCGCATAGCTGCAGTCACCCACGCCGGGAGCGAGCGTTAGCATGCTGCATACGCTCTGGGGAAAGGTGTGATGGCGTAGCAGACAGTCTCAGGAACAAAGGGAAACGAGATACAGGAAAAAACCAAGTGTCTGCCGGAAGCCAGAGCCCATGGCTGATGCATGGGGTCAGAGGGTTGAGTCGGAATCAAAGTGAAGGCGAAGAGAGAAGGAGACAAAACGCAGCTGGTGGCCGAGGCTGACTTCTTTTTGATCTGTCTCAAAGAATTAACAATGGTGGGAACTTTGGGCTAATTTTAGGGGTAAGTAAAATGGAGACGGAAATGGCAACCCACTCCAGTGTTCTTGCCTGGAGAATCCCAGGGACAGGGGAGCCTGGTGGGCTGCCGTCTGTGGGGTCGCACAGTCGGACACGACTGAAGCGCCTTAGCAGCAGTAGCAGTAAAATGGTAATAATGGGGAATGGGGAAGGGAAGCCAGGTACCTGGGGACTAAGGGGGGAGGCTGCGAAAGGACAGCGACTGAATAATCTCTCCCTGTCAGTCTCGTATTTTCCATCAGTTGATACCTTGTCGTCACCTCTTGGCCTAGGTAAAATCACACGCCACTACACTGAGCACAGAGCAATCCGCTGTATCCCACCCAGGCTGACCTCAGTCTGAACAAATGCTCTCTCTAAATGTCTCAGCTCTATGCAGTAACTAAGTCTGATAGGACTGTGGGAAACTTTTAAAGTCATCCAATTAAAAGCTATATGAAAGAAAATTGATATGAAATATTGATATATCAGAACCTAAATGTTCAATAATGGGGCTGACTAAAATCTATCATACATTATACATCTATTGGCACAGGGAACTCTGCACAATGTTATGTGGCAGCCTGGATGGGAGGCGAGTTCGGGTGAGAATGGATACATGTGTGTGGGTGGCTGAGTCCCCTTCCCTGTTCATCTGAAACTATCACAAGTTCATCAGCTATTCATCTCAGTTCAGTTCAGTCGCTCAGTCATGTCCAACTCTCTGTGATCCCATGGACTGCAGCATGCCAGGCCTCCCTGTCCATCACCAACTCACAGAGTTTACTCAAACTCATGTCCATTGAGTCAGTGATGCCATCCAACCACCTCAACTATATCGCAATACAATATAAAAAGTATAAAAAATAAGAAAATAAAATATTCATTTACTAGAATTCTATGCAAAAGTACTTTAGTGCTATAGTTTTGAGCTAGAGATATATTTTCACAAAATGCAAGCCTCATAAGGAAGCTGTTAGAGCCTGGGAGTTGCTGAAACTTATAAAGCAAGGTTTTGTTTGATAGCAGGTAGAAGCATTTCTGGCCAGGGGTGAAAAAGTCAGTCCTAAGGTGTATATCACACACCCGTACGAACAGACACTGACTGGCCACTTAAAACAGCCCGAATTCCTCACTGAGGACCAGGGTCATGGCTCTGATAAATTTGGGGAGATTCTGCAGACAGTCCTATCTGGCTCTTGCAATATCTGTTTTCCCTCTTTCCTTACGAAATGAAACTTCATTTGTTCCAATGCAGTAATACGTCCTGCTAAAAACAAAGAAAGCAGCCCGCTCCAGTGCCCTTGCCTGGAGAATCCCAGTGACGGCGGAGCCTGGTGGGCTGCCGTCTATGGGGTCGCACGGAGTTGGACACGACTGAAGCAACTTAGCAGCAGCAGCACATACAAAGAGGCAAACAAAAACTAAAAAGAAATAAAAAATCTACCCCCCATCCCTGGCACATAGCTGTTTCCAGACAACAAGATCTAGGCAGAAGGCACGGGATAGGACTGGAGGGAAAGTGCAGTCAGAAGGAGCCACCAGCTTGCGTGGACCTTTGGCCAAGTGTGACGCTGAAGTCATCATCTTGTGTCCTTGAAGCGGCAAGCTCAAGGTCAAAATCCATGTTTCAAGGGCAGCAGAGCTGGAAGCCGGGGAGCAATGGCTCCCAGCTGGCACTGGGAACCACAGTACTTTCCTGGGCCATCTGTCTCCAGACTCCTTGTCACATACAAACAGGGAGAATGAGAAAAAAAAAAAAGTTCTTTGGGTTTTCTCTGACTTGCATCCAAGTCTGTTCCTATATGAGATATCCATCCCAAACTGGGAGAAGTAAAATTTCCCTTCCCCCAACCCCTAAGAAGAGAAGTCAAGTGAAAGTGTCCTGCTTGGTTAGCACTCTGGATTGAATATTGTTCCCTCAAAACTTGCAAACAGGTGTTAGTTGCTCAATTATGTCCCACTTTTTGCGACCCCATGGACTGCAGCCCGCCAGGCTCCTCTGTCCATGGGATTCTCCAGGCAAGAACACTGGAGTGGGTTGCCATTTCCTTCTCCAGGGGACCTTCCTGACCCAGGGATCGAACCCACATCTCCCGCACTGCAGGCAGACGCTTTTCCATCTGAGCCACCAGGGAAGCCTCAAAACTTGTGTTCATCCAAAACCTTAGTAGGAAATAGGGGGTTTGCAGATGTCATCAAGTGAAGAGGAAGTCACACAGGTTTAAGGTAAACCCTAAATGCAATTTGACCGATATCCTTACAAGAAGAGGGAACTTTGGACACAGAGACACGGAGGAGAATGCCACGTGAAGACAGAGGGAGAGAAGGTGACAATAAACCCACAAGAATGGCCAATAAGAACCAGAAGCCTCGAGAGAGGCTCCTCGGAGCGTCCTGTAGGAACCACCCGACCGACACACTGACTCTGGCCTCAGCCCAGGACTCAGAGAGGAAATCCCACTGCTTAAACTGCCAGGCCTGCAGTGCTAGGAAACTAAGACAAAGCCTATTTGCACAGATATTTATTTTATACACCATGTTTCTAGAATGGAAAACTGAGGAATACTAAAAAAAACACAAACCTATATTATCATCCTCATCCCTATGAGATAGGTCAGAACTCAAGACTCCTTGGAAATTTTCAACTATTTATAGGCTTCTCTCTTATGGAGGTGACCAAGTCACTGCAGATGGAGACTGCAGCCATGAAATTAAAAGCTTGCTCCCTGGAAGAAAAGGTGTGACCAACCTAGACAGCATATTCAAAAGCAGAGACATTACTTTGCCAACAAAGGTCTGTCTAGTCAAAGCTATAGTTTTTCCAGTGGTCATGTATGGATGTGAGAGTTGGACTATAAAGAAAGCTGAGTACCGATGAACTGATGCTTTTGAACTGCGGTGCTGGAGAAGACTCTTGAGAGTCCCTTGGGCTGCAAGGAGATCCAACCAGTCCATCCTAAAGGAGACCAGTCCTGGGTATTCATTGGAAGGACTGATGTTGAAGCTGAAACTCCAGTACTTTGGCCACCTGATGCGGAGAGCTGACTCATTTGGAAAGACCCTGATGCTAGGAAAGATTGAGGGCAGGAGGAGAAGGGGGTGACAGAGGATGAGATGGTTAGATGGCATCACGGACTCTTGATGTTAGATGGACATGGGTTTGGGTGGACTCTAGGAGCTGGTGATGGACAGGGAGGCCTGGCGTGCTGCGGTTCATGGGGTCGCCAACAGTCAGACATGACTGAGTGACTGAACTGAAGAACAGAAAAGAATCCCAGTTCTGTATTTAAAAGTAGAGGCACTAGAGGACGTCCCCAGTGGGCAAGTGGTTAGGCCTCTGCCTTCCAACGCAGGGGACATGGGTTCAAACCCCAGCCAAGGAACTAAGATCCCACATGCTGCAAGGTGAAGCTAATAAATAAATAAATAGTCGAGGCTCTTGAGTGGTTCTGAATGAAATAGCTGTTAATTTTTGATGGGAGGTTAAACAAACACGGAAATTAAATAATATGGTAAATCTAAACAACCAAACTAGAGTGTAGTACTCATTGGGCACTCAAATTACATGTATGAACAGTACTAATATTTAAATGATCAACAATCAAAACCTGTATAAGCAAACATGGGAATCACAGTCAGTGGAATACTATGATAACTGACACAGAAAATTGTTGGAATTACATGATATCTATGTGAAAATCCAAGCTGGTTACAAAATAGTATTGATATCATGTTTTCATTTATTGTAAGTAAAAATATTAAATGATAGAAAGTCAAAAATAAAGAAATGGATAAAAATAAAGTACCAATATATCTCCCTTCAGAGGGAAACTTAAAATTAACACGATTTAACTAGAGCCAACTGTGAGACTTGGCTGAGGCCTCCAGATCCAAGATGGACTACGTAACAACCCAGCCCTTCACTGAACAATAACCAGAGAACATGGTTTCTCAAGAACAGGGCTAGTGAAAAGGAAAATATCCCTTCTCCAGTGTGAACTATAATTAACGTTTATCTTCAGATGCAGGGACTGAATAAGCCTCCCGATCCCTGCTTAAGCAGTGGGTTGAACCGGAATAGGAAGAACCACAGGCTGGTTATGGGACTAAACTCCCCTACGAGGCCTGGGAACCTCAGTTTTAAGGAGCGTGAGTGTTCCTCTTCATGAAACTCCAGACTGCAAGACTCAGGAAAGGACCAGTGAAGGAGAGTCTGCTTCTAGGTGGAATTTTCCCGAGGGTAGGTAGCAAGCTTGCTGGCCTCCGAGCACAAAAAAAGAAGCTAATTAAGGCAGTCACAAGGAGCTTTGTGGGCTAAACCGGAACAAGCATCATCCAAACTGCCTGAGCCTGCGAAGTTCAGAAACGCGAGAAGAGAGAAATCTAGGGTGTAGCTGGAAAGTCAGGGATCATAAACTGATCGAGAAACATCAGAGGAGAAAAGCAGTCTTCACAGGTGGCTCGGCGGTAAAGAACCCACCTGCCTAGCAGGAGATGCCGTTTCAGTCCCCAGTTGGCAGGATCCCCTGGAGGAGGGGATGGCAGCCTACGCCAGTATTCTTGCTGGAGAATCCCAGAGCCCCAGGAACCTGGCGGGCTACCATCCACGGGGTCACCACAGAGCTGGAGAGGACGGGGAGACCACTCGGCAGCAAAGGAGGAAAGGCCAGCGGCAGAGGGAAAGAAGGGGTGCGGAGAACTGGGTCGAACAGGAATTTTTTCTTGCAGGCAGAAGGTGGAGGAGGGGACCGCAAGGTAAGCCAGCTTTCCCTGGACTCTGTGGCCCTGGGGCAGTTCGCTGGCTCTGGGACACAGCCTTCTCTTCCGCCTGCTGATGCACAGCAAGTCTTTCCCACCCTGGGTGTGCGCGCTGGGGTGGGGTGTGTGTGTGTTGAGTTACAGCAACGTCTTCCCCAACCAACCTTCCAAAACTGAGTACCGGTCTGCTCTCGCTTGATAACGTTCTGCTCATCATGTTAATTGCAGGGAGAAAACACGGGAGGGCTGGGGAGTCAGCGGCAGATCCAGAAACAGAGTCAAGCTCCCCTTACGTGCGAATCGGGGCCCTCCCATCTGTCCAGGCTGCCTCTCCTGCATCTAATCAGGTATTAGCGTCTTTGTTTAAAGGATGTAGACGTTGTCACTGGAAACTCATGCAAAGTTCCCATGCAAAGGAAAGTCTACAGACGTCGGGTTCCTCATAGATCATAAAGACTGATTCCAGAGTAATTAAAGGTTTAAGAAAAGTAGGTGGAATGTGAAGAAATTATACAAAATATAACCAAGTTCAGGCAAAAGTGTTGAAGCAATAAATGCCTTTGCTCTCCCAGATTAGCATATTCATTTGGCAATATAAGCTCACTTAATGAAGACCTAGAGGCCATCTCATGTAACATGAAATATTAATGACGGTCATATGTATCACCAAAGGCTGAAAACTGAGAGGATCACGAAAACAGAATACGGAAGAGAAGTAATTAACATCAATAATTCGTAGCACTGCCAGATGGTCAAGCTAACGGGCTCTTTTTACAAGTCAGACTATAAACTATATAAATTGGCCCATAAAACACATCACTAAAGATTGAGACTGGAGATTATACCCAGGGTAAAACTTTAAATAGTTCAGAAGCGGGTTCTTACCCAGAAACACTGAGAACTACAACGCCACATCTTGACTTTTCCAGGCGATAGAAAGGGACCCAAATGAAGAACTGCGTAAACCACACCCCACACCCTGTCTCACTGCTCTGTAGACCCCATGCCGACGGCAGGGTCCCTAGGGTTCTGCACTTATTCTGACCTCACGCTGTCTCGGGGGAGTGGACACATTTTCTTTCACCCATGCTCCTCTATATTCTGGATGCCTGCCTCCAGAAGATAGCCCACAGCGGTGCTGGCTGTCTACACTGCCTCTGCTGTCAGAGAGGGACTCTCAAGCCAGTCCTCATTCAGTCACGTTGCACCAAAAGCGTCGTGCTGGGTGCTGCAGGGACGGACGATTCCCAACTCTGGTCCATGTGGGGGCGACCCGCCAAGCAGGCCACCATGCAGTTATCTTACACATCTGAGCTTCCCTCGTGGAAAGGAGAGCCACCCACTCCAGTATTCTTGGGCTTCCCTGGTGGCTCAGCTGGGAAAGAATCTGCCTGCAATGCAGGAGTGAAAGTGAGAGTATCTCAGTCGTGTGCGACTCTTAACCCCATGGACTATACCGTCCATGGAATTCTCCAGGCCAGGATACTGGAGTGGGTAGCCTTTCCTTTCTCCAGGGGATCATGCCAACTCAGGGAGCGAACCCAGGTCTCCCGCATTGCAGGTGGACCCTTCACCAGCTGGGCCACAGGGGAGCCCAAGAATCCTGGAGTGGGTGTCTCTCCCTTCTCCAGCGGATCTTCCCGACCCAGGGATCCAACTGCGGTCTCCTGCAGGCAGAGTCTTTACCAACTGGGCTACCAGGGAACCCCACAACGCAGGAGACCCGGGTTTGATCCCTGGGTTGGGAAGACCCCTGGAGGAGGGCATGGCAACCCACTCGAGTGTTCTTGCCCAGAGAATCCCATGGACAGAGGAGCCTGGTGGGCTGCAGTCCAGGGGGTCGCAAAGAGTCGGACACGACCGGGCGACAACGCACACACACTGGATAGCGGTGGTATAATTAGTAAGAGAAAGGATGTAATCTTTGATCTCAAAGAGCTTAAGGTCTAATAGGAAAGATAAGAAGATTAACTTCTATGGGAGTGTGAGGGAGACACTGGAGAGCTATACAGTAGGAGACTAAGGGATGCCTCACACTAAAGCGTGGAGCACGGCTTCCTAGTGAGGGGTCGGTGGGAAAGGCGGAACGGACGGATCTCCAGGAGGCGCAGCCAGGCTCGGCCACAGCACAGCGGCACGAGGCACGCCCTGCTCCGGGCCAGGAAGCTGAGTTTACGTTCCGGGGACACCAGGAACGAGGCAGAAGGAGGGCTGGACGGGCAGAGACACCAGAGACCTTAAGAGAAGAGGGCCTGAGGGTAAAGCCGAAAGCGCAGAGGGAAAGGGAGGTAATGTGGGGCTAAAAAGAGAGGCATTGAACCATCTCCTCTTCTATTTCATTTTGCTTTTTTCCCCTCTACCTCCAACAGTGAACGGTACTAAGATTTCATAAGAAAACCAAAAACCCATGATGACTGACCCTGACCCTGCTTTGTCATTTTCTCAGGTTTATTTCCCCTGCTGGATGTTAGTACATTAAATCCCCAGGTGCCTTTCAGTGAATGTTACATTTCTCCCAGTTTGGTAAATCAGGTATTTTTTTTCTGATGTATTTGCTTTCAGTATGCTGCTTTCTATTTTGGTGGGCAGTAAGCCATTCTGGCATTGAGGTGAAATGAGTATTTTTAACAACTGGGCCACATGGGGGATATAGATAGATGACAGTAGCTAGGAAGCAGCTTTTAAAATATCATGATGCATTTGTTAAACAGCAAAAATGAAATAAATATTAAAAGATAGTCCCACTCTTAAAACAAGCTGACCAGCTTAGACTACAGATGTTTTGTTTTAATTTAATATAATGCCTGACACAAGAATTTAACTATTTATGTTGCAAACATAACAATACATTTAATGTTTTTGAGTATATTATTCAATGAATACATTATGAATAAGTTGCATTTGCCTTAGTGCTTCTCCTCTACCGTATCGCATCCCCCTCTCAATAAACCAGAGATAAGGCACTGTTTTCAATTCTGTATTTATCTTTCCTTTATCTTTAAAAAACAGCTTCATTAAATGTTTATGTCTTACAATGTCGCTTACATTTCCATCAAGATTTTAAGCATGATCTTAATGGTGTCGTATGTTTAGGGGCTTTTAGAAATTCTCTTTTGCTCGATACCAGGTTTCTCAGATTCACAGGTGACTGAGAATAGCCATGGACATGCAAGACAGGCTGCATACCCACCTCCTCATAATGGACCGTGCAGCCTCTAGCTCGGCTCTTACAGACTGTTTTCTAGGAGCCCTGCCTTCTGGGTACATGTTCCGTTCAGTTCAGTCGCTCAGTCGTGTCCCACTCTTTGCGACCCCATGAATCGCAGCACGCCAGGCCTCCCTGTCCATCACCAACTCCGGGAGTTCACTCAGACTCACGTCCATCGAGTCCGTGACGCCATCCAGCCATCTCATCCTCGGTCGTCCCCTTCTCCTCCTGCCCCCAATCCCTCTCAGCATCAGAGTCTTTTCCAATGAGTCAGCTCTTCGCATGAGGTGGCCAAAGTACTGGAGCTTCAGCTTTAGCATCATTCCTTCCAAAGAAATCCCAGGGCTGATCTCCTTCAGAATGGACTGGTTGGATCTCCTTGCAGTCCAAGGGACTCTCAAGAGTCTTCTCCAACACCACAGTTCAAAAGCATCAGTTCTTTGGCACTCAGCCTTTTTCACAGTCCAACTCTCACATCCATACATGACCACTGGAAAAACCATAGCCTTGACTAGATGTGCCTTAGTCGGCAAAGTAATGTCTCTGCTTTTGAATATTCTATCAGTTTGATGATAAGTTTTCTTCCAAGGAGTAAATGTCTTTTAATTTCATGGCTGCAGTCACCATCTGCAGTGATTTTGGAGCCCCCCAAAATAAAGTCTGACACTGTTTCCACTGTTTCCCCATCTATTTCCCATGAAGTGATGGGACCGGATGCCATGATCTTCATTTTCTGAATGTTGAGCTTTAAGCCAACTCTTTCACTCTCCTCTTTCATTTTCATCAAGAGGCTTTTTAGCTCCTCTTCACTTTCTGCCATAAGGGTGGTGTCATCTGCATATCTGAGGTTATTGATATTTCTCCCAGCAATCTTGATTCCAGCTTGTGTTTCTTCCAGTCCAGCGTTTCTAATGATGTACTCTGCATATAAGTTAAATAAGCAGGGTGACAATATACAGCCTTGACAGACTCCTTTTCCTATTTGGAACCAGTCTGTTGTTCCATGTCCAGTTCTAACTGTTGTTTCCTGACCTGCATATAGGTTTCTCAAGAGGTAGGTCAGGTGGTCTGGTATTCCCATCTCTTTCAGAATTTTCCACAGTTTTCTGTGATCCACACAGTCAAAGGCTTTGGCATAGTCAATAAAGCAGAAATAGATGTTTTTCTGGAACTCTCTTGCTTTTTCCACGATCCAGTGGATGTTGGTAATTTGATCTCTGGTTCCTCTGCCTTTTCTAAATCCAGCTTGAACATCAGGAAGTTCACGGTTCACGTATTGCTGAAGTCTGGCTTGGAGAATTTTGAGCACTACTTTACTAGCATGTGAGAGTGCAATTGTGCAGTAGTTTGAGCATTCTTTGGCATTGCCTTTCTTTGGGATTGGAATGAAAACTGAACATTTCCAGTCCTGTGGCCACTGCTGAGATTTCCAAATTTGCTGACATATTGAGTGCAGCACTTTCACAGCATCATCTTTCAGGACTTGAAATAGCTCAACTGGAATTCCATCACCTCCACTAGCTTTGTTCGTATTGATGCTTTCTAAGGCCCATTTGACTTCACATTCCAGGATGTCTGGCTCTAGGTGAGTGATCACACCATCATGATTATCTGGGTACATGTACAAAAATTGCTAAAAATTAAAATAAGCTGGACATCTTAGAATACAGGTCATTTTATATTTAAGATGTAGATTAGATATGGATTATTCAGTTATAGTGTGTTTCCATGTTCAGATTTCCAAAATAATCCCAACTTGTTTTCCAAAGTGATTTTCTATTTACCTCTCAAAAACCACTATATAAGAATTCCTTTGATCCATATCTTCTCCAAGACCTTGTGAACTAAAAAAATAAAAGTGAAAAGAAAAAAAAAGAAGATTCAGGCTGTATTTAGGAGATAGAAGCAGAGACATTACTTTGTCAACAAAGGTCCATCTAGTCAAGGTTATGGTTTTTCCAGTGGTCATGTATGGATGTGAGAGTTGGATGATAAAGAAAGCTGAGCACTGAAGAATTGATGCTTCTGAACTGTGGTGTTGGAGAAGACTCTTGAGAGTCCCTTGGACTGAAAGGAGATCCAACCAGGCCATCCTAAAGGAGATCAGTCCTGGGTGTCCATTGGAAAGACTGATGTTGAAGCTGAACCTCCAATACTTTGGCCAGCTGATGTGAAGAGCTGACTCATTTGAAAAGGCCCTGATGCTGGGAAAGATTGAAGGTGGGAGGAGAAGGGGATGACAGAGAATGAGATGGTTGGATGGCATCACCGACTCGATGGACATGGGTTTGAGTGGACTCCGGGAGTTGGTGATGGACATGGAGCCCTGGCGTGCTGCTGTTCGTGGGGTTGCAAAGAGTCAGACACGACTGAAAGACTGAAGTGAACTGAGGAGATAAAACACACAGAGATGTCCTGGATAAGAAGGAAAAGTAAAGATGACAATGTTTACTTGTTAGTATGTACCAATATAATAATATCTCAACTTGATTATCTTTGTATTTCCCGGATGGCTGGAGAGACTGGGCACCTTTCTATGGTTATCGGCCGCACACACACGTCATTTGCCCACTGTTCTGTTTTGCTTGCGTATGTGTTGTTCCCATTGATCGGTGATGCTAGTGTAGAGAACAGGCCTGACAATGCAAGCAACATAAGAACTGCAGGTCCGATCCCTGGGGAAGGTGCCCTAGAGAAGGGAATGGCAACCCACTCCAGTATTCTTGCCTGGGAAATCCCATGGACAGAGGAGCCTGGCAGGCTACACAAAGTTGGACATGACTGAAGTGACTTAGCATGCATCGATTGGTATAAGTTTTTTATTTAAGTAATCTGCGTAATAAACTTATGTTGGTTACACATTTGATAAATATGTTCTGCTACTATGTCGTCTTTTCATTTTCTTTATGGTATTTTTGGGTAAACAGAAGTTATTAATTTAATATGTCCTCTGTCCATGAAATTCTCCAGGAGAGAATACTGGAGTGGGTTGCCATTTCCTTCTCCAGGGGATCTTCCCAACCCAGGGATCAAACCCAGGTCTCCTGCATTGCAGACAGATGCTTTACCGTCTGAGCTACTAGGAAAGCCATATTAAAGTTAATCAATCATTAACTTATGGTTAGAACTTTTTGTACCTTGTTTATCAAAACTTTCTCTGCCCCAAAAGCAGAAAGGATATTCTGTATTTTCTTCCTCAAGTTCTTGTCTCCTTCAGGCGACTCTAGTGTGCAGTGTGAGGCAGGAACACTGTCTCAGTCTCCATCTCAGCACTGTTTATCGAGCAGTCCTTCTTCTTCTCCATCGATGTTCAGCGCACCCCAGGTGAGATGTTTCCTGTGGCACTCATTGATTTCCCCTTCTTGCTCTCCTCTTTATCACAGAAGCTAGAAACCCAGGAATTGAATTTTCCAAACTTAGCCAGCAAGGTTTGAGATGTGGTTTGGATGCAGTCAGAGAATTGCACTTTTATTTAAAAACTTGGGGAACAGTAGGGGGGTCGAAGCCATTCATTCCCAGCAACAACAGCAGAGAAAACACAGACGTAGGGAGGCAGGAAGTTCGATTTTATTTTACTTTAGGAGCAGATGGGCTCACAACTTCTCTGCTAGTCACCTGTCTGGGGTTACAGTTTGGAGATGTTGAAGGTGTGTCCCAGTTTGCTGATCTCTGGGTAGCAGCCAAATATTTCTGACGCTCTGGATGGCAGTAGCAATGAACAATAAAGGTAATATACTCGGTGTCCAAAACCTTTGTACTTCTAGCCCTTCAATAATTCACATAACTCTTTTTTCTGTTTTAAATTCCTCCTACTTAAAATACTGAGTAATTTCTGTTTCCCCTATTTTGCCCTAAGAGACAGCCCTCTGTCAAATATCATAGTTCCGTTTATAAGTGGGTCTCCTGGCTTTTCCATCATGTGCTGTTGATCGGTTTGTCTACCCATGAGGCAGTAGGACATTGCCTTGATTAAAGCTTTCAGACCAACCTTGGCATCACTAAAGCAAGTCTTTCCCCCTGCTCTTCACAAATGTCCCAGCTGTTCTTAGCTCTTTGCTATTCTATATCTGCTCTAGAAAAATATTTGTAAATGTACGTGTTTTAGAAGAAGACATAATTTGTATTAGACTTTCATCAAATCTATAGACAAGTTTTCGTGAATCAGCATGGATCCACATTTTAGAAGCATTATTCTAGTAACGTTAAGTGTATTAGGTTTATCGAGGTCAAACCGAGGAAATTTGAGAAGACCACCTGGAAAGCCAACATGGGCAGCTGGCGAAATAAAATAATGACAGAGAGAAGGAAGAGATTTCTGCTATGTTCAGGAGATAAAACAGGCAAGGATGTACTGGCTAAGATGGAAAACGCAGAATGGGTTAAGTTTTCTTCTGGGCCTCTGGGCACTACTCTTTACGTGCAGAAGCTGCTTAGAACAAGGACCATGAGACACATTTGGAGCATACTGACTTCTGGTGGCTAAGAGATATTCAAGTGAATGAGAGCCTGCAGCTCTGCAGAGGGAACTGGGCTGTCTGTTTAGAGGTACGGGGGGTAGTGGAGCTCGGTGCAAAAACGCACACACACACCTGGGAAGAACCCTCCGGGAACCCTGCCATTTTAGAGGGATTGCGAGGAAAGGGAGCAATCAGGGAGACCTAGCAAGGAGCTGGAGACCCAAGAGGAAAACGCCAGAGAAGAAGACTGGGAGGAGAGCCAGAAGGAAGCAGCTGCAAGAAAGAGGGGCTTGCTACAGCCTGAGATAGTTACAAGGAAGAAGAAACGGATCCACTGGATTTAATAGCATGAAATTAACTGGTGGAAGTCATTTCATCGCTGTTTTGGGGACAGGAGACAAATTGTTGTCAGATGAGCCGTAAAAGGCCAGTGAGGAAGGGAACTGGGAATGTAAATGGCTCTTCAAGAAGTTTGGTTGCAAAGGTTAAGAGACATCCAACAGTAGCTAGAGGCAGATATGGGGTCAGAGGACTTGTTTTTAAAGGACATGTGTGTATTTGAAGGGAGCACACAGAATACCTAGTAGATGACTGATGGCCGAGGGTCTGGGTCAAATCACAAGGCAAACTCCAAGGCAGGTGGCCGGACAGATGACTCCGACTTTTGCAGTGAGCAAGAAGACTGGGAAAGCGTGAGTCTTGGTGGAAATCCATAGGTGGTTTTGGATTGTGGAGGGAGTGATTCCTTATGTTTCTTAGTGAATAAAAAGGTGGGTGTGAGTGCTGAGAGCAGGAGGAAATGGGGCAGAGGAGGGAGTCTGGACAGCCGTGGGGACAGCACAGCCGTGGGGACGAGAGGGAGAAGCAGCTGACTGGCTGCCAGGAGAAGGCTCCGGCCGAGCGCGGCCGCCGTCTCAGCGTTTGTGCCAGCGGCTGGCCTGCTCCCACGGAGCGCGGTAACCGGGGACCGCCTGTGAGTCTCATCCCAAGCCTCTCCTACAGAATCCTCCGCGTTAGCCCGAAAGCGAGTAAGCGCCGTGTGCTCTGCCTTCACTTCTGTTGCAAAGCAGGCTAAGCGGCAGCTAGTCGCCACTGCTGGTCAGTCACTAAGGCGTGTCTGACTCTTCGCAGCCCCAAGGACTGCAGCTCGCCAGGCTCCTCTGTCCTGCACTGCCTCCCAGAGCTCGTTCAAAGTCACGCCCATCGAGTCAGTGATGCCATCCAACCATCTCATCCTCTGCCGCTCCCTTCTCTTTTTGCCTTCCATCTTTCCCTGCATCAGGGTCTTTTCCAATGAGATGACTCTTCACATCAGGTGGCCAAAGTACTGGAGTTTCAGCAACCCTTCCAATGAGTGTTCAGGGTTGATTTCCTTTAGGATTGACTAGCCTGAGATCAAACCAGTAAATCCGAAAGTGGGAGCTAAAATTGCCACAATTAGTCCCACAGGAAACAGAAGGGAGATTAAATAAATGATAGTGCATGGCAGACACAAAAGACAGAATATCTGTGCAGGAAAATGTTCTTTATCTTCGGCAGCTTTGAGCTACACTAAGAGGCATTGCTGTGTAGCCAGCAGCAACAATTATTCTTTAAATGGGGTTTTCAAGTTAGACAACACTATTACTAACGTCAACTGACAAACATGCAGGAAAAACCACCACCCCAAAATGGATCCATACAGGATGGCGATTAACCAACTCCAGCCAACAGATGAGATATCCTGCTCTTGAGAAACTTAATAAAACTGTAGGACTTATTGATTTTGCTCTTCCTCTAGGCAGAAATATGCCAAGAATATACACAGAGAAAATAAATAATCTCGAGCTTTTGTATGAGAGCTAAAGCAAATGTGGAGTTACAGACTCTCAGAGTGAACCCAGGGATAGGCTGGTTCAGCACACAGCTAATAGGATAAAGATTCACGGCCAGGTGCTTGTCTTAACAAAGATGAAACACCTATCATATGACCTGGAGGTTTTTTCCCTCTAAAATGTACCCAGGAGAGTGGCGACAGAAGAGCAAGTTATTACTTGATGTCCTGATAAACCATCTGTGAAGCAGAGATCCATCAGATGTCTCCTGAGAGGCAGTTCTAGAAGGTTCCTGGGGAGTGGCTTGATACTTTGTTAATCACGGAGACTCCAACAGCACAGCTGCTCTTAGGAAATGCAAGGGGCTGGAACACAGAGTCCAGAGGGCAGTGGTAAACACCAGAGCTTATCTCGCTGCCCTGGACATGAGGTCAAAGGGCATCGGGTACAGGGGCCCACGGGGCAGGACTGGCTCAGCTGGTCGCCAGTCACCACCCAGCAAGTCAGAAGTGATCTTCTGACCAACAGGGACAGTGACTAGAAGAGTGCTTCTCAATTCATTTTATCCAGGGCACATAGGAACTGCCATCTATAGTGAAAATTAGGGAGAAAAAAGATACAAGAATGTTGGGAGGGGTCAGACCAGTTGAGAGGCTGATGGAAGGAGAAACGTGACTCAGGAAAGGCAAAGAAAGAGGAGGGATTCCTTCGTCATTGCCTGCGCAGGTGTCTCTCCTCTCCTCTCTGCTTGTTCATTATGGGCAAACCCCGTTCCCCTGTTGCCGCGGTTCTGAAATAGCATCTCCAGAACTTGTTGCCAACTTTTCATCTGCTCTTCCCAGAGAAGGGATGAGTCATCTGCCCAGTAGACACTCTGCCCTTAGCAAGCTGGAGACAGAAGGCAGCCTCTTTAATCTGACTACAGTTTACGGAAGCCTTCCACAATAAACGTCGCGTGTCACAGGAGGTTTCTGTAGTGGCATATGAAAAACTCTCTTCCTGCCTAAGACCAGGGGCAAAACAAGGACACCAGTTATTCCCGACTCTGGTATTCACTGGGGGCGCGAGGCGGTGAACAGGGGATAAAATAAGAACATGCGAGTCTTGCAGGGGCTCAGTCTCTGGGCTGCAGTAACAGATGCCCACAGGCTGGGCAGCTTATAAACAGTAAGCTATTCGCCACGGTTCTGGAGGCTGCAAGTCCAAACCTTAAACTGGGAGAGCTGGCATCTGGTGAGGGCCTGCAGCCTGGCCATCCCAGGGCAGAAGGTAGATGGCACTCCCCAGGGTCTCTTTCACAAGGGCACTAACCTCATCCACAGACGCCCACCCTCGTGACCTCATCACCTCCTCAAGGCCCCTCCTCCCACTATTAATACTGTGCCGTGAAGGGTTAGGCTTCAGGGTATGAATTTTTAGAGGGAGAGATACAAACACCTAGTCTACAGCAGGAAGAAATAAAACTGTTCCTATTCACTGATGATGTAATTATGTGCATTGTAAACTTCTGAAACTAAAGCCAACAAAGTAATAAGCTTAACAATGTTTCCCAATATAAACTCAATATTAAGAGTCAGTAAGCTATGTATAATAGCAGCATGTAATTAGGAAGGTTTTTAAAGTCAGAACTTGTACAATAGCACACAAAAAAATCATCAAATGCATCGAAATTAAAGGAAAAATGTGTGAGACTGCCATACAGAAAGTAAAAAGCATACTGAAAGAAATTTAATACTTAAATACATAGAAGGATGTTTCCACATTTATGGATTGGAATAATCATTATTATAAAACTTCATTTTTTCCCAAACTGGTTCAGTATAATCCCAATTAAAATTCCAGCTTTATTTACAGAAATGGCAAGAGCCAAGAACAGGACTATCTTGAAGAAGAGCAGAATGAGAAGCTTCCCAGCACCAGATATTAAGGCATCATAAATCCTCAGTCACTGAGGAGCATTGTCTTAGCACATGGATAGGCAATTAGGCATCAGTGAAACAGAGAGGAGAACTGAGAGTTAGAATCGTACTTGCACGGTCTCCTGATTTCTGACTAAAGTGCTGCTACAATAGAGTAGGAAGAGACGGTCTTTTCGGTGAATAGCACCGGATCTATTGCACACACATGGCAGGAGAAAACAGCTTCACCCTGCTACACACCATACACAGAAACCTGCTCCAGACGGATTGTGGATGTGGATGTGAAAGATGGAAAACAATTCCGGAAAAATATACCAAGAATATATTCAGCTTTTCTTGGGGCAAGCAAAGATGTACTAAACAAGACTCAAGAAAATTGCTAGTCATAAAAAAAGACAATGCAAAATTGGACTGTATTGAAGACCACGTAGCAGTAACTGTCGAAGCTGGATGCATATTCTGCGAACAAGAAATCCTTCTCCTAGGGGTACACCTGACAGAAACGTGCACACATGTGTACCAAGTGTGTACCTAAGTCACGTGCTCAATGTTCTTAAAAGCTTCATTTCATAAGAGACCCAAACGGAAAGCAACCCAAGCATTCATAGACAAGAGAATAAATAAATGCATATTCCTACGATGGCATACTATTAGCACAGTAACAAATAAAATTACTACCACAAGCTGTGACTTGGGTGAATTTCACAGACATAATGTTGAGGGGAAAGCCAGAGACAAAAGGGCATATGTTATGTGAGTCTATTTTTGTAAAACTGAAGAATTTGTTAAACTAACTTGTTTGCAGAAAGGACAGAATAGTGGTTAATTTGTAGGTTGTATAGCTTCTAACAGATGACTTCAGGAAGACTGTGGAGAGGCGTCTATAGCGCTCTAACCCTTGACTATGGATATGTCCACTTTGTAAAAATTCATCGAGTTCTGCACTTAAGATTAAGACATTATTATATGCCATTTCTGTATCAGTCAGAATACAAAGCAAAACTACAGATACAAGTTGGATCTCTCTCTCCCTAAGACTTTGAATTCCTTCTCCTACTCAAGCAAGAGGAACATATATGCCTCCCGCTTTTACACCATCATGAAAATTTGAGAGATTCAAATGGGCTGTTGCTTGAGGTCGTGGGGTTTAATGGGAAAAGAATGAAGCATCTTAGTCCAGGTACCTGAAGTCTTATCTGGCAGGCTTGTGACCTTGAGAAGTATTTTCATGTTAACCTCAGCTTCTTCCTGTGTAGAACAGTGGTAATAATACTCCAGTACCCTCCTTCAACCACTGTGGAAAACGATTTTCTTTTCACATCTTAAATTCTTGCTCATTTTTAAAACTTTTCCTTTGCTTGTTAAAATCCAAGCAGACTTTTACTACCCTTCCCTGTGTCCCCATTGATACTTTGTACACATTCACTTTACAATATTAGATTTTGCAAGCTTCCACTAGAAGGGAACATGTAGAAGCTTCTAGAAGACAAGGGTGGTGCTTTTCATATTTTTTATGCCTGGAACCCAGCCCAAGGCCTGACACATCAGTGCTCAATAAATTCCAGATTAAATAAAATAATGAATGAGTGAATTTCTAGGTCTACCTCACGCTTCTAACCAAGTGACCATAACTTGTGGATTGAGACTGATGAGAAAGCGAAGTCGCCCAGTCGTGTCCGACTCTGTGTGACCCCATGGACTGTAGACCACCAGGCTCCTCTGTCCATGGGCTCCTCCAGGCAAGAACGCTGGAGTGGGGTGCCATTCCCTTCTCCAGGGGATCTTCCCGACCAGGGATTGAACCCAGCTCTCCCACAGTGCAGGCAGACGCTTTACCCCCTAGTGATACACACAGAGGTAGGTCAGCGTCATCCAGCACACAGGGATAAGTCACAAAATCGCCCCCAGCTTGTCTTATCCACTCATGAAGGAATATAGAACATAACCAGTTGATTTTTGAAGATCTATTTTAACTGAAGGGTTTAAAAAACATTCTCAGAATCTTCGCTGAAACTTGTGAACTCTGCAAAGACAGACAACTGACCAAATAAAACAGGCATCCAGACGGAAGCGGCAAGAAAGCCCTTGTCGTGGAGGCAGAAGCCGTGCTGAGGATGAGAAGCCCTCCGGTGTGAGGCGCAGTCTCCCTGTCTGCGCCAAAACTCAGGGTGTGGGGCAATAGTGCAACAGGAGCCAGCATATCCCATCACTACAGAGGGGCAACTAGACCGGCCGTTGAACACACACTGACCAACGGTGGTGCCGACAAGCCTCCGTAGAAACACGCGCCCCTTGCTTCTGTGCAGAAGTTACAGCCACACGGCCTCCTCTCGCGTAGGCTGTGCCTGCCTGTTTGTTTTTGGTGTGTGGTGTGCTGGGCGATTTATGCTTTTTATTTTGATAACACAGGATTACTTTGGACAGGCTGTATTCCATCAATATTGCCATCGCTGCCACCAGTAGCAACATCACCATATTTTTCCTCCAGACCATTTACCATCACTTTTTTGAACACAGCACAATTTTTTTAAATGCATGAGAAGGAGCTTACCTGACTCCAGGGATTTGGATCTAGGCTGTAGAACACTTCACCTCTAAGTCAGTAGTTCAAATCCAGCCTAGGGTGAAGAGGATAAAAATATTTCTGGGTGTTATGTGCTTAAATCAAGTTTAAGCCTTGATGCAGCTCCCTGAGGCAGAGGATCAGCAATATATTTTACCATCTTGTTCACAGCCCTGGAGAACAAGGCCTGCAGACCCAGGAGAATAAACCAGCTCTCTATCCCAACATCCAGCAGCATCATTCAGGCCTCACTCAGGGTCCTTTTGGGCCCACTCCAGAGGTGCCAAGAAGATTTTCACTTACCATGGCTTCCAAACACTTAAACCATTATATCCCTCCACTGGGATGCTGGGAAACAAAGCTGAGAATTTATAAAGAAAAAGCCATTCAATATTTTGCTTCTCAAAGACTAAGATGCTTCAGAAAGAACAGGTGCAGGGGGAGAAATTTAAATTCAGAATTACATACCTTCATATATGTGGTATGTATACACAGTAATTTCCCTGGTAAACTTTAAGCTGTTGCCCAGGGAAAATATTCACCTGATCATGAACATAACGGAGTTCCTATAAATATGATACATGCCCTCCTTGCATACGGAATTAGATGCTGAAGACACTGCTGAATCACAATCATCTGTTTCTGAATTTCTGTAAAGACATCAGCTATTGAATCAAAGTGATCACCAGCAGTAGTAAATCACGACAAAATCAAGCCAGATATACCTTATGTGTGAGCAGATCCATCACCAAGCAAATTAAAATCCTGATATATCACCACTGCTAAAATTTGCCAAACACAATTACACAGATCCTTCAGTTCAGTTCAGTTCAGCCACTCAGTCATGTCCGACTCTTTGCAACCCCATGAATCACAGCACGCCAGGCCTGCCTGTCCATCACCAACTCCTGGAGTCCACTCAAACTCACATCCATTGAGTCAGTCATGCCATCCAGCCATCTCATCCTCTGTCATCCTCTTTTCCTCCTGCCTCCAATCCCTCCCAGCATCAGGGTCTTTTCCAATGAGTCAACTCTTCACATGAGGTGGCCAAAGTACTGGAGTTTCAGCTTTAGCATCAGTCCTTCCGAAGTATATTCAGGACTGATCTCCTATAGAATGGACTGGTTAGATCTCCTTGCAGTCCAAGGGACTCTCAAGAGTCTTCTCCAGCACCACAGTTCAAAAGCATCAATTCTTCGGTGCTCAGCCTTCTTCACAGTCCAACTCTCACATCCATACATGACCACAGGAAAAACCATAGCCTTGACTAGACAAACCTTTGTTGGCAAAGAAATATCTCTGCTTTTCAATAGACTATCTAGGTTGGTCAAAACTTTCCTTCCAAGGAATAAGCGTCTTTTAATTTCATGGCTGCAATCACCATCTGCAGTGATTTTGGAGCCCCCCAAAATAAAGTCTGACACTGTTTCCACTGTTTCCCCATCTATTTCCCATGAAGTGATGGGACCGGATGCCATGATCTTCATTTTCTGAATGTTGAGCTTTAGCCAACTTTTTCACTCTCCTCTTTCACTTTCTTCAAGAGTCCTTACCTTTCTACTATTGCCTCAAGCAATTTCTAATGTTTTATTCAGGTCTATGTCTGAGATAATCTTATCGCTTGACCAAACAGGTATAAAGGAATGGTATTCTGGCTACAGTTTGATCAAAGGGAACAATCTCTAGCCTGAAAATTAGTAATTACTCAGAACTGAAGTGAAAGTCATACAGTCGTGTCCAACTCTTTGTGACCCAATGGACTATGCAGTCCATGGAATTCACCAGATCAGAATACTGGAGTGGACAGCCTTTCCCTTCTCCAGGGGATCTTCCCAACCCAGGGATTGAACCCAGGTCTCCCACATTGCAGGCAGATTCTTTACCAGCTGAGCCACAAGGGAAGCCCAATTACTCAGAGCTCCCCTTAAACTGCCATCACCACGTTGCAAAAGCTTGAAGAGAAATATCAACTTTCTGCTCTATCTGTTCATCTGCAGAGCAAAGGTGGGAAAGGGAAATTATGAGGAATTCTGGGAGTGTCCTTCCAATTCCACATTATAGAAAACGTGAAACAACCTTTAAAGCCTCCTTAAAAGTTTAGCTGTTGTAAATTAGCTCTACTTCTTTTTAAACTGAGATATTAAAGTGTTTTTTATATGCATTAAATTTTTATTTTAAAAGAGTGAGTAGTATATATTAATTGCCAGGTGATGTTTTATGAATATTTTTTCTTCAATTCACAAGCGTACCTTTATTCCAATTATAATACTATAAATTAAAATACGGTGGAGCCCAAGAATGCCGCTTAGTCACAGTCAAAACAAAAATGTTAAAAATCCAAGCAAAACCATTACTGCTTGCCCCAACTTGGCAGATCACCTAATCACATTCCCTAATTCCCTTATTTACTCGGCCAACCAGCCAGTGTTTACTCAGTGCCCAGTATGTGACACACACTCTGTCAAACGCCACAGTTACAAAGAAAAACCGGCTGCTGTCCCAAGGAGCTTCCAATCTCCTAAACAGTTTGACAGAAAGCACAAAATAATCTGTCAACTCAGCTATCCCTGAGGAGGACCTCAGCTCAGTAAATCAGGAAGAGATGGTAGTTACACACGTGTTTTTTCTAAGCCAGTTATCACGTACCCTGTGACCTCAGTGTTGGGAATAGACCAGAGTCCTTACTGACAGGTGTGTGGCGCCTCCCTCGCATCTGCCTTTGGGGCTTATTCTAAAACCACTTTGTGGTCACCCCTGTTTTTATTTCTTATCCCACCTTATCCCATGTTATTTTGGAGTATTTCGTGTATCATTTTAGTCTGCTTAAAATCATTTCTAGAAAAACGCAATGTATAAGTAAACAAACCCAGACACTGCCAAATTTATACAAATGCTTAATTCCAGAAAGCTTTACACAAATTGAATTTTTCATAAGCCAAACATATCTTCCTTCCTTGAAAACTCTCAAGTTTCCGTTTTAAATCAGCCTGTTTATGCTGAGGAACTGTCTGCATTCTGGACGCACTTGGTCCCTCCTCTGTCGTGATTAAACTGAGAAGGAAGAGGGGAAGTAAACACCCAGACGCGACTCTGCTGCGGTGTCCAGCCGCTCAGTCGTGTCTGGCTCTTGGCGACCCCACGGACTGAGCGCTGCAGGCCTCTCTGTCCTCCGCCGTCTCCCGGAGTTGGCTCAGGTGCACGTCCACTGAGTTGCTGATGCCATCCACCCGTCTCATCCTCTGCCACCAAAACGGTGGTGGTAGGAGCTAATTCAGAGGGGCTGCTGAGATAGAGACAACAGGAGACCCGGGGCAAAGACCAAACAAGCTGCCGTCCACTTAACGCATTCACTTGGAGGTAGTCCCCGTGCCGGCGTTTCTAATTATGAACCAAAATTTCCTCATCTCTTAAAATGCCGTGACGCCCTCTAGAGGGACCCAGGGAAGTGCTGCGAGGAGCTTTGCCCTCTGTGACCTCATTTCGCATTCCCATGACCTGCGCTCACAAGGATTACTCTAAGTGCGTTGGGTAGATCACAAACAATGAGCTCCTGGAGCAAGGAATGTGTCTGTATGCTTAGCAGTCTTTCAGGCCCTCGAACGATGCCTGGAGTACAGTCAATGCTTGATCAACGCTCAGGATTAGAAAACACTGTGGGCTTCAGAGGACAGCGCAACCCATCAGAAGGCTCCAATGCCTGTAACCAGTTCAGAAATACAGGAGCGTACAGACGTCTTGCTCAGCGCCTTTTACGCCTCTTCTGACTCTCGCTCTGGCAGGCAGGCTCTTCACCACTAGCACCGACTGGGAAGCTTTATGATTTATACCTGAGTTTTATTTCTAATGAGGGTTTTGCTCATACACAAATGCTTGTCTGAAAGTGTATTTTCTTAGGCGGAAAAGAATCTAACTTCTCTGAGCAGGTTCAATAGATGCAGCAAAGATGATGAAGTTATCATAGACCAGTCCCAGATCTCGCTCTTTCTGTAGCCATTAACACTGAAATAAGCTCGGATGGAGAAGAGGAGGCAGGGGGCGGGGATGCACCGGGAGGTTTACTATTTTTGTAAATGTTAGCACCATCCAAGTAAGTTATTAAAATGTGTATCCTCAACTAGATCAAAGTGTTGCTGCTGCTGCTGCTGCTGCTGCTAAGTTGCTTCAGTCGTGTCCAACTCTGTGCGACCCCATAGACGGCAGCCCACCAGGCTGCCCCGTCCCTGGGACTCTCCAGGCAAGAGCACTGGAGTGGGCTGCCATTTCCTTCTCCAATGCATGAAAGTGAAATGTGAAAGTGAAGTCGCTCAGTTGTGTCCAACTCTGTGCGACCCCATAGACGGCAGCCCACCAGGCTCCCCCGTCCCTGGGACTCTCCAGGCAAGAGCACTGGAGTGGGCTGCCATTTCCTTCTCCAATGCGTGTGTGCATGCTAAATCGCCTCAGTCGTGTCCGACTCTGTGTGACCCTATGGACAGCAGCCCGCCAGGCTCCTCCATCCACAGGATTCTCCAGGCAAGAGTACTGGAGTGGGCTGCCATTATTGCCTACATATATTTTCAAAGGTATAACTTTCCATTAAAAAGTGTCATCTCCTTCAGTGTGACCACCATCTGTGGACATTTAAGGCTACGTATATAGACGACATGCTTCAAAAACATTTTAAAAGTGAAAATATTGATAAAATAATGTTTAAATGCTGATTAGAATGCAAGAAATTTAGTGGTCCAAAATAAAACTGCATTAATAATGCGAAGCTCTGATGGAGCTGAGAGTATAGAGCAAAGAACTGAGCTTAAATGAAGAGTAAAATGAGCCCTTTTGCAGCTAGGATAACCTTTATCCAGAAAAAGGGAAGTCTTGTTTCCAAGGGGTGAAGAGGGTGCTTGCTGTTGAGGATGAAGTCTGGGTAAGCCACTCGCCTGGCAGACCTGCAGGTCCATCTGGATGCCAGCTTCTCCCTTCCTGCGTCCTAGGAGTTGATGCAGAGGATTTAGTTGAGTCTGACTGGTTTATACTGTGGACTCCATATGAGAGTCTGGAGTTATTCACTGTGATCGAATCATCGGGACTAAGAATTTCGCTCTCAGTCTAAGCTTCACTGTCAGGCCAATCAAAACCTCTGGGCGGCTATATCCGGATCTGACCAAATATCCTGGAGGCTAAGGGCAGCGGGGACAGCAAGGGGATAAGGTCAGTGTTTCCAGCACAGCCCAGGCTGAAGGGCCGTTGCAAAGCCAAAGCCCAGTTTTGAAATATTTTATTCTTAGGCTCACAGTTGTGGCCTTAGAAGTGACTACTAGCAAGCACCGCGAGCAATCAGAGGATTCTTCCTGAAAGACAGTGGAGCCTATTTTCAGGTAATCACACTGAAAATGATCCCGTGGTTTTTAATCTGCTGTGTCTGCTCGCCTTTTTCTTGCCCCCAGCTCTCACACATAGATGACTCAGAATCCTGTGTGTGCGTCTCTTTTTTAAAGGAAACAGAACGAAAGGCTTTTCACTAAACGTTTTACATAAATGGCCTTGTCATAGGCATGCTGTTTTCCCAACAAACGTTTATTGACCATCGTGTGCCAAGTCTGGTGCAGAAGCTGCAAAGAAGAAAAAGAAAAAATAGATGAACAGTGCCCGCCCTCATGAGGCTTGTGTTCCGATGACAAAAACAATGCAAAAAAACTACTGTAAGTATAGGAGGAGGGTCAGAAGGTGGACAGAGTGTTAAGGGCCTAAGTGACCAAGGAACCAGCCTCTTCTGTTGGATCTGAAGTTCAAGGCAAAGTGTGAAAGGCGAGCAGAGGTTTATTAGATGAACAGTGGAGCTCGGCGTTTCCAGGCTGGGGGGATAGCACAGGTGGATGCCCAGAAGCAGGAGGAAGCATGGCAGGCCGTAGGTGCCGAAAGACGGCACAGTGATGGGAATGAGAACCAGGAAGAGCCCGCCAGCTGTGCAGCGCCCAGCGCACACGGTAAGTTATTTCAAGACTGGATCCTTAAGTGCCTTAGAAGCTCCCAAGGAATAGGGAAGGGTGGCTTATCGACACCTATTATCATTTCCAGAGGAAACAAAAATCACTCTTGATGGCAACCTGTGTCTGGAGACACACTTCATGCATAAAGTTTTATTTAAAATTTTGCAATGTGTTCACATTTTGTTGGACAACTTATAACAAAGGAAACGTTAAATGGACGTTTTCCTAAAAGCCGAGCCCAGTGCAAATGTTCCCACTAGCTTGCTTTTCCTCTTTAACGTCCGTTACGGGATATACGCCCTCCCGAGGAAACTGAACACAGCAGTCGGATCGGACGTGTCACACTGTGGTGTTGGCCCTGAGACGGTGAAACGGGTCTTCAGGGTTATCCAGCATCCTTGCTGTTAGCTCCTTTCATGCTCCAGGGGCAAAGCAGGAAGAGAAGAGTTCCTCCAATCAGCCGGGGCGGCTCTTCCCTCAGTAGTCATTCAGTCAGGTGCAAAGTGAGGTGTTTTCACCCCTAACCCCAGAGCCTCCTCGAAGCCCTGGAGCAGGCACCCAGAAACCCCAGCTCTGTTTGTTATCCTCATGTTACTCATTCTTCGGGTCTCTTCCCCTGGGACTCCCAACACACAAACAGTTCCCCCTTCTTGCTCAAAGAGGAATTCCTTTCACTGGGGACAAAAATTTCCATCCACAGCCAAAGCTTTTAAGGCAAGAGCTCCCAAAGAGCTAAGAGTTCTCAGTTCAGTTCAGTCTCTCAGTCGTGTCTGACTCTTTGCGAACCGTAGGACGCCAGGCCTCCCTGTCCATCACCACCTCCTAGAGTTTACCCAAACTCATGTCCATTGAGTCGGTGATGCCATCCAGCCATCTCATCCTCTGTCGTCCCCTTCTCCTCCTGCCCCCAATCCCTCCCAGCATCAGGGTCTTTTCCAATGAGTCAGCTCTTCGCATCAGGTGGTCAAAGTGTTGGAGTTTCAGCTTCAGCATCAGTCCCTCCAATGAACACCCAGGACTGATCTCCTTTAGGATGGACTGGTTGGATCTCCTTGCAGTCCAAGGGACTCTCAAGAGTCTTCTCCAACACCACAGTTCAAAAGAATCCATTAAGAGTCCTAGCTCAACTCTTTCAAGGACTCTCCCCTAAAGCCTTCCCAGGTGCCTCACAGACCTCCCTTGACTCTGAAAGCCCTTTCTTACAGCATCTTTTTCTTGAACAGGAAGAGATTGCAAATGGTTGGGGAGAGGGAGTCAGTCACTGAGGGGGCTGGGGGAGAAGAGACAGAGATGCTTGTCTGGAGCCTGGCCGGGCAGAGACCCCTTACTTTCCAGGCAGCCCTCTAAGGAAACCACGGGCTTCATCCTTTCCAAGAAAATCCTCCAAAACAACAAGAAGTACCCAGAGAGGCGGTGTTTCACCCACCGGGCAAAATTTATGCCAAGACCATTATGATCACTGAATGGGGAATAAAGGCATGAAATCATGTCTTACCAGGAAGGAAGAGCAAGAGGGAAAGAATAGACCCCCTCCCCCCAAAACTGCACCACGGCAAGTGGGGTTTGGCTTCACTGCATTTCACATCGGGCTTCCAACACACTTTGCTCTCTTCTTGAAAGGGCTAATCATGCCGATGTTGCCAAAGAAACACGCGGTTGTTCAGTCGTTTTATTAGCATGTTTTCCAGAGAGCTGCTGTGAATTAAAAGCAAGGCCAGTTTCATTCAAATAATATTTGGTTGTTTTATTTTCAAACTCTGAAAGTAAGAGCATTCATATTTATAGATCCCTGCGTACACAATGTCTGCCTTTGGCTCTCCTTCCACGGAAACTGGAGGAATTACTCATGCACAGATAAGCACAGATAGCTCCTCTGCCATAGTATGGAGCAAACACATGAAATACAGAGATTTCAAGTGGCATCAGTGTGCAAAGGCATGTGTTTGTTTAGCTGTTTATTAGATTTGTGAAATTGTGCTTTCTTGATGCTATAGACTCTTCAGGGAGGCAGTGTAGCATTATGTTTAGTTTAAATAGATTGCAAACAACCTTGACTGCCATATATTAGCATCAGAAACTCCCCATAATAAAAAGAAGGTTTTTCCTCACTGCGGCTTTGCAGTCAGGGCAGGCAGAGAACATTCTACAAATGAGGACCCTCCAAGGGAAGTGTCTGCTCCTCTTTCCCTAAAGACTGAATTTCTAAACTGTCACTGGAGCAGTTCAAGTCATTGTAACCGTGATGATGGCCCAAGGGGAGAGGTGCCGTTTCCAAGGCTGGGTTGGGGTCTTCAGGGACTTGGAGGCCAGAGCCTTCCATAGAATCACACTAGGAATGGAAAAGAAAGCCTGGGCACTCGGGACTTAGCATCCCCGTGGCCTACCCCACTTAGCAGTCCCCTGGGAAATGCTATGCTCCTGGAGACTCTCAAACATACAACAACTCGTGTGATGACGCAGCGCTGATGCACCCAGGGAAAACCACCTAAAACGTCACCTGTCTTCCCGGTCCATTCTGCAGTTTAGGTGCTCATTTAGAAGATGAGTTTACCCTCCTAAACATCTCCATCTTCAGTTGAAAGAGAAGAACGGGAGACCAGCAGGCACGCAGGAGCAAAGACGTAGCGGCCAGCAAGGGGGCAGAGGGCGAGGGTGACCTGGGCCTCTCCAGCGGGGAGCTGTTCTGTCGTGCACCCTGGACTGGCCCAGATCTTTTAAGGTACAGGACTGTCTTCTCTGAAGTGTTCAGCTCTTCCAAGGTTAAGCCAATTTTCAGAAGGAGAGCTTCTGGCGTGTCTGTGCCTCCCCCGTGAACACTCCTCTTTTCTCGGTGTTCCTGTGGACGCATCCTCTCTCGCACTCTTCCCCACCGTAGTAAGCGCTGAGGACCGCCCCACTGTGCGGTCCCAGAAGTGGGCTACTGATCCCTTCCTGGGCAGTCAGAGCATTTGTGTCGTTTGGCTACGGTGACTGGTCCAAAAACATGCACCCCCCACACACTGGGCAAGGAAGAGCATGAGAGTGCGTGGCTGGATTTCATCCGAACGGGAAGAAGGAGCTTTTCCTGGAAAGGTGTTGGGAGATGCTGAGCTGAGAAGATACGCATTAGCAGATCTGGGATGAGAAAGGTTTGATGTAATCTCCCTCCGCTTACGCCAGTTGGGATGGCTTCCTGTCACTTGTCGGCTGTGGAATGATGATGATGCAGGGCAAGAACGAGGGTGTCAGAAGCTGGTAGAGGTCGGGGCTGAGGGGACAGAGCACGTACTAGGAGTCAGGGGCTCCGAGATCTCAGTCTCCTACTAACTCTGTGATTATGAGTGAATCACAGCTTCCCCCTTTGTGAAATTATGGAAAAAAACTGGAAAGTGTGGGTCCTAAACTTTTTATAAAAATCTCATTCTCAAATCACGTTTTATCCAACCAGTTCATCCTAAAGGAAATCAGTCCTGAATATTCATTGGAAGGACTGATGCTGAAGCTGAAACTCCAATACTCTGGCCACCTGATGTGAAGAGCTGACTCATTGGGAAAGACCCTGATGCTGGGAAAGATTGAAGGCGGGAGGAGAAGGGGACGACAGAGGATGAGATGGTTGGATGGCATCACCGACTTGATGGACATGAGTTTGAATGAGCTCTGGGAGGTGGTGATGGACAGGGAGGCCTGGCGTGCTGCAGTCCACGGGGTCGCCGAGTCAGACACGACTGAGCGACTGAACTGAACAGATACCCTGTCATCGGAAATAAATCGTAACAACAACAGCAACAGCAAGAGTGCTCACTGAGCATGAACTCTAAGGGTATCTTGGTTCCAAACCCACATTTTCCTTCACGTGTATTTTACTCACGTTAATCCTCACAAAATCCTATGAGGTGAAGTCTGGTTACAAATTTCCTTTTACAGGGAAATAAACTTGAGTACAGAGAGATTAAGAAGTTTCCACAAGGTCACACAGCCATGCACGGTGGGTCAGGGACAGGACCCAGCTCCAGGGTCTGTCCTCCCCAGCACCCTGCTTTTTTTTATTTTTGACACATAATTGTGTTTGTCCATTTTTGGCTGTGCTGGGTCTTTGCTGCCGCCTGGGCCTCTCTCTAGTTGTGGCTGGCAGGCCTCTCGTTGCAGGGGGCTTCTCTTGCTGCAGACACGAGGCCTAGGCCTGGGGACTCCGGAGCTGCACCTCAGTAGGCAGAGCTCAGTAGCTGTGGTGCACGCACTCAGTCCCTCCACAGCACGCGGAGCCTTCCTGGCTCAGGAGCCAGACCCGCGTCTCCACAGCACGCGGGGTCTCCCTGGCTCAGGAGTCAAGCCCGCGTCTCCTGCGTTGGCAGGCTGATTCTTGACCACCAGGGGAACCTGTTGCTGGTTGGTTGGTTTGTTTGTTTGAATCATCTGTAGTAGAAAGAGACGCACTCTGCTTTTAACCAAAGCTCCTCCTCAGCTTTTAATCAAAGCGAGATAGGCAGGCTAGAAGCCCATTCCTGAAACTTCCCTTGGAAACCTTAGGGCTCTGAAGAGTCTGATAACCATAAAATTCTTTGACAGCTAATACTTACTTCAACTTGAAATGTTTGTACATATAGCTTGAGCCCACTGCACCTCATATGTCATTAACAAACCAGCCCAAAGACAGCCTGACAACACCCTGAGCACACCTCCTGAAAGCCCCACAGGACCACTTCCAGCGGTTCATGTGGAGCAGCAGGAAGTCTCAGCCGGTGGTTAGGAGAACCATGCCGCGGAGGATGCTTGGCCTCTGCCGGGACTGTGCCTTCCGCTGCCTCCTATCATTTTGCCTAGAGGTACCACATCTGAGGCGGCTGGACGGCATCACGGACTCGATGCACATGAGTCTGAGTGAACTCTGGGAGCGGGTGATGGACAGGCAGGCCTGGCACTCTGCAGTCCGTGGGGTCGCAAAGAGTCGGACACGACTGAACGACTGGACTGAGCTGAACCACATCTGAAACTACAGACAACTTTAGAAGCTCAGAAACCAAAACAGGCTTCTGGCCACCATGTCTGTAGACCTGTTCTCTGTGGGCTCAGGCACTTGGAGCTGGGCTCGCTGCCTTTGAGGACCGAGGGTGGGGAAACTGGCCCATGTGTGCGTTACGAAACCAGAGGTGGGGAAACAGGAGAAAGCGGGGCACGCTGGCTGGGCGACAGGTTATTGCTGACACCCTGGCTGTGGTGGAACGCTTGCCAAGCCAGTAGAGAAAAAGGTCGACGATGGGAACGTCAGTGTGTGAGCGCTGGTGAAAGGAAAAGGAACCAGGCAGAGACCTTGGAAGGTTCGGTCAGCCAGGCAGAAGAAAGGTGGAGAGCCGAGTTCCTCTCCTTAATCGTTCACCCCTTTGCGGAACCCCTAGTCGCATTCCCAGCAACTGCCCAGTACGTGACCGTGCAATGTGTCTGGTATATGTTGCTGTATCTGCTCATTTTCTTACGTCTTATCTTGTGAATATGTGAGCTTTTAGTGGACGTAAATATTTTTGTATTAAAATCTTTTTAATTTCTGACTTTTCCCACCTAATTCTTTTCTTTCCATGAGAATCAAATGGGTACTTTACATCAGGTTTATGGCCCCCTGCCCGCATATGGCATTCTTGATCACACTCAACTTCCGGTTCCCATACCGACGTACACCCAGGTTTCTATAAGCAAAGAGGCTTGCTCGCGCTTCATAGCACAGCATCTTCTCTCATCTCCTTAAAGGTAATTATCACGTGTATTTTATACTCTTAATCTCTGTTCCATCCATTCTGCTCCCATACAGGCTATTTTGTCTTTTTTTCCTGAATACGCGGTCACTACTTGGTTACTTGGCCTGCGACTTTTTGCCTGGAAGTCTGGCTATCTTGATGGTTCTGTGTGGGCTTCCCTGGTGGCTCAGAGAGTAAAGAATCTGCCTGCAATGCAGGAAACCTGGGTTCCATCCCTGGGTCAGGAAGATCCCCTGGAGGAGGGAGTGGCCACCCACCCCAGTATTCTGGCCTGGAGAACCCCATGGACAGAGGAGCCTGGTGGGCTGCAGTCTGCGGGGTCGCCAAGAGTGGGACACGACTGAGTGACTAACAATTCCACTTTCGGTGTGTTCCCAGTCCGGGTCTGATCAGCACTCAGGTTTTCTGCTTGTCAGAGCGGTTCTGTGCCTGAGAAATCTACCCCATTCTTCAGGCCCACACACTGTTCTTCTCTGAAAGCTTTTGCCTTTCGGATACAACTCCCCAGACCCGAGCGTGTGAGGAGGCCAAAGACGGGAGTGCTTGGAGTGGGCCGGCCTCTGGGGCCACCCACCCCCAAGCCCACCCTCTCCCGGGCGGGCCCCCCGCAGCCCCCTCCACCGCCGGACTGGGGCTGGTGGGGAGATGCTTTTCCATCCCACTACTGAGGGGGCGGTGCTGCTTGGCCACTGCCGGCAGTATTACAGCAGGTGTGCAGGGGGACTCTTCGGGACTGTGAACCCGGCCTTTCTCTGTTCTCTCTCTCACAGTCACACTCCCTCTCCCAGGATTTCTCAGTCCTTTGCTTTCACTCTTGGGAATCTCCAGGGCTGGGCTGTAGATCCATCCAGAAGGTTGTGCTAACGCCCCACCTTGTCGGGCCCAAGACACAGTCAAGGGCCGGGCTGGTCCACCCACTGGACTCTGAGTCCTTCCAAAGGTGGGCACTGGGTGATTTCTAGACCCCCAGCTCCTAGGTCAGGGCCAGGTGAATGCCAGCAACTAGAACAGGTGTGCTGAGAGCTCTGGGCTGAGCTGTGTCTCTCCAGGAAAGGACATGCTGCAGCCCAAATGGCAGTGGCCTGGGGGGGCCTCGTTTAGACACAGGGTCCTTACACGGGCGTTCACGTGGGCATGTGGTCCAGCCCCAACCCCATACGGCTGCAGTCCTTATAAACAGGGGAGATGTGGCCACAGGGCAAGAAACGCGTAGAGAGGACACAACGTGGGGGCCACAGAGCCAAAGCGGCCGTCCGCTCTCGGGAGGAGCCGGCCTGGGGCCGTGGCGCCCTGCTGTGGGCTTCCAGCGACCAGAGCAGTGAGACGGTAGGCTTCTGGGCTTTAGGCCGCCCCGCGGGTGGCACTCGCTTACGGCAGCCCTGGTGAAAAAGTGCAGAAGAGGGGATGGGAGAGAGTATGACAGCGGCGTCTGCGGGGGGAGGGGTCCTCAGGGCCAAATGCCGCAGGTGGCTCCACGGCACAGGCAGGAACATGTCCTTGGACAAGGCAGCTGGCAGCTTTCTTGCGCTCCAGGTCCTAATGTTCCCAGGGAAACCGGCCTTAGTGTCGTGGTGAAGGCAGAAGGCCAATCCCAAGGGGGTGAGAAGTCCAAAGAGAAGAAAGGAGAGGGACAAGGACCCAAATTCTTGGGACGTTTCAGAATTACAGAAAGGGAAATAAATCTATAGCTTACAGAGGCTCTTCTGAAAGTTGGAGAACAAAGTCTATTGATGGGGTGGGTGAAAAAAGAAGCTAAAACAAGGAAATGCCGACAAGACAATGATGCCTAATTAGACAGCCTTTTCCAAACTGCCTGTCTGCTGAGGCTTAAACCACAACGCTCGTGACAGACGCCACTTTCATCCCTGCAAGCCAGGTGACCTTTCTTCCTAATGCATCCGTAAAATTTTCCGATTTCTTTCAGGCCTCAGAATACAGTGGTGACCGTCTGCATCAAACATAGGTAACAGCAGGGAGGGAGCCTCCTGCAGAGAGCTCGTCACCGCGATCCCTGCACACCCTTCACTGCGCCCACCTCTCGCCTAGAAGGTGGGTCCATCTGTGTCCCGCTCCTTCGGCCCTGGTTCAAAAATGCATTCCTGCCCACGTGGAAGCTGGCTGGCTGGAAATGGCGAAAGGCTCATGCTTCCATGCAAACACACACACAAATACACATGGAAACCTGAACTCTTGGAATCCAAAGACTTTGGGCCCCAAAGAACATAATCCTAAGAGATTTCTTGGGAAGGTAAGAGTTTGGGGCCGGTGATATTTTAAGGTAGGGTGCTGTCTTAGTCAGCGTAGGCTGCTGTAACAACATAGAGCAACTTACATAGTAAACATTTATTTCTATAAATGCTTCTGGAGGCTGGGACGTCTAAGATCAAGACGCGTGGTAAAGGGCTGCTTCCCGGCTTGCCAAAGCATGCCTTCTCCTGCACCCTCACAGGAGAACGCGGAGCACCCTGGAGCCTCTTCCTCTGCTTTCCAGGGCATTAATCCTACCACAGGGGCCTCTTTCTATGACCTCATCTAGACCAAAGCACCTTCAGAAGGCTCCACCTCCTAACGCAGTTGCACTGACAATTAGGATTGTAACATGCAAATCGGGAGTGAGGCGGTGGGGGAGGGCACGTTTACTCCGTAACTGATGGGCACATATCTGACCTCCTCTCAGTAAGATTCCATACCTCTTCCTCTCCATCCACAGTCATCCTCTGGGACATGCACTCATTTCTGGAGGTGGTGTTCTAATGTGTCTTTGAGATCTTAAAAGCAAGCTTGAAAGGAGTCCACAGCCCACTGGAAAGCATTTTACAGGCAGAAACTCCTGGGTCAAATTTCTAGTCCCACCACTTATTAACCAAGTAAACTGGGAAGGGTCACTTAGCACCACAAACCCTCAGTGGCCTCGCCTGTGAAACTGCATAATAATAACATCTACTTCTAAGAGCTGTTACCGTGACTCTAAACGGCATCGTACATACAAAGCATTAGTCCTTGCCTGCTCTGGAATGAAGTTTTCTGTGAATGTTAGCGTTCATCATTTGACCAACATAAGCTTCACTTTTAGAAAATCAACCCGTAAGCTAGTCAGCTCCATGGAAGTTAAAATTTTGTTAATGAAGAAAAAAAATTTTTTTCCACAACGTGAGAAAAGGTTTCTCAGAATACAAATACACTCCCGGTCAATTCAGCTGAATTGGTGGAAGGTGTGAATAGCTGATGGTAACACTTGGAGGGGCACATTTTGATGAGGGAAGAAACACAGGCAGAATAAGACCTTTGGGGCTACACGAAATAAAAGTTCTAGAAGAGACAATGTCAACTGCGAACTGTAAATTCACACACTTGCTGACATGGCCTGGCCTCCCTGTGGACAGTGCAAATGCTGAGCAGAGAAGGCGATTTCTGAGCCAAGGGCAGTGGGGCAGCTACTGTGAGGACAGACCGAGATAAAGGTCCCAGAAGAGGCTAACGTCCCAAATTCCCGGGACCAGGAAGGCCACTCCCCTGGAAGGACAGTCATATCCCTGCCACATTCAACCCCTCCTAGCATTGGCTCCTGAGCCTTCTGCAAATCAAGCCCCCAGGGCAAAGTTTGCTCAAAGGAGATTTTTAAAAGTCTGCATTCCAGGGCATCTACACACACAGACTTACATTTACACTTTTCCTGACTTGCAGAGCACACAAGAAGCCTCAGATTCATGTTTATAATGCAGTTGATTATCTTTCTTCAGTATAAAAAAGAAGAAATAATTCCATCTGGGGAACTTAGTGGTGAAATTCAGTGTCGGGTTGCAAGTAGTCAACCGGTAGTAGTTTGGAGCCAAACTATCAGTTCCCTTTAAATAGTGAGGTCAAGAGGAGAGTTTGAATTTTAGAGTGCGGGTCCCAGTTTTATTACTTAGCAACTGTACAATCCTGGGTGAGTTCAGTTATTTCAACCAGTATCTATTGTCTGGTTGAAATAACTGAACTTATTTCAGTTATTACTGAAAATAATGCTACCTAATCTCTCAGAGCCTCAGCTTCTCCATCTGAAAATGGGGGTAATAATCCCTATTCCAAGGTTGTAAGAGTTCAATTGGAAAAAGCATGTGTGCCGAGGCAACATCTGGAGGTGGTGCCTTTAGCTGTCTGCTCCCCACACTCTCGGGGTTCGGTGTGTGTGTAGCATCACTTAAGAGAAGACAGATGAGGCCTGGCCTACCCAGAAACTCTTAGTTTCCCCACACACAGGCAGGAGCAATTCCTATGAACGCTGGCCAGGAGGAAACACACAGTGCAGCAGAAACCATTCTATTTCCTTGTAAACCACTTGCCTTCATGGCTTTTGTCCCCACAGTCTTAATCCCAACAGTTGAGGGTGGAAGGAAGAAAGATCTGGGGCTGTGGAGAAAGGTGAAGGGAAGAAGATGTGCCTCGGGCTAGATTCCCTCGGGACCAAAGGAAGCTAGATCCTAGGGCGGTGGGCAAGGTGAACTGAGACCCGGCCCCACGCTGGGGTCAGAGCGGAGCAGCGCAGCAGACGGGGCACGGTGCCCCGTGCAGACGGGGCCCTGCAGCTCCCCACCGAGAGGGGGGCGGGCTGCACGACGGGGCCCTGCAGCTCCCCACCGAGAGGGGGGCGGGCTGCACGCACACTGGCCACGTGGGCAAAGCTGCTGCCTGCCCTAGCAGCGGTCGATTCAGGGAGCAGTCAGCTCCGTTCCTGACCCACCAACACCCAGGTCCCGGTGAGTCTCCCAGGATCCCGACATGACCTCAGGTAGAAAACACCAAAACTCACTGACTTCAAGCCTAGCAGGAGGGAAGCTTAAAATAGAAAGTAAGCTGACTTGTAGATGATAAGAGACAGCGCATCACCAGGATGAGAAACCGCATTCACACCCATTAGGACGGTTATAATATAAAAGGTAGTAATGCGTTGCTGAGAACATGGAAAAACTGGAACCTTCACGTACTGCTGATGAGAAAGTAAATGCTGCTTTGGAAAACAGTTTGGCAGTTTCTTGAAAAGTTATAACGTAGTTACCATATGGCCCGGAAATTCCATTTCACCCAAGAGAAATGAAAGCATATGTAACATGAATGCTGAAAAACTCGTACACAAATTTTTATAGCAGCATCACCCATAATAGCCAAAATGTAGAAACCATCCAAGTGTCCATTAACCAGTGAATGAATTAAACATGATATATCCATACAATGGAATATTATTTGGCCATAAAAACGAAGTACATAAATGATTCATGAGTATAAACATAAATGACTCATGTTATAAACATAAGCTAACTGAAGGAAGCCAGATACAAGATTTCATATATTGTTTGATCAATTTATATAAAGTACCTAAAACGGGCAAATCCAGAGACAGAAAGCAGAACAGTGGGCACCAGGGTCTGGGGAATGGGGGAGAGGAGGGGTGACTGCCAGTGGGCATCTGACCTGCAGGGGCATGAAGAAACTTTCTGGAATTAAATACTGGTGAAGGCTGCACAACTTTGTGAGTATGTTAAACCCCCACCTTGAACCCTTCCAAAGGGTGGATTTTGTGATTATGTGAATTGTCACCTCAGTAAAAGAGGAAATACGTTTGTGTATTTGCGTTACAGACTGAAATTCACTTTTATATATAGACCTGGGCCGTAACAGGAGTTCAATAAACGTAAGCTACCGTGCCATCATTATAAAAGCATCAAGACAGCGACTCCCACCTGGGACGAGCTGTTAGCCACCCTGAGTCAAATTAAAATCCCCTTGGTTTCCACCCTCCAAAACCACAGAAATTTATTTCACTCGCTATGGACTTCTGATCTGGGGGAAAAATTGCTTTCCCCCACCTCCAGCGGTTCTTGAAGACCCTGCCCAAAGGGCAGTGGTAAAGGAAATTTCACCAGCTCCTCCCCACTTTATACATTATCATGACTGAAGCCCTTTCTGGGCTGATACCCAAAGACCACCCTGGAAAGGAAAATGCTTCCGCCACAAGCTTTCTGATCCTATCACATGAGCGCAAGGGTAGGAGGCTTGGGGCAGAGCTGTGTGACTTAAAGGACAGACGCTTCAAGGGGACTGAGAGGGCCAGAGTGGACCAATGAACGCAGCAAAGACTCAGAACAGCAAAATGGACAGGGGCAGCTCTTGTAGAGATGAGGGAAGAAAGGTTTCCTTTTTGACAAAAAAAAAAAAATTATAATTATCCTTGAAGATGCCTTTCTGGTTTCAAAACCAGCTTCAGTTCTCCTGAAGAGAAGCAAAGACTTAAAATGAAAAGACCGTAGAACAACTCTGACATGAAGTATGGGCCCTTTTCTCATGACTGTTAAACGCACAATCCCCTTTATGACGGAAGTAATGCTCTGACCCTGGAGGGGCTCCATTAGGATGCACACCAGCTCATACTGCCATTTAGACTGAAAGTTCTTCATAGTGTGACATTTCTAAAGAATAAAGAGGATTTTGCAAAGAACAGAAGTAGTCAACATGATTATGGGGCATTGACATAGCAATTTGCTTGCAAATGATTTTTAAAATGACTGCTAATAATATACCTTTTTGTACATAGTACTCTCAACAAAGCCACCTTGGGTAATCAAATTAATGCAGGGGAACGGTAAGGGGAAGGGAGAGGAGATCCTACAGCGTTACCAGCAATGACTACAGTTAACACAAGTGCACAAAGTAACCCAACGGGGCCACTGGACAGCCCTGGGCAATGACACAGCCATTCAGTCATGTGTTGTGGTGTGTATAGAGCCACGTAACAGTGCTACTAAGAAAATAAAGACTTTCCTGAAAACTCTGAATGACTGAAAACTCAACAATGGACGTGCATCTATGTGGTCAACTTGGGGGCAGTGTTCTTTTCTTTACCTCTGATCACACCACAGTGCAGTCACACACAGACCCAAGTTCAGAATGATGATCAATGGAACACCAAGGGCACTGTGTCTAAGCTACTGAAAAGCTTACCTGAATAAGGAAATCACAGGGGTTGCTATCAAAGAGCACGAAGGTAATACAGAAAAATGCCAACAATAAGTTGAAAAAAATCACGACACACACATATGCAGAAACACGTCTCTCAATTTAAATGCTGCCAAGGATAAAGGGTGGGGCTCCCTCACCTTACTCCAGCTCAGTAAGTAAAGAGTCTTCCTGCAATGCAGACCTATGTTTAATTCCTGGGTTGGGAAGATCCCCTGGAGAAGGAAATGGCAACCACTCCAGTGTTCTTGCTGGGAGACTCCCATGGACAAAGAGGTCTGGGAGGCTATAGTCCATGCAGTCACAAGACTCAGACCTGACTCCGCAACTAAACCACCACCATGGATATAGGGTGAAGGAGTCAGATCCACTGTACATTCCCACTCAGGAATGTCAGTTCTGACCAATGAGCAAGAGGCCAGATTTTACGTATCTATGAAGCTGAGTATCTATCTTTTGAACTGTGGTGTTGGAGATGACTCTTGAGAGTCCCTTGGACTGCAAGGAGGTTCAACCAGTCCATCCTAAAGGAGATCAGTCCTGGGTGTTCTTTGGAAGGACTGATGCTAAAGCTGAAACTCCAATACTTTGGCCACCTGATGTGAAGAGTTGATTCATTGGAAAAGATCCTGATGCTGGGAAGGATTGGGGGCAGGAGAAGGGGACGACAGAGGATGAGGTGGTTGGGTGGCATCATCGACTCAATGGACATGGGTTTGGGTGGACTCCGGGAGCTGGTGATGGACAGGGAGGCCTGATGTGCTCCAGCCTGTGGGGTCACAAAGAGTCGGACACGGCTGAGCGACTGAACTGAACTGAATGAAGTTGAGCGAACCAGGCCCTCACTTCTACTTACATGCTTTGAGGAGAAGAGAACACGGGAAATGTTGCAGAACAAGCCCCACTAGGAGTCCGTAAGCCGCCGGATGTCCCAGCGCCGCCCAGGTCTCGACGGCGACAGCCTTCCTGGCCGAGTGTCCTCTACTCACGTAGCCTCCCCCTCTGAGCAGTCATGGAGCGAACGCTCTGAGCTGGTCGAATCTATCACAAACTCCCTGCCACGGGCCCTTGGCCTGACCCTCAGCCTCTCCCCGTCATCTTGTGAAGGATACATAAACCCAAGTTCCATCCATTCAGCCAAAAGCAGAGGAAACCGGGCAGTGATAGAATCCTGGCACCCTGCCCAACCAGCGCCTGGACTAACCGGAAGGGTGAGGGCTAGAGGACTGACCGGAAGGGCGCGGGTAAAGGACTGACCGGAAGGGCACGGGCTAAAGGACTGGTTTGGGGACAATTCTTTTTAGAAGGTCCTCGACCACATCCAGGCAGTCCACGAGGAAAGCGTAAAGAGGCGCTGTCTGAAACCTGCCAGTGACGGTCTCAGGAAAGCACTGAGGCTGTAAAACCATCCCCACCAACCCAGGCATCAGCCCCGCTCACACAGGCAGTCCTCCAACGTGAGCCAGGCGACGCCGCCACTCAGGGCTGTCTACCGCAACGGCGATCCCGAGTGCTACCGCTGTAATACCGTCCTCCCAGCTCTAAATCATCGGCTCCCCACTCCAGTTATAACCCTTCCTTCATGTGCTCCGGGCTGGCACCTGCCTTAGTGAGTGACTTTCCAGGCCTGAGAAGAGCCCCCATCTCCAAGCCCCCGTTGGCCGTGAACACATCAGCCTCGTCCATTCTGGCCGTGTTCTGGTTACCCACTCAATCTTCAGCTCAGCCTTCATTCATTCCTTCATGAGGTCAGGGAAGAGTCAGCCACTGCAGAAACCAAAGGAAAAGAGTTCCGGAGAGAAGGTGAATAGCAACAGAGTTATAGAAATGAAAGTCGCCCAGGCGACTAGATGAGATAACAGTGCCCCACAGACGGCTGGGGGTCACGGCTCAGGGCTCAGGGAGGAAGCAGACATCCTAAGCACACACCCAGTTTTCCAGAAGCAAAAATACATACAGAGAGAGGAAAGTCTAGAAACAGGCTCTGGATTAAAAGAGGGGGGTTGAGGACTGCCAAGACGAGCCTTATAGGGAGGGCTTATTTTGAAAATAAGAAGGGCCATTACCACAGCCATACAAAGAGACCAGAAAATGGAAAACAACAAAGAAAATTTTAAAAAGGAAAAGGGAAGCTGGGGGAGTTTGTTCGCTTATCTTGATATCTTTAAAGTGAGAGGATGGGGAGCACATGTATACCCATGGCTGATTCATGTCAATGTATGGCAAAAACCACTACAATATTGTACAATAATTAGCCTCCAATTAAAATAAATACATTAAAAAATAATAAAGTGAGTGATAAGTCTTCTTCTGGAAATAAGGGAATCTGTGGCAAGGTATATGGTGGCAGTTGCCAGTCAAAAAGATGGGTAACTGGTCTACCAAACAGCGGTGACGATCCAGTTACAACTGGGGAGTACAGGACACACTGGAGATCTTCCTCACTGATTCTTAGAAGACCAACCAGACGTAAGGAAACCAGGCAGCTCTGAAGATGGACCCGGCCAGGACGGAGGGCTCTGAAGGCAGCTCTGTTTACAGCTCTGTTAACAGTGGCAGGTCAGGAGTCCACACAGGAAGTGCTAAGAGGGGATGGACTCTGCACGGGGGCAAGGAGCTCGTGGAGAAGCCCATGCTAAGGTCAGATGATTAACTGAAGGTGGAAGAGATGAAAGAACAGGGATTGCCACCAAAGACAAGTGAGACAAAGACGATCCGAGTTTGTAGATGAAAGGGCTATGAAGCCAAGGTGATACGGATGTCTCAGGGCAGCAAGAAAAAGCCTTGAAAAGCTGTTGCCACAAGGGAAAGGGGAGAAAGGAAGACCAGAAGGCTGATACTGAGGAAGACAGGACACGATCCCCATGAAACCTCCGCTTAGCTCCAACAATTACCAACATTCTGTCAGTTTAAGAAGCATCTTCAATCCTTACTCTCAGTAAGATAGGAAGCCCCTGGCAGGGCTCGGGGTGGGGGGCGAATAGTGAAGAGAGGAAAATACTCAATAGCCTAAAAGTCAGCTAGCTGATCGAGAATAGTTGTTGACAGGCTTCTGTGCATAGAGGTCTACTCGCATTTAATCACATGGCGGCTCTACACTGATCTAGGAAACACCAGGCTCTTGCTTCGCGTCTGTCTCTTCTCTCTCTACTTCAGGGTGTGAGGAAATAGGTAAATGCTCTCTGGATGACTAATTCAATTTATCTAACAGAATGCTTGTTTTTGTAAATGGCACGTTAACTGCAATGTGTCATATTAGAAAGAAAAGATATGGAGACCAGATTTTATTTTACTTTCAATATTACTGTGATTTAGAGAGCATGACTGGCATTTCTGAAACTTGACAAAAACAGTCACCAAGGACTTTAAGAATTATTTCTAAATTCCGCTTATTGATTCCATCTGTTCTCTGGGTTGTGCATGTATATTTTTAACAGTCTTCTAGTTTTGTCAATTCTTTGATAGTTTTCTCAGGAAAATACTTGGTGAGTTCAATCGATAACCATTCTATTGCTAAAAATTGATCGACTGTGAGAAAGTTTTTACTGTCATTCACTGGAGAGAGAATCCTATTTTGTGTGTCCTTTAAGTTTTTAGATGCAAGGAATCATTATTAAGGAGTTTGACCTTTATGTTACATAAAGCTGCATACATTATTGTATCAAATTTGGAATGCATTCTAAGTATCCTTGAAGAATATAACAGAATAACAGAATTCCTCTCCCGAATTCAAGGGAAAGTTAATGCTTAGTTATTTTTACCTATATTACCTAATGCGTCTGCTTCCATCCATGACAGAGAAATTGATCTCGGCCTTGCCTCTCTCCATAAACTCAGGACCTGAACAAAACATATGAAGTAATTACATGCAGATAATCACGATGGTGTGATCACTCACCTAGAGCCAGACATCCTGGAATGTGAAGTCAAGTGGACTTAGGAAGCATCACCATGAACAAAGCTAGTGGAGGTGACGGAATTCCAGTGGAGCTATTTCAAATCCGGAAAGATGATGCTGTGAAACTGCTACACTCAATATGCCAGCAAATTTGGAAATCTCAGCAGTGGCCACAGGACTGGAAAAGTTCAGTTTTCATTCCAATCCCACAGAAAGGCAATGCCAAAAAATGCTCAAACTACTGCACAATTGCACTCATCTCACATGCTAGTAAAGTAATGCTTAAAATTCTCCAAGCCAGGCTTCAGCAATACATGAACCGTGAACTCCCTGATGTTCAAGCTGGTTTCAGAAAAGGCAGAGGAACCAGAGATCAAATTGCCAACATCCGCTGGATCATGGAAAACGCAAGAGAGTTCCAGAAAAACATCTATTTTTGCTTTATTGACTATGCCAAAGCCTTTGACCGTGTGGATCACAATAAACTGTGGAAAATTCTGAGACAGATGGGAATACCGGACCACCTGACCTGCCTCTTGAGAAATCTGTATGCAGGTCAGGAAGCAACAGTTCGAACTGGACATGGAACAACAGACTGGTTCCAAATAGGAAAAGGAGTATGTCAAGGCTGTATATCGTCACCGTGCTTATTTGACTTATCTGCAGAGTACACCATGAGAAATGCTGGACTGGAAGAAACACAAGCTGGAATCAAGATTGCTGGGAGAAATGTCAATAACCTCAGATATGCAGATAGCACCACCCTTATGGCAGAAAGTGAAGAAGAACTAAAGAGCCTCTTGATGAAAGTGAAAGAGGAGAGTGAAAAAGTTGGCTTAAAGCTCAACATTCAGAAAATGAAGATCATGGCATCTGGTCCCATCACTTCATGGGAAGTAGATGGGGAAACAGTGGTGACTTTATTTTTCTGGGCTCCAAAATCACTGTAGATGGTTACTGCAGCCATGAAATTAAAAGATGCTTACTCCTTGGAAGGAAAGTTATGACCAACCTAGATAGCATATTAAAAATCAGAGACATTACTTTGTCAATAAAGGTCCACCTAGTCAAGGCTGTGGTTTTTCCAGTGGTCATGTATGGATGTGAGAGTTGGACTATAAAGAAAGCTGAGTGCCGAAGAATTGATGCTTTTGAACTGCGGTGTTGGAGAAGACTCTTGAGAGTCCCTTGGACTGCAAGGAGATCCAACCAGTCCATCCTAAAGGAGATCAGTCCTGGGTGTTCACTGGAAGGACTGATGTTGAAGCTGAAACTCCAATAGTTTGGCCACCTGATGCAAAGAGCTGACTGATCTGAAAAGACCCTGATGCTGGGAAAGATTGAGGGTAGGAAGAGAAGGGGACGACAGAGGATGAGACGGTTGGATGGCATCACTGACTCAATGGACATGGGTTTGGGTGAACTCCAGGAGTTGGTGATGGACAGGGAGGCCTGGCGTGCTGCAGTCCATGGGACTGAAAAGAGTCGGACACGCCTGAGCGACTGAACTGACTGAAACTGAGAGACATAGGATTATGCGTAAATAGAGGCCAAAAAAGCATTTGACAAGAATTCAATATCCATTTATAATATTTTAAAAACCGTTGGCAAATTAGAAAGAGAACTTCCCTCATCTAAACTGTCCCCGGCAGTCTGATAGCATCCATGGTGAACACTTTCTCCCTGCAGTGAGGGATGAGCCGGAGGACTCCCAGCAGTATTTTTATCCAACACTGATTGGAGGGTCCAAGCAATGCAGCGAGGCAAGAAGATGAAAGATTCAAAGACTGGAAACAAAAATGAAACCACCATTATTCACAGAAGACATGATTGTGTATATAGAAAACTCAGTTAATTAGCTAACTGAAAATCCAAACAATTCTGAAGAATTCTGAAGAATTCTGAAGTGAATTTATGTAGGTTTGAAGAAAATCCTGGTTTTATACTTTCATTTCTGCAAGGTCTAGGCTTTCTAAGACAGGAGGCAAGTTTGAATACCAAAGGCCTCGGAGGCAAGAGATAAAGCATAGTTCTGGAGAGATTCAGAGACTTCCGTCTCTGGAGCCATCTGCTGACATTCCTGGATGATCAGCCTCTCTCGAGGGGAGAGTGGGCAGGACTGCAGCAGCTTCTTAAGAGATTAGGAGTTTCTAATACTCAGTGCTGCTCAGCTGCAACACAGACCTGTGTGGGCAACACGCCCCAGGCCTCCTCCCCACGGAACTTCGGGAGGGGGAGCTGAGAGAACTGATGTAACATGTTCAGTCCAGCTCAGTCGCTCAGTCGTGTCTGACTCTTTGCGACCCCATGAACCGCAGCACGCCAGGCCCTCCTGTAACAGGTAATAAACCTTCTACATCCATTCTGGCCTGTTCCCTGATCAGATTTGTGAAAGTGTGGCAAGCAAATCTTAGGAGCTGCTCGACCATTCAAATGAACATATGACAGCAAGCAAACTTCACGGTGAAACCAAAACAAATTATCAAATGCCTAGAATTATATCTAACAAAACCGTAGGAAGACATCTACACTGAAATGCATGAGCGATGCTGACAAAGTAAACTTCTGAATAAATGGACGTCGGTTTATCGTGGGCATGTTCGGCGAGTTCAACATCACAAATTTGTCAATTATCTCAAAGGTAGCCTATAGAGTAAATGTATTCTCCTCCCCAAAATCCCCCAAAAGTTGCACAAACTAACAGGCTTTTAAAATTCTACATTTCATATGCATCCTAAACTTCTATGAAAATGCAAAAAACCTGCAATATAAAGACAGTCCTGAAGGATATGAGCACTGGGGGACTTGAAGAGGTTAAAACCACACAATTATGAGAACGTAGAAATCACACAGACTAGCAGAATACAACAGGCTTCTGAAGATGGCCCTGTAGGGCAAGGAGAAAGAGTCGCCTTTCAAAATGCTGTGCTAAGTCAGTTAATTCATGCGGAAATATAAGTCTAGAACCCCATGTCCTACCTTAACACACACACGGGAAAAAAATGATTTCAGATTGATTACAGACCTAAATGAGAAGAACAAAAGCAGATTTTCAAGGAAACATAGAAGAATATGTATTCATGATTTATGAGTGATCAAAGATTTCCTAAAATAGGATACAAAATGCATTCATTCCAGAGGAAAAATGATAAAATTTGACTAGATTGAAATTAAATACTTCTTCCAAATAATTAAGATAATGAAGACAACACACAGAATGGGAAAAGGTCACTGAGATGGATACATACATGTATTCACGCAAACACACACACATCAGTCCAAAAAGGACTGATATCTAGAATATACAGAAGGCTTTTACGAATTATCTCCCCCCTACAGGGGGAGATAGAGACAGAGAGGAATTCAACAAAAGAAGATATCTAACTGTATAAAACAATCTCCTTTTTACTCATCATCAGGGAGGCATAAATTGCCACCAATGGCGTGAGATCACATAAACCCGCAATCGCTAGAATGTACCAAGCGGCGGGGAGTGTGTGCAGTACTCATCTTCTCATGTCTGTGGTGGGAGCATAAGTGTCCCAATCCTTCGGAAATTAGTTCTAGTACCTATTAAAGCTAAATACCCACATACCCAATGACTGCACCGCTAAGTACATACCCAACAGAAATGGCACACAACTTCACTAACAGGCAAGAACAAGAATGCTCTCCACAGCACTGCATATAATAGCCAAAAATGGAAACAGTCTGAATGTCTCCCAATGATGGAATAGATAGACATTTTGATATTGTCACAGAATAAAAGATGAGATGGCAACAATAAACTTCAGCTACTAGCAACTACATGGGTAAACCTCAATAAGAAGAAAAAAGAGTGTCTCCTCGAACCGTCTGCTGTCGTGATACAGAAACAACCGCCGCTGCAGCAGTCCCCCTCTAGTGCCCAGGCTGTGGCCTCAAACACCAAGTGCAACCGAAAGGACCCGGAACTTCTCAGAGGAACATGGGAGTCCAAGCCTGGGACAGAAAGGTTCAAGAGGAACCGGGAGTATCCGGTTGTTACAGATGCCGAGGAAGCTGCCGGCGGCACCTAGGGTTCTATCCAAGTCACTGAGAAGCCATCATGACTGTCTAAAGGCAGAACCAGGACCACGCAGATAACTTACGGGGCAAAAGGAAACGGAGAGGCCCTTGTACAAAGCGGGAAAGTTGGCATTGAAGGAACTAAAATATAACCTTTCTTTCTTACACACTCTCGTGACTTGTTATGACATTTTGTTTTCTTTTAATATCATTCTAAGTAATGAGAAGTTAAAAACTCAACTTATTGGATGGATTTTGCCATTCATCTTTGTGTTATACAATTCTAGTTTTAAATGCAGGAGAATTTCAGAAAAACATCTACTTCTCCTTCATTGACTACACTAAAGCCTTTGACTGTGTGGATCACAACAAGCAGTGGAAAATTCTGAAAGAGATGGGAATACCAGACCACATTACCTGCTTCCTGAGAAACCTGTATGCAGGTCAAGAAGCAACAGCTGGAACTGGACATGGAACAATGAACTGGTTCAAAATTGGGAAAGGAGCACCTCAAGGCTGTATATTGTGACCCTGCTTATTCAACTTCTATGCAGGGTACATCATGCGAAATGCCAGGCTCAGAGAATCACAAGCTGGAATCAAGATTGCTGGGAGAAATATCAACAACCTCAAATATGCACGTGATACCACTCTAATGGCAGAAAGTGAAGAGGAACTAAAGAGTCTGTTGATGAAGGTAAAAGAGGAGAGTGAAAAGTTGGCTTTAAAGTCAACATTCAAAAAACTAAGATCAAGACATCTGGTCCCATCACTTCATGGCAAATAGACGGGGAAACAATGGAAACAGTGACAGACTTTATTTTCTTGGGCTCCAAAATCACTGTGGTTGGTGACTGCAGCCATAAAATTAAAATACACTTGTTCCTTGGAAGAAAAGCTAAGATAAACACAGACAGCGTATTAAAAGCAGAGACACCACTTTGCTGACAAAGAACCACACAATCAAAGTTAGGATTTTTCCTAGTAGTCGTGTACAGATGTGAGAGTTGGACCATAAAGAAGGCTGAGCACCAAAGAATTGATGCTTTCGAACTGTGGTGTTGCAGAAGACTCTTGAGAGTCCCTTGGACTGCAAGGAGATCACACCTGTCAATCCAAAAGGAAATCAACCCTGAATATTCAATGAAAGGACTGATACTGAAGCTGAAGCTCCAATACTTTGGCCACCTGATGCGAAGAGCTGACTCATTTGAAAAGACCCTGATGCTGGGAAAGAGTGAAGGTGGGAGAAGGGGACGACAGAGGATGAGACGGTTGGATGCCATCACTGACTCGACGGACATGGGTTTGAGTAAACTCTGGAGTTGGTGATGGACAGGGAGCCTGGTGTGCTGCAGCCCATGGGGTCACATAGACTCAGACACGACTGAGCGACGGAGCAACAATTGATTGAACTTGGAAAACTAAGGGAGAGGCCGTGTTGCCCACATGGGAAGTGGATCTGCACTGTGATGGGGGAGTGCCTGTGATGGGGGAGTGCCTGTGATGGGGGGGTGCAAAGGAAATAGAATTTACTTTGTCTTCTTTTCCAGTCTTATAAAGAAGTAAAAATATGAGAAGATGTTTGAATGCAGATCATTGTTCCCATGGATATAAGGTTCTTATGCATAGATTTTAAAAGACTAGTGCAAATAGAAGCAACATCTGAGGAAAAAAAGAAATATCATGGTCATAGGGAAGGAATCAGAGAAATTAAAGAGAAAACTAAGATACAAGCATTTGAAAAATTTTGACAGAACAGGGAAAATTAAGGCAGAATGAACTATAAATGTGAGATGAAATTTGTGTGAAAGAAAAGTCAAAAGGAGGATCTATTTAATCATACTTAAGAATAGTGGCCAGGCATTGCTTTAGTTTAACGGGTGCGGTCAAACTTTCAGAGGTGGCAGTTTTCCAGGGCTTTGCAGTTACAGAGGTCTGTACCCCAGGTTAGGTGCTCTCTGCTCAGAGAGCCCATAAGGTGTCATATCAGGAAACAAGGACCTCACACTGTTGCGTTAAGGGAGACCGGCTCCCACTCGACTTTAAGCAACTCTCAGAGTTGAAGCTAGATGCGCTCTGGAATTCTGCTTACCGTCAGTGGCTCCATTAAGACACGCCTATCTTCTTTCAACTTCTTTCAACAGTGGTGGTGGTGGTTTAGTCACCAAGTCCTGCCCAACTCTTGTAAGATGTACCCAAAAACGATTGCATCAACATTTTTTTTCTAGTTTTTAAAAGCTCTTGGCCAAGCTTTATTTTCTAAGGGTTTATACACATCTACCTTCTCTATAAAGGCTCCTCTAGTTTTACTGAAAGAAAAGTAATTAAAATTTTCTCCCTCCCAACTTTACCTCCGTCCCTAGCCAGCTGCCACACAGTGGACCTTGAAGCGCCGTAGTTGCAGGATGAATATCGACGGTGCAGCCCTTTTCACCGTGGGAACAGTGTTCTGAGTTGCGTCTATCCTTGTTTCATGTTTCGGAAAGGAAAGCCGCATGCCTCTAGGTCTGAAGGCGATGTATTTAACAATGACACTGAGACCGCTGTCGTCTCTCACGCTGTGACGTTATCGCCGCTTATGAAAATGGAGTGATTTCTGGACAACATGGGCCATTTTTTTACTTTGAACACAATCCGGATAAGCCAGATGCCGCTAGTATCCCTGCTGCCTCCTGAGATCATTTGTTTGGCGCACTGATGGATTTTAGGGTTTGAGAGCTGGGCAGCACGGTCAGAAGCGTGTAGCAGCTAATTCTCAAACATCAGCTCACACCGTGCTGGCAGAGATCCCCCAAAGGCCCTCCCGAAGCCGCGTGTCCTCGGGGGCAGTCATGTGAGCCCCCAGGCTGAGCACTCAGGAGGAGTTTCAGCAGATGGCTGGCTCGCACATCCTGGGCTAGTGGGAGAAGGTGCAGAGAATATGGTCTCTAGATGTGGACAGAGGAAAAGTTCAGCAGAATGTGTTCAATAAAGCTTGGGAACTGGCATGAGGCTATTCAACACAAAGCACAGGCGTGTGGGCCCCAATGAAATGGCCACAGTAATCAACTTCCCCTCTCCCCCGGGTCCACACAGAGACCTCCGTGAGCTGGCTAACGTCCACCCAGCCCTTCTCTGCAACATTAAGGACCCTGCACGTAGGGCAGGATTGGAAGTCTCATGAGAAGAGGGTGGCGGGATCTTGTTGTTTGACTTTCTATTCACTTATTTTTTTGTTGTTCCTGAATAAACTCAAACAATTGCTCATGCTTTTCATTAGAAAATCAACTTAGGGTGAGTAAGAGGGAAGATTCTAAAGAAAAACCCAGAGAAGTAATTTCCTTTGAGTTCCTTTGCTGGGTGCTTTGGTGTATTCCTTCCATTCAAACGACACGTTTCTTAAGAGGTAGCTGTCGTTTCCTGGTTTTCTCAGACCCAGAACCTCAGACTCAGGTAGGTTAAGTGCTCTTCTGAGGGCACCTGCCAGGGACGAAGGAGTAAGACCTCAGGTCTCGCGGACCCCCCGTCTCACGCTGCCTCCAGCACGGTGCACTGCGGGTGATGGTGTACGAAGCACTGGTTGGACTTGGGAATCGGAAGACTTGGACATAATGCCTCTCAGAGTCTGTCTGCTGTGAGGATAGTGAACGTCGGTCACCCCGTGCCCCGTGAGCAAGGCTCATATGGCGCAAAGTTAGTGACGCCTGACCCAGAGGTCGTGAACTCTCATCTGTGACCAGGATCGTTACTTACTCATCCCTTGGATTACCTCTTTGCTTGTTTTCAGATGTCCCAACAAGGTGGTGTGAGAGCCAAATTTGATCTAGAGCCCATTTCTGTTTGAACCTCCCTCTCCCTCAATTCTGCAAGGTGTTTTTAGCTGAAAGAAAAGTCAGTGATTCTTTAAAACTTGTGCACAATGTGAAATCAATGTTAAAACAATTCATGACACTCTAATTACACAAAAATTTCAGGATTTTGATGAAAGGAGAAAAGTTTAGAATGAATTAGTAAAAGCTTCTTTCTACTTAGAAAGAAAACATCAGAGGGATGTTTTTCAAGCAAAAGTTGGATGACCATGACCTTTCCTTTTCAATAAGATTGCCTCATCTCCTGCTAAAATTAAGTTTCAAAGGCAATTTAAGGATGAAAAACACCAGAATCCATCTGAGTGAAGCATAAGGGTTAAGGCCCTAGGTATCCTGAGTTAAGCAGATTGCGTTTTTGAACTAAAGCGTTGACTTCTAGGACCTCTAAAAAAACATAGTAAACAAGTCAGCTTATACAAATTTAGTTTTCTGATAGTAGATGGCACCAAATTTCAGCTGGTGACCCAGTAAAAAGGTCACCCAACTTTGCCTTTGCTGGCCATTTCTGAAGTTCAGAGAAGTCAAGAACATATCTGAGATCACACGGTCAGTGTGCAGCGTCAGCATGGTTTGACTCCAGGGATCGACTGTATGGATCTTTAACTGGTTTTGCAATTGCATGGAATGAATAAGACTCAGCTCAGGACTTCTGTTTATATTCGTGTGGAAACAGACTTTCTTTTTCAAGATTGCTGCCTTAATATGCGGAGAAGGCAATGGCACCCCACTCCAGTACTCTTGCCTGGAAAATCCCATGGATGGAGGAGCCTGGAAGGCTGCAGTCCATGGGGTCGCTGAGGGTCAGACACGACTGAGCAACACTTTCCTTTTCACTCTCATGCATTGGAGAAGGGAATGGCGACCCACTTCAGTGTTCTTGCCTGGAGAATCCCAGGGACGGTGGAACCTGGTGGGCTGCCGTCTATGGGGTCTCACAGAGTCAGACACGACTGAAGTGACTTAGCAGCAGCAGCAGCCTTAATATGAGCCTCCAGTTCCAGGGTCTGCAGAGTAAGCCTAAGAAAGATGGGGGCTGAGCAGAAAGAGTCGGGAGAGCTGCACACCTCCAGGGATCACTTCTCCCTGGTTTTCCTTGGAGCATGGGGTTACGTGACCCAAGGGGCAGACTCAGAGATGGGGCCAGACGACCTCTCCAGAGCACCCCATCAAGGCCCACCTAGCAACATGGCTCAGCCTGGACCTAGCCGATGATGGCAGTCAGTACAGAATGGCCATAAGGAACATGGAATGTATACAAGTGCTTTAAAAGACTCTCACAGACACTGCTGCTGCTGCCAAGTCGCTCCAGTCGTGTCCGACTGCGCAACCCCATGGACGGCAGCCCACCAGGCTCCTCCGTCCCAGGGATTCTCCAGGCAAGAACACTGGAGTGGGCTGCCATGTCCTTCTCCAGTGCATGCGTGCATGCTAAGCTGCTTCAGTCGTGTCCGACTCTGTGCGACCCCATGGACAGCAGCCCACCAGGCTCCTCTGTCCACGGAATTCTCCAGGCAAGAACACTGGAGTGGGTTGCCCTGTCCTTCTCCACTCATAGGTGCTAGACAAAGTTACAGAAACAAAGTGTCCCCCCTGCTGAAGATGCAACAAGCACCGGTTCACGTTAGCTCTCTTCCTCTCCCAACTGTTTTGACTACATTGAATCCCCACTTAAACTGGACCCTAAATAGGTAGTGATTCCAGTAAATGTGATTAATTCAGTTAATTACCATTCCTGGTTCTTCATCCACATCTACCCTCTTTATGCTCAATTTTAGGGAAAGAGAGAGGGCAGGCGGACAGGGGAGGGAAGGCGGGGTGCGTGGGGGACGGTAAAAGAAACAACCAGCGCGGAGACCCAGCCATGCGCCCTGTCCCTCCCGCACGCGCCCCGTCCCTCCCGCACCTGCCTGCTTGCGAATGCTGGAAACACAGGCTATGGCTTTTAGGAAAGGTGCGCATTCCCCTGTGCTAGTCTATTTCATACGGCTTACAGTGAAAGAAACCAAACTCAAAGGAAATGTCAATCTACAATTCTAGCTGTATTTTTGTAAAGGACGATCTACTGGAAAGCATGGAAAGACCCGAGTGTCCCAGGCGTGCAGGAGCGGAGTGGCCAGAACACAGGGATTACACGGGGCACAGCCTGCCCTCCCTCCACAGTTCCTGACATCTCCCATCTCAGCCACTCCACGTCCACTCATTCCTCATCTTGGCTTCCGTCCTTATCGACTCCATTCTCTCAGCAGTACTCCACATTCTGGGGGATCTGGCAACTTCGGAGTCATGTATTTGCAGCTCATGGTCCAAGGCGAAATAGAGAATTCTCCCTCCCAGCTTCAGGGAAGAGTCCTGATTGTATAAGCTCGGTTCACAGGCCCACCAGTTAGGCCAGAGGGACAGAGTCTGTGAATGCCATTTCTTACAAAATCACTTTGCGCAGAGGAGGACCACTCTTCCCAGGAACTGGGTCTCGAGCATGCAGAGTAAGGGAGAGACCCTGCATGGAGGCAGACAAGGGCTGTGTGCTCCATCGCCCTTCCTCCCTGTGGGCCTGGGGCAGGCCTTGGCTGGCCAGCACCACGATGTCCATCCCTGCAGCAGGCCCGCCGTGCTCCAAGCCTGCAAAGCCACAGTCCCACCTAAGCATTGTGCAGAGACACAGAGAGGCCCCTAAGACCCAGGCCCCAGAACCACAAAGAAGAGGCGTTTGGATCCCTCCTCCTGCCCAAGCTTCACTCCTCATGTCCTTCCTGGAGCTTTCAGGAAATGAAATGATTGCTCAGAAAGGATATTTCCCAAACCTGTACTCCAACATGGAAGATGACCCTTCACCCTGCAGTCTCAGTGGTCCGTATCATCCAACTTCTGTGTCCGTTCACTTTAAGGACTGGCCCCGGACTTCCCCACCCTGTGCACCCAAGCTTCTCCGTGGAGCCTGAGCTGAGCAGGACAGTGAGCCCGAGGGCTGGCATTGGCTCAGGCTGAGTCTGTGAGGACAAGGCAGCCCTCTTCCTCACCCCCGCCGGCAGCTCACCGGACAGTCGGCACAGTCATAAGGAAAGTATGCAGAATCCAGAAAAGTGGTGCAGATGAACCTACGTGCAAGTCGGGAGCGACCCAGACACAAAGAAGGAACAGGCGGACACGGGGCAGGGAGGAGGGTGGGATGGACCGGAGACTGGGGTTGCCGTACAGACTCCACCATGTGCGAAGCAGACAGCGAGTGGGCCTGCTGCATGCTACGGGGAGCTCAGCCCGAGGGTGCCTGCTGTATACCGCAGGGAGCTCAGCCCGAGTGGGCCTGCTGTATACTGCAGGGAGCTCAGCCCGAGGGTGCCTGTTGTATACTGCAGGGAGCTCAGCCCGAGGGTGCCTGCTGTATACTGCAGGGAGCTCAGCCCGAGTGGGCCTGCTGTATACTGCAGGGAGCTCAGCCCGAGTGGGCCTGCTGTATACTGCAGGGAGCTCAGCCCGAGTGGGCCTGCTGTATACTGCAGGGAGCTCAGCCCGAGTGGGCCTGCTGTATACTGCAGGGAGCTCAGCCCGAGTTGCCTGCTGTATACTGCAGGGAGCTCAGCCCGAGTGGGCCTGCTGTATACTGCAGGGAGCTCAGCCCGATGCTCTGTGATGACCTGGGGGGCTGGGATGGGGGTGAGTGTGGAAGGAGGTCCAGGAGGGAGGGGATACATCTATACATATAGCTGATTCACTCCGTTGTGCGGCAGAAGCTTACACAATATCGTAACGTGATTCTATTGCAATGCAGAAGCCTTCATATAGCACAGACACACGGTGTACGAACTCTGCAGTGTTGTTCAAAACAGGGTATTTAAAAATCAAATGTTTCCATGCCCTACATCCATTCAATATAGAACTAACTATGACTATGGGTCTTTCCCATATATTTTTGAATAGCAAAACCATTGGGAAAAAAGAAAGCACCTACCGTCTACCACCTCAGCACAATTACTTCAGTTCTCATTGGTGTTCTTTCTAGTCTTAGGTGTTGATTTTAAACTGCCTTAACAGTTCTTCTTGATACCCCTAAATTTCATTTCCAGTTTTGGAAAGACATTGTTCTGAAAACTCACGGGACTGTTTATCAAATCACTGCCAATGACGCACGGTGGCAAGAGGACACCCCATCTCTGTTAGCACTGTGGGGAAGAAAAAGCTTCACAGGCACAAAGTCTAGCTTCAGGCCCAAAAAAAAAAAAATAGGCAAAAATGTACAGAGCAAAAAGATGAGGGACTGGGATATCAGCAAAAGAATTTGATTTCACCTTAAACTGTCTTTTTCAAAGAGGTATACAATCACGGAGCCAGTGAAGCATGGTTTTTAGGTGTGTACAGGGCCGGGGGGTCCCTTCCAGTCTCACCACTCATGCTGTTCAGGAAGGGTTGCCATCACACGGGGTATGAAACCGATTGTGCCTGGTCTCGAGACTGAGTGCGTGCGTGCCAATTTGCATCATACAGAGGGCCGCTTGTTTTCATCCCAGGAAAGTTCTCCGTGAGAACAGCAGTTTCTTCAGCCAAGGCTGGGCCCCTTCTACTGTGGGCACCTGTCTTCCTGCCCATCGCCCTCATAAGAAGAAAGAAGCTTCCAGCCAGGATGGCCGTCCAGCAGCCAGCCCACCACCTCCTTCCCAGCCCCCGGAGCACAGTGTGGCCTGCCTCCTGGTTGGCTGCCTTCAAACCCATCCCTTTCCCGCCTCCTCACCATCCCTGCCTAACTGGATGCTTCCCAGTGGGCACCATCCTACCATGTCAGCATACAGCAGCTCCACCGTCCAGATTCCTCAGGCCAATGCGATCTGTAGCCTCAATTTCACTCTTGTCTCCCTACGAAGCCAATCGATCTGACCCGACTTTCAAAACATCTCAGAATTTACCACTTCTCACCACCAGACTCCTACGAGCCTGGCCCAGATGATGGCCCCGCCTCTTTACTGGTCTCTCTTTCTGCCCTTCCTGCCGTGTCCTTTCTCCTCAACACAGAATCCAAACCCCACGTCAGAGCGTTCCTCTCTCCGCCCCAGAGCTTTCTTGGTGTGCATGGTGCCCCGACGGAAAGCCAGCCCCTCCCGGCGGCAGGCCCCCGTGCTTGCTCGCTGTCCCTCCGTTGTGTCTGATCTGACCTTCCGCCCCCTGCCCCTCCTCAGGACGCTCAGCCACACTGGTGTCTGGTCCCCCTTGACTGTGCAGGCGCGTTCCTGGCTCAGGGTTTCTCCCTGCTCTTTTCTCGGCTAAAACGCCTTTCCCCCAGCTTCCTGCATCGCTCGCTCCCTCACCTCCTTGAGGACTTTGCTCAGATATCACCTCCTCTGTGACGACTTCCTTGTTCACTCAGTTCCAAACCACGGGCCGCCTCCCCTCCTGGCTTTTCTCCATGACACCTACGATCACCTGACCTGCTATATGGCTTAGTTATCATAACCTATTCATTTTTCCCAGCTAGAAATTAAGCTTTATGAGGACAGACATTGTCTGCTTTGTTTGCTGCCTTATTCACACTTCCTGGTAGAAGTCTGTAATATATATTTTTCAAAAGAACGGATTATTGGTTGGATAGATAGAGGGGTAGGGAGATAATTGAATGACTGAATTAATGAACTATTCACCTTTTGAAACAACTTTATTGGTTGTTTTTTTAACAGATTATTAGTTTTAAGACAGACAGATCAATGAAACAGAATACAGAGCCCAGAAATACACCCGCACACTTACGGTCAATTACTCTACGGCGAAGGAGGCAAGAGTGATCCACGCAGAAAAGACAGTCTCTAGAGTGAGTGATGCTGGGAAAGCTAGACAGCTACATGCGAAACAATTAGAGTGTTTCCTCACACCATAAATAAAAATAAGCTCAAAATAGACTGGAGATCTAAACGTAAGACTTGAAACCATAAAACTCCGAGAAGAGAGGTGAGCAGAAAGCTCTGACAGAAATGGCAGCAACATTTGGGCAGCGGGGAGGCCTGTCTCCTAAGGCAGAAGAAAAGCATTCACAAATGGGACTTAAATATAAACGCTCTTGTGCAACGAAGGAGCCCATCGACATGAAAGACACCGTACTGAGTGGCTGCAGAGGATACGGCCGACAGAGGGTTAGCATCCAAAGCACACAAACAGCTCAACATCGAAAACCACAGAGACTGCTTTAAAAACAAGCAGAAGACCCGAACAGGCAGTTTCCCAAAGAAAACATACAGACGGTCTCCAAGCCCATGAAAAATGCTCAACACCACGAGTCATCACAGAAAGGCAAATCAAGGCCACAAGATGCCACCGCACACCTGTCAGAAGACCTGTCATCAAAGAGTCTCCAAGTAACAGGCACCGGAGGGGACGGGGGAAGAGAGAACCCTCAGTAACAGGCACCGGAGGGGATGGGGGAAAAGAGCCCTCGTCCACTGTTGTTAGGAACGTAAATCAGTGCAGCTGCTATGGAAAACAATACAGAGGGTCTTCAAAAAACCGAAACCAGAGCTACCATAGGATCCGGCAATTCTACTGTTGGGTATATATTCAAAGGAAACAAAAACACTAATTTGAAAAGACACACACCTCCATGTTAGCATCATTATTTACAACAGCCAAGATATGGAAGCAGTCTCAGTGCCAATCAACTGATGAATGGAAAAGAAGCTGTCGTATTTATATACAGCAGGATATTACTCATCCATGAAATTCTGCCATTTGCAATAACATTGATGGACCTACAGAATATTATGCTTAGTGAAATAAGCCAGACAGAAAAAGACAAATAACACTCTGTGTTATCACTTTTCTGTGGGATCTAAAAACAAATTGCCAGTCTATGTCCGATGCAGGATACAGGATGCTTGGGGCTGGTGCACGGAGATGACCCAGAGAGATGTTATGGGGAGGGAGGTGGGAGGGGGGTTCATGTTTGGGAACGCATGTACACCCGTGGTGGATTCATGTCAATGTATGGCAAAACCAATACAGTATTGTAAAGTAAAATAAAGTAAAAATTAAAATTAAAAAATAAATAAATAAATAATAAAAAAATTTTAAAAATAAATGGTAAAAACAAAAATGAAACAGGCTCACAGACACAGAGAACAAACTAGTGGTTATCAGCAGGGAGAATGAAGGAAGGAGAGGCGAGATATGGTTAGGGAATTAAGAGACACACACAGACATGTGTAAAATAAATCAGTAACAAGGGTGTGCTGCACAGCACAGGGAGCTATAGCCATTATTTTGTAGCAATTTTAAATGGACTGTAATTTATAAAAATATTGAATCACTATGTCATACACCTGAAGCTAATAATGCAAACCAACATTCAATTGTTCAATTAAAAAAGAGTTCAATTAAAAAAGACATTATTATCTTTAAATTATATCTAACAAAGTAAACCATGTCAAGTAACCTATCCAAACTTCAGATCTAGAGTCCTGGCATTAGGTGTCCAACAAATGAACCAGTGTTCTTTCTGTGCTGCTAATTCTAAAACTGCCCTTGGATTTACACCGGGATTTGGGAAAACACGGGCTGGATGGTTTGGGTGGATAATTGCTCTCTTTATGCACATCAGTGATGACAAGCAAGCAAAGAAGGAAAATCAGGACAAAAAATTTACCCTGATCGGTTTCAGGACACAAACCAAATTAAATTCCAACCAGCTAACAAAAGAAAAAGGAGGAGACAGAAAAAAAGAAAAAAAACACATTGAGGGATGGATGTTCTTGCTTGACTTTCTATCCTGACAAAAATTAAATTTTCAGGGCTCTATTTTGCACTGTAAGGATGCAGACTATGGGCAACAAAATGTCATCCTTTCCAACTTCTGATCAATACTATTTCATGGCCTTTAAGGATTAGCAGATACTACAGTTGGTTTCTCAGGGACGTGACTAACAAGCAAGAGGAGCGGACAGATGGCTTGAATGCAGATGGCTGCTTGAAAAGAGATGGTCTCAGAGAATGCGTCAGATCTTCTCATTTGCAGATAGAACGCCATTCTTTATTGGAGTGAAGGGAAGGAGGGACTATATTAGTCTGGATCCTTCACTTTGTCACTTTGAGGTTACAGGCAGGAAGCACATGGCCAGTAGTTGGTGGCTGAGGCTTGGCTGCGGTCCCCTTTCCCATAGGCCCAGGCCATTTAGCCATCCTTCTTTGCTCTGTACGCAGGGGGTGGCCCTGCTCCCTGGAAAGCTGCTCTTAGAGGCATGTTATGCTGAGACTTGGAACCAGTGTTCACCCTGACAGGGGCAAAGGATAAAAATAAGAGTGGTGGAGAAGAACATGAAATAATTGTTTCTCTCCTTATCTATCATCATATGAGTTATTTTGTGAAGCAATCTTCTGTAAAAGGCAATTGGGAGGAACAGAACGGGTATATGGAAATGATTATTGCTTCAAAGCCAGGGATGGAGAGAAGTGTGACCAAATGACTACAAGGAGTTTAATATATTTTATTCTTTTTCTCATCCTATAAACCACTCTAATGGCAGAAAGTGAAGATGAGGAAGAGGAACCAAAGAGCCTCTTGATGAGAGTGAAAGAGGAGGGTGAAAAAGCTGGCTTAAAACTCAACATTCAAAAAATTAAGATCTGGCCCCACCACTTCATGGCAAATAGATGGGGAACAATGGAAACTGTGACAGACTTTATTTTCAGGGCTCCAAAATCCCTGCAGATGGTGACTGCAGCCACGAAATTTAAAGATGCTTACTCCTTGGAAGAAAAGCTATGACAAACCAAGATACTGTATTACAAAGTAGAGACATCATTTTGCTGAGAAAGCTCCATATAGACAAAGCTAGGGTTTTTCCAGTAGTTATGTGTGGATGTAAGAGTTGGACCATAAAGAAGGCTGAGTGGCAAAGAATTGATGCTTTTGAACTGTGGTGTTGGAGAAGACTCTTGAGAGTCCCTTGGACTGCAAGGAGATCCAACCAGTCCATCCTAAAGGAAATCAGTCCTGGGTGTTCATTGGAAGGACTGATGCTGAAGCTGAAGCTCCAATACTTTGGTCACCTGATGCAGAGAGCTGACTCATTTGAAAAGACCCTGATGCTGGGAAAGATGGAAGGCAGGAGGAGAGGGGACGACAGAGGAAGAGATGGCTGGATGGCACCACCGACTCAATGGGGATGAGTCTGAGAAAGCTCCAGATGGTAGAGCAGGACAGGAAATCCTGGTGTGCCGCAGTCCACGGGGCTGCAAAGAGTTGGACAGAACAGTGGCTGAACAGCAACAGCAATTCTGTATTGGAAATGACACAACTGGGGAGAAATAAGCAAGTATGTGAGTAAACGTAATTTTCAGAAACATTCTAATAGCCAAAAGTGAAAAGATACAAACTCTCTTTCAAAACTGCAGTCTAGGAAACTAGCTTCAGTTAGTCCAAATGTTCCTAAAAGTCCTTTAGGCTATGACATTGCTCTATTCATATATAAATACTACTGTTTTGTAGTTTTTCAAAGTAACTGATAAAAATCCATGTCCCCCTCACTCCTCTATCTCCACTGCACTCATTCACATACATACACCCTGCTGCGTGCCTTTGGGTTTATCTTATATATTCTCTGTACTTCCACTTTTTCCCATAAGCTATGTCTCCCCACAAATTGCATTCATAGATATTGTTTAACCAAATTCAGTTTTGTTCTCACTCATGTAAAAGCATCTATTTTCAGCAGACAAGAGCTCTTAGAAATGTAATAAAGGGCTGACTATTAGGGCTAATTATTCAGGCAGAAGTCCTTGTCATTCTCTAAAAATTCTCCATCACATTAGTGCAGACAAGGCTTCATTGTAACCTACCATTTTCCCTGTTACACACCTGGGTGGGTTTTGCCAAACTAATGAAGGAGAAGATGCTCTATTCATTTACCTGAGGGCTTTCTACTAGTAAGTCACTATCTCACTGAAAGCTACCAAACCCTCTCTGATTAGCTCTTAAGACTTCCTGCTCCTTTCCTACATCACTAACAAATTCCTTACTTCTCACTGGTCATTGAGAGGAAACAGAATTGTTTTATAAATAACAATGTAATTTCTCGTAAGTGAAAACAGACAAAATGTCGCATCCATGTTGTCATTATGCATATTACACTATTTCGGATTTGAATGAGAAATTGTGCAGTGAAGTGGAAAGAAGAATGGATTTAAAGTCAGATCTGAGTTCTGGGGCCAGATATAATGCTACCAAGCGCTGTGACCTTGACCAAGTCATTTACCCTGCAGGCCTCAGTTTTTGTAACACAAAATTGAAAGGCTTATATCAAGTCAAGTTTTTTCAAGTAGAAAGCTAGTCTCATGTAGTAAGAACTTTTAAGTTCAATATTTCATTTCATTCAACTAAGATTCACTGAATGCCTACCTTATATTTGGGAAATAAGACAAGATAAATGATTCTGAATTCTGCATCAAGAGGAAAAAAGAGGCAGAAAATACAGAAAAGGGGTAAAGGATGGAGGAAATACAACAATAAGGTATAAATAGTGAAGAACTAAAATGAAAGAAGAGACAGCATGGGTTAGAGCAATATTTGAAAAGATGATATAGGCATACCTAGGAGACACTGTGGGCTAAGTTCCAGACCAACACAATAAAGCAAGTATGCAATAAAGCAAGTCAGACAAATTGTGTGGTTCCCCAGTGCCAGTGAAAGTTGTGTTTACGTTACACTGTAGTCTTCTAAGTGTGCAATAGCAGTTATGTCTTAAAAAACAAAAAAAAGTGATGTGCGCAGTTGCTCAGTCATGTCTCTTTGTGGCCCCTTGGACTGTAGCCTGTCAGGTTCCTCTGCCTATGGAATTTCCCATGCAAGAATACTGGAGTAGAGTGCCATTTCCTACTCCAGGGGATCTTCTTGACCCAGGGATCAAACCAATATATCTTGTGTCTCCTGCATTGGAAGGCAGATTCTTTTCCAACTGAATACATGCCAAACTAAAAAAAATTTTTTTGCTAAAAAATGCTAACCATTATCTAAGACGTCAGTGAGTCCTAGTAGTGACAAAGTTCACTGATCACAGTCACCATAACAAATACAACAAGAATGAAACAGTTTGAAATACTGTAAGAACTGCCAAAACGTAACAGAGACGCAAAGTGAGCGGATGCTATTGGAAAAATGGATGGCTCCAATAAACTTGCTAAACGTAGGGTCACCATATATCTTCAATCCGTAAAAATGCAATATCTGCAAAGCAAAATAAAGCAAAGCTCAGTAACATGAAGTATGCTTATATCTGAAATTTTTCAGGGGCTAATAAGAGATAGTAATCCAGATATTCAAGAAACCTACTGCATCTCAAGTAGAATAAAATAAAATAAACTTTTAAAAGTACATTATATTAAAATTGTTGAAAATTGGCAAAGAGAAAAAAATTTAAGCCAGAAAAAAGAAGTCAGGTCATATGCAAAGGAATAAGCTAGACAGCTGATTTCTCAAAACATCACCTGAATCTTGATAATAGTGGAATAAAGACTTCAAAGTACTAAAAAAAAACCACTTGCCAACCTGAAAGTCTATACCCTGTGAAATATCTTTCAAGAATGAAGTAACTGGATTTAGCATGGTGATCATTTTGCAATGTATATTGAATTGCTACATTGTATACTTGCAACTGGGTCGCAAAGAGCCGGACAAGACTGGGCCATTGAACAACAACAAATACTTGAAACTGATATAATTTTCTAAGTCAATTACACGTCAATAAAAAAAAATGAAGTAAAAATAAAGCCATTTATATACCTAAAACAAGCTAAAGGAAAGTAATTCTAGATGTAAGATCTGAAATGCAGGATGGAAAAAAGTAAACTACCATTAATCAATATGATAGTATAAGACAGTAACAATAATAATGTTTTCATTTTTAAGCAGACTTAAAAATACACCATAATAACAAAATTCAAGATGGGAAAAATGGAATTAAACTTTGACAGGAACTTGTACTACTGGGAGGAGGGTCAAGCTGTTGGCTCACTTTGGACTTCAATAATTTAAATATATTTGGTGAAATTTCTAGGATAACCACTAACAGAAAGAAACAGAACGTGCTACTTTCCAATGAGTATAGGAGAAAACGGAAGACAAAAATTATTCATTCAAGAATAAAAGGTCACAAAAATGAGGAACAGCAACCCCTGAGCAGTCCTGGCACACAGCAAGTAGTCTGAAAATACTGGCGGGATAAACGGCTGCATTCACAAGAGGGAGCGTGAACTAAGGTGCACGTCGACATCTCTGCACCGAGGAGAGCGGGTGGGAGGAAAGCAGGTCCCAGACACCGCGTCGTCTGGCGGTCGTGATTCCGAGATAAACGGATAAGCGAGGTTGCTAGAGACACAAGCATCAGTATTGGCCCTAACATTCACGTAGCGCCCTGAAGTCCTGCATGTGACTTCGCATCCCTGCATTCCCTAGCGCCGTCCCCTTGAGGCGAGCTGGCGGAAAAGACGGAAAAGCGTGTGCAGCCCACAGCCCCGTGTCTGTCCTGCGGCGCCCCAGGGTTTCCCCCTTCCCCGTGTGTTTAGGCAAAAGCCATCTTCATTTTTCACTTCATCTCAGCGTTTCTGAATGCTGCTCGCCACGCAGGACTGCATTTTCAGACTGCCTTGATCCCTTTTACCAGATCCCCGGGCACAGCAGCTGCAAAACCTAATCTAGCTGTTGGTAATGGATTCATTCACCCGATGAGTACGCAACTCAGGCAGACTAACCCCAGCTTTAAAGAAAAATGAGTGCCGAGCTTTTTAAAGGGAGTGGATATGGAGCAGCCTGATCCCGGAGAGGCTCCAAGAGATTGAAGTTGTTCAAGTCTCAACCCCGAGCCTTACGAGAGGAAAGTCACACAATCAGGCGGTGATTTGACTGTCCTGTCAATCAAAGACGCTGCAGCAAACCTCACTCATTCAAACTGATTAGCCAGAGGGACTCATCTTAGGCTGGTTAAAAGAACACTGCTCTGAAAATCAGCAGCTCCGCTCAGCCTCTTAAATCTTCCTGGGCCTCAATGTGCTCGTCTACAAATTAGGATGAGTTCAAATACAATCATCCACAACCTTGGTTCTCCAACTTTAGAGTGCATCAAAAGTATCCAGCAAGCTATTAAAACACAGACTTCTGGGCTCAGCTCCCAGGTTCTAGCTGCCGCACTTCTCAGGAGGGGCCTCAGAAGGTACTTTTCTATCAAGGTCCTGAGTGACGCTAATGCTTCTGGTACAGGGACCACACTTCAAAACATGGATCTACACAGCCCTTTTCAGCCTTATTGTTATTCTCCAGAGTAGCGTAAAATTCAAATTATGGAATTGTGCATTTAATATTGAGTTTATACATAAAATAAGTTTCACTCATCTTTATAAGCACATGTATTATCAGACCGTACTGATACATTGTAGTTAAAACCATTTATAATTACTCTCACTGTTTGCCTTTAAAAGTTAACAAAAGACTTGGCACATAGTTTATTAGTCTTAGCAAGTGAATATTTAATAGGCAAGGTCAGCCTCTCAATAAGCAGTAAAAGCAGCCACTTACACGTTCGCAGCTACCAGAAAGAAATACTCAGTTTCAAAACTATGCTTGCTTGACCAGTTCCTTACTTCTAGACTGCATTTATTCCTTTGGATAAAGACTTTAGTTCCGTTAAAAGGTAAATGTCCCAGAATATAGTGAAAAAATAATGAACTCTTACCAATCAATGGCATATTACTGCAAGTGATTTTATCAAAATATTCCACGAGCCCCAGATGTGAGGGGAGGAGGAAGGTAGAGGGGCAGACTTGATTCCAGAGCGAGGTGGCGTTGCTGCAGCAAAGGGTGGCGTGGGCTGAGGAGTCACCGACAGCACCGTTTTGCCCAAGTCTGGACTCGTCTCTACGTCCAGCAAGGCCTTCTCCCCAGTGGGGAAAGTCGGGCCCGGTGGCCTTAAGTTCACAATGTGTGATCCAAGTGAACGAAGCGCCACGATTCAGATTTGCCTAATAACAGATGGTGCGCAGTAAGTTCCCTACAAACGAGCCTTCAAGCTGCAGACTTTCAAAGACGTGGAGTGGATCCACATGTCCGAGCACATGAGCTGGCCCTCGCATGTCTGGTGTGCACGTCACACGCGTGCGCCCTCTACCGGGGGCTGCGCTTGTGTATACCTGCTGTTCAGTGCTGTATAGAGCATAGCCGTGCAGTAAACTCGCTCCAAGCCGAGGGCCCAGAAGCAAGCATAAAAGCAGCGGTGATACAGCCGGCATTGCCAAGAGGTGCCGGAGCTGAGCCCCAGAGCAGGGACCGAGAGGAAGAAGAAGCGGAAGCCCCAAGGAGACTCAACAGGAAACGGCCAGGGGGGGTTCTCTGCGCGAAGAGGCACTGTTCGCTTAGGGACCCAGCCCCAAACGAACACTGGAACACAAAGGCCGCAGCAGACGTGCAGGGTGCAGCCCGGTGCTACCCCGGCATCTAAGATGAGAAGGAAAAGGAGCCAACACCCAGACATCACATCCTGGCTTCAAGGGGGCAGATGATCACAACAAGCAGAACGCAATTTAGTATCCGTGTGTCCTCGCCAGTACTTATTACCTTGCTTCTTTCTAACTGAAAAGAATTAGAACATTTCCGAACTCCCAGGGCCTGCAAAGTCTTAGGCTATCTACCCATTTGAACCAAAAAATACTCTCCCTTACAAGCAAGGAAAGTTTATGGAAGGAAAACAAGCAACGTGCAAAGCATAAAGGAAATCGGAGGAGAATGCCTAAATCAGACACCAAGACTAGTTCCCATAAACTAACATCACACAGGCAGGCCTGCGCGTAGCTAAGGCAGATCGTATACTGTCTGATCTTGCCGCGACATTGCACCCACTGAGCGCACCGTTAAGGCAAGGTACGCCTCCAAGGTAACAAAATGAGCAGGCATTTTACCTGATCTCAGTAAATACGGATTAGAAGCCCTGCTGCCAGCTAACTGCTCTGAAATTAGAGGCCAGTGACAGTCCTGAGAAGGGTGACTTTACCTCTGGGCCGCAAAGCCTTTGAGCCGCCGAATTAGAGGGGCTCTTTCTGCCAGCTGCCATTTTGCTTTGTACACAGCTCTGTCACCACGATATGAAGTATCATGGGGCTGTAAATACCGATTATTACCTCCAGCTGTGTAAGACCATTGGCGCTGGACTGCCAGAGTTTAAATCCAAGTTCTGCCACTCAAGGACTCTGACTTTGGGCAACAAGTCCAAATACTCAGTGCTAGCTTCTTCAACCATAAACTGAGATAACACCAGTATCAGCCTGTGATATTATAAAAATTAAATTATTTAAAGACTGCTCCATGTAAGGCATTTAAAACAGTGCCTGGTACAAAGTAACTGCTAAATATACGCTAGCTATTAAAGCTGATCATTTCTGCTGTCTTTCTTCTCTAAGTCTTACCCACATTAGTAAGTGTATGTATGAGCTCCTCTTGGGAATGAAAACTCTCATTCAAAGAGGAAGCAAACCATTCATTCAGAGAGAAAATTCTGTCCTTAAAATACACCAGCATATATGTTTAAAACAGATCACTAACAAGGACCTCCTCTAGAGCACAGGGAACTCTGCTCGGTGTTTCATGGCAGCCTGGGTGGGAGGGGAGTTGGCGGAGAATGGACACTCGTGTATGTGTGGCTGAGGCCCTTCGCTGTCCACCTGAGACTGTCACAGCACTGTTAACCGACTATACCCCAGCACAAGACAAAACGTATTAAAAAAAATAAAGTTAGTGACTATCCTCCAATTGTGTATATTTTGCCTGCACTTGGTAGGAAATGTCTAATATTTTTGTATTCATAAGCAGTATTGCTGAACATTTTAGAAAAAACCTGGCAGCACACAGGGGGATGGGTGGGCCTCGTCAGCACACACACGCAAGAGATGGGACCGAAATGGAGAGCTGGCTGCAGGCTGCCGGCAGCCCAGAGCCCAAGCACCCTCCCTGCAGTGGCCTGCCGGCCTGTCCAAGCCCACCCGGGGTCCCAAGGGTGCCCCACATCACCAGATGCGGTGGAGGCAGCTGGGGTCTGCCCCGGGTCTTGCACCCCGTCCACAGCAGAGGGGAGCCGTGCCCACAGGCTGGCCCTGTGCTGGCCGGGGAGCCATGCAGTCACACTGGTTCTCACCGTTTTGTCCCTCTACCAGACCGCTCACGGTGCGTTGTTTTCTGTCTGGGTTCAATGTCCAGCAGACTGTAAAATTCACGTTGTCAATAATAACCTTTACCGGCAGCTTAGGACTGTCCTGCGCGGCTTGTCTCCAGTGCCAACGCCAGCTCTGGGCTTCCCAGGTGGCTCAGCGGTAAAGAATCCGCCTGCCAACGCAGGCGGGTCCCATCCCTGGGTCGGGAAGGTCCCCTGGAGGAGGAAACAGCCATCCACTCCAGTGCTCTTGCCTGGAGAATCCCATGGACAGAGGAGCCTGGAGGGCTACAGCGCACGGGCCGCAGAAGAGTGGGACACGACCTAGGGGCTAAACAACAGCTCTAGGGCTGCGAGGCAGACACGGCTCGCATCCATCGTCCTAGAGCTCCAGACAGAGGACGGCGGAGGGGAGGAAAGGTTCCCAAGTCCGCGAAGCTACGCAGCAGCAGGCGTGGGCTTTGATCGTGTGTCCACAGACTCTAGGCCCGGGCTCCTTCACCGCGCTCTGCCGTCCTCCACCCGGCGCAGAGCCGACCCCCTAGCGCGCGCTCTGCTGCCTCTGGAGGGCCGGGTGGGAGCGTCTCTGTGGTCGGCGCATGCTGGACGGCCCCCACAGCTGCTGGGGCAGCCGTCTTCATAGGGCCTGCTTCTCGCACTCCGAGCTGCCCCCAGGCTCCCCCTGGAGAGAGAGCTCTTCCCATCTGCCGCTGAGCATGCTCAGAAGCGCCCTGCTCTCCGGCGATGGTGAGGCAGGCACTGGGTCAGCCAGAGCCAGGCTCAAGCCCCGCTCCGCTATTTATCAGCTACAGCCCCTGAGCAAAGCCACTTGGTCTAAACGGTTCTGAAAACGAGGATGTTGGTGCCCAGCAGGTCTCTGAGTAAGGGTTAGGTGAGCAGAGCTTCGTCAAGCGCCTGGCACAGCGCCTCACACGCAGCAGCAATGCCTTAAGCTGAGAATAACAGCCACACCTCCCACCAGCAGGAGAGGAGAGAGCATGCTGCCGACCGTAGGACGCCACCCCCAAACATGGGAGACTTATTCCCCGTCTTTCCCCTTCAACACCAAAATGCCCAGCTGGCCCAGCTGGTACTGTTGATCCTGAAACGTCAGTGCGGTTCAGGAAGGTTAACAAGTCTCCATCAAGAATAAGATCTTTAAGAGTAAAATCTTACTTTTTTCCTATTCATTTTGCTCACTCAGTTCACTAAACGTTTATTGATCCTAGGCACTGATTTGTTGGCATCCATATTGAACTGTGGTGTTGGAGAAGACTCCTGAGAGTCCCTTGGACTGCAAGGAGATCCAACCAGTCCATCCTAAAGGAGAGCAGTCCTGGGTGTTCATTGGAAGGACTGATGTTGAAGCTGAAACTCCAATGCTTTTGCCACCTAATGTGAAGAACTGACTCATTGGAAAAGACCCTGATGCTGGGAAAGATTGAGGGCAGGAGGAGAAGGGGACGACAGGGGATGAGCTGGCTGGATGGCGTCACCGACTCGATGGACATGGGTTTGGGTGAACTCCGGGAGCTAGTGATGGGGGAGGCCTGGAATCCATGGGGTCACAGAGAGTCGGACACGACTAAGTGACTGAGCAATAACAGCGACATGTTCATATATATATAAGGTCTATTTGCATATTATCGTGATGTGTGCACACAAATCACTTACCTATGTTTGGGTCTATATGCTTATGCGTACATGCATGCATACCTGTGTGTTTGTATACGTAGATACACACACATGTACATAATTTCAAAGGATTCTAAAATGTCTATCCCAAGACCTCTTCTTAGGAACCTAGGGCAGACCGGGGATTTCAAAAGGAGCTTCCCTGGGAGTTAGTATTGACACAACCAGGCTGTCCTTTGTGGAATCAACTGTCTCTTTATTGTCTCCTCAGGCTGAACTTGGTGGGAAGGCCGCATAATCCCACTGAATCAGCTCAACGCGTTCCTTTACAGTTTTCCACTGACGTGACTTTAAGTGAGAGCGACTCAGACCCTGTGCGTCGGTCGTGTCCGGGTCCTCCAGCGCCAGGTCACCGCTGGCCTCCCCAGCCTCCCGGCCTTTATGGGGATGTTAACCATCCGCGCCTCATGCTGTCTACCTATTTGTGCCCCTCCTGAGTCAGTACTGACCTTGGAGTGGCAGGAGCCTGGGCATTAACATTCACGCCCACGTAGTCCACCTGCTGGCATAACTAACGCCCATTAACCTCACGTGAAACCACTCGGTTCAGAAAAGGCGGAGAGCAAGCTCCGGTCCACTGACAAGGTTAGCCGAGGCCCTCCAGGGCAGCGCCCAGACTGTCTCATGAAGTCTGCAGTGAACCACAGACCATGCAAAGGCCACAGGATTTATTCCACTGGAGCTGTCTCCTGGTCTACAAGGGGCTATAGCGGCAAATAGCAGGGGCTTGAATATTTTACAAGAGACGTTCTCTCCTCGCAGTAACTGAGCTGCTCAAGCTCTCTCTCCATCTTTCTCGTCTCCTCTGCTCCTAAACGTTCCAGCTCCTGACACACACGCAGTTTCTGTGTGTGCATGTGTGTTTAGACGTTCGAGGGAAAAATTTCAAGAAGACAAAAATACAAGGAATACAACAAACAATTGACAACATTTATCAGTAACTGTCAGAACAACAACACTGACTATCGCTGAGCATTTCATCTCATACACTTTGGACATTTATTTTGTAAAATTAAAATAGACCACATTGCAGTTTTCTTTGACTGTCTTCTCCCAATGCAGAGACACCATTAGCATGAATTGCTTTTATGCTATAAGTGTATATGTATGTATGTTATGTATATGTGTGTATGCCATAAGTGTATACTTCTGGTCCATTTGTTGTTCTTTAACATACACACAAATACCTATTAAAATGCATTAGTATATAGTGTGTATATATACATATTGAAGTTACATGAACAACATCATGCTATACTATTCTGGAAGTTGCTCTTTCTATAGTCTGTTTTGGAGACATATACCTTATATGCGCAGATCTAATTGATTTTTCTTAATTTCCAGGATAAGGTCACAGGACAAGTTTGTGTAAGAGAAATAAAAATTGCCCATTTTATTACCAAGTGGTACAAAATACTAGGGACTCCAAATTACAATCAGCATACAGCAGTGGCCTTGAAAAAGTGTCCAGTTAATATTTATCAAATTACTGTACTCACCAAGAGTGCTCATCACGCCTTACCTTAAGCTAGGCAAATTAAAACCACAAAGGGGCAGCTATCATTACCAAATTGACAAACGAGTAGGAAATGCCAATCTAACGCTTGAAGGAAATGAGAGATAGAGTAATTAGATTCTTAAGGGTGTTGCTTTGAAGGACAAAATCAATTCAGAGCTGGGAAAGGTCTCTGAACAGGTGTAAAGAGGTCTTCTTGGAAGAGGCAGTCGTGGAGACAGGTAGTGAAAAATCAGAAAAAGTTCAAACACCATGAAGGCTAAGAAAGGCAGAAAAGACTCGGGCTTGTGAAAACAGGGTTCGCAGGTTGGAATAAGTATGGAGTGAGCAGGATAACCCTGAAAGGAGGGCGGAGGCTGGAGGAGGAGGGGTGTGGTGAGCGTGGAGAAGCTTGAGCTGGATGATAGAGCCCCGCCTGTCCACAGGGCACCCTCAGCACCTCGCTCGGCGCTGGGTCTATGTGCAGCTCCGGAGCCTTCCATGCCCTCCGGCACCCTGGCAGCTCTGACATACTGCTTCCTCCGCAGGGTGCCACTTCTGACCCTGCTCTGTCTGCAGCTTCCGTCTCAGCAGGACACCCACAAAGCTCCCTGCACACCCCTAGTCAGCTCCAGGTGTCCCTCCTCACTCACTACTTCAAGACCTTGGGCTTCCTTCCAGCACAGAATTTGTCAAACTGGTTTGTAATTACGGTATCTTTCCCACTGAATTGTGAACTCATTAGGAAAAAGGACTTTGACTTATTTATCTTTTGGGTCCAGACTGTAGCCCAGTACGTGTTTCACAGAGGTACTGAGCAGTGTTTGCAAGAAACCTTAATTAATGATTAAATCAAAGAATTATGGGTATTCGCTTAATTTTATGTATTTTAAAATATTTATATGCAAATATTACTCACATAGGCTAAAAAGAAATCAATATTTTGATGGCTCTTGACTTTTAGAATACTTCCTATGAGAAAAGACAAATTGCAAATGGTAGCAATATAAAACACTATGAAAGATAAGTCAGAGTTCTCTTTCTCCTGCAAGTCTTCAAAACTCAAAACCTTTTCATCTACAGAAAAGAGAAACTAAGAGCGCTTTGATATTACTGACTGACACTTCAATCATGCCATTGCTAAATGGATGTGACGTCAGCGAAGCCCAGTAACAGATTCAGCAAAATGAAAATGGAACCTGGGTAATAAAGCTAACCTTTCTTTGCTTAGAGTTTGGTCAGGTTTCAATGGCTCACGGGGTGCTGGGCGTGGAAGCCCGGCACACCCAGCGTTTCAGGACAGAGGCACTGGTGCCAAAGGGCTGTGCCTACACCTCCCTGGTGGCTCAGCTAGTAAAGAATCTGCCCGCAATGCGGGAGACCCCAGTTCAATTCCCTGGTTGGGAAGATCCCCTGGAGAAGGGAAAGGCTACAGTTCACAAGGTCAGAAAGAGCCAGACACTACTGAGCCACACACACACACCCGCTAAAGAGGCTAAAAGGACACAAACACGCACACCCCACCCCCACTGCTGCTGCTGCTGCTGCTGCTGCTAAGTTGCTTCAGTCGTGTCCGACTCTGTGCGACCTCATAGATAGCAGCCCACCAGGCTCCCCCATCCCTGGGATTCTCCAGGCAAGAACACTGGAGTGGGTTGCCATTTCCTTCTCCAATGCATGAAAGTAAAAAGTGAAAGTGAAGTCACTCAGTCGTGTCTGACTGTTAGTGACCCCATGGACTGCAGCCCACCAGGTTCCCCCATCCATGGGATTTTCCAGGCAAGAGTACTGGTGTGGGGTGCCATCGCCTTCTCTGCCCACCCCTGCTAAAGAAGGCTAAAAGGTCAATGTTTGGCCAGCCAAACACTATATAGTCTCCACCCCTGGTTCAGGCTTTAGTGAGTTCTAAGGGAAGGGAATGTCTATCCCCTCAAAGGTCGATTCAAGTTCAAGCTATGCTTTTAGACAGTGGCTGCCGTAAACACCTATGAGGCGCTGAAGCCTAGGGAAACGGGCCCCCGCAGCGTGACTGCATAGCACACACTGCTGTTACTGTCGTTGTTTTCTCTCTAAGTCGTGTCTGACCCTTTGTGGTCCCCTGGACTGATCCCCCCCAGGCTCCTCTGCCCACGGGATTCCCCAGGCAAGCACGCTGGAGTGGGTTGCCACTTCCTTCTCCAGGGGGCCTTCCTGACCCAGAAATGGAACCCAAGTCTCCTGCCTTGGCAGGCGGATTGTTTACCACCGAGCCAGCTGGGAAGCTCATATAGAAACCACAGCCAGGATCTATTCCAGTCGCCTGACCTAGGAAACGAACTTGCCCCAACAGGCAAGGCCTAGACGCCTTCATGTTTAGGGAAAACTAGACACATGGCCGTTTCCCCCTTGCTAACATCCGGGCCACATCCTGAATTATCTGGTGTCCTTTGTCTCCGAGTGTTCGGCCGTCACTCAGTCGCGTCCAGCTCTTCGACCCCACGGACTGCAGCCCACCAGGCTCCTCTGTCCATGGGATTTTCCAGGCAAGAACACTGGAGACGGTTGCCATTTCCTCCTCCAGGGGATCTTCCCAACCCGGGGAACTGAAGGTCTCCGGCATCTCCTGCATTGCTGGCGGATTTTCTTACGACAGGCTCTTTACCATCTAAGCCACCAGAGAACCTAAAGGTTAGACAAATGGTGGCCGCTCAGCGGCAGGAACCGGGGAGCCCGAGGCCTGGTGGCGTCACCCACGCTTAAAGGCAGCGGGCGAAGTCCTGCTCCTCCGCCCGGGGAAGGCCGGCTCCCAGACGCAGCAGGAAGAGTTTCAGAGAGGAAGCTCACCCCTGGCAGCCGCTCGGAATGAGGAGCGGGACAAAAGACGGAAGAGTTCTCGGGACATAAAAGTAGAGCCTGGCGAATAAAATGCGGCCTAAGCGTGCTGCGATTCATGGGGTCGCAAAGAGTCGGACACGACTGAGCGACGGAACTGACCGAACTGAAGCTTTTCTCTCCTTTTCTGTCGCGCTTCACCAGCTGCACGCGGTCATGGGTGCAGAGGCCTCCGCCTGCCGCCTGCCGTTTCGGGCTGGGAGACCGCGGGCAGAGACGGCGCTGCCCTCGGCACGCCCGTTTGCGCGGGATCGCGGGGAGCCGCACGGCCGAGCCTTGGCGGAGGCTGCTCAGAGGGCCCTCAGGACGCCTTCCCCGCAGCTCCGTCCAAGCTGCTCTTCCAGCATCCCGGCCGCTCACTCTGCTCCGTTTGGCTTCCGCCGCCGCTAGGAGCTGACAGTGCTAGATTCCTACGTTGAGTCGTTCCTTGCCTGTGTCCTCCGTGGAGGCAGAGACTTCATTTCTACACCCATACCCTCGCTACCCAGAAAACAGATGGGTGAATAAATGAACACAGGCAAGGCCTCATGTAATGCTTGCAAATGCATAAGCGTATCACCACGTGCTGGGGAAGAACAGCATGACCTCGTGAGGAACACTGTCTGCTGAGGTCGGCTGGTTCCTCTCCTGTGCTCTCAGTCACGACAGTAGTCCGTCTGCTCTTGGCTCCACACTCAGCCAGCTGCCCTGGCCTCGCCGTCATCTGCATCCCGCCCACGGTGATGCTACTAGAGAGAGCGCCGTCCCTGGGACCCCTGCCACCTTGCAGCCCGCCAGAGTGACATCGTCAGAGCGGCGCCCGCAGCTCGGTTCAGCAGATGTTCGTGCCGTCTCTCCATCTCACGGGGCCAACCGAGCCCCACTGTCCCCGCTCCCAGCTCTTTCCTCCTTGATCTTTTCTGGGCGGACTCAAAGACGCAGGCCCGTCGGAAGAGGGAATTGTGAACAGAGCGTCTCCTTTGATGTCTTTCCCCAGCTGCCTACATTCTTCCGCAGAAAGGCTCCCTCCTTCTGGCAGAGGCCTCTTGGTGGCGCCTGACCTTCTGCGGTTTGATCTTTTCTCAGCCTGTCTCAGCCGTTCCCTCGCACCTACTGGTCCCTTTCAGTGTTCGGAATACTGATTTATTTTTAAAGAGCCCCATCGGCCGTGTCTGCTGTGCTCCATAAGTTAGTCAATAACCGAGACCAGCCCAGCAGTGGGTCACTGACATTCCCCTTCCGCTCAGACCAGCCTTCCAGTTCTGCCTCGCCCCCGGTTAGGAGGTCGTGGAGTTCCAGGGCCTGGGAGGGGCAGGGCATACCAGGAAGCAGAAATGCAAGTGCAGATCAATCGATCTGCGGAAAGTAGGGTAAACTCAACCTCCTTTTGAGGAGAGACCTTTCCTCTGTTAGCTTTTTCAAAGGGAAACGCAGAAAGAACCATTCACGCTGCCTCCACGCCCCTAGTTCCATGGAGCCCTGAACATTCAGTGAAGAGACGGGCTAGTTAGACACTTCCACCCCAGCAGAAGGGACTCATTCAGGCCCTGTCTCCCCTTGACTTCTCCAAGCCTGCAAGCTGCGGGCTCACCAGGCTTTTCACCACACTGCCTTCAAAACCTAGAATTTCCCTCTGTGCCTCTCACCTTCAGGCTCGGGACTGAAGCAGCTACATCACGTGTGGAGGTGTTGAGTCAGTGCCCCCCTGCGCTTTCCCGTTGTTCCCTCCCCCATCAGAGCCCCAGCCAACGCTCTGATTCATGGCCTCAGGGCAGGTACACTACGGAGCACCAGGGAGCCTGCCAGACTCTGGCTTTGTGTTTCCTTAACCCCGAACCCCTGCGGAGGAGAGGGCTGGGGGAGAATTGGAGGGGCTCGCAGAAGTTGGGAGGACAGCGGGGTCCCCTGGCCTGGGGAGGGGAGACAGCTCAAGGGCCCGGGGAACAGGAGAGCCCCCTGGTCCCACTCCACGGTGGTGTTGGGGGGCCCAGAGACCCCAGAGTGAAAGGGGACCACGGCACCCACAGTGGGACCCTCGGCCCAGACAATCTTGGCTTCATCGGAGCTGCCTGCAGCCCTGTGTGTGGGAACAGGAAACCACCACGTGTCAGAGACGGCGAGAGTGAGGCCAGCAGCGGACACGGTGGGCCCACAGAGACTCTGGGGGTTTTGCAGACATCCCTGGAAGCCTGCCTCTACCCCAGGCGCTGGTTCAGTCCCAAGAGGAAGGACGAGTCCCAGCGACAGAGATGGGATGCGTCCCCAGGTGAGCAGGAAGTGGGCGCTCGGAGTCATAAATCAACTTGGCCTTCAAAAAAGCGGTATTTTTCCTCCCAGGAGTCTATTGGAACGGGGTTCACACACGGCTTTAGACCACCCTCCTGGCTTTCCAACGTGCTTTTCCCCAGACTCTCTCCCGTGAACCTGCTTGGACGCAGGTCAGTTCCAGGCAGACACTAGGGTATCACAGCCAACCCGGCTGCAGGCTCCTGCTCATCTGCGGGGACAGGAGGCTTCTTCAAACAGACACCCTAATTCACTAGCCTTGCCGGGTTAAGTGGTCCATTTTTCCTTTTATTCACGTTATGTGGATACCTTGAATCAAGCATCCCCAGAACTCGGCTAATGTCCCCCCAAAGCAAAAGCCCACAGTCAGCCAACTCCCTCCTCCTCCTCTACACAGAATCACTTTCCCGGAGATTCTGCAACAGAAATATCCTTCAGATATTTCCTCTCCTCTTTGTCTCCACACCCTTATTTAGGACTTTATAATCCTTGCTAATAACTATCTTAATTAATACAGCATGGCAAACATCTCATGAGTATTTAAATGAACACGTAGTAACAATGAAGTAAAGAACCACACAGCCATGCATTTTATTACCCCTTGCTTATAACCAATGAGTTCTAATATTACTGGAATTTATTCTATGGAGAGAGCTTTATATTTAATAAATATCTTCATTTTACCATTTTCTAACAAGCATCTGTTATCTTTGCGTGCAAGGGCCTTTGAACTTTATTCTATCCAAATGCTAACATTACTTGTAAACCAGCACGGGTAGGGCACTGTCACAATGCCCAGTCTGCCAACTAGTCACCAGCCTTAATTCAGCTTGGGAAGCCAACCAGGGTCAACGGTTACTACCTAATAAAGTCAATGCTCCAACAACCGCAGATTTGCAAGCACGCTCTCTAAAAAAAACAGTTGAGACTAGAACTAGGATGGTTATTCTTTCTTGGTGGAACTGCCTTTGAACAGACAGCTTGCCAGAAATGTGCATTCCCTTCCCAGCACCGCAGCAGCCAAGAAAAGGGGTCTGTTTCAGTGGATGTGAATTCATTAGGTTATGTTTCATAATGTGGAGATGGCAGGCTTGGTGATTAATGGCGGGAAACTTGGACACAGTAAGTTGTGAGAAGGTATGAAATACGACGCGGCCATCACGCGGACATGGCCTCAACACGCAGACCCCCATCAAGGAGAGGCCAGCCCCCTCCTGCCAGAAGAGAGCAGCGGGGAACAGGTGTCTCACAGAGCCCCCCAGGCCTCCACTCTTCCACGTTTGGACGTAACAAGACACATTTTCAATATTCACAAGGGAGGAGGTAACCACTGCCTTCCAAATGGTTCTTTACCTTTAATTCATTTGCTATCTAGTTATTGTATTGCGAGAAAGTGGAAAAACTGATTTTTTAAATGTTGCATAGATTTCCACTGCGTATATATTTGGAATCAATTTTCGTTGATTCTTCATAGCTACAATAAGTTAGCTCTTGTCAGCATATCCTTTCCCTCTGGTTTGCGCCCACTCTCTCACTATCCTAGCAGAGCAGATGTTTATCTAAGGTTTTGAGTAACTCCAGACCTACAGATGACGCGTGGGCCTCACTTAGGACGTGCTGTGGATGGGCTGGCTGGCCGCCTTCACGGACCTCTCACCAGGCATCCAGCAGTCACTGAGGTCCATGTCGACCCAATTCCCATCTGTGCAATTAACCCCTAGGACTTGCGGTCACTGTTTGAGAATCACTTCTGTGATTTTATTTTGGCCTGTGCCACCTGAAGCAGAACTCAGTATCTTAAAGTTCCATCATCTAAACCTGCAGACATACGTTGGCTGTGTGTTTGTTTAGACCCAGCGTTTTAGGAAAAGGGGCATTCACCCAGTAACTGCTGCCATGGGGAGAAGCCCTTTGTCCCTCACCCACTCCTTTCCCTTAACAAAAATGCGTCTGTGGAAGATGAAAAACTCCAGTCTTGATAATTAAAAGGTAGATACACTGGGCTTTCTAAGAATCAGAGATTTTAATATCACTGAAGAGGGAGAGGATGTCACCTCTCCCCACTCGCTCTTCCACAATCCCGCCTTCCAGGCTTTCTTAATTTATGCCTCAAACTCTAACACCTTCTAATACTATGTCAGAGTGTCTTAGGCTTCTGAGACCAGGAGAATAATGACCTTGGTGAAAAACTTGACAGAGTTGGGAAAAGTACTATAAATCAAGCCAAACATTCTTTACAAACTATATAGAGATAAACTGACTGGGAGACAAATGATGGCTAGATATGGATTTATTAGCCCAGGCAAAACTGCAAGGATATAGATCAAAACGGTAGTGATCTTTACCACTAAGAAGCATATTAGTGATTTTTATCATCTTATTTGGTTTTCAAGATAATTTTTATGTGAAGTTTTAGGTTCACAGCAAAACTGGAAGGAAGGGACAGAGGCATTCCCGGTAACCCCTGGCGCTCCCCATCATCAACATCCCTCAGCAGAGGGACGCATCTGTTATCGCTGATGTCCCTGCATCGACACGTCACAGCCACCCTAAGCCCATGCTTTCCCTTAGGGTTCACTCTCCATGTTATGCATTCTATGTGTTTGGACAAATGCATGATGAAACATTTCCATCAGTATGGTTCTGATGAGAAAAAAAACCATTTCATAGTACAGTAAAATTAGATTGGTCTGAAAAACTTTCAAATGCTGGAGAAGATTATAACCACCACTTGGGTTTCTTACATTAGTTATTTGAGAGAATGCAGAACTTGCTTAAGTCGAGGTCCAAAAGCGGGCAGCATCACTTCTACCGTGCTGTGTTGGACAAAGTAGCCACAAGTTGGCCCAGATTCAAGTAGATGAGGGCAGTGAAGCAATGGCACAGCTGGTTCTCAAGACAAGTGACCTCATTCTACCAGAGGGGTGTGACCAGAAGGGGAAGAAGGCAGAAGCCCCAGGTGGTGTCGACTTCTATCTGATTCTGCAGAGGAGCTCAATGGAGAGTCACGTCTCAAGGTACCTCAGTGTAAGGGACACAGCTCCATGTTCTCACACCAAGAAGCACTGGTCCCCAGGGAGGGTGAACCCAATTCAAAAATAAACAAAGGATATGAAGACGTTTATTCACGGAAGATATGCAATTAGCCAATAAGCACATAAAAAACGTTCCACATCATTCAGTTCAGTCGCTCAGTCATGTCTGACTCTGCGACCCCATGGACTGCAGCACACCAGGCCTCCCTGTCCATCACCAACTCCTGGAGCTCACTCAAACTCACGTCCATCAAGTCAGTGATGCCATCCAGCCATCCCATCCTCTGTCGTCCCCTCCTCCTCCTGCCCTCAATCTTTTCCAGCATCAGGGTCGTTTCAAATGAGTCAGCTCTTCACATCAGGTGGCCAAAGTATTTGAGTTTCAGCTTCAGCATCAGTCCTTGCCATGAATACCCGGGACTGATCTCCTTGAGAATGGACTGGCTGAATTGTCTTGCAGTCCAAGGGACTCTCAAGAGTCTTCTCCAACACCACAGGTCAAAAGCATCAATTCTTTGGTGCTCAGCCTTCTTCACAGTCCAACTCTCACATCCATACATGACCACAGGAAAACCCATAGCCTTGACTAGACGGACCGTTGTTGGCAAAGTAATGTGTCTGTTTTTTAATACGCTATCTAGGTTGGTCATATCTTTTCTTCCAAGGAGTAAGCATCTTTTAATTTCATGGCTGCAGTCACCGTCTGCAGTGGTTTTGGAGCCCAAGAAAATAAGGTCTGTGACTGTTTCCACTGTTTCCCCAACTATTTGCCATCAAGTGATGGGACCGGATGACCACTGGCATCTAGTCCACGTCATTAATCATCAAGAAAACGTAAGTTAAAACCATGAGAAGATACCATTTCACATTCACTAGAATGGCTAGAATCAAAAAGTGTGATGATAACAAGTATCGGTGAAGATGTAGAGAAATCAGATCCCTCCTACACTAACGGTGGGCATATACCATGGATACAGCCACTTTGGAAATACGTTTCCAAGATATTTCTTTTGTTTGGAAAAGAAAAGAAATTGCCAGTTCTTCAAACAATTAAGAGTTACCGGTGATCTAGTCAATTCTGCTCCTAGGTGAAATGAAATATGCCAACAAAAAACACGTACGTGGATGATTATAACAGCACTGTTCATTGTCACCAAAACGTGGAAACAACGCAAAGCCCACCACGTGATGAGCTAATAGTCAACACGATGGACTGCCACCGTTTCACAGACATGAGTGAAGCACTCACCACTGCCACAACGTGGAGGAGCCTTGAAAGCTTCGTGCTGAGTGACAGCATCTATGATCCCACCTATATGAAATGTCCAGAATGGGAACACCTAGAAAGACAGAAAGCTGGTTAGCAATTGCTGAGGGATGGGGAGGGGATTAGTGGGACAGAGAGGAACAGCCAGAGGATCCGGGCTTTGCACCTGAGGTGGTGCAATATTCTAACGACGACGGAGGACAGTTGCACATGTCTGTGGCCACACTAGAAACCCCCGAGTTGAACCTGTGGTAGATGGTGTGAAATCACATCTCAGTACTAACTTTCTAGCACTGCCGTAACAGCTCACCATAAGCAACATAAACAGCATAACATAAACCCTCCCTAATTCTGGAGGGCAAGAAGCCCAGAGTTAAGCTGTCAGCAGAGCTGATTCCTCTTGGAGTCTCTGGAGTAGAACCCTGCCCAGGCCCGCTTCTCGCTGCTGCCGCGGGCCTTGGCTTGCTAGGCGTACAGCTTTGGCACTGCAGCCTCTGTGCCTATCTTGTCTTTTTTCATCTGTTAAATCTCACCCACCTCTCTAATACAAGTGCACCAACAGAGGCATGCCTCAGAGGTAGTGCAGGTTTGCTTCCAAACCACTGCAATAGAGCAAATGTCACATTAAAGGAAGCACATAATTTTTTGGCCCCCATTGCACACAGAAGTTATGTTTACGCTATACCATAGACTATTGCGTGTGCAGTGGTGTTCTGTCTAAAATCAATGTACATACTTCAATTTTAAAATACTTGATTATTAGAAAATGCTAACCATGAAAAAAAGTTTTTTTTTTAACAGGTCAAAAATAAAAATAGGAGGAATATAGACTCCTGGGCACCTCCAGTTCCCTGTGGCAGCCAGAGAGGGGTCCTCAGAAGAATCATTATGAACAGCCCCTGAAAACACACCAAAGTTTTAAGGGTAGAGAGGGGAGAAGGCTCACAGGAATGGTAAAGAGAGAGCTCAGGGTCAGCTTAAGGCCTATCCCTTTTCCTTAACCAATTACAAGAGAAAATTCTGGCCAGAGCTCTGGATCCTGTGCCCTCTTTGAAACTAGACTGAAGGTGGGGAAGAGGGAGCCCCCAACGGACAAGCGCCAGAACTCAGAGGGAAGCTGGGCAGCTGCAGGCGAAGCGCGCTCGCCGTGAGAACTCGAGTCCTACGGCCCACTCTAAGGAAATCCTAGAAGTGGAGCGTGGAGGGCTGCCACGGAAGAGACAAGGCCCCCTGAGCAAGAGGTCGTCAAGCAGAGCAGAGCTGGGGCTGGACGGGCCCGCTTCTCAGGAGAGCGTTTTAGAAGACCCTTCGGTGATTCCCACTCCCTAGCTCTGGTGCCCCTGTGTGACCCCCTCCCCGTGACTGTGGGCTGGAGGGAGTGACCCCCTTCTGGAGGAGAGGACGCAGTGGAGGCCCGTGGGAGGTCCCTTTTGAGCTTAGGTGGCTCCACCTTGGATGTCCTCCTCTTGACCTCCTGGGCTCCTGCTCACTGACTGCGAGGGCCACCGCCAGCCACACCGGCAGCACCTGCGGGGCCCCCGCAGGAGGCCCTGAGTCTCTGGAGCAGCCCGCGAGGAGACTGGCCGCCAGACCACTAGTGGGCACGTGTGCCCAGGTTGGGGACGGTGTGGACTGCAGATGGCATGAGCTGAGGGTGAGGACTCCCCGCCCTCCTTCTGGTTTGGAGGGGGCGCAGGACCCACTCTTGCTCGGAGTCTTCCCTCTCGGTAATCAGCTGAGGAAAGCGTGGAGGCCTCAAGCTGGCCCTGACTTGAGATGCTGGCGGCCTCGGTGGACACCGTGGTTGCAGCTCCGTGAGATGTGCTGAGTCAGAGGCCTCAAGGCCAGGCTGGTTCCCTGACCCGCAGATGGTGAGATAATCAGTGCTCTTTTCAGCTGCTACGCTGGGGGCAGCGTGTAATGCAGAAAGAGACGACTCGCAGGCCTGAAAGCGCCTCCTCATCCCAGTACTAGCTTGAAGATGTGTTTCATCACAGGGACTACGGCGGCGGCTGCGTGTTTGAACAGTGAGCACAAGTGTGTGTCTGTATCTGCCTGAATGTGTTTTGAAAGGGAGGCCCGGAAGGTGAAGTACAGAGAAGGAAAGATGACAGGAATGCCAAGGACCCCGCCCTCCTGATGTCGACGTGCCCTGGCTCTCCCTAGCAGCACGCTGGCCTCTGCCAACAGGACTCATCCCATCCTTCAGAAGGAGGAAAAGCAGCGCTGTGCCGGTGGTCACTGAAGAGCTGGAGCTTTGCGTCTTCGCCAGGCTTCCTGCCCTAGGAGAGACGGCCGCCAGCCGCTGAACCTTAGCCGCCAACTTAAGCCCCAGAGAAAACATTTAAAGTACAACCAGCAGCATTTAGACTGTCTCGGGTCAGTGTGGACGTGGTCAGGAGCTTCTCGAGCACCATTTATCCCACCAATTCTACTCATGGCTTCACAAGAACACATTAGCTTTTTTTTTCCCCTCTGCCCACAAATGTATGACTGCCCATTCTGAAGCTATCAATTATGCAGGAAGCTCTGACGTGCAGAGATCAAACCTGGACCGCTACCCGGCATTCATTCGTGCCAAGAGCCTGCTGTCTGCCCGTCCTGGAGGGAGGGGTCCTCCCGCAGCAGGGGCAACACAAAACTGCTGACACGATCAGAAGCTCGGCTTCCCTCCCGTATCCCTCCTGCCCCCACAATTAGCCTCGCTCAGAGCGGCAGCTTGGCCCCGTCCCAGGGGCGCATGGTAGCCAAACAGGGGCTGGCCTTGGAGAGCAGTGAGGGAGGGCCTGTCTGGGGCTCCTCCCCTCCAGTGACCCTCCAGAGACCCTTCCGGAGGGGCCCCAGGCGCCATCAACACCCCCAGAGGCCTCTCAGGAGGGGGCGTCCCGGGGCTGACCCTCAGACGCTCAGAGGGCCTGCGGGGGAAAGGAAGGCCAAATTGTCTCAGACACGTGGCTCGGACGGCTCATGCAAAGAGCCCAGCACCACCTTTTGCTCCAGCCTGCCGAGGATGCGCCTGGGCACCAGCACACCATCCTGGGCCAAAGGGCTGCAGGGTAGGGCCCTCAGGCCCTGCTCCCACCAGGACGGAGGGGACCCGCCTGCCTCTGCAGCCAGCACCCTGGCTCACAGGTCTAGTAATGCAGGCAAGACGCTTACCTGCGACAGGAGGCCTGGACTCCAGTTTCGAGCCTTTCTTTAGTCAGGTTGTTTTGGTCAAGCCTTTCCAAAAATGTATAATTAAGTAAAATCTAGTCCAGGACTTTCCTGTAGCTCAGACAGCAAAGTATCTGCTTGCAATGCGGGAGACCCGGGTTCGATCCCTGGGTCAGGAAGATCCCCTGGAGAAGGAAACGGCTACCCACCCCAGTGTTCTTGCCTGGAGAACCCCATGGACAGGGGAGCCTGGCGGGCTACAGTCCATGGGGTCGCAAAGAGCCGAACACGACTGAGTGACTGACACACTGCTAAAATCTACTCTAGGCCAAACAGGTCTTGTGCGCAGGGCGTGCACAGACGCTCCAGAAGGAACTGGAGGTAGGAAGCCAGCAAGACTCTTCTGAGAGAGAGACTCTTCCCTCTAGGGCCTCTCCTCCAGCGTCGCTGTGCGGCTGTGTCTCGTCCGCCTCTGCTCTCGCACGCCCGCGGAAGTCAGGCCTCCAAACATGAAGGCCCCAAGTTCAAACAGCCAGCTGCACTGACCAGCATCGCTGAATTCCCTTTCCAAGTTCCCAGGTGAGAGCCTGTGACTGCACACGTAGGGCCAGGGGCCCCCTGGTGCAATCAGCTGTGGTCCAGACGGGCCAGGGGAAGGGAAGAGACCCTACAGCGGACAGAGAGCCGTTAGCAGCGCCTCTGAGAACCGGGAGAGGAGGGTGGAGAGAGGGCGGGCACAGGAGGTGCTTCTTGGACAGGACACACATCCCCAGACACAGGAGCCTGGAGGGCTGCAGGCTCTGGGGCTGCAAAGAGTGGGACACGACTGAGCGGCTAGGCACAGCCCACCATCGGCATTCATCCTTGCTAGTGCAGAGCCTGCTTGAATTCCGGCTCCTTCAGGAGCATAACCTTCTCACTCCTCAAATCCTCCCCTCCCTGTGAGCATTGACTTCTGTTCAACAAAGTCTCAGCCTTGCAGTAAGGTAACATCACCTAAGGTTCGCCCTCAGGAAGGGCAGAGGGTCCAGGCGCCAAGTGCAGTAAGCCCTGCGGTCACAGAGGCGACGCGGCATCGCGAGGACTAGTCTGAAAAACTAGGGAGGCAGGTTCTGTGACCACATGACCTCTGCTCCCTCCTCCCCCAGTGCCTAGAGGAAGGGGCAGGAGGCTGAGGGCGGAGCTTTAGCTGAACCGCTACAGGCCAATGCATTAGGCAGATCAGAACTCCCCGACTCCCTGAAAGGGCCCCTGCACATTAGCACAAAGTGCCTGGGTCCCAAAGGCCTAGGAAGAGGCAGCGGGCCACCGTAAGCACCCTGCTCGCTTCTCCACCGGAGAGATCGGAGCCCTGCCGAGGTCCCTCCACACGAGCGCAGCCGCATCGCGGTTTCCATGGAGACACGCACCCCACATTGCATACACGGGCCGTTTTAGGGATTTCTCGCTCCAGTGCATTCATGTTGGTTTGCTTCCCATTTTAGCCCCCAAGTCATCTCTTTTTCACTTTCCCGTCTTCCTACAAATGGTTGGGAAATTACACGACCCAAAGACGTCATCCTTGGTCTGGGGTTTCCTTCCCTGTCAGTCACACTTGGATCACGGACTTTTCAGTCGTCCTCTTGCTATTTTTCTAAACTACCGTCTTCCGTAAATGCTTCAATAAAACGGTCCTTTTATTATTCTGATGAAATTCGACAAACAGGGTCTATGGGACTTCTGTTTTTGTGAAGTACTCTGTTGCCAGGATACCCAGGGTGAAGGTGTCAAAGGAAGACACGTTGAAAGGACCAGCTATGGTGAACATCCCAGAATCAGCCCCTTGCATACTAATCATTCTGATTTACCCTACGCTGATTCTGTCTACTATAGGAAAGATAGGAGAGCCCAGTTTCTAAATAATAAACTATCGGGAGAACAGAAAACATGTATTATTCAATCGGGCAATGCACACTTCACTCTCTTCTTTTTCCTTTCCTTTAAAATGTAGCACTAAGACCATTAGAGAGAAATTCTGGTATTTCATTAAGGTAAGTAAGGAGATGAAAGAGAAATAGATTCCTACACTGACTACTCCAGGAAATTCACAACAGAGTGAAAAGGAAAAAAAAAGGGTGAGAAGAGTTAAAGCCACTTCCAACAATAGCAGAAAGACTCCATGATCACCTCATTATTTAAAAAGCATATACTAAGCACTTTGTTAACAAGCATCTTGTAAGCACCTTCCAGGGACATCATATACTAAATAAAGCCTTAAACTGGATTCATTTGAAGTAGTATAGATGTATGGTTCTATAGTCAAATAAATATTAAAAAAAAAAAAAGGCAATTCTACAAGTTGAGAGCAAAGAGCTGAGATTGTCTTGGCAGTAACTCCCAAGGGCACAGCAGACAACAGATTTATTATAAGCAAATAATGTGATGTGCCAGGCTCCCCAGGTGGCTTAGTGGTAAAAAATCCACCTGCCAACGCATGAGACGTGAGTTTGATCCCTGGGTCAGGAGGATCCCCTGGTGCAGGAAATGGCAACCCACTCCAGTGTTCTTGTCTGGAGAATCCCATGGACAGAGGAGCCTGGTGGGCGACAGTCCTCGGGGTCACAGAGAGTCGGACGCGGCTGAGCACGCGTGCAGGACTCATCGGGGTGGGGGAGGGGGGACTTGACCCTGGACTCTCTCAGCAGTATTGTTCTGGCCACGTGAGTACCCTGTACTGTTAGAAGGCGGGCTAGCCATGCCAGACGACAGCCAGGCCATCACGCTAATGCAGACACCGCAGGACAAGAAAACTGGCCACTACCTACATTCCAGATGAGAGCAACAGGCCTGCGGATGAGGAGGGCTAGCCAGAGGGAAAGCTCTAGAAGTTACTCTACGAGAATAATCAAGAAACTGAGGGTGTTTAAACCAGAGAAGTTCACAGCGCTGCTGAAAACGCTATTGGCATGGCAGAAACCGCCAAAACCAACTCTAAACGCGTTCGTCTCGGCCAAACACTGAGCTCGAAACCAGCACTGTTCCCTCGCTGTCTGCCAGAGTAAGAGCCTGAATGGCGCATTTCCCAGAGGAAACGGGGAGAATATCCGGCCAGGCACCGCTGGGTCCCCGCGCGGAGCCTGGGCTTTAGGGCGTCTTGTTCGCACAGGTGCCTCCCCGTCTGCGCACGAAGTCGCTTCTGGGGGCGTCTGCTCCCCCCGCGGCAGAGGAGGAGGACTATTCGGAGGGTTAGGCGGTTTGGCAGGAGCAAGGCTTCTCTCCCCCTCCCCCGAGGGCCGGTTCAGAGAGAACCGCAGAGCCTGGGAGCCTTCACGGCAGACCAGAGCTCTTCCCACCGCGGCCAGAGCGCCAGGCTCCCCGAGACCCACTCACCGAGTTTCTAAAGGAAGAAATTTCCTCCCTGCCTCCCTGCCTGCTGCCGACCTAGACTTTAAAATAATTTGAGTACAATGATGGGCAAGAAAAGGGGCTATCGAGACTCTCGGGAAAACATCAGACCATGAGAAATCTGAAGCGTAACAGAGTCAGCCTATACCAACTGTACGGAGTATGGAAGAAAGCAGTTCTATACTGAAAAATACAGATTAATTTATATACTGGCTAGACCAGCATATCTTACAGAGTAAGGCATGGATTGTTGTGCTGTTTATGCTTTAGTGAGTGTTTGGTAATTATTAAAATCATCATGGAAAGAAACAGCTGTGAACAGACCGCAGCATTTTAAAGTAGCTTCTTAGCTCTCCAATCCTCATGACTTTAAAGACTCCTCGCCTTTGAGCCTGTCATTCCTCTCTTCCTTAATTTTCATACAGAAGAACTAGTCCCAGATGCATACAAAGATTAATATTTCATACATTTGAAGCAAGTGAATTCTAATACTTTGAGAGTAATTATGTTACGTTTCAGAAAAATTCATCCAATGGAACCTTAACATGATACAGTTACGAGCCAGAAAGGGTGGAGAGGGTAGAAAGCTGGAGCAATATGACCAAATGAAACAGCCGGAACAGTGGGCGCACTTGGATGGTAGAGACCCGGGTCATATTTTCCAGAGTAAAACTGAGGAGGATGGCTAAGTAAAAGCACGTTAAAGACGCGACTTCTCGTGTAGTTATTCATACTCCAGGTGAAGCAGCAAGTGAGTTACAGAGAAAGGGAAAAACAGAATCTGGTTGAGTCCAGACCCCTACACCTTGCGTCTGCAGGATACCGGCCACTCAGCTGTAATTCACGTTTCACCAGCTGAACCCAGCTGCCTCAGCACGGTTGCATCTGGACCAACTTTTCTGCTGGTCTTGCCAGCACGGCAATCTGCCACTTTCATTTCAGATGAATTGTCTTCTGTTACTGGAGACTCAAGTCCCAGAGAACTCACAAGCCTTTCCACAGAAAATGCCATGTTTTCAGAGGAAGCTGAGTTTGCTGCAAAAGATCATGAGAGAAGCGCTGGAGCCTAGGAAAGCATCAAAAGCTTCAATACATGAAATGCACCGGGAGGACTCAAAGGTGGAGGATCCTGGGGCCATTATGACGTCCCCCTGAGTGGGAATGCTCTCCATGCTCCTGAATTCAGCACTCCTGTGTCTCATAGCAGAATTACCTGCATTCATTTCCTCCTTTGCCCCCTAGCTCTCTTTTTCACTTATTTCTCTGCCCTATTTCGTTGTCAAGAGTTTGCTTCAGCGGCTGCTAGGTACAATCCAGCCTCACCCCCACCTCAGGTGGAAAGACTTTGTCCTAAAACAAACTTCAGGGCTCCCTGTTGAGGTTCCCACACTCTTCAGGTGTTCTCACTTATACATGTTGACTCAGTTAATTCTCATAAAAATTCTATGAGATTCTATTGTTTGTATTCTCTAGGATAACGAAACAGAAGCTCAGAAAATTTGAAAGTTGACTCTTCACGATTTCCAAACAAAGAAGTAGGCTTCCACCAAACATGGAGGCCCCTGCCTCTTAAGGCCACCTCTTGGTGATGATTTAAGGGCTAACAAACTTCTTCTCTCAGTACAAACAGCATGAAACCAGCGCAACACTGGTGTGAGCTTCCTCTCCGACTTGTAACTAAAATGCACTCAGGGTCAAGCTAACAAACAGCTGAGAACCACTGCTGGCTCTGTCGGCCGGGCCGAGGCGGGTTTAAGTCAACGACTAAATTAAAAGGGACATTTGCCTCTCTTCCTCCTACCTGGACGTTCTCATTTCAGTGTTTTTCCGCGTATGAGAAGATGCAAGACCCGGGCTCACTGACGTTATGCCTCCGACACGCAGCTTCAGCGCTAGGGCCGGGATCACGGCACGGATGCCCCACCTGAGGGGGCTCAGGAAGCAGGAAGACAGAGCGCTCTGAAGTCAGTGACTTGAGAGCTCTGCTCTCCGTGATTAGCAGCAATCTTTTTTTGTTCACTTCCATGTTTTTATTTTTGTTTTTTTCTGGCAAAAAACTATATATCCCGCTCCTCTCTTTAGGGCAGTTCCTCAGAGCTACATGAGAGGCTGATGTCCAGGCCACAGTCCTCAGTAAAATCCCCGAATAGAACTTAACTCACAGATTTTTAGCCTGTGCAGACTCTCTTCAGTAATCCGACATCTCAAGGAAGCTCTTCAGCAGCCATCCTTAGAGACGCAGGAAGCAGCAACCGCTCCAACCCAGGGCTCTGAGCCAGTGGGCTTTGCTCTCAAGCCAAAGGGCCAAACGAGGCTGAGGCTGAGACACCCTCAGCTGGCACTGCCATGGTTGCAGATAAGCTACTGCCTATCAGGTAGAAAAGGCTGGAGCTGTGACCAGGAATGGCCACAGGAGATAAAGAAGAGGACGATGAAAGATGTCCGAAATGCCCGAGGCAGGCTGAGAGGCCGCGCGCTTCTCGTCAGCGTTGGAGATCACCATGCGAGACCCACAGACACCACAGCAGAGCCTTCTGCGAAATCAAACTCAGTCATCCATGCCAAAGCGCGAGCCTCTAGCAGGATCTCCTGCAGTTGAGGAAATGACTGGGTTGTATTCAATCCGATGTCACCCGGTTCCTGAAGACCAGCTGTGTGCAGTCACTCCAGAACAGTGGGGCCCACGTCCCCAAGCGCGGATGGGTGTGCATGTATGCTCTCCCCGTCACACCCAGGACAGGGCACCAGGCTGAGGCAGCGCAGCCCAGCGGTCCAAGGCCTGGAGCCGGGACTCGGAGACCGTGCTTCCAAGTCCTGGTACCACGGCTTGTTAAACGTGTGACTTTGCTGCTGCTGCTGAGTTGCTTCAGTGGTGTCCAACTCTGTGCGACCCCATAGACGGCAGCCCACCAGGCTCCCCTGTCCATGGGATTCTCCAGGCAAGAACACTGGAGTGGGTGTAACTTTCCTGTGTTACTTAATTTCTCTAGGTTTCTGGTTCCTCCCTGTCTAAAGGTGGGGAAGGGGTAATCATGGTAATCAAACCCTGCGTGGAATTTGAGAGTAGAGTCAGTCTATGTGAAATGGTTACACAGCGTCTCACAAATACTATACACCAAGCGAGTGCTGACTCTCATTACGGATAAGAGACGCGCATGGACGGCTTCTCCCCGTTAGACAAATTCATACTTGTTTGAATCCCTCTTGTTCTATAAAGAATGTGAGGCAGCCAACAAAAATAAGTAAAATTACGGGAGACTAGCATAATTTTTAAGTGGGAACAAAAGAAATCAAAGCAAGAGTGGAGAAAATCGAGCTAGGATCCTCATTGCACTCTTTATGCCGAGTTGACCTCACCAAGACAGCGACACGGGGAAGGAGCCCCCTCACGTACGACACGCAGTCACAGCAGAGGCGGCAGCCTTGCTCATAAAGGATTTCCAGGTCGACGTGTTGTCGCTTCCTTGGAAGTCCACGTTTCTGCCAGTCTTGTTCTCTTTCGTTTGCATCACTGAGCCTTAACGCTCATCCTGTGTGTGCGTGTGTGTGTGCGTGTGTGTGTGTGTGTGTATTACTTGCTTAGTCGTGTCCGACTCTTTGCACCAGGGCCCCCGTCCCTGGGATGCTCACACTAGAAACACGTAGAAGGGATGCAGAGGGCACTCCCAGAGGGAGGGGGCAGTGGGCTGAGAACAAGGGCCGGCGGGGCACAGGCCAGGGCGTCGGGCACCCGTGGGCGCAGCACCCAGCCCTAGGAAGATGAGCTGTATCTACCGAATCCTGCAGGCTCCCAGGATCTGCAAGGACCTCCCAGCCCAACCTCTGCTTCCAATTAATGCTGCCCATTAACATTTTCATGAGGTGAAGCATTTGTCTTCTGAATATGGTAATGATCTGAGCTCTTCCCTGTCCTGGGAGAATTTATGTACCGAAAGGCTCTGCTTCAGGAACCAATTAGCAGAACCCTGCCTTAAAGAATCTTACTGCGGTCTGAACATCAGAATTAACTTCAGTGTAGGTCCTGTTTACATGTCACAGAAAGAGCACTGTTATTGGTATTCTAGAACTTGGATGATCACAATAACAACTCATGCTTAGGTTCACGAAACCAGAGGGGACCTTTGAGAGATCACTGCATTCTGCTTCCTCATTTTGTGGCTGAGGTGAAGTGGCTTTCCCAGGGCTACCTTGTGTGCGTGTTAAGTCACTTCAGTCTTGCCTGGCTCTGTGCAACCCTCCAGGGTTAGGGTTGCAGCCCGCCAGGCTCCTCTGTCCAGGGGACCCTCCAGGCAATGACACTGGAGGCGGTCGCCATGCCCTCCTCCAGAGGAATTTCTGGCCCCGGCCCCGGGCTCGAGCCTGTGTCTCTTGCATCCCCTGCACTGGTGGGCGGGTTCTTTACCACAAGCGCCACCTGGGGAGCCGAGACCACCACCTCACCCTGACCTTGGAGAAAGGGCAGATTCACAAAAGTAAACTTTTTGTCGAGTGAGCTTGCAGGAACACCTTGCAGGATTTTCTCAGGCCTCAGTGTCGGGCACCTTCCCTCTCGGGTGCGAGATGCGCCGGGCGCTGCCCTCACTCAGGAGCCGCTGTCGATTCTTCCCGGCTGCCCAGCCGCCGTCTGTCAGCTCCGCCGCCGTCATTTCTCACGAGAATCAACCACGACCTGAGACGAGGGGCCGCCCGTCGGGGGAAGCCGCATCCGCGAGTGACTGCGTGGGGAAGCATGCTTTTGTTCAGAATTTCATCAGTCACTCTGGCTGGAGAGCCGGAAGGTAACTCTGCGTGTGTGCACGTGCGTGTGAGCTTTCTGCCACCGATTTTCCTGACATCTCACAAACACGGTGGCCACAGCAATGGCACCTGGCAATGGACCGCCTTGGTGACCAGCCGTGGGGTCGGGGGCCAACCTCTCCTAGGCGTCAGCTTCCTCCTGTGGGAACTGAGGCTCTAACAACGGCGCCTGTGACACACGGTCACTGCCAGATGCAGATAAGATAAACCAAGGAAGGCGCTGGTACGTGCAGGCGATCAGCAAAGCCAGAGCGCTAGCTCAAGCCCGGGAGGAGAGAGAGACTCGTCTAACACCGAAGGTGAGGAAGAGAGACACCAAGCTGCCAAGACATCAGCCTTTACCGCGCCAGGCACCTGACGGGGCTGCTTTCCGATACTCCGCGCAGACCTCTGAGGGGCCTTGCTCCCCGCCCGTCTTCACCCTCACGCCCCGAGCTTTCGCAGCTCCCCCGCCCCCACCCCCCAAACACACACATTCCACTCAGCAAACAAGAGTGGATTGAGCGAGGAATGACGGGCCTCCGTGTTTTGAGGCTGGACACAGGAAATGGCAGAAACAGGAAGGATGGGAAGCAAAGGGGTTAGAAGCACTGAGAAACTGCAGGGAGCGCCTTAAGGCGGGAGGGGGAGGCCAGCCACGCGTCCAAGGGCCCCGAGCCTCTGGACGGCAACTGTGGGCAAACCGGGCAGAGCAAGGGGTCTGTGTTCCCTTCGCAGGCGAAGCAGGGCTGGAAGGGAGCACACGGGGTTCTTCCCCACCCCTGCCCTAACTTCCAGGAAATCACTGGGTCCCTCCATTTAGAGTTCGGGAGGCAGAGAGAACCAGGGACCGCGTTTAGCAACCCTCATAGTAACAGCTGGCTCAGACCCATCGAGGGATGATAAAATCACTGGGCAAAAGTTTGATGAAAACCAGGGTGTTGCCATAGTTTCCAGATACTAATTACAAAGAAGAAAGTGGTAACTTGATAACCGATGCCTGATAACCACTCAATCCAAGCTCACATCGTCAACAAAGAGACAAACGGACGTTACCTTTGTAAACGGACGCCTCCTGATACGATTCATCAAGGAGGACACAGCATCGCTTCGGTAGTGTTCCTTCCAGACACGCATAACCTGAAAGTAATCGTGAGGAAAGAGCCAAACGCGTATCAGCGGGCATTCACAAAAAAGCCGGCCCGGTGCTCTTTCAAACTGCCAGTGCCGCGAAGGACAGCTAAGGGTGAGGAACCGTTCCAGGGCAAAAGAGATCAAAGGGCACAACAGGCGAGCCAAGATCTGATCCTGAGCGAGCAGAGAAACATGTGCGAGAGGTATTGCTGAGATGAGATCTAAACATGAACTCCGCATTAAAGAATACTATTGTATCAGTGTTAAGTTTCCTGAACTGGCTCATTCCATCACAGATATGTAAAAAGTCTTCTTGTTTTTAAGGGATACACACAGAATTATTTAGGGGTAAAAGTCACGGGATTTCAAATCATTTAACAAGTTTAATAAGAAGGAAGAGGAGGAAAAGAAGTGTGTGATGGTGGTGAAAGTGAAAGTAAGAATCACTTAGCCGTGTCCAGCTCTTTGCGACCCCATGGACTCCATGGGATTCTCCCGGCCAGAATACTGGAGTGGGCATCCTTTCCTTTCTCCAGGGGATCTTTCCTGGGGGAAACTCAGCTCTCCCACACTGCAGGCGGATTCTTTACCAGCTGAGCCACCAGGGAGCCAAGAATCCTGGAGTGGGCAGCCTGTCCCTTCTCCAGCGGGTCCTCCCAACTCAGGAATCTCACCGGGGCCTCCTGCGCTGCAGGCGGACTCTTTACTAAGCTGAGCTTTGAGGGAAGCCCTCATGGAGTGGTGGGGCAGATAGAAGGAAAAAACAAAGAGAAGACGGCAAAATGTTAACACTGGCGAATCCAGGTCAATGGCATAAGGAGATTTCATTACCTTATACTTGCATCTTTCTACAAATTTTGAGTTTTTTCAAAATAAAACATTTTGTAAAATGAACAAAAAAGAAAAAGAAGAGATGTGTATGAGGCGACAGGCTGACGGCAGGATGGATTTGCTGTGGAGGCGTCACCCCCTTCCACGGGGCTCAGGCTGACCTCGACGCCCTCCACCTGCAGTGCTAGGCTGGGCTCCTGTATTACCACAGGCCCCAAGATGTGACCACCAATCACGCTTCCACGGCAAAGACAGACTGCCGATTTTACGTGGCCTTAATTCTTTCTGAATTTACTAATTTAAAGAAAAGAAACAAAACTCCTGCTATGCTACCTGGGGCTTGCCTGATAGCTCAGTTGGTAAAGAATTCGCCTGCAATGCAGGAGACCTCGGTTCAATTTCTGGGTTGGGAGGATTCACTGGAGAAGGGAACGGCTACGCACTCCAGTGTTCTGGCCTGGAGAATCCCACGGACTGTCCATGGGGTCGCAAAGACCGGACAGGACTGAGCGACTTTGACTTTCACTTTCTTAAGCTGCCTACCAATCAGGAAGAATAGGTAACTGGGTAAGTGTAAAAAGTCAGTGGAAGCAGCAAACCATTTTCAAAAATGACACATACGTGGCTTAAACACTTCTTTTCCCTTGAAACTGTGTGTACTTTCTGCGAGTGGGTGTTTGCCAATTGGAGTTACAGGTTGTATTCCTTGAATCAAGCACATTCATACAACTCATACGTCACCAATTATTTCCAGATTGTTTAAAGTTGAAAGTGCTTTTGTTCTAGATGTGTACTTCTTTTCAATCATTTACAGGTATCTTACCCACTGATTTTACAAAGACTATTTAAGCACTTGACTTTACCGAGCTTCTCCAAAACATTCATTTTTTAATAGGAAAATAAAAACCCTCTTTCCTTACATGTATCATCAGTTTTGTAATACATATTTAAATTCTATAATTATAATCTGAAGCATAACTAGATGGATGGGATTTGGAAGTAAACGCAGTTGAGTCTTGGTAAGCACACAGGCTATAGTCAAAGCTCTGGTTTTCCCAATAGTCATGTTGGGATGTGAGAGTTGGACCATAAAGAAGGCTGAGTGCTAAAGAATTGATGCTTTTGGGCTGGGGTGTTGGAGAAGACGCTTGAGAGTCCCTTGGATAGCAAGGAGATCAAACACCAGTCAGTTCTAAAGGAAATCAACCCTGAATATTCGCTGGAAGGACTGATGCTGAAACTGAAACTCCAATACTTCAGCCACCTGATGCAAAGAGCTGCCCCACTGGAAAAAGCCCCAGCATGTCGATGCATGGTAGTTCTCTGTGAAATATACTGGGACTTCCCATGTGGCACAGTAAACCTGCCTGAAGTGCAGGAGACTCAGGAGGCAGGGGTTTGATCCCTGAGTCAGGAAGATCCCCTGGAGGAGGAAATAGCACCCACTCCAGTGTCCATGCCTGGGAGCTCCCACGGACAGAGGAGCCTGGCGGGCTACAGTCCATGGGGTCACAAACAAGTTGGACACAATTGAGCACACACATGTGAAATTATCACCTTTCAGAGACACTAAAAATAGGAGCAGTGATTTGGTTACATGCAGAAAGTTGAGTGCCCACCAAGTGCCCAGCGCTGTGCTGCGTTCTAGGGTACAGATGGTCCTTTGTGGAGTCCCATCCTCACGGATCAGGTTCTGTGGTGGAACTGCTGGGCCTGTTTCTCTACCCTGGTGAAAGTGAAGTTGCTCAGTCATGTTTGACTCTTTGTGACCCCATGGACTGTAGCCTACCAGGCTCCTCCATCCATGGCAGTTCCCAGGCAAGAGTACTGGAGTGGGGTGCCATTTCCTTCTCCAGGGGATCTTTGCAACCCAGGGATTGAACTCGGCATTGTAGGCAGACGCTTTACCCTCTGAGCCACCAGGGGAAGATCCCTGGTAGGATCCGAAAAAAAAAAAATGCTTGCTTGATTCAATAAGCAAAGAATTAATTCAAGGCTGTCCTTTTTCTCTTCTGAGGAGCTGGAAGGATGAAAACGAGGGAACGCTTTACCCTGTGTCGAGTTAAATGATGTTATCATTTGCCACGTGTACAACATGCTGTTTACGGTGCAGTCGATTGATCATGACGCCGGAAGCCCAGTGATAGATGGGGCCTGGCTGTGGCGGCAGCAGGAAAACAAGGGAAAATAGCCACGATTAACATATTGAGGCCCGCTGATGCAATTTCGTGTCTGCTTTTACTGAGGCAATTTTCTAAATTTGAGATGATTCCGTTAATTAATCATAGAGCCAAGGCTTCTTTGTTTTCGGTGTTTATCTTTACCTTCAAATTATATTAAAAAGACTGCCGCTGCTCTTGGTAGAAAGAACCTTGCCTTAAAGTGGGAAAGTCACCTTTGAGAAGACCCCTGAAACACGGGGGCTGAGGAGCACAGCGCTAGGCCCAGCAGGGCTCTCTGCGCCACCCGCCCCCGAGCTGAGTCTGCCCTCCTCCCTGCCTCTGGCCGGCGCCCACTCCTCGGGCTCGGCTCGAGGCCCAGGGTGGGCCAAGCCCCCTGCAGATGCACACCCGCCCCTAAGCCCAGGTCTCCTGCCTCCTCTCCACTTTGCTAAATGCTCAGATGAAGGCTCCTCCCTCTAAGCAACTGTCCATCCCTGCTCCTGTCTCATGCATGCATAAAAGTGCATCTCATGAATATATTTTTTAGCAATGACCAACTTCAAACTCTGGAGTGGGGTGCCATCTCCTTCTCCAGGGGATCTTCGCAACCCAAGGATTGAACTCGGCATTGTAGGCAGACGCTTTACCCTCTGAGCCACCAGGCAAAGATCCCTGATAGGATCCGAACAAAAAAAAAAGCTTGCTTTTTTCCGAAGAAAACTGAGATGAAGAAAATGAACAGCACGGCCCCTGTCACAGGGCAGAATGGGAGCAAAGCTGAAGTGTCCTCTGCCCCGGCTAAGGGCCATTTCCACTCTTTTTGTGACTTTAGCACTTACTTGTGCAGCCGCGGCATCGCTGCCGCCAACCCGCCTCCCAGAAAGAATCCATGGGTTCAGTTCCGTGGAGCTTGCCCATCTGAAGAGCGTGCGGGCTCCTTGAGGGCAGGAACAGTACCTTTCACGCCCTCGGCTTGCACGAAGTGAGAAGACAGAGTAAAGGACAGCCAGATTTAATTAGCTAAATCTCAGCTCAGACAGCACCAGATCCTTCCCCCCGGCCACCTGCCACTGCCCCAGTAATCTCAGCTGGCACACGTCTCCGGACTGCATTTCCAGGTCCTCCCGGGCCTTTGATGATCTTCTGTGTTTTTCAGCCGCTGCGTCGCCGAAGCAGCCATTGTGTTGCCCCAGGTGGGAGATAGCACTGCAGGGAACAGGCAGTTAATAAGCCTAACAGGTAGGGAGAGAGGCTCGCGAATGGTTGCCCTGTGATTTGTGGCTAGTTCCTCCCAGCCCCTAAATCTTGAAATAAATATATTCAGAGACTCTGTTATCCCAGAAGAGGACACGGATCATTTTTCTTTCATTAATATGGAGCCCCCACAGCAACATGCGTATTTATACGCACATTTCCAAGCCTAGAAGCTTCTCCCTTTAAACCTGCTTGCGCTAAATTTTGATCAGCCCTTGATGAAAGAAGAGTTACAGATCGCAGACAACCTGGTGGCCATCTGTGCCCAATGCATATTAAAGAGATGCAAATTCACCTGAGCTTCCCCAGCATGTATAGGTTTATCCACTCCAGGAAGACAGAGGACGATCGGATGATCTGGGACCAAGTCTCTGGATTCAGCAGGGCTATGTTAATGAGGAACTTTGCTGAAGTGAACAGCAGGCAGGTACCCTCAAGAAAGGAAATTTCTGGATGGAGAGTGTCTCCAATTTTCCTCTTTCTGGTAATCTCTCTGTCGTGGTAGACACTTAGGGATGTCTCTGTCCAACCACAGGACCACACACACACATCCCTGAGCCCTAACAGGTGTGGGTCCAGGCAGCTACATCATTATATCCCGTGACCCTCTCCCTGGGGCCACCTTCCCTGGTGCCCCGTGTCCATACATCCTTGGAGAAGCTATTGGCCCAGGCTGAGAGGCGTCCGCTGCGATCAGAACTCAGGCCATCACCATATCCTCCGTCTGAACCCTTTTAATCTGCTCTGACAATCTCAACTGCTCAGATATTTTTCTGTGACTTTGGAATGGACACAGAGAGGACCAACTCAGACGTTTGACTGAGAAACACCCTGGTAAAGTTGGGGGTGGAAGGGGTGGCATCTTCCGCCATGTGCTGAGAGAAACAGGCAAGGCTGGTGCGGCGGAAGAACAGAAACAAATCAAGTAGGTGGTGCCGAGCGGGGCAAGGCCTGCCGGTCCGGAGGGCGACGGACAGGCAGGTGCGGCTTGCTGGTCCTTCCCGGTGCCGGCCCGGGCCAGCCTTCCCTTGAGCTCCAGGCAGCGGCCCCATTTTGTAACCTCAGTGTTCCTCTCTGTTCAGTCTGGGACAATCAGAGAGCTCTGAGGAAGGCCCTGGATGAGGAAGGGGGCTCGAATCCAGGCCCCCAGCGAGGCCCCATGCCCGGGAGCGGCTGCTTCTTGCAGAAGCAGCCCCCCCAGCCCTCTGGGAAGACTCTGCGATGCTCCGTCTTTGCCAGGAGCACATGGAGCCGGAGGCAGAGACATCGGGGTTGCACAGGGGGCCTCTGGCAGAAAGGAGAGTGAATTCCACCACCTCGACAGCGGCGTCTCCAGCTGGGACCGGGCGGGGTCCTGGGGCGCCCGCGGCCTGCCGGGGTCAGGGACGCAGCGACTGCCTCGCTGCGGCGTCTGCAGCCCGTGGCTGGGGGTCCCGAGCAGCCGGGGCACAGTCCTCCCCCAAGGAGAGGTGGGCAGGGCCCGGTGCCCACGCAGTGATGGCTGCAGCCCTTTCCTGGAGGTGCTCTGGCAGGCTCAAGGGGGTGCCGCCCAACACAGGGAAGCTAGCTAGTACGTCCTGATAGTTGCAGAGGGAAAATGCCCACAAGATTGTATAAACAGTACAAGAGATGTTCTGACATGCATGCCCCGAATGTGATCACCAAGACGCTCACGCCGCCCCCACAGTGTGCCTGCCACAGAAGGCACCACCTCTTACTAACCCTGAGGACACATGAGCCAAACACTAACTCAGGGGCTTCCCAGCAAATCCAGGACCAGCTCTTCCCCCAGGTGTCAAACCAGGAAACACAAGAGAAAGCAAAGGCTTGTCAAGGACCGAGAAGCCAAAGGGAGGCGGAAGACGGAACACGCGGGACCCAGAGCGGGTCCCAGAGCACAAAGATGGCTAATGGGAAAGCGGGTGAACCTGAGTCAGGTCTGTAGTTAACAGCCCTGCGCCAGGGCCAGCGTCTTAGCTTTGATAACTGTTCCATGGTTAGGTAACACGTTAACAGAAGGAGAAGCTGGGTGGGTGGGAATTCTCTGTACTGTTTTCCCAACTCTTCTGAGTTGAAAATTATCTCAAAATAAAAGAGGTTTCTAAAAACCTGAAAAAAAAAAAAGGAGAAAGATACATTATATGTGATTCCAGTTCCATTAAAAACTCTATACCCAACCTGGTCAAAGTTCTGTCTTTCCTGACCTCTAATACATGTTCTTGGGTATCTGAACGCTGGAGCCAAACGGGTGCCAAAAGAAGGAGGGGCGTCTGGAGGAGAACGGACACGTGCGTGTGTGGCGAGCCCCCCGCCATCCACAACAGCCATAATCAGCCAACGCCAGCAGAGGTGTAACCAACCAAACAACAATCACGGAAGCTTCCTTCCCTGCCAGCAATCGTATCTGTTCTCTTTTATTTTGTTGACTTCTTTTCAACCTCTAAAATGTTAAATAAATTACTTGTTCAAAAGAAAAATCTCAGTCCCCCAGAGAGAAGCGTATCTACACAGTCGCACCAAGGCACCACCCCACGCCCATCTCCCCACCACTCTCCCTTGAGAGGTTCCCCCCGGAGCCTGCAGAGCCAGAGGGAGGAACTCAGCGCCACACAAGACACCTCATCCTCGAGGTGCTGCGTGCAAGTTCAGACTCTTCTCAGCCCGCCTCGCAGGCTGCTTTCTCTGATAGAGCCAGTCCCGAGTTCTATCCGGCTCAGACTCCGGGCGTCCGGCCGTGGACAGTTCCAGGCCCAAGCTGCATGGTGCATCCTGTGATCTGGGCTCAGGCAGTCACCCCATCCCGCCCCCATGGAACCTTTTAACCTGCTTTGTTTTGATTGTTGTAAAATCCTGCCTAGCCTACTGGGGGTAATGCTCAGCTGAAAGCAGCCTCCTGTCGGCTCTTGGCACAACAGGGCTGTTGGCGATCCTCTGCAAGAGACCAGAAGCCTCTGCTTCCAAAGTGGGGGGGGGGGGGGGGGGGGGCGGTGGCAAGAGTGGAGAAGGCACCCACACCTGAACCTCTGAAGTCAAAGCCTCCCCTCTGCCTGCGGCTCGGGCCTCAGCTCTTGGAAGGATCCAAGCAGCTGCAGAAGCGCCAGGTCTCAGGATTCAAAACGTCCCACCAGCAGCTCTCTCTGAGTTTGTAATCAAAACAAAAGCACACCTGTGTTTTGGCAGCTTCAAAGGGGTTACGAGCGGGGCGGGAATGCCACGTGGTTAAGAGAGGCGCACTGTGAGCCTGTGCCTGCAGGGATGCACCCCAGCATGCCGGCACCACAGCCACGTGGTGACCTCAAAGGGTCACCTGGGGGACCCCAGACATGAGAAAGCCACAGCTGGTTTGCCTTGAACAAGGGTGCCCTTGGGAAATCAGTCTATGATTAAAGACGCTCACCGCCTGCCTTTCCGAGGCTTGGATCTGTACCAGCCTCTTTAGCACTGAATCAAAACTTCCTGCAGCCTTCCCTTTGTTCTTGGCTCCTGGGATGTCCTTCCCTTCCCCAGCTCAAATCTGGCACGTTTTCTAAGACCCAGCTTTAGCGACTTTTGCTTGGAGCCTGTCTTGGCCGCGTACCACAGCCTCCCGTCCCCCCACAGCCCCCTCAGGCGGCTGCACGCCGTTCTGCAGTCCTGGACTCCTCTTTGCTGCTCTCGGCCGTCGTGTCTGTGTTCGTATTGCGTCCTTTGATGTCATGGGCTCCTCCAGCCCAAATCGTTTGAATGCACTCTTGGATTGCACGACTGATTAGAAGGAAAGACGCTAATAAAACGGTGACAACGCAAATCTCAAGCCACGGTTTCTCGGCCGTCTTCCCTCGGAATCCGTACCCTGAATCAAGAGCACGCAGCACCGTGTAATTTCCAAAGGTCAGAGCAGGGTGATCGGGGTTGGCGACAGAGGTCTGGTGAGCCTGAGCACCCAGGCGTCCCTGCTGTCTATTTCTGCGCACCCTCCCCACAGCGAGGGTGTCTGCAGGGCCAGTGGAGCTCGCTTCCCATCCGTGATTACAGCACTTCCTTTAGAACCGGGGGGGGGCGGGGGGGGGGTGTCAGCCCTGAGCCCCTGCCTTGGCAGCCAAAGGCCTGACCCAGCTGCCGTCAACTTCAAGAATAGCGACGGGACTGTAAGCCTCCTACAGCTGCAGGGACGACCACAGAGGACCGCAAGCGCCGGAAATGAGACACAGAGCCCGGCCTGCTGGCTTCAACTTGGGCGCCCTTAGAAGGCCAGGCCCAGCTGAGAGAGGAGTCGGGAAAATTAGACACGAGACTCCGCAATGAAGCTGTCTAAAGGGAAGGCTCCTATAGCCCCTCTGTCTCGCTGACCCTGTTCTTGGTGCCGATTGTCTTGCCGTCCACACTGCTTGCTGAGCCCAGGGCAGGCAAGTGCAAGCGAAGAGGCTGGAAGGAGACGCCAGGAGCCGTAGGAACCGCAGACACGTGTGTTCTCTGCTGGCTGGGACGGCAGCCATAACATGACCTCTCATAACGTGACCGTAACGGAGCCCACAGCATGACCTCGTGGCACGGAACCACGGTGTCGCCCCAGTGCAGCCAGGGCTTTCCAGGGGGAGCTCACACAGGGGCACCACGCACGGCAGCCCATGACCAAGCGGGTCACCTTGGGACACGCACGCACAGAGCTCCAAGTGACCTCGGCTGCAACAGAAGCATTATTTACAGAACGTGGGGCAAGAGTGCCTGCCCACGGCGTCTTGGCTCGTGTGCCCTTTCTCGGCACTCCCTGGTAAACAGGCCTACGTAACAGCAGCCAGCAACCCCATCGGCACCGCTCTCGAGGACCCGCAAAGAGGGCCTGCGGCTGCAGCCGACCAAACATCCTCCCTCACTTCCACAGCCCCTGGGCCACGAACAGGGCCCTCGTGGGCCTTGGAAATCCTGGTCGCTCTCAGTGGTAGAGAGGAGGAGCAAGAAAGAAAATTTGTCCAAAGTCAGCTTGTAGCAGAGTCCGTGTAAGATTAAAACAAAAAAAAAATGGAAGTCAATTCAGAAGGATCCAGGAACTCAGTCATTAGCAGATTTCTCTGTACTCAATCTATTGTAGACAATAAATGTTTTGGCTCAAGTGTTTCTTAACTGGGGTATGAAGAGAAATGTTATATCTTTTATCTTGCCCAGGAGGAGAAACGAATTCTCAGGAGTTGAGAAAGAGGAACATAAGCATTTAATAAAAAAAAAAAAAGGAGGTTAAAAAATCGGAATGGGATGAATTGGGAGAGAAGCACTGAAATGTATCCATCACCATATGGAAAACAGAGAGCCAGCGGGCATCTGCTGCACGACCAGGGAGCTCAGCCCAGCACTCTGCGACCACCCGGGGGGTGGGGGAGGGGGTGGGAGGTGGGAGAAGCTCCAGAAGGAGGGACGGTGCACACCCACAGCTCGTTCATGCTGATGTACGGCAGAAACCAACACAGCACGGTAAAGCAAGCATCCTCCAATTAAAAATGAACTAATTTTTAAAAATGCCAATTAGCCATATGAAAAAAATTAAATGAATACATTCAGAAACGCCTGTGAGATGGCAAATATCACGCTGCTGTACCTTTTACAGAGCTGTGTCTTCTCTCAGAGGCCTGGATGCCCCTTCCCGGAATGGCCTGCTCTCCACCCTGAACTCCCCCCACATCCCGCATGCCAGGACCCCCGAACTCACCCCACCCCTCAGCATCACACATCAGCGCAGCACCTCCTGGCTGGCAGGAAGTTCGCCTGTTATCGGGCTTCTGTGAGATTAAATTCGGTCATTATCTTGGAAGAGAGTTATCTCCTGTTGACAAAGTCGCTCAGAGTTCGCTGTGGAGAACTTTAATTTCCACGTTCACACAAGAGTTGAGTTTGGTCGGGCGTCAATTAAGCACTGTGTACCGCGCAGGGACCTAGCTTTGGAAGAAGACGCACTCCCTGCCCCGGGCTCGCTCAGCTCTAAGGTTCTGTTCTTCCTAAAACCATCATCTGAGGTTGCAGGGCAGACTCGGAAGTAATGGGCAAGACGTTTACAGTAACACACACGGGTTTGACTGCTGCTTTTAAAAAGAGCCGTAGCATTCTAAGTCACAGGCTCCCTTTCCTGGGTCAGCTCAGTCTCAGCGAGGACAATAACGTGTGGTAGTTGGGAGCAAGCAGGCAGACCCGAGCCCCAACCTCACGCCGTCGCGTTCAGCCCTGTCACACCAGGCCCATCAATTAGCCTCTCCACATTCAGGCTCCTCATCTGCAGCCCAGGAAATAACAACAAGACGGTAAACACAGAGGCGTGGCACAGTGCCTAATACAGCATGAGTATTCAGTGAACGACGGCTGCCATTCATCAGAAGCCCTCTTAGGGTTTTAACCATTTTCTACTTTTGATTATACATTTATTCCGTCATCAAACATGTGTTGAGAACCTTCAACCCATCAGGAAAAGTAAAAGAGATAAAGAAATAAAAATATATGGTCTCTTTGACCAACCTAGACAGCATACTGAAAAGCAGAGTCATTACTTTGCCAACAAAGGTCCGTCTAGTCAAGGCTGTGGTTTTTCCTGTGGTCATGTATGGATGTGAGACTATAAAGAAAGCTGAGCGCCAAAGAATTGATGCTTTTGAACTGTGGTGTTGGAGAAGACTCTTGAGAGTCCCTTGGACTGCAAGGAGATCCAACCAGTCCATCCTAAAGAAGACCAGTCCTGGGTGTTCATTGGTAGGAGTGATGTTGAAGCTGAAATGCCAATACTTTGGCCACCTGATGCGAAGAATTGACTCATTGGAAAAGACCCTGATGCTGGGAAAGATTGAAGGCAGGAGGAGAAGGGGACGACAGAGGACGAGATGGTTGGATGGCATCACTGACTCAGTGGACATGGGTTTGGGTGGACTCTGGGAGTTGGTGATGGACAGAGAGGCATGCTGCAGGACTGGCGTGCTGCAGTCCATGGGGTTGCAAAGAGTCGGAGATGACTGAGCGACTGAACTGAGCTGAACTGAATCCTCAAAGGGCTTAGAGTTTTTTAGTTTTTTTTTTAAGGAAAGTTTGCAGATGGGGAGCCTGGTGTGGTACAATCCATGGGCTGTAAAGAGCAGGACACAACTCAGCCACTGAACAACAATGGAGGGGGTGACCTCCTGCCCAAAGGCCAACCACCCTTCACTGGCAACTGGTGGGCAAAACTTTTATAGGTGACAGAAGGGGGCTACATGCAGAAAAAGCACAATCAAAGAGCTGACAGTTTTGAGGTGGGACACACTTCTCAGCAGGCGTCTGAGTCTGTACACAAAGTGCTGTGAAGATATTAGAGAAGAAGCTTTCCAAATTGACTGAGGAAATCCAGGGAGGCTTTATAAGTAGAAGGGGTGGCTCTTACGCTCAGAACAGAACGGTAAGCGTGCGTGAGAAGCACAGATGCAGGGAGGCCATCCCCTCCAGAGGAAATAGCTCATGCTAAGCCCTGGGGGCTTGGGAGTCCAGCTCACCCCGTAACCCCAAGCTGGGCCGGCCGGCCTGGTGAGGAGAGGTGGAAGCAAAGCTGAAGGTGCAAGCAAGGGCTGGATAATAAAGGGCCAGCGCAGGCTCCCAGGAAGGGAAAGTGTTTTAGCAGCTTTGCACTTGGAGGCTAGAGCCCAGCTCGTATAGATGAACGTACCCAGCCCAGAGACATGCTGAGATGCTTCATTTTACGTGTCAACTTAAAAGGGGCACAACGTGCCCGGATCTTGGGTTCAATATTATTTCTGGGTGTGTCTGTGAGAGGATTCCCAGAGTAAATTAGCACTTTAACTGGTGAATTGGAGGAAAGCAGACGGTCTCCCCAAAGTGGGTGGGCATCAGCTCACCTCTGAGAGCCCAAGCAGAGCAAAGAGGCAGAGAACACTGCGTTCAGTCTTCTGCCCAAACGTGCGAGGCGAGACGCTGGTCTGCACTGTGGCACTTGCACCACCAGGCAGTCCTGGCGCTCAGACCTTCACTCACACTGGCTTTCCTGGGCGACAGCTTGCAGACAACAGGCCATGGGACTTCTCAGCCTCCGAATCATGCTCATCTGTGCCTTTATCGATACTTATGTCAATATTGATATTGGTATCTATTTCCCCTATTCTGTTTCTCTGGAGAAACCCATCCGCACATAGTAATGCTCTTTAAATGCTACTCAAAAGACAAATTAATGAGTAGAGCATCCCAGGATTACCATCTCACTTTCAGGAATCAGATCAAATTTTGAGAGGGAAGGGACTAAAAAGGAGGAAATGGAACCTCCCGCATAAGTCTGGTCCAAAGCCTCTATATTTTTGCACAGAGAAAGCCAAGGCATCACACGTGAGATCCAGGATATACGTGGGCACACTTCTCTAGCTCTGAACTAGCACAGAAGCAGTTTCTACTCAGGTGACACCGCATTCAAACATCAGTGTTTCCACCCTCAACCGGGGGTGCTTACTGTAGGGTAAGGCAGTATCTCTGGTAGGAAAGCCCAAGAACCTTTCAAAACAGAGGGCTCGGGAATTCCACAGAGCAGAGCCAGCCCTCAAGTCCACACGCGCTTCTGACGTGGGAGTGAAAGAGGGGCTGGGTTGGTGAGTGGGGGGGCACGGAGGAGACCACGGGAAGGAAGCTGGCGTCTCCTGGGTCCTCTGCAGAGAGGGCACCGGGGGTACCAGGGCTGGTCCTCCTCCCCTAAGCCCTGCCTTTCCTCATTAACCGTTTTGCTTGGTGTTTACCCTGCACGTCCCGACGGGCAGAAATTTACTTAAATGTATGTTCTGTACTTCGCTTATTATTGCCACCCAAGTAAATATTGAACAATAATGAAAACTGTGCCTATGTAAGTCCCACCCATCAGCTGATAAAGGGGGAATATAGAGGCCACAGAGAAGGGGTCTTCAGAGCAGCCAGCTTTAGGGGTTCACCCGTACACTCCTCGGTTGTTCAGGATTACACAGTCCCTGCTGCTGAGTCAGCTCAGTCGCATCTGACTCTTTGCAACCTGGTGGACTCTAGCCCACCAGGCTCCTCTGTCCATGGGATTCTCCAGCCAAGGACGCTGGAGTAGGTTGCCATGGCCTTCTCCAGGGGATCCTCCTGCCCCAGGGATCGAACTCGCAGCTCTTACACCTCCTGCATTGGCATGAGTGTTTTTGACCACTAGGGCCACCTGGGAAGCCCCCAGATTACACAGTAAACCAGAAGGCGTAAACACCATGTTTCCATGCTCACTTGCTTTGGTCGGCACCGAAAAATAACTTGAGAATCTAGGTTAAAGGGGGCTAAGGCGACTGATTCTAAGAGTTCAGGGGCAGCAGGACCCGTTAGTTAGGAGGAGAGAAGACCAAGAATGCTCTGCTCGGCAGATTGTTCCATGAAGGGTTTGTCGAGACCACTTTCTCAGATAAAGAGCACTCTGGATGAGGCTTCCGTTGATTTTATTGTGTGTTCTAAGTTCTTCTGTGAAGACGATTCTGAATAGAAATGAGCTTCCCAGGGTCACGTAGCAGCGTTGGTAACAATTTCTTTTCCCTTCATTTACAGTCCATCCTTTCTCTGACCTTCAGCAGGAGTCAGCCAGAGCGCACCGCAGACAGAGCGTGTTCTGAAAGCCGGTGCGTCCTTTGCTGTTCACGGGATGGAGTTTAGTCGCATTCTCCTAGGCCGGCCGCAGCTCCCTACCCACGCCCCACCAAAACTATTGTTTTACAGCTCAGAGCGGCTTCTTTCTCCTTCGGAAGGTCTCCCTGGCAATGTTAGCATGCACGTGAACCCTAATTCTCACATGTTGGTCAAGACCACGCTTGTTAATTAGATTCCACGGTGGCCTGGGTGAGTGGGCAAAATCAGCTTTTGTCTCATTAACAGCTTCACACTTGGAGTCAGGCTTCCCGCAAGCCACAGCTGCCCAGGGAGGCTGAGCTGGAAGAACCAGAAAGAGCCCTTGTCCAAAGACATCTGCACCAACCAGAAGCTACAGGGCTAGAAACTTTGCCATATTCAATTCTTTTTTCTTTTTTTGCAGAGTTAGCATAACTCTTTCAAAGAGTTCCGTGTTTTCTATTCCGCAAATACGCATCACGCGTGCACAAGCACTGTGGGACACTCCGCAGTACGATAGCTTGTAGCACAGAGTCCATACGGAAGATGGGTAAGCGTCGACAACCGTATTCTAGAATAAAAGTAAAAAGGTCTTGAGAGAGCTTCAGATAAAATGCTTTGGGAATTCAAAAGGGGAAGTTATTGATCATTTCAGACTCAGAGGATGGTTTGGCATTTGAGCTGTGCCTTGAAGGTGGGTATGGTTTACACCTATCTGCAAGGCTTTCAAGAGGCAATGAAATTGGTGAGCTTTCCTCCTGTCTTTTTAACAGTAAGTATTCTAAAATAAATATGTGATTTTCTTCTTCAAATTCTGTCTGTGGCTTGAGAGGTTTGAGCGTCGTGAGTGCTTCATCTGGTACCACACCAGCACGTCAGAGAACAGCCACCAGAGCAGCTGATGGCTGCAGCAGGGAAAACTCTGATACAAGTGACAGAAACCGATGCCTGCCAGTAACTCCTCTGGGGGATATGCGGCCAGTGGAGGGATGTGCAAAGCCCTGGCCCAGAGTGGCAGGGCCCCCAGGCCCATCAGTGGTGGCGTGAGGGAGCTCGAGGAGGCTCTGTCCTCAGTCTGGAGCTGCACGTAGGGGCAGTGGGCCAGCCACGATCAGCCCAAAGTCAGCAGGTGACGCTCTGAGAAGGTGGGGCATCAGTTCAATTCTAGCAGTTCCCTGAGATACTCAGATTGGTCATAAGGGTCTTTTTAAAAAAATCTTTTAAAATTCTAGTTATGATAAAATATACATAACATAAAATTCACCATCTTAACCGTTTTTCAGTAGCATTAAGCTCATTCACCTTGTTGTACATCCAATCTCCAGAGCTCCACTCACCTTGTAAACCTGAAACATAACACCCAGTCAACATTTTGCCTTCCTCCAGCCCCTGGCAACTGCCATTCTACTTTCTGTTTCTGTAAATTCAACTATTCTAAATACCCCTTGTAAGTAGAATCCAACAGTACTTGTCCTCCATGTGGGTGGCTTGTTCCACTTAGTTAATATCCTCAAGCTTCATACATGCTATCAGTTCAGTTCAGTCGCTCAGTCGTGTCCGACTCTCTGCGACCCCATGGACTACAGCACGCCAGGCCTCCCTGTCCATCACCAACTCCCGGAGTTTACCCAAACTCATGTCCATTGAGTCCGTGATGCCATCTAACCATCTCATCCTCTGTCATCCCCTTCTCCAGCGTTCAATCTTTCCCAGCATCAGTGTCTTTTCCAATATGCCAGCTCTTCACATCAGGTGGCCAGAGTATTGGAGTTTCAGCTTCAGCATCAGTCTTTCCAATGAATATTCAGGACTGATCTCCTTTAGGATGGACTGGTTGGATCTCCTTGCAGTCCAAGGGACTCTCAAGGGTCTTCTCTAACACCACAGTTCAGAATCATTAATTCTTCGGTGCTCAGCTTTCTTTATAGTCCAACTCTCACATCCATACATGACTACTGGAAAAACTGTAGCTTTGACTAGACGGACCTTTGTTGACAAAGTAATGTCTGCTTTTTAATACGCTATCTAGTTTGGTCATATCTTTTCTTTGAAGGAGCAAGCGTCTTTTAATTTCATGGCTGCAGTCACCATCTGCAGTCATTGTGGAGCCCCCCCAAATAAAGTCAGCCACTGATTCCCCATCTATTTGCCATAAAGTGATGGGACCAGATGCCGTGTGCCTTGTTTTTGAATGTTGAGTTTTAATCCAACTGTTTCACTCTCCCCTTTCACTTTCATCAAAAGCGCCTCTTTAGTTCCTCTTCACTTTCTGCCATAAGGGTGTCGTCGTCTGCGTATCTGACGTTATTGGTTGATCCATGCTGTAGCATATTACATTGTATATACACACCACATTTTGTATATTCATTCGTTGACCGGCACTTGGATTTTTCCACTTTTAGCTATTGTATAATAGCTAAACAGAATAATGTAATTATAATTTTATATCTATATTATTATTATAATAGTATAATATAATATTCAATTATAATAGAATAATACTGCAGTGAGTATGGGCATACAGGTATCTCTTCCAGATCCTACTTTCGATTCTTGGGGTATATATTTCCAGAAGTGAGGTTATTAGATCACAAAGTTGATTGATACCTGAGGAATGGCCATCCTGCTCCACCCAGAACCACCCCGTCTGACACGGCCGCCGACAGTGCACAGGTTCCAGCCTCTCTGCATCGTGCCAACCCTCGTTATTTTCTGGTTTTCTGAAGGTCCCAGCCAGTTGGGCAGGCAGGTCACAGAGACTTATGACGGCACTGAGTGGGTGCACGGGAGCGTGTGCAAGGAACCAGGAAGCCCGAGGCCAGCAGGCCAGGTGCATTTTTCCCGGCCTGTCCGCAGGGAGGGAGCCACTAGGCTAGAGACCGGGGCAGCTTCAGTCACGCAGAAGAGCGAGCCTCTCGGCGTGCCCGCAGAACAGGCGAGAGCAGCTCCTGGGAGGAGTCGCCTGCCTGAGTCAGGCCCGCCCCAAAGCCCCAAGAGGCACCTGGTGAGGTCTGGGTTGCAGCCTTGCGGCAGGGGACCTTGTTCAGAGGAGCAGGGTGAGGCGCTGGAGGTGGAATGCCCACCCTGTTCTCTGAGGCCTGATATGCAAGCCCCAAGCAGCACCCCAAGAGTTGCCGAAGGAGCCCCAACCAGCAGCAGGCGGCTCAGGAGACTAAAAGTGTGTCTAGCTCTGTGCTAAGATTAAAACAATCTATATTTCACGGAACTGAACCTTCTCAGTGACGCCAGATGATATGATTAGCCCACCATATTATAGCATGAACTCTCAGAGGGAGGAAGGTACAGGATGTTTTTTAGGACACTGGAGTGAGTGTTGTTGAAGGGGACAAACTGGAATTAAACCGCATCTCTGGCCTGTGTAGAGAAAGCCCTGAGATTCTGGGTGAAAGCTTCAACCACAGAAATATGAGTCTCTGATGCAGACGGACCCATCTCAGACGGAGAGGTGGTGCCACGGTCGAGGCGACTCCCGGGTCCCCACGGAGATCAGCTGCCCTGTTGAACAGGCCCCCGGCCCTCGGCTGACGTGAGCCCGCCGGCTGCGGCCCCGGCGTCAGATGCTGGCCCCATCGGGGTGCTCTGGCGCGCAGGCGTGCCCGCGACTCCTCCCTGGGCCCACCGCAATATTTGGGATACAGGCTGCTGTTTCAGATGGCTGCTGCTGATCCCCTGGGGCACATGCTGGTTTTACGTCAGACAGAACGCCACGCACACTTCTCCACGGAATTCTAGTGGGAACGAGATGCACAAAGAAGATAAGGACGGCTTTTATAAATGTTAGCCTACATTCTAGACCCCCCGGGAAATACTGCGCCTCTCTGTCTGACTTCAGGGTTTCCTCTCCCATCACGCAGACTCCCATGCCTACGTGAGCCAAAGAGGGAAGGGAGAAATGTCTTTTGACAGTGAAGCACCGGTTACACGAGGAAGCCTCTGATAAATACTGAAAGCATCATGAGCAAAGCGACAATCCCTTATTCTCAAGGAGGGAGCCCACCTCCTCAAGCCTTCTCTTTGCTGGCCCTTCCTTTCATCCCCTGACCTCAGCCACTCGAGCCTTGCTTGAGTCCCCTGACCTTCTCATCAGCTTTATCCTTCCAAAGTGAAACCAAATCTGTTTGGTTTAACAAAGACTTCTGTTCACAGGGTTACTGAGGACAAATAACACATCACACTGTGAGCACTCTGAGGATACAGAAGAGATATTTCGGCTATCAGAAAGACTGCCAAACGTGGGCATTTAAGAAATTCCTAAAAAATCAATACAGCTGAATGAAGAGTTGGTCAGCGCTCAAGAAAGAATTATCTGAAGGACTCGCTGAGTGGGAGTTTGTCTCTCCTTTATCATTACACCCTCTATCCTGCACATAAGCATCTGCTCATACGACTCAGCCCTACACTAACCCCCCTCGCCTTGCCCCAGGCCGTCAGTAGCCGCCCGCCTCCCAGGCCCCGGCCCCTCTGCTGTGCCTGGAGGTGGCACCTGGGTCTGTGCCCACGGGATCCGTTCTCTCTTCATTGTGCCAGAACCACCCTGACCTGGCTTCCTATCTTGCCAGCTCATTCTCCTCCATTCTCAAGACCAATTGCTTCAAACCACGGTCTTCAAGCTGACACATCTGGGCTTCAGGAAAGCAACCAGATAAGAAGGACCCAGTTGGGTTTTTTTTATAGCTTCACCAAAAAGCCAATTTCAAAGCAGATCCAACTGGTAAATTTCCCTTGTGATCCATGATACACTGACGTATATAGGACTGCTTAAAGGGAAAGGGAGGGAAGTCACTCAGGCATGTCTGACTCTTTACGACCCCATGGATTTTAGCCCACCAGGCTCCTCCATCCATGGGATTCTCCAGGCAAGAGTACTGGAGTGGGTTGCCATTTTCTTCCTGCTTAGGGAGGAAAAAAACCCAGACGGTTAAAGAGTCAGTCACTAAATAAACTGCCACCCACCATCACGACGAGAATCAAGAGGAGCACGCAGCAGTCAGCCACTGCAGCAGACCTCTTCTGATCCCGTAAACGAGACCTGGTCTCCTGATGCACCAAGAGTTAAACACAGCAAAGCAATTTTGAAAGAAATTTAAAAGGTGTAGTGAATTAATTAGATGCAAAAAAATCACTGTCTGCCAGGTCTTAATCTATTCAAGCTTCTGTAACAGAAGATCCCAGGCTAGGCCGCCTATACAAACACTAGGAATTTATGGCTGATCGTTCTGGAGGCTGGGAGGACCAAGATGGGGAGCTGGCATGGTTGCCTGCCGGTTAGGCCCCCTTCCTGGTTCACAGCCAGCTCCTCCAGCTGATGTCCTGACCCAGAGTGAGGGAGCCCCCTGGGACCTCTTTTACAAGAACACTACTCTCCCGGTGTAAACTGGTACAACCACTGTGGAGAACAGTGAGGCGTGTGTGCATGCTCAGTCTCTCCGTCGTGTCCAACTCTGCGACCCATGGACTGTAGCCCACCTGTGACAGGCTTCTCTGTCCCCGGGATTCTCCAGGCAAGAAGCCTGGAGCGGATTGCCACTGCCTTCTCCAAGAACAGTACAGATGCTCCTTAAAAAACTAAAAACAGAATTACCATGCAATCCTGCAATTCCACTCCTGGGCATATATCCAGAGAAAATGATGGTTTGAAAGGACACATGCAGCCTGCTGTTCACTGCAGCACTGTTTACAAGAGCCAAGACGGGGAAGCAACCTGTACGTCCGTCAGCGGAGGAATGGGAAAGGAGGTGTGGCGCATCGTACACAATGGAATGCTACTCAAACACACAAAGATGGAGTAAGACCAGTAGCAACAGCATGGATGGACCCAGATGATACTAAGTGAAGTGAGTCAGACAGAAAGACAAATATCACATGACGTCACTTGCAGGCAGAATCTAAAAACTAATGCAAATGAATTTATTTACAAAACACAAATAGGCTCATAGACTCCAGAAACAAACTTATGGATTCCAAAGGGAAACGGTGGGGGATGAATAAACTAGGGTTTTTTGAGAAACATATATCTAATAATAAATGCTCTGAAGAAAATATAATTAGATTGAGGGATCGTGGGGCAAGGACTATTTTAGGTTGGATGGGTGAGGAAGGAGTCCTTATGCAAACTCTTCCAAAGATCTGGAGGAGGCTCCTCAGACAGGAAAGAGTGACTGCAAGAACCCTGAGGAGCAGATAAACCTGGCATGTTCACAGAACCTGAGGAAGATCCCACGATCCCAACAGAGTACATAACAAGGACAAAAATAGAAAATTAGATTAGAGAAATAGGTCGAAGCCTGTGGGACTTGTTGGACATGATAAAAGGTTTTATTTTAATCATAGGTGTGATAGAACATAGGACTTTCCAGGTGGCCCAGTGGTAAAGAATCCGCCTATCAGTGCAGGAGATGCAGGTTCAATCCCGGGTTGGGAAGATTCCTGGAGGAGAAAATGGCAAAGCACTCCAGTATTCTTGTCTGGAGAATCCCATGACAGAGGAGCCTGGCGGGCTGTAGTCCAAGGGGTCGCACAGTCAGGCGCGACACGACTATGATAGGAAGATGGTGGAGGATTTCAGATGAAAAGTGATACAATCTGACTTAGGTTTTAAAAATGCCATTGAGGCTGCTGGGTGATTAGATCTGAGGCAGTTTCAGGCAGAAGCACGATGATTCGTAAGGATGCTTTTGTGTAAGTCCAAATGACAGACGAGAGTGACGCAATAGAACAGTGCTCTCGAACCTGAAGAGGAGTTAGATTTGAGATATAATGTGAAAAACAGAGAGGACTTTTTGATGGGTACAGTCTAGGATATCAAGTCAACAAAGGATTAAAAGATGGCTCCTATCATTTGACCTCAACAACTGAGTAGTTTTTGGTACATGCTAAGTCTGAGAAATTTATTGGACACTGGAGATTTCAACAAGGCTGTGATTTTGCAGTTCAGAGGAGGGGATGAGGCTGGAGATGTAGGATATACGTGACATCTAAAGATCTGAAGCTGGGGGGTCATCTTAGGATATAGAGAAGCCCTGAGCCAGGAGCTCCAGCATACCACAAATACGGCCAGAAGAAGAGGTGGGTCCAGCAGGGAAGGCTGAGAAGTACTTGAGGACACAGAATGAAGATCAGAAAACTGCCTAGAAGTGAAGTGTGTTTCAAAAGATAAGGAGCAAAAATTCATGCCAAATGATGCTGAGAGGTCACAAAAGAGGAGAAGTGTAAGGCGGTCACTAGAGTCGGCACCAGGGCAGGGACTGGGGACCTCTCCAGGAGCAGCGAGAGCAAACACAGGGAGATGAACTGGAAAGGGGGCCAGAGAGCTGCGGCGGGGCCGAGGGCGGCATCCGAGCTTCTTCCCCGAGAGGAGCCGGGAAAGCAGGCTGTGGGTGAGGAAGACCTGAGACCTGGGGTCGAGCTTCTTTCCTTGTGGCTTGTTTTAAGATCGGAATTATTAAGAGTATTTTTATACTATCCAGTAGAGAAAAGAAAATGGATTATACACCGTAGGAGCTGAAGGCTTCTGTCTCCCCAATGTCGTAAGCTGAAGCCCTAATCCCTAGTGTGATGGTATTTGGAGGTGGGCCCTCTGAGATGTGATTAATTATAAGGGCAGAACACTCATGAAGAGGATTAGGGCCCTTATAATAAGAGACGCTACGAGTAAACTCCGGGAGACGGTGATATACAGGGAGGCCTGGCGTGCTGCGGTCCATGGGGTCGCAAAGAAACGGACACGACTGAGCGGCTGAGCTGAACTGAACTGGAGACGCAGAGTACTGATGTCGCTCCACCACGTGAGACACAGAAGGGCGTCTATCTGCACACCGGGAGGAGGGCTCTCTCCAAGAGATAAGTCTGCCACACCTGGGTCAGCGCTCACACTGTGAGAAGCAAATTCCTGTTGTTAAAAGTCACCCAGTCTATCAGGGAACTCAACCCAGAGGTTGGTAACAGCCCAGCGGGGTGGGACGGGAAGGGAGGTGGGAGGGATTTCAAGTGGGAGGGCCACGGGGAAACCTTCGGCTGACCCATGTCGCCGTTTGGTAAAAACCAACATAACACTGTAAAGCCATTATCCTTCAATTAAAAATAAATGATTTTTTAAAAAGTCACCCGGTCTATGGTATTTTGCTTGTAACAACCTGAACTAAGACAATACAGGATGGAAAATGAAGAATTGCTGGAGTTTAATTAAAAGAGGATCAGCTCCAGTTTCTAAATGAATTGAGGAGTTAGCTTTGATAGGACAAATTTTTCTAATCTAAGTGCTTTTTTCTCCAAATAAATATACTAATTGCTTCCATTTTTTCTCCTTTAATAAAAGCAACCCTGTGAGATACATATGAAAGATAAGGATTATTTATTTCCTCTTTCACTGGGAAACTGAGACAACATAGTTAAGCCACGTGTCTGAAGCCAAGCAGCGACTCTCAGTATCAGAGCGGGTCTCGGGCTCTGAGCTCTGAGGCCCCATCCCCGGTTCTTCTTGCTTTTCCCACAGCACCTGCGTCAGTGACACAGTGGAAATGCCACTCTTGGGAGGGTGAGTCAAAGTCACTGGCTTAGCATCTTGCGGAAATCACGTAAGGCCGTCTTTTAACGAATTCGAGACACGTGTTTCTTAGCTTTGATCTGCACCCTTCTGTTCCCCAACCGGCCTGGCCCAAAGACTCAGAGCTGGCGGGTGGCTATTAGGGCCTATCAAGGGGGCTTCCCTCCCCCTTCTCTTCTGCCGTTCCTCCAGATGTATTTCTTCTCAAATGGCAGGCTTATCAAGGATATAGTCTGTTCTGCTAGCCAATAGACAGGGGATGGACCAGAATCATGCCGGACAGCAGCGGGAAGATGGGCTGCAGTTACACATTGGCTGGGACCAAAGCTCAAATGCATAACTAGCGGCACACAGTTGTTGTGGGTCGGGCATAGTCCCGTAACGGTCACACCACCTGTAGTACCGAAACCTGGGTGTTTGCGATTCTTCTCGCCTCAGTATAAATTAGAAGGTTGGTAGCTTTCTCTTTTAAACAGATTACTTCCTTTTTCCAAGTCTCTACCACCACCTAACCTGTCATTTTAACAATGGAGTATTACTCAGCCGTTAAAAAGAATTCATTTGAATCAGTTCTGATGAGATGGATGAAACTGGAGCCGTTTATACAGAGTGAAGTAAGCCAGAAAGAAAAACACCAATACAGTATACTAACACATATATATGGAATTTAGAAAGATGGCAACGACGACCCTATATGCAAGACAGGAAAAAAGACACAGCTGTGTATAACAGACTTTTGGACTCAGAGGGAGAGGGAGAGGGTGGGATGGTTTGGGAGAATGGCATTCTATCATGTATACTATCATATAAGAATTGAATCACCAGTCTATGTCTGATGCAGGATACAGCATGCTTGGGGCTGGTGCATGGGGATGACCCACAGAGATGTTATGGGGAGGGAGGTGGGAGGGGGGTTCATGTTTGGGAACACATGTAAGAATTAAAGATTTTAAAATTAAAAAAAATAAAAGAAAAAAAATAAAAAATAAAAAAAATCTGCTCAGATTCTCTCAAGGATAAGAGCAGAGTGAGAGGTAAAGAGGACATGAATCTGAAAGGTGCTCTTTGCTGTTTTGCCACATCTGCTGGGGATCCCACAGCTGGCACTGAATCCCAGAGATCACGGGAATGACTGTCAAGCCACACAGGTCCCAGCTGTAGACATGCTTGTGAAAATGTTCAGGGATTTGACCACAACTTTTCAGCATTGGGAACGAGAGGTGTGAGAGCTCTCAGAAAGCAGCTCACTCAGCTCTTGCCAGGTCTGGAATTTTCCCTCGTGGATGAGATTCTAGCAGATGCTTTCCAGACTCTTGCTTTAAGTGTCCTCAGTGAATGCACCCCTCCCCTTCCCAAATGAAAGGCTATTTCACAGCCCAGCAGATCTGATCACCAGGCTGTGTTTCTCCAGAAAGTTGCCTGAAATCCATCTTTGGCTCATTTCTTGGCATAACTCAGGTTTCCTCAGTTTGGCAATTCACCTGTGGGCAGCCTCTGCCCCCGGACGGCAACTAAGCGAGTAAACCATCAGCTGAGACTCACCGGGGGGCTTCGCTCCCGGGGTGGGCGTCCCCCAGGCCCCCCTGCCTGCCGGGCACACGCAGCTCGCCGAGCGGCGCCGGGCGCTGGACGCCTGGTGTGGCTGCGGCCTCTGCTCTGCCTCTTCAACTAGCCCTGGGCACTCGGCCCCTGCCCGGAACCGGCGCGCCCAGCAGGCCCGGCCGGGGACGCGGCCATCCGCGCAGGCCGCGGCCACACAGGCCTCTGCACCGTCGGCACCGTCAGCGGTGGCGGCGCGCCCCGCGCGGGGGGCAGGGTCCGGGGCCCTCCCTGCTCGCCGCCCCCCACGCCGCCCCCGAGCCCAGATCCCCCAGGCCCTTCCTCCCGCTCATCCTCGGTCTAGTCTCCGCACACGGCCCTGCTTTCACCTCTCTGAACCCGCTTCTCTTCTTCGCCTTACAGCTCTTACCTGGACTCCTGCTCTGAAATACTATCAATCACTTTATCTTTCCTTTGAAAATGACAATCCTGGGGGATATACACATATGTTCATCTGTATATTTCCACTTCTCACATACCGGGAAACTGAGATAGGTAGTCAGGTGACCTGTCTGAAGTCAAGCTCTGTTATCAGCATCAGATCCAAGTCCAGTATCGGGATCGGGCCCACAGGAGGAGCCCGCCTGGGCACCCGCGGCCCCACGCCGGGCCTCCCGGCTCCCCCCGAGGCCCCACGCCGGGCCGCCCGGCTCCCCCCGCTGCGTGTGCTTGACGACACACAATGCAAGGGACTTCGGCGCTATGGATTCCCCTGTTTTCCCAGGATGTACTTCACACCTAAATATACTTATTTTAATGCCAGAAGGAATCAGCCTTCTAACTTTCCTTTTTATAAGATTGGGTAGTTTGGATGCTTTAAATGATTAAAAACAAAGAAACAGGTTTTTTTGTTTTCTTTTAGCATTAAGACTAAATGTGTTTCACTATCTAGAAACGCTTCGGTACATTAGATGATGACTGAAAAGGGATTTCACAGAATCTACATTTTGAATCTGAGAAAATTCCATTAGGCTATGGATTTATAAAGACAACTTTTATTTCGCTCTTGCTTGAACTAAACACCCATCCTGCCACAGCCAAACAAAAAGCTGCTTTTGTCTTCCCAAACAGATGTCACATGCGTTGTTCTGCTTTAGAACCTACAGGACTAGAGCGGAAAACAAAAACAAAACAAGCAGAAACTGGAAAGCGGACAGGAGCAGGAAGATGTGACTAACACACCTGCATGCTGCCTACTAAATCGCTGTGAATTTCCACACAGTCTAAACGACGCGGACTTCAGTTTCCACATGGCATGTCAAGAGCTTTTGCTTCACTACTCTGGTTTAATTTCTAAAAAAAACACAGGGTTTCACAGTTATGGCCAACTGCTTATCCCAGGCAAATTAAATTAAGCCCCTGGCATGCAACTAAAAGTCTGTTTCGCCTAATTGAGCAGCTAATGGGTATGGATGAATTTGAGCTACAGATAAAAATATTGTTTTCAAAGAGCCTTTCTGATTAGCATGCTCTGAAACAAGCAAAGAAAAATATTTGCAGCCATTTTTATAAGCCTGTTCAAATCTATTCGTTAGGCTCAGGGAAGATCTTAAAGGGCCCGGTCCTGTCTTTACATGAAGTGAGCTCTCAAGCGCTGAAAGAGGACTAAAACCCTCCACTAAAGACATTCTGAATTTCTGCTGTACCCACACCCAGCCAGTGGAAAAGTGTGCTCTCCCCATTATCAGCTTGCGTCTCCACTCGAGGACTGAGTGTGTCTCCGTTCCAACGGAGCTCCACCGTTTCATTGCATAAATGGCCCTAGTGCTACCGTGCCACTAAGGCGACTAGCAGGGGCTTAGAGCAGCGAGGAGACAAGCAGCTGGGGAGCAGTCTCTGAAACACTAACCTCCTGGAACTTGTTGCATTTGATTTCTAGCCTTCTGCTGTGTGTGCTTGGATAGTGCTGAATGTCAGGGCAGATGGCCATTTCGCCCTATGAATCTCCTCTTCATTACTGTCTTTTAAAAATAAGTTTTCATCAAGAGCAAAACCAATGTATTTATTATTTTCTACAGCTTATAATTAGAAAAGAAATGCAAAAAGACATCATGTTTATAAAACTCAGTTTAAAATAAGTCGGTTAAAGCAAACCTTAGAGACAAGCTATTTTACATGTCGGCTGTCCCCGTGACAAAGATGCCTCGCCATCAGCCAGTATTCCTGTGCACACACACACAAGCCTCCGAGGGCCTCGGGTTTGTCTGTTTGTTCTTCAGTTCCAGTTTCCTTTTTAGCTCTCCTGCCCATTTATAATGAAAGAACATGGGTATTGGGTCAGATACAAAAGGCACCCAGATTATGACCCAGAAGCTACCCTCCCTGAAAACTGAAGTCAGGTTGTCCTGGGGCTAATTCTCCAGCAAGTGCATGACTTGATGGGTCTCCATCCACTGGCTTCACCTGGCCCACAGGTGAATGGTCGCATCACAGTTACACGGAGCAATGAATCACACCGTTTCCAATACATCCTAGACCTTAGGTGAGCTCCTACCAGAAACGTTTTGTATCCAAGTAACCTATTTCCCGAACCTTGGTCCAGAACTGACTGTCAGGGATGAACACGTCACCATCTTAATATAATCTGGCCCCTCTTTTGCTGAGGTAGGAGCATAGCATTTGGCAGACACTTTCAAATTTCAGAACTGTCATGAAATTCAGTTACATCCCCCAGCCCCACCTCAAATTCACATGTTGAAGTCCTAACCACCAGTGCCTCAGAAGGTGACCATATTTGGAGACTGGATGTTTACAGGAGAAATCAAGTTAAACTGAGGACACAGCGTGGGCCCTACTCCAACGTGACGGGGGTCCTGGAGACAGGGCCACAGAGATGGGGGTGCAGTAAAGACACAGGGGAGGACGGCCAGCTACCAGGCAAAGAGGAAAGCCGGGACAGACCATCCATTCACGGCCCCGGAAGAGCCCGTCCCAACAGCCTCCAGAGCCACAAGCAAACACAGCTCTGCGACTCACACCACCCAGTCTGTAGCGCCTTGTTGTGGAAGCCCTGGAAAACCAAGACGGATAGTCGTTTAGTAGCCACGCCCCTTGCTCATAAGAACCAAGGCTGACCTTCCACGTCTACCAACAGAAATCCCCCACTCTGTGGATTTAAACACAAAAGTTTTTGTGCTGTTTGTCAGTCTGCCTCTGATTAAATTCATTCTTATACCTCCCGGCTTGTGTATGAAAATGTCACTCTTGTTTGTCCCATTAAAGCACAGAACTTTTTATCCGGTCCCATCACTTCATGGGAAATAGATGGGGAAACAGTGGAAACAGTGTCAGGCTTTATTTTGGGGGGCTCCAAAATCACTGCAGATGGTGACTGCAGCCATGAAATTAAAAGACGCTTACTCCTTGGAAGGAAAGTTATGACCAACCTAGATAGCATATTAAAAAGCAGAGACATTACTTTGCCGACTAAGGTCCGTCTAGTCAAGGCTATGGTTTTTCCAGTGGTCATGTATGGATGTGAGAGTTGGACTGTGAAGAAGGCTGAGCGGCGAAGAATTGATGCTTTTGAACTGTGGTGTTGGAGAAGACTCTTGAGAGTCCAGGGAGATCCAACCCTAAAGGAGATCAGTCCTGGGATTTCTTTGGAAGGAATGATGCTAAAGCTGAAACTCCAGTATTTGGGCCACCTCATGTGAAGAGTTGACTCACTGGAAAAGACCCTAATGCTGGGAGGGATTGGGGGCAGGAGGAGAAGGGGACGACCGAGGATGAGATGGCTGGATGGCATCACCAACTTGATGGACATGAGTTTGGGTGGACTCTTGGAGTTGGTGATGGACAGGGAGGCCTGGCGTGCTGTGATTCATGGGGTCGCAAAGAGTCGGACACGACTGAGCGACTGAACTGAACTGAACTGAACTTTCTTCCCCCAAACTGACACTAGCCCTGCAGGTCATCGGTCTCCACACTGAGACCAAGATTCCCACCACATTCTCTTCTGGGGCAGAAGTAACAGATGATAATCACGCCTCATTTCTTTGTTCACCTACTACATCTGAACGCATAGTAAATGTATGTTCCTTCATATGACGTGTGTACATTCATGAGCCACATGGACACACACACACACACTTATCACCCACCCTGCTTTCTACAGAGTCTTGCTGTGCACCAAGAGCTGGCCTATCCTAGAGTCCAGGTGGAGCTCGCACCTGGAATGGGAGGGATGGGAGGAAGGAGCTTAAGCTGCATTAACCACCTACTAAAAGTATACAAACTTAAGGCATACATTAGCCTAATTAACCCTTGCAGCGATACTGTGAGATATGTGCTGTTTTACAGATAACAACGAAAGGAACTCAGAGTGGCAAGGTTGCTCACGTTCAGGGTTCCGGCTGGGACAGAAACCTTTCTTTTGCCCTAAATCTTTGCTGCAGTCCCACCCATGCATTATGTCCAGGCTTCCTCCTCAGTCAGAAGAAACTTCTGAAAGGTCCAGAAGAAGCAGCACAGGCCGGCCCTCATCGCCGCGGCAGAGTCTCCTCCTTGAAACCCTCCACGGCGAGGCCGTTACTGGGGTCGGGAGTGCCTGGAGGTGGGGAAGCCCAGCCGTCCAGACTGGCTCCAGATCCACCATCTCACAGGGTGGGGAGCGTTTAATGGGCAATCGGACCAGTGGAGATTGGTGTTTAGGCTGCTCTCCAAGACCTCTAGAATGGCCCGGAAACGTGACCGTTGTTGGCAAGGAGTCCAGTGCTTACTGTGCATTTGTTTTTAAATAAACCTCTCTAACATTTTTTTTAGTTGCCTTTTCTGTTGAAAGTTCTTTCAGTTCGTCAAATCAATTCAATCAGAATTCATTGAGCACCTATTCTGTGCCAGACACAATGGGAGTATAAGAAGATCGCTAAGACACCACGACAGGCGCCTGAGGAACTGGGGGGTGCAGTCACCCTGCAAATACTGCTGAGGGGCAAAGATGAGAGCTGTAATGGAGCACAGACAAACAGCTACAGGAGCGCAGACAGAGGAGACGCGCCCCCCGCTTGGGAGACGAAGACTCCGCGGACGAGGAGCTAGCATTTGATACAGACCTTCAGGAATTATTCAGTCAAGAAGTATTTACTGGACGCATATCATGCGCCAGGCACGTGCCGAGAACTGGAGACACAAGAGGGATGCAACCCGGGCCTCAGGCCACCTGCGTTCTAGCGAGTAAGCAGGCCACTTCAGCTTGCTACGGATGTGGGGGCTCAAGAACAAGAGGCGCTGGCTGCACCGCCCGGGCTGGGTGGCGCTGGGGGCGGGGCAGGGTCCTGCTTTGACAAAGCGGGCAGGGGACGTCTTCGTGAGCTTCAGTGGAGATCTGAGGCACGAGGAAGAGCCAGCCATTTGAAAGGCGGGGATGGGAATGAACAAAATCCTGTGAGCCCAGGTGAAAAGTTCTTAAAAAGAAAAAGAATTGGGGGTTATCAAGAAGGACTCAAGGGCCAGGCAGCTTGAGAAGGAGCTGGAGAAGCAGGTGGGCTTCCAAGGCATCCATCAGGAGAATCTGGATTTTCTCCCACCTGTAGAAAGACTTTCGAAGGGCTTCAGGCTGAGCAGTGGTGTGAAGCCAGTTTACATTTTGAAAAGAAAGTCGGGGAAGAGCACCGTGTGGAGAACGGGCTGGAGCTCGGGGGGGTAAGCAGACGGCAGCGGTGGTCCCTTTGGGGCAGCATGCTTTAGACCAGGGTGAAGCTGGGAGGTGGGTAGATAAATTTGAAAGACATTTTAGAAGAAACGACAAGAATCACTGGATTGAAGTAGCACAGAGCATATGAGGAGACAAAACCACATAAGCAAAGATTCAGAGGAAAACGGTGGGTCCACGTGGGTTTCCTTGAGACTGGAGGAGCCCTGGGTCAGCAAAGAGCACCGTCCTCACTCCCAACTGCAGCTCTCCTTCCCACCCCCAACTCCAGTCTCCACATAAACTCACTGTAACAAAAGATAAAGTTTGCAGAGTTCACAGACGCCTAAGCAAACGGCAAGGCCAACGTTCCCCGGCACGCAGTCCATGTGATACTTGCTACACTACATGCCTCTTGTACAAAGAAAGAGGCTTTGTGGCCAAGTAAGATTGGAAATGACTCTCACACCCCTTTCCTGGATGACTACAAAGCACATCGGCACACTAAAGACTTGGGGATTTTCTTCTAACACAGCTGTTTCCCTACTGTTAACAGTGAACCCACTGTTTCCATACCTATAGGCTTTGGGTCCCTTAGTCCATAGAACAGCCCCAGGGATCCTGGGGAGCCACTGACCTGGCCCACAGGACCAGCTGAATAATTTGCAGGGCTCAGTGCGAAGTGAAAATGCCGGGCTCTTTATTCAAATATCGTCAAGAATTTTCCAAGCCAGTGAGAACAGAACACCAACCCAAGTGTGGGACCATTTAAACGTGGGCTCCAGGACTTCCCTGCTGGTCCGGGGCTGAGACTCTGAGCTCCCAACGCAGGGCGCCGGGTTCTCTGCCTGGTCGGGAACCAGATTGCACACGCCACAGCCAAGCCGGAAAAGCTACGGCTGCAACTAAGACCCAGGGCGGCCAAGTAAATACATATTGAAACAGCCAAGCAGAAAACAGCCAAGCCACGGGGCTCTGAGGGGCGGCAAAACCCCAGGACACCGTGAAGCCAGCCTTCTGGAGGCGCGTCATCTTCCAGCCAAGGAGGAGGGACAAACCCAGAGCAGCGAAGCGGCCTCCCCCGGGATCTCACGTAAGGCCAGAGGGGGCCCTGGGTCTGCACCCCGGGCCGTGTGATTGCTTACGGGATGCAGGCGGGCTTCTGCAAGACGAGGCCGATCCCCTGAGAGGCGGCTCTCCCTGCTCCGTCGTAAGGGACCTCACTCCTGAGCCGGGAACAGCCGCGCCGTCTCTGGCCTTGACCCGCTTGGCAGGCCCCCTACCCCCGTGAAGGACCAGCCCCTGCACAGCTTGTTCCAATTTGCTACTCAAGCCAAGCTGCCCGCTCTCTCTAGTCGTCACCCTGGCTTCCTGCACCTGGTCAGAGAGCCTAGTTACCACTCTAACAGCAGTGTGGGGGCAGAACCCGGTTTATAGAGGTACCGTGGACTGTCTAACTAGAGATGAGTAAGAAAACCAGGCTAGCAGGGCGGAGAAAAAGACCATGTTATCCGACTCTCCCCCTGTTTGTGAGAAAGAGAGAAATATTTCCTATCCATTTTCCATAAAACATGTGACACAGTATTTTATACACAGCAGGGACCCGAGAAAGAAAGAGCTTTTCCTCCAGTAAAGGCAGGGAGACTGAAGCAGTTAGTGTGGAAACAGGATGAGCAAGCTGAAATACGATTCCAGTGCCCGGTGAAACTCTAAAGTGGGTGATGACTGGCTCTCCAAGAATAAACTCAGGGAGGCCGTCAAGGAGAAGGATACGAAAGAGCTCCGGAACAGACCTCCTGAAACGGACAGGCTTAGGGAGAAGACAGCAAGAGTTTCTGCTGTTTATCCCACTCTGCTGGTCAGCACTCTGCAAGGAAACAGACCCCGTAGGCTCTACCGACCTGCCCACACCCACGGAGAGGGACCAGGTGGATCACGGCTCATGTTTCTGTGGAGACGGACAGGTGTCAAGTCTACAGGGTGAGCTGGCACACTGAACAGCCAGACGATCCAATGAGGCCGGCAGGCTCAAGACCCAGGAGAGCGCGAGGTGGGAACCGCTGGGGACACCTGTGTGGAAAGGACGCACCTAGGAATGCTGTCAGCACAGGAGAGCGGAGCTGAGTGGTGAGGGCAGGGAGGGGCTGGGTGCTGGCGGCGTGGTCTGAGGCCCCGACTCAGCTTTGCTCCAGCGCTGTAGTGGCATGAGTTACGAGCCTCACTGCCTGCGCTTCGCTTCATGCTTAAGCTCCCTTAAGGCTTTCTCTTCTACACGCAATCAGGCCTGACATGTGCTGTGGGCACATTATGCGCAAAGAACAAGCCACGGAAGTGGGCTCCCTTATCGGAGGAGCAGTGCGCTGGCCGCCTCTGCCGCCCGAACGTTCCCTTTGAAGAAGTTACAGGGTCGCTGAAGGGGGTGAGTGAGCTGGACTTAGCGCTGGAGGCTGCAGCGAAGTCTATGAACTACTGCTGCTGCTGAGTCGCTTCAGTCGTGTCCGACTCCGTGTGCCCCCACAGACGGCAGCCCACCAGGCTCCCCCGTCCCTGGGATTCTCCAGGCAAGAACACTGGAGTGGGCTGCCATTTCCTTCTCCAATGCATCAAAGTGGAAAGTGAAAGTGAAGTCGCTCCGTCGAGTCCGACTCTTAGGGACCCCATGGACTGCAGCCTTCCAGGCTCTTCCGTCCATGGGATTTTCCCGTCAAGAGGACTGGAGTGGGTGCCATTGCCTTCTCCGATGAACTGCTTACGTCATGCCGTTGACTGGAAATCACGCTGTTCCTGCAATTCCATCCATCACTTTGACCATGAAAATCACCTGGTGTAATTTGATACTCCTGGGGGCAGTGTACCGTCAGGGCTGGGATTCAGAGAGTGAACATAAAGCTTAAAATTCCAATTCCTGTTGGCGCTAAGTGTGGGGCTCTGGATGGCTGCGGGGAAAGGTTAGCAGTGCTGGCTGAGGCTCCCTGATGTCCCCAAGAGGGTGAAATGGGAGGCCCTGATCCAGGCCGGAAAATGAATGCGCGGCTCCTGCACCCTGAGCGAGTGCAAACCCAGCGACGCCAAGACAGAGAGAACGCCCTGGTACCGCTACCCCTCCCGGCTCAGGACCCTGCGATCAGGAGGGACCCCCGCTCCAGGCTGCTCCTGAGGGGCAAAGGAGTTGGCGCAGCCCAGAGTCCCCGCCTCCTGGGCGCTGCCCCAGAGTCTGGTCGCCCCCGGCGCGTCTCCGCAGGCTGAGGGCCTGGCACCGCGGGCCCCTGGAGCTCCCGAGGACAAGGCGGCCTGACCGGCTCAGGCCCCCGCGCGGCTCGTCCCTGCAGCTCCGCGCGCTGACGGCCGCCAGGCCCAGCTTCCGGCGTCCCCCGAGGAGGACAGACAGGTCGGGCACTCATCTAACGTCCCAGCTCTCCGTGCAGCCGCCCAAGGGCCTGTCTTCTCGTGTGCCCGGCTGTGCCGACAGGACCCGGCACCCCAGACCCCCGAGGGCTGCCGAGAGGGAAGCACACGGGCCCTCAGCCCAGAGCGCGCAGGGGCTCCGCGGTCCCGGCGGCACCTCCTGGGGGTCTCCTCCGAGGGGTCTCCTCCTGCGCCGGGCATCCATGTTTCAGGTAATGAACAGACACGCACATCGAGTCTCTGTCATCTCAGTCCTTAGGATTTTCCCTGAGGAAAAAAAACAGCCTGCGGTGAGTCAGCTTCATGTTATTAGGATTTGGATGGAGCATTGTGTAGAAGGCTGAAAAACTGGAAATACCCTAAGTGTCCACCCATAAAGGAATAATCCCATTGATTTCAAATATAGTGCAGTCAAATAGGGAAAAAACTCATAAAACTTTCAAATATGTTGATAACTTTTTAAAAACTAATGATGTTAAAATAACTTTAAAGTGCTAAAATCTATGATTCTAAGACTACGTAAATAAGTATAAAAAAATACCATGCAGCGAGAATGTAAGTAATTTTTAAAGGAAATTTTTTTTTTCAGTCATCTTCAGTGAATGCATGTTAACTTTAAAGACAACAGCAACATTTTTAAGTGTTGAGGAATTTTCCAGAGAAAAAGGAAAATTCATTTCTTTTGTATACTTGACTGACTTTCAGCGAGGAAGAACAGAAAAAGTTATACATTTAAGAGGAATGCATTTAAGTCTCCCATTCCCAAAGCTTTCCTGGTGGCTCAGAGGGCACAGCATCTGCCTGCAATGCCGGAGACCGGGGTTCGATCCCTGGCTTGGGAAGATCCTCTGGAGGAGGAAATGGTAATACACTCCAGTATTCTTGCCTGGAGGATCTCATGGACAGAGGAGCCTGGTGGGCTACAGTCCACGGGAGTCAGATACAAGTGAGCGACTTCACTTTCTTTTCTTTCTTTCTTTTCGCAAAGCAACCCCAGAAAACGTGGTCCCTCAAGCTCCTACCACTCACTCAGAAGGACAGTCGCTGAGTGCGGTCTTCCTGGGTCTTCCACGATCAGCCTGCACCGAGGGCCCCTGCAGCTGCTGTGCTGGGGGCGGGCGGCAGCACCGCTCCGCGGCAGGGCTTCCCCTCCCGGGTCTTTGGACAGCCTTCTGCAGCAGGGCCAACCTCACAGAGGAAGGGAGGCTCAGCAGTCACGTCTAAGCATGCCTTATCAGACTAGATGCTGAGGAGCTGGGTGAACCTGGGCCTGGCCGGCAGAGACGCCGCCTGGAGCCTGCCGGGCAAGAGCCTGTGCTTCGGCGTCTCCCGAGCGGGTGAGCGCTAGGCTTCCCTCCTCTCTGCCCCTGCTAGTTGAGGGACAGCAGCAACACGGCTTAACCTCCTTGAGCTCGGCTTCCTCGACTGGAAAGGAGAAATGCTCGTCTCTCCCTCCCGGGGTCAGGAGCTGGGCGGCCAACCAGGCAACACTCACCGGTTTGGCTGTATTGATTGAGAAAATATGAAAACCTTTCAGTGCAAATAGCTACACAGTCACTTCCCGAGTGTCTGCAGGGTTCCCCACGGCCCGGTCACACGTCTCCATAATCCTCCAACTAAGGACTTCCGGGTCTGTTCGAGGGTGCCCTTTGAATCATCTGTGAGTCATCTTATTGGTTTGTTAAATGTTTTGAATGCCGTCTGTTGTTGTGGGGATTAGATATGACTGAGGTGGTCCACATCCATGAGATTTTAGACCACAGAGTTCGCAGATTTTTTATATGTATACTTTTTTGTATATACTTGCAGTAACTGACCCAGGTCAAGAGGAACAAGATACCTCCTCTGAAAAGGCGAGGAATACTTGAAAGGGAAAGACCGCTGAATAGTAAGACCTAAAAGCAACCCTCTCGGCCTTAATCACTGCCAATCCCAAGTCAGAGGCGTGGGCAGCTTCGACGTTTCATTAAACCTCATTCTGTAATCACCAGAAGTGACCTTCCTCAGTCTTGTTATTCTGTATGTGAAGAACAGAACTAGCTTTTTCACAATAGAAATAGTTTCTCTACAAGGCCGTAGATTTTCATAGATGACCCGAGAGTTTCAGACACTGATAAAGTTTAAGTGTTGAACTTACCGTCTATCTGGTTTCAGGGCTGGGCTGCCAACCCCTCAGAAAACAGAGGCTTTAAGAGGAAAATTCTTAATTTGTGATTTTATGATTGTGGACTTCTCTCCAGAGGCATTTTGTCCATTCTTTACAAAGAAGGCCCAGAGCAGTCTTCCCAGAGATATTTCATAAGAGTGGTCAATAAATAAGGTAGACAGCACTCATAAAGAACAATTCACACACACTTTTCTCCAAAGCATTTCACTTGCCCTTTTATGAGATAATATTGAGAAATCTGGATACTGATAAGTGACCTTGTCTAAATGTATTGTCTAATATTCTAGAAATATGCACATTACTGATACCAGTGAATACAACTTATACAGAATTACTTCTTTCTTATTCTCGATGAAAATGTTACCAAAAATAACATGATGTTAAACTAGGCCAGTTTCCAGGGGCATTGTTATTTGGCTGGAGTGAGAATTACGCTAATCCAAGTCTATGTAAGTGGGATAGAATTCAGCTACTTTTTCCACATGTTAGGCTTCCTGTTAAAAATGTGGCTATCTTAGCACTGTCTGTTCTGCTCACTCTTGGTCCTGATAAAGTCCTGGGGAAAACAGAACAATCCAAATTCTTGCGTGCCCGTGTCCATTTTTTTGGCACTTAATTCTTCACACCAGCTCTGCTCGTTTGGAAACCTGAGACTCAGAGGCTCCAGGGCCCCTAAAGACAGTCTCCTGAGCCAGCAGCGTTCTCTCCCTCAGGATTAGCAAAGCGTGTGAAGCTCATACCCAGACTGTGCACAGGGCGGGGGGGCGGGGGCGGGGGGCAGCATGCACCGGGCACAGGTGTTCCTGTTGGCGACAAAGGACAAATCAAGTCTCCAAAAAGACTCATCTGCTAGCTTTTCCTGGTGACTTCTGTTTCAAGGTCTTCTCTCTCTAATTAGCCTCCCCAGATGGACTGTTTAATGCATAACTAATCTTGAACTTGCTCTTTTCTCTGACTGGAGAGAAAATTGCACTTCATTTTGTGGAGCTATGGCGCTTGCGTCGCACATTTAACAAGGAGTGATATTTTAGAATTCTAGATGGCAGCTGTTCAGAGTTTCCTCATTGGCAATTACTAATGGTGAATATATAAACCTTCTTTAATAGGCAGTCTAACCAAAATTTTTCTAAATATTTAGCTTCTTAAATTCAAATTATTTTCTAAAAAATTCAAATTATTTTCTAAAAAATATTAGCCTAATGTGAACAAGAAACATTCTTTTTAGGATCCAGAGGAAACTGGGAAGCATTTATAGCCTTTATCATGTGGCCAAATAAATCACTGATCACAGTAAAATGCGGTGTGTTGATTTTAACATCTTCCTAGCTATGCCTTAACATCATTTGACCCATTTCTATTATTGTCTTTTAAATATTAATCTGAAAAAACCATACTTGTTGTTTTCCCAAGGTCATTTTTTGAAGTTTGTTTTAATTTGCCCTCCTACTACAAGTAAAGATGTGGAACAAAATGATACACACAAGCTGAAATCCTACAAACAGAGAGTTCACGACATGACTCTTCTCCATGCTCGAGGCCTCACCTTTGTGGCCAGCGCACAATAGGGTCTCTCCTGTTCTTCGAGCAGACAGAGCTCCCTTGGTGCAAACAGGGATCTGTGGCAGAGAGCCCAGGCTGTCGAAGAAACTTCCCGCACTTTTCTAAGAAACACAGTCCTCACCTTTCCTACAGGACCCTTGAGCTGACTAGAAAGTGGGCACCGCACCTAAAAAGCTTCAGGTGAGGAGGTAGGAAGTGCCCACCAAAGCAAATAACAGGCTGGGAGAGTGACAGAACCGAAGAGTGAAAACGGGGGAAATGGGTGCTCCAGGATTGCCTCCACGAGGCACTTGGGAGGTGGAAGAGGAGGTCGGAGTCCCAGAGACGAGGGAGCCAGCAGGCAGGAGCACCCGCCTCACGCACACACCGACCCGCCGCCCTGCCGCGGCCTGTCTGCAGGAGCCTCAGGGATCTCAGGCTTGGAGTAGGCTGAAGCTCTGGACGGTAGGTGGGAACCGCATCCAAAATGATGCACACGACGACGTCTGCGAGGCTTGTCACACACACGGTCCAAACCCAGTTTTGACTTTCTCAAAGTAAGGGTAGAGAATGGTGGATTCCCTGGTGGCTCACACGGTAAAGCGTCTGCCTGCATTGCGGGAGACCTGAGTTCGATCCCTGGGTCAGGAAGATCCCCTGGAGAAGGCAATGGCACCCCACTCCAGTACTCTTGCCTGGAGAATCCCATGGACGGAGGAGCCTGGTGGGCTACAGTCCATGGGGTCGCAGAGTCGGACATGCCTGAGTGACCTTTCTTCTTTCTATGGTCGAAAGGGATTCCTACCAGGTGGTTAAAGGGCAAATGGACTGTGTTTGGGCAAGATGTTGCATTCAAAGATGGAAACACACCGCAAGATTATCCGGGGACGGTGAGAGGAAGCCGGTGATTGGGACAAACTTGCACCCACATCAAAGGAAAGATCAGCGAGAGACTGCCAGCAAAGGGAGGCTTCCAGGAAAATGTTCTGTGGCAAAGCCAGCTTGGGACATCCACCACTGATTGAGGCCAGCCAAGGAAGACCCCCCGCCGCCTCCCTGCCGCCTTGCCTCTCCTCCCTCCCTCCCGTCAAGGAGCTGAGGGCGGAGCTGGCTGGGGCCCTGATGGAGCTAGTCCCGCGCCTTCCCCTTCCCACATCGCCAGAGCTGGAGGAAGGAGAGATCGTAAGTGTGAATACAATTCGGAGTTTTGACTAGAAATCCAGGTGTTTGCATTGAGGCTACTCTACAGATTATTTTTTTTTCTAGCTATGACCAGAAAAGTTAATGGAACATTTCTCCAATTTTATCTGGGGACAGAAGAGAACCAACCCTTGGAGTGGGTTTGCTGCACCAGCTATAAGACAAAATAAATTTGAAAGTACTATATGATTGTTCCTCAAAAGACCTGTTTTTTCATTGTAATGGTAACATAGAAATGCACCTAAACAGTTAAACAGGTAGGTGAAAGCAATGACTTTAGAATAACTCTAAAAATGAGGAAACATTCCATGGAAGAGATGCAGAATTAGGAAAGGCTGAAAATCTGCTGGGGATACAAAGAAAAATCTGCAGTGCACTTAGGAAAACATGGGAGTGGAACTAATGGGGCCCTGAATACAGAAACTGTCTTTCAGAAGAAACTGTTGGTGGGGATATAAATTGGCACAATCATTATGGAGAACAGTGTGGGGTTCCTCAAGAAACTAAGACTAGAGCTACCATATAATCCAGCAGTCCCAGTCTTGGACATATATCTGGAGAAAACCATACTTTGAAACGATGCGTGCACCCCAGTGACCACTGCGACACAGTTCGCAAGAGCCAGAACGTGGCAGCAACCCAAATGTCCGTCAGCGGAGGGAACGGGTGAAGAAGGTGGTGTGCATACGCAGCGGGTGTCGCTCAGCTGTAAAAAGCATGAAGTCAGGCCACTTGCAGCCACATGGGTGAATCCAGAGCCTGTCACACTGAGTGAAGCAGCTCAAAGGCAATTACACTCTGGCATCGCTTATACGTGGAATACAAAAAAAAAAAAAGGTACAAACGAACTTACTGACAACACCGAAGAGGAGTCACAGAGATAGGAAGCAAGCCAGTGGTTACCAGAGCGGGGAGTGGGGGAGGGATAGGCTGGAAGCTTGGGGCTGACGTACACACGTCACTCCACACAAAATACACAACTAAGACGGACCCACCATATGGCGCAGGGGAGACTTCTCAGCGCTCCATAATGACCTGTGTGGGGAAAGAATCTATAGAAGAGCAGATATGTATTCGTGAAGAACTGATTCATCCTGCTGCACAGCAAAAACTGACACGGCGTTGCAAATCAACTATACTCCACTAAAAGTTTTAAAAACATTTTAGTAAAATATTACAGCAAAAACGATGAAAAGAGAAACTACCTCTGGACTGAAAGCCTAACTTCCTCTTTTATAGGAAGATGAAATAAGAACTGTCTACGCATGTGGACCAGCAACCAGCCCGTGCTAAAGGACATCAGTCCTGGGTGTGCACTGGAAGGGCTGATGCTGAAGCTGAAGCTCCAACCCTTTGGCCAGCTGATGCGAAGAGCTGACTCGCTGGAAAAGACCCTGATGCTGGGAAAGATGGAAGGCAGGAGGAGAAGGGGACGACAGAGGATGAGATGGCTGGATGGCATCACCAACTCGATGGGCATGAGTTTGAGTGAACTCCAGGAGTTGGTGATGGACAGGGAGGCCTGGCGTGCTGCGATTCACGGGGTCGCAAAGAGTCGGACACGACTGAGCGACTGCACTGAACTGAACTCATGTGGAAGCATTTCTCGGTCAACCCTTATATCAGAAGGAAGTGACATTTGTGATTTGATGACTGGTCTGTTTTGGGGCCCTGTGCCTCCCGTATAATTCAGGAAATCAACTTCCTAAGACAAAGTAGCCGCCCGCAGGTCTGTTCCCCCAGAACCTCCTCACTGAAGTGCGCTTGCCCCCGTGTGCTCTTCGCTCTAGTCGTAACGTCACGCCTGTGACATCTTCTTTCTCTTCCCAGGCTTCCTCTGGTCCGCTGTGTCTTATCCCCCGTCCCTGCCAGCGATACAGCACATGGCAGGATGTGAAGAAATGGGGTGATGTCCAAAGCTCAGCCCTCTAGACACCTTCCTCAGCCTTTTCTAAAATCCAGCCTGGCACCACGCTACATGTAATGTCGTGCCAACTGTGGAGACGCTCTGAAATACATCCCAGGATAAGCCACTCTTCTGGAACATGTTTGTGCTCCATACTCCAACAATTAAACCCCAAGAGGCCAGGCAGCTGGGATAGTCACATCTGATGACTTGCATTTCTTCTGCTTTCTTCTCTTAGCAACCTCCTCTCAAAAAAGGAAGGGCTTTCCCTGTCTCTCTAAGGGGGAAATGTCCCTTAGAGCAAATATCAGTCCTCGCTACAGTGGGGCTTAAGCTAAAATACAGTCATCCAGATTCTGTAGGCTTAGCATTTGACTTGTAATGGGAATTTTGGCAAATTTAAACCACCTTCCCCCGCTCCATCTCCCCCAACAGAGCCTGGATTTCAACACTATGATCTCACTGCAAATTTTTTAAAATACGGTTTTCTACTCACTGCCAAGAAATGACTTCTCCGTTTCAAATTTCCCTGAGTTTGGAGTGAAGTCCATTGATCTGTTAAATACAGAGCTACATAGCTACATGATTTCTGAGAATGAAAAAAAAAATGTCAGGTTAATGTTTTCAAAAATATTATTCCTGTAAAAATTAAAATTTAGACTTATCTGCTTGTTGGAAATTGTCAGCTAAAAGAATGGTTTATGCAAGCGTTACCATTGCATGTAGGGTCATAGAGGATAAACTGCTTAAGGCCAGATGCTGTTGAGTTTCTACATGTTTGGATCACTTGAAGGTGCTAGAATCACAGAGACACAGGGAGTATAGGACGCTATAGAGATTATTACAGAGAAATTTGGTGCAATGAGAGATGACGTCTCCGGGGAGCCAGGGAGATCAGTAGTGCCCATTATATTGCAGTCTAGCACTGCAGCCACGGTTTCCATCCCTCGCCTGTGCCAACCTTCTCTTCCAACAAAGCCAGCCGCCCCACCGACCCCCAGGCTCACTGGCAGCTCGCCTACATCGGTGTCTCTGTTCTCGCAGTCACTTTGATCGGAGTGCCCCGTTTAGGGCTTTGAAGAGTGAAAATCCACCAGAACTAAGTACCGAAAGTCTTGCCGACTTCTCATACATTTCCACCAATTAAGAGAATCTTGTGTTGTTATCAGAATGGAAACACAATATTTCGTTCCATTGGTTTAAAATTGGACCACAGTGGTATCTTACATTGAGGGAAAAAAAGATCCAATTTATCCTTGCTACAGTTTGTCTATTCTTTTCAAAAGGACATCTGACGGGGAGCCGTGAGGCTGAGTCTGGCTCTGAGGAGGGGAAATGGGAGCAGAAGCACTGAGCAGGAGGCAGGGAGATGATGGTTGTTGCCATGGCGATGAACACCCAGTCCGGATGGTGCTGTTGCCGGCTTGTGTTACTGAGTGGGAGAAAACCTCCTTCCTTCTGGACTGGTGGAGCTGAGGACAGAAAAATCCGAGTTGACCAATTTAACTCTCCAGTTGAGAGCTTAAACTGTATTTCTACAGATACAGCCAATGTTTATTAAGCATCAACGAAGTGGTTGGCAATGTGCTGGATACATCAGAAGATTTAATGTGTGTAAACCCAAAAAGTAGGGACTAACATCCCTATTTTAAATGTGAAGAAAGTAAGTTTGAAGTGGGTAAAGAATTTGTCAATTACCTAGTTAAAAAGGCAGGGCTAGGGTTTAAATCCAGGTCTTTAATTCAACTGAATTTACTTTCAATGTAAACCTATTTCTACTAAGCTGCAATGATGCCCGTCAAGGGACAAGGCAGGAAAATCATGTCCATCTGAATAAGGCAAGCTCAGGAAGTCCATGGCTAACCCAAGCCTGGACATCATATAGTTTCCTTCTCTTGCAAGTTTTCTAGGAAAATAATTGACGTTAAAGCTTTCTTTCCTTCATTTAAAACTGAATTGGTTTTCTGATAACAAATAAATTAAGAAATTGTCCTATATGACAGCTTTCAGTGTATTTTGCATTGATGTGACAGTATCAATGATTTATTGACTGTAAACATCATTTTATAGATGATCCAAAAGCCATGGAGTTACCTCACTTGTTCTTTTTCTTCCCAAATAGGAGAAAGCTTTGAATTTTTAACAATAGTCACTTATTGCCAGTAAAATAAATAATATCAAGACACTAAAGGCCCTAATAGTTCTGTTCTGATTCCCACCCCTTATCTAAAATAAGAAGTTGGCACTTGTCCTTTTTGAACATTAATGGACCATGTAGTGATTCAGAGTGCAAACTGACACTTCAGTCTTACCACTTATAAGCTGTGTGGCTAGGCAGATCAACCTCTTAGACCTTGATTATTTATCTGTAAAATAGGGATAATAATACTACCTAAACACATGTGACTGTTGTATGGGGTAAAAACGAAATTTATTTTTGAGATAAATTATGCCAAATGCATAGTACAGTACTGGGCACACTGGCAGTCAGGTCAGTCGCTCAGTCATGTCCAACTCTTTGCGACCCCATGAATTGCAGCACGCCAGGCCTCCCTGCCCATCACCAACTCCTGGAGTCCACCCAAACCCATGTCCATCGAGTAGGTGATGCCATCCAGCCATCTCATCCTCTGTCATCCCCTTCTCCTCCTGCCCCCAATCCCTCCCAGCATCAGAGTCTTTTCCAATGAGTCAACTCTTCGCATGAGGTGGCCAAAGTACTGGAGTTTCAGCTTTAGCATCATTCCTTCCAAAGAAATCCCAGGACTGATCTCCTTCCGAATGGACTGGTTGGATCTCCTTGCAATCCAAGGGACTCTCAAGAGTCTTCTCCAACACCACAGTTCAAACGCATCAATTCTTCGGTGCTCAGCTTTCTTCACAGTCGAACTCTCACATCCATACATGACCACTGGAAAAACCATAGCCTTGACTAGACGGGCCTTAGTCGGCAAAGTAATGTCTCTGCTTTTCAATATGCTATCTAGGTTGATTATAAATTTTCTTCCAAGGATTAAGCATCTTTTAATTTCATGGCTGCAATCACCATCTGCAGTGATTTTGGAGCTCAAAAAAACAAAGTCTGACACTGTTTCCACTGTTTCCCCATCTATTTCCCATGAAGTGATGGGACCGGATGCCATGATCTTCGTTTTCTGAATGTTGAGCTTTAAGCCAACTTTTTCACTCACCTCTTTCACTTTCATCAGGAGGCTTTTTAGTTCCTCTTCACTTTCTGCCATAAGGGTGGTGTCATAGCTCTTTATAAGTATATGCATATATATATATGTATGTATTATTTACAGAAATGAATCATGTTATATATATCAAACTATAATTCTCACTTAAAACATCTTAAGACATACACCCATGGCTATATGCAAGGATTCACTCTATCATTTGCTGAGTAATACTCTGTAAGACAATGTGTCCTCCGTGTGTGTCTGTGGAGGAGAAAAAGCAAGCTCTCCGCTGTCTGTTTCCAAGGGCACTAACCCCATCATGGAGGCCCCAACCCCATGACCTGTCTAACACTGATTACCTCTCAAATGCCCAAACATCATCACACTGGGGGTCAGGGTTTCAGTTGTAAATTTTGGGGAGATGCAAACATTTGGTTCATACTACACTGAGCAAAGGGACCGGTTTTTAAATTGTGTGTTAATATGCATCATCAGAGTTTCTGCAATTTACACTCCTACCACAATAGGTGAGAGTTCCCATCTCTCTACCTCTTATCATTAGCAGTTTTCATCACTACTCATCTCATTCTTTGATAATCTCATAAAAGCACCACAACTAATTTTGGTTTATATATATTTGATTAGGCCTGAGGATAGACATTCTTTATTTATTGGTGAACCATATTTCTCCATTTGTGAATTTCCAGTATATATCTGTTGATTTTTCTATGTTAATGTTTTTCTCATTGATTTCCATGAGTTATTTACACACTGTAAATATTAACTCTTATCTGTCAATACCCCTCCATACCATATTTTCCTGTGGCATCCAGACTTGACCTTTATAATGCTTAAAGAAAGTGAAAGAAAGTGAAGTCGCTCAGTTGTCTCCGACTCTTTGCGACCCCATGGACTGTAGCCCACCAGGCTCCTCCGTCCATGGGATTCTCCAGGTAAGAGCGCTGCAGTGGGGGGCCATTTCCTGCTCTACACTGTGCGGTGTGGCTCCTTGCTCACACAGTCACACGCGTTACAAGGTGTGGTCTGTTCTTACCTTATCCACTGTTTGGTTCTCGGCACCAACTGCAGTGTCTGGCCCAGAGTTACTGCTCCAGAGCTACTGAGTATACTAATTAATAACGTATATATTGCAAATATTTACCAGTGTACATTATTTTTCTTTTAACTATTTCTGACATCTTGGCCACACCATTTTTAATTTGTATCATCAGATTTGTCTAATTGTCTTCACAACTCTCAAGTTCTCACCATGCGTAGACATGCCGTCTCCAATCCAAAATCTGTATTTTATGTATTGTCTTAACTTTTGCAATTACCTTTTTGACCTGACAATTATTTTTCTGTGTTTGAGAAGATAGACAATTTTATTTCCCTCTAAATAAAGACCATGCTATTTATTGAATAATCTACCTCTTTGCTGCAGATGGTGATTGCAGCCGTGAAAGTAAAAGACGCTTACTCCTTGGAAGGAAAGTTACGACCAAGCTAGATAGCATATTCGAAAGCAGAGACATTACTTTGCTGACTAAGGTCCGTCTAGTCAAGGCTATGGTTTTTCCTGTGGTCATGTATGGATGTGAGAGTTGGACTGTGAAGAAAGCTGAGCACCGAAGAATTGATGCTTTTGAACTGTGGTGTTGGAGAAGACTCTTGAGAGTCCCTTGGACTGAAAGGAGATCCAACCAGTCCATTCTGAAGGAGATCAGCCCTGGGATTTCTTTGGAAGGACTGATGCTAAAGCTGAAGCTCCAGTATTTTGGCCACCTCATGCGAAGAGTTGACTCATTAGAAAAGACTCTGATGCTGGGAGGGATTGGGGGCAGGAGGAGAAGGGGACGACAGAGGGTGAGATGGCTGGATGGCATCACGGACTCGATGGACGTGAGTCTGAGTGAACTCCGGGAGTTGGTGATGGACAGGGAGGCCTGGCGTGCTGTGATTCATGGGGTCGCAAAGAGTCGGACACGACTGAGCGACTGAACTGAACTGAAATTGCCACCAACGTGAACTGGAATCCTTATTGTACTCTATATAAGATGTTACGTCTGTATGTTTTAGTATGTGATAAGGCAGATCTGTATTTTTCTTCTTTGAAACTTTTTTTCCTGGTCTTATTCAGGGACACAGCCAGGTAAATATGGTGTGAATTTATCAAGTCCCTTTTGAGTCCAATCAACCCCTAGCAAGTCAGCCAATGAGCAGGGCGTTGGATCAGAAAAAGCTACCTTCCAATCACGCTGCCTTCCCAGCTTTAAGATGCTTTTCCAGCTTTAAGGTGCACAGCTTTGAAAGATCCATAATCATACCTATCTGACCTTCTTCACAGAGGTATTGTGAGACAAGAGCGCGCAAATTAACTTGCATATTAAAAGTGCTTTGCAAATGAAGCTTCTGGGAAATAAAAATCAGTCGTGCTGTTTATTATTGACAAGTATCCCACCCCTTCACCTTGTGAAGATTTACCTAAATTGAAGGGAAATAGAGAGAGAGCCTTCTGTGGTGAGTGGGGGCAAATTGCTGCACGTGCTCTCCTGCTTCTACCCCCCGTCCTTCGCTGCGCTGCCAGCGGATGAGCAATCCCACAGTGAACCAAACGCCGGAGGGGCTCCTGTCTAGTCTGGTGCTCCTCTCTTTTTGGCAAAGCACCGTGTCTGCCGCAGATCAGCATAATCCCACAGCCTTTCCTTCTCGAACAGGATCCCAGGGAGGCTGGGGAAGCCCTGTGGGCGTCCACAGACGGGCTGGATTAGGACGGCTCGGAGAGGTGTGTCGCGAATCCCCCATTCCTTTTCTGAGGCAGCTGTAGCAAAGTACTGGAACTGTGTGGCTTAACACAACAGAAGGGTGTCCTCTCACAGTGGCAGAGGCCGAAGGCTGAAATAGGCGTCAGCGGGGGCACGCTGCTTCTGGAGGATCTGGAGGAGGACCCCCGGGCCTCCTGAGCCTGGGGCCGCGTCACTCCAGTCTCTGCTCCGAGGTCACTTTGCTTCCTGCTGGCTATGTTTTCCATTTTGTCACTTATGAGTATATTTGCATTGGATTTAGGGCCCATCCAGATAATCCACTTCATCTTGAGTTGTTTAATTACATCTTCAAAGACCCTTTTCCCATTTAGATAGCGTTAGCAGGCTCCAGGGGTTAGGATATGGACAAATCTTTTGGAAACCACCCCCCCCCCGTCCCCCCACCCCCACACACCCTCTTCATCCCACTACAGAAGCCTGTATCTTCAGAAGAGGTCAGTCTCAGCGGATGCAGTGCTTTACCGCTTTGAGATGTAACGGGCCATAGCTGATGTTAGCCGAATGGAAGTTCATTACTAAACAGTGGACCTCAAGTTCTGACATCTTTCTCTTTCTAAAATATTCATAGAGCGTCTTTCAGATTCAAGCTTGACTGAGGTCGAATTCAAAGATACACATTTAATTATCTCCTTCCCACTCCCACTCCAAATCTTTATACTTTTGATACAAAAGAGTCACAAGGGTATCACCAGATTAACACATTCCTTGCTTCAAAGGACCAGGATGCATTATGGGAAAGTGAAAGTCACTCAGTCATGTGTGTCTCTCTGCGACCCCAGGGACTATACAGTCCACGGAGTTCTCCAGGCCAGAATGCTGGAGTGTGTGTGTGTGTGTGTGCGCGCGCGTGCACGCTTGGTTGCTCAGTCTTGTCCGACTCTTTGTGACCCCATGGACTGAAGCCCGCCAAGCTCCTCTGTCCATGGGATTCTCTGGGCAAGAACACTGGAGTGCGCTGCCATGTGCTCCTCCAGGGCCTCTTCCCAACCCAGGTGGGTTCTTTACCAGCTGAGCCACCAGGGAGGCCCTGCGTTACTGGAACAAGATAGAAGTCCTATCGCCAACCTTCTCATCAAATCCTCTTCTCATAAGACAGGATCTCAGGCACTTATCACAAGGCAGCCTGTAGTTTTCCCAAGCAATCTTTCCCTTAATCTTTGGGTAAAGCTGCACCAGGACTGATTTTAACCACAGATGGCCAAAGGCCAAGACTCCCTGAGATTTAAAGTGATTTCTCATCTTCGTCCTACAATGGAAGACTCTCTCGTTCCACAGGTCCCCACCTGACCGCAGGCCCACAACGTGTAGGAGCTGTTGGTGCTGATTCACAGCTTGAAACTCAACGGCATTCATACACTCCTTTTGGGATTTTTATGTTACTCTTCACATTCAGCCTTCCGTCTTCCCAGAGAAAGCTTCAGGCTCAGGTGGTTTTGGTAGAAGGAAACGCTGGCATTCACAAAAACAGAACAAAGATAAGTTGAACAGACATTATATCCCCATTCTGAAACATCCTTCCACCCAAAGGTGCTGTAGCCCTAACATGCAGAAATGAGACTTCAGAAGGTTATTTGGCGAGAGCTGTGAGCGTTGCCATGGAGAACTGGTAAAAAATGCATTTTATTTGATCAGTTAAAATAGCTTTTTGTAAACCAGAAAAAGTGTTTGGGGAACCTTTTAATTTGGAAGCTTGGCAGTGTAGCTTTAATGAGCAGATCAGGGGAGAAAAAGATTTTTTAGGAGTTAGAGTGACTTTTCCAAGGACCTAACGTTACTTTTTGCAGAATTGAGACCAGAATCTAGATTGTCAGCCTCCCTAGCCTAGAGCGCCTTGCACTTCTGCCGCATTTTCCATTCTTTTACGATTAGCACATTCTCAACATTCTCTGAAGTGGGGATTCTGCATCAACTGGACTCTATGGTCAGACAGGTAAAAGGTCTGCTGTTTTCTCTTATGGACCATTAGCAAATATTTTCAGCTTTGTGGGCCATGTGGTCTCTGCCACCCCCGCCATACAGCAGCCATAAAAAGTATGTAATAAGTGGTGTGGCTGTGCCCCGTTAAGACCTCACTTGTGCAAACAGGCAGTATGTGAGCTTTGCCCTGTGGATCACAGTTCTCAGATCCTCAAGAGACCAAGAGTGGAACTCACTTTCCTTTTCTGTAAAATGGGTATAATAACAGTATAGCCTTTATACAGTGGCTGTAAAGTGTTCCTAGATACGCCATGGGTTTACAGTGCCCGGCACATAACACTCATTAAGTGTTGGCAATTATTTTTTTCATCATCTCATTTTCCTTTTGGTCATGCCTTCTGAAAAGGGGCGAGAAAAAGGAGTCAACACTTAGCGCTGCTCTATTTCCCCTCGCCCCTGACATGATCCACCGGCTGCCAGGAGCCTCTGTAGCCCTGCGTGCGTTGCCAGGTAGCTGGCTGTCACAGCCCCGCAGGGGGCCACACTGCACTCTACAGGCCCAAGACACACGCCTGCCTTCCACCTGGAGCTTGGGCGAGTCTGGAGCTCCTGCAGCCCCCTGGCTCTGTAATGCCAGGTGCTCGGATAGGGGCTTTCTGTTTAAATACTGAAAGGCTTTCATTTCATGGTCTACTTCCAGAGACTGTAATGAAGCCAGGTGCACGGTTTTAAAGGCCAGGCATCTGTGCCTGTGGCCTCCTGACCCTTGCGTTCCCTTCTAAGCCGAAATGTCCCCAAAGGGCTCCGCTTTGGTCATATTGTTGAAGCTGAAAGAACTGGGGCTACAACTGTTGGAACCTCACTCACCTCTCATCTCCAAAAGGGTGGGGCTCAGGCTAAGACGGACTAGTCTTCACCGTACATAGGTTTGCTGACGTTCACACCCTCGTCGCGAGACTGCAGTGGTGCAGGCCCAAGAACGCCGCATACGACACCGTTCTGCTCACCCTGAAAATATCAGACCCTTTCAGAGTTCACAGTACTGCAGGGACGTGTCTCACAAGTTCTTTGATTCTTAGCTGGGTGACAGGTACTCCTGAGTGTATAGCTGACAAGCTGACCCCAGAGAGAGCCCCGGAGCAGACTGACGGTGGACTAACAGGAGGGGCCGGTGACTCGGTCCCCTGGACCATGGTTCTGCCCAAGCTTGCGGGTGAGGCTGCTGTTTCACAGATAGAACCGCTGCAGGGTTCTCACACACAAGAAACTAACATTTCATAACTGCCTTGATCAAACATCACATGGCTACACTGAGAAACATTAATTTGGATACACATTTCCTTTTCTTCACAATGATTGACAATTATTAAGGTTTCCTGAACATGGCACTCACACTTCTTTCCTTCCACGTTCTTAGCTGTGCTCACCAGCCAATATGCACGTGGATACCCCTGGCTCTCTGTTTCCTTCTGTGGGTTCAAAGTCTAAATACAGAGCAGGGGGAGCCTTTAAATTATACAAAATCATGTCCAGCCTAACTTCCAATGACTTCCCCTCACCACACTTGCCCCAGACACGAGCTTTCCTGTTTTGTGTGTGTGCTGGGGTCACCGCCCTCCATGTCTAGCTGGTGATACACTTCCATCCTCCCACTCAGCTCATACCCGCCCTCCCCTCAGCACTCCAGACTGAAGCCACGTCCCCTTCCCCTGGGCTCTGCATACCTCATGCCTGTGCCGCCAGCACCAAGGGGCCTCTCGGCCTCTGACTTTATGGCACCGTAACTCCAGGCAGGAACTGTCTCCCTCACCAGACAGGAGAGCAAGACGATTAAAACCCCACTCCCCCAGAGTGCAGAGTAGGCATCCCGCTCAAATGCCGACTCCCACTAACGTTTATTGGAACTCAATGCAAAATCTAAAACCAACTGCCAGCAGGCTCTATTAAAAGGCATCCCCGCATTCAGTGAAGAGGAATCTGTAGATTTTCCTTAATAGATTTAAACTTCAAACTTATCATATTAACTGTGCTTTAAAAATCCATTTAGGAAGACAAAATAAACAAATGAGTCAAATTGCTTTTTTTGAAAACTCCCTTCCACACAGCCATCCCGAGAAGATTTCAATCCTGCATTTGACAAGGACATCCATCCCAAGGAAGGCAAGTGCTCTGATCTGATCCAGGGTTAGGGGGTGTTTTGGATCAACACAAAGGCCTCCCTGCAACTTCAGATCATGCTTTGAAAGCCAACCAATGAAGGTTCCATTTGGTTTAGTAAAAGTGTTTCATACATCCAGACCCTAGAGACTCATCTTGCTTGCTAGCATTGCCATTTAGATTTGGGATCAGAAAATGAGCTCCAAGACTACACTGATGACTCAAGATTTGGAAAGCTACACAGGGCATGGGGGCCAAGAACGCTCGGCTCCACGGAGACCCTTAAAATCGGTGCTTAAAACCGCACGGTCACAACTGCCTTTCTTCACCTGGTTTGGAGATTCAGAAACTCACGGTCCTCCAGAGAGAGAAATCTCCTGGAAAAACTCTTACAGCAGCGAAGAGGCAGCTGAGCGCTTCACAGAGGCCCGGCCCTGCGCCTGCCTCGCCCCCGGGGCAGCCCATGCCCACCCGTCGGCTCACCTCCCCGAGCAGAGGCTGAGCCCACTGGGCTGGTGCTCAGGGCTGGGCCAGAGGGGCTCTGCGCCCCTCGGCATGTTGCTGGGACACACATCCTGCGTTCATCTTGCCTTTGTTATCTTTTCATCTTATACTTGAAAAAAGTGCCTAAGCAATATCCTTCAGAACAGTTTCATTAAATATTTTGAGCAAATGTGCAAGGCGGCGGGAGCAATAGCGACAGAGTAAGAGGCTGTGTTCTGAGAAACCGCCCTGACAACCTGAGCCAGGTGGGCACACGCGCACCACTCTAGAGTGTGGGGTGCCGAGGCAGCCGTGAAGAGCATCCGTTTAGACGCCTTCGGTTCTTTGTCACCTAACACTGAACTCCGAGGGGCTGAAATACTGCCGTGTCATGACTTCATGTAACGAAAAGGTGGGAGTCGGCTCACGCAGCAGCTCAGCACCGACAGGGAGCCACCAGGCTCTGCTCCTTTTTATTGGGTCCTCAGGCTTGTCTCTGCAGGGCTGCAAAATGGCTGCAGCCGCTCCAGCATCAACACTCCACAAAACTGCCTTTGAACATGGCTGCATGAGGATGAGGCGCTCTCCCCTTTTGAAGATGGGGGAACCCTCCCTGCAAGTCCCCAACTGACTCCTCCTGACAGATCACTGGCCAAAACTGTCACAAGCTAATTCTTAAATCAGTCATCAAGGCTATAGAAAGAAATCGTGACTGATTTAGACCAATTACAACCCACCTCCTGAGGCTCATGACAATCTGATACGTAAAGAAAATCAGGATTTATTAGCAAAGAAGCCAGAGGGCCAGTGGCTGGTTGTGAAGCAAGCATAATACCTTCCATAAGGTCACATCCTTGAGGGAATTAGGAATGCAGCTTGAAGCATTTATGCTAATTTCGGGTAATGGGAACTTATTGAGGGTTTCTTGAGCAGGAAAATACCATGAACAAATATTTTTCGATACAATTAAGATGTAAAGGATTTCTCAGTCTTCTGTTCTGAAAACTGCAATTGTCTCTCAACATTCAATGGTGATAAACATTTTCACCAATTTATTGAACACACATTTTCTGAACACCTGCTGTTCCAAGTGTGGAAATACAACGTTGAACAAACAGCTGGGGTCCCTGCCCTCAGTAGCGCTTACTTTCCACTGGGGAAGGCTAACTGACATTCCACACTTGGCTCTGTTAAGAAGAGAAGCAGGGTAATAAATACTCAGTGAGGAAGAAGGGGAACTAGTGTGAACTGGCTGTTCCAGGGGGATCCTTGAGAAAGTGGCAGTGGATCGGAGCAGAATAACAAGGAGCCTGCTACAGGAAGGCGCGAAGGCAGAAACACTGGGGCAGAAGGGGCAAGGGCAAAGCCCGAAGGGCAGCAGTGGCAGTGTGTGAAGCTGCCCTTCTCTCCACTCCCTTGCCAACACTTACTTCCTACCTTTTTGGTAACAGACCTTCTGAAAGGCGTGAGATTTTCCTTCTTGAAAAATGTTCTAGGCCAGTGCTTTAATGCATGCTAACCCTCTGGGGAGGGGTCTTGCGGAAACGGAGTCTGTGATTCAGCGGGCCTGGGGGTGGGCCTGAGACTCTGCATCCTGAGAAGTTCCCAGGTGTGCCCATGCTCCCGGTTTGAGGGCCTCACTGCGTGGCAGGACTGTAGCCCAAGGTGCCCAATCAACAAAAAACGCCAACAGCGTGGATTTTTAGTTGTTTTTCCTACCGGTATCTTATACATGCCATGTGCTGCAGACCAGTGTTAATACTGTAGATGCACGTTGCTATTCAACTAGAATGAGCTATTCAGTTTCTCACTTACACGCAGCTCATCTAAATGTTGGTGGGCCACACGTGGCTAGTGGCCGCCATACTGGACAGCACACGTAGAAAGAACCTTGCCATCATCACAGAAACGCTTTACTGGACAGCGCTGCCCCAAACAGAAGGAACCATTTCCAGTTCTTCCGGCTTGCTGTTGCGTCTTCCCTTATTCTGGTTTTTACGGAGAACATGCATATTATTTCTACCTGCTGAGGTCGAATGTATCTTTTAGGCACTACTTCCATGGAGCCTTTCCTGAGATTAAAGCCAAATGTGCTTTCTGCACCTTAAACTCTGCAAGTTTGCTTCTTCTCAGCAGCGCTATTTCTTACTCTTTTGCTTCCTTAGGGTCCAAAGTACCCTAGCATGCAACCCCCTTTCCTCGTTTCTATGGGGTAGGAGGTAAGGGGCAGGCTACTTCTCATGTGTTTTTCCCATGTGATTCAGTTGGGCCTAACTCTACCCCTAGTCATCCTCACCAGGATATGAGCAAGACGACCGCCAGTACTGTCAATGCCGGGACATTTGCTGAAAATCCGAACGAAGATGCTCTCACCAGTGAGGTCACGAAGCCGGCTGGGTGCAGGTCTGGCTCTGCTGGGAGCCATCTTGCCACTCCATGTGCAGCCCCTGCCTGAGAACTCAGAGGGAAGCAAAAAAGAGAAGAAACCACATCCTGGATGACATGGCCCTATAGGTGGGTACAGCTGTACTCGGAGTTCCATCTGCCCTTGGTGTTGCTACTGGGGACAGTAAATCACTTATTTTTGCTCAGGCCAATGTACATTGCAGGGGCCTCATTCACTCCAGCAGCTCTTCAGCCACCCCTGGGACCATTTACAGCCACAATCGCCCTTAGTTGGCTTCACATCACAGCTTCGTAGGAGCAACTTAAGTGTATGCCCATCTAAATTAAATTTTTCCTTACCCGTTTTAACTTTCAAACGATTCTGGCATGCTGATAATCAAATAATATAGAGCCAAAAAATTTTCATCATCTGATGATGAAATTAGTATTTTTATTCATATTTCTCTAGGGTTTTACAGCTCAGTGTATATATATTACAAATTGATTAGTCTCTTCATGTTGTAAGTCACCCAAAACAAGCATAAACTTCCTAGTTAGCGAGTCTTCTTTGCCTGGCTAACACATACGTCTCTCTGGAATATGTCTCCCTTTCCCTCCCCCAACTCCTGGCTTTGAGGAAATTCCTCTAAAGCCACTAAGCTGCGTGCTGGCCTGGCGGGCAGGCTGGAGGGTGTCTTCAGACCCCCACCCTTCCAACACACCTTACCTTCCACATCTGCTCACATGGACCTTCTGTTTCACATCTTGGCTTACTCTCATCTTATCCTGGAATACTGGACTGTGACCACAACCTCCCCCTCCTTACTGGACCGGAAGATTCCACAGGCACAGTGTCGCTGGGAAGGCTTCTGAACCCAAACTCAAAGCTGACCCCAAACCCAGACGTGAAATTCACTACCACCCCTGCCTACCGTCTGCCTGCTATTAGGTTGGCCAGAAAGTTCCTTCGGCTTTAAAGTACAAGTAAGAGACACATTTTTCATTTTCACCAAGAACTTTATTGAACAACATATTCACCGCCTTTTCCCCCTACTACGTTCTGCCATTTTCCAGGCAACTTCATAATCTCATCTTCCCCAAACCTTTTATCTTTTTGAGCAAAGAACTGTTTCAAGTGTGTTTATGGTCTTCCAGGGAACTGAAATTTTTTCCATTAGGAGAATTCTGTAAAGACAAAGATAAATGGAAATCCAAAGGTCTGGAGAAACACCTGGATGAATCAGAACTTCCCAGCCAAGCTGTAACAATTTTTGTCTGGTCATCAGAGAAACATGTGGTCTTGTGCAAGCCTGGGAGGAGATGATGCCTTTTCTGCTGACCAGTTCTGGATGCTTTTCCTTGAGTGTTGCTTTCAGCTGGTCTAACTGGGCGCAGTGCCTGTTGGAATTAATCATTTTCCAGCAAGAGCTCATAAAGAGGACTCCCTTCCAATCCCACCACATATGAAACATCACCTTCTTTGGATGAAGACTGGCCTTTGGTGTGATTGGTGGTGGTCTCCCTTCCAATCCCACCACATATGAAACGTCGCCTTCTTTGGATGAAGACTGGCCTTTGTCGTGATTGGTGGTGGTTCGTTTTGCTTGCCTCACAATCTCTTCCCTCCCACATCACTGTACAGTATCTATTTTTCATCACCGATACAATTTGTTTTAAAAACAGAACATTTTCATTACCTTTCACTGGAGAACTGCACGTGGAAAGATGGTCAAGAAGGTTTTTCTCTTCATTTACGAGGAACTCACACATCACAGCGACTGACATAACCAAGGCTGGCGCAAGCGGTTCTCAGCGCTTGGCTGGGGCATTCTGAGAGCTGCAGCAACCTCCCTGTGGCATGCGCTGATTGCTCTCAATGTCTCCCTTTGATTGCGATCAGCATCAACTGGGGCACATGACTGCAATACTGTCCAGCAAGAACAACCAGCATGAAACTCTGCAAACCACTCTGAAAAGTCAGATCAGTCCCAACACCTTCTTCATACACTGCACAGATATTCTGTGTGTGTGTTTCAGTTGTATTTTTACCTTTCTTGAGTAAAGCATAATATGTCCAAAATGTTGCTTTTTCTTCCATCTTCATTACTAAAATGGCCAATTGATTTTTAAAAAAATACACGCTGATATGACAATAGTCACAACACAATCTAACAAAACTGTTCTGAAGATAAAGACAACTAGATAAAGTGCTACTAGAACCATCCATCGTAGAGGAAAAAACTGAATAAACTTTTTGGCCAACCCAACAGAAATGGACCGAAGAAGGAGCAGTTCACTCGTGACAGAAGACAAAACAAGCCCTTGCTCCTCCGCTCTACCCCCTGAGACAGGTAGTATGCCTTGTTTACAAAATCGGATTTAAGAACTACTCTAGAGGACCACGCACATGGTAAGATTTATCTTTTATTAGATATCTTATATTACATATTCCCAAAGAGATATAAAATCTTCCAAGAGAAAATATCAAAACCTATTGATTTCAAGGAAAGCAACATAATCAAAATAAAAGCAAAGATTTTCTTCCAAACAAAGGAATGTGAAAACCTTTCAGCACAAATACAACAAAGACGTGGGAAGGTAATTACAATGTTTTACAACACGTTTTACAGCATTTTGTTTTAATCAGTATTTGCAGAAAACAAAGATGCTGAGTTCTCAAACACTGCAGTTATAACCCCAAATTACATTTTAAAAAAAAGAGAAAGTCATCAACTACTTGGTCAACTGAACATCTGTGATAATGAACGTAATAAAACCTAAGCAAATGAATATGCCACTGAGATCGCCACTGAAGTGTACGATTAGTGTGCGCCAGGGACACTAGATCACTTAATCAGTTCTTGACCACAACCCAAAGCAAAAGCATCCTCTCTTCATTTCCCTGATGATTTATTCTAAAAATAAAAAGCAGAAACTTGCTGGTGAAAGGGAATTTCTGCTTTACCTGTGAGCAGCTGGTGACTACACACACTGAAGAAGACCCCGACGGAGCGCAGGACAGACCCATCTCAAACAGCCTGGAGTGGTAAGACCACTGTTATTGCATCAAGATTTTTTATTTCAACTGATCAGAGATTCCAGAACGATTAAGTACAGCCACTTGCACCCGAGAACACAGTGAACTCCTATAGGAAGGTTTTACACTTAAGATGCGATGAAAATACTGATCTTATTCCTGGGATTTGTGTCTGGCAATCCTAATGTCTGTAGATGTTCACAGAAAGTAAGTTTGTTTTTTGTTTTAGTTGTTTATCCCCCCAAAACAAGGAAGGAAACTTACAGTACATGTTTATTGCAAGAAATTACTCTCTTGTAATATCTTCATCAACACTAGTATTATTTCCTTAATTATTAAAGGCGAAAGAAGTTTATGAACTTAATGGAACGAATCTAAGGAGCTGCATCTTGACTGAAAATACAGATGATAACCAGGCTACATAAAACAGAGATGATGTTTTTATTTCCATATGAAGGTGCTGGAATGGCAGGAGGTAAAATGGAAGTTTAAAGTCAGGTAATACTAAATCTATTAGTTAGCACAGAGAATTTTCAGCAGTGCACATAGCCAAGAATCCTTTCTATGCTAAAATGGAATACTCTAAATGTTGGCTTTATTTTAATGTGAAGTTAACAATGATCCCAAATAAATTTTATCAAAAGTATTGTAATGGCACATAGGTTTAGAACTTCATTTTGAGGTTAGCACGTACAAAAGTTGGAAATTCACTGAACAAACATATTCTTTAATATGATAAATTATGATGAGTTACACATAAGTGGGTTTCAAAATGGTCTATTTTAAAGCATTCTCTCTTCAAAATGGTGAGCTCTTGTGAAATGAAAACAGTATGTGGATTCTGCTTGTTACAAAATCCTAGCTTCAAGTTGCAGTCTCCTTGGCAGCAGCATATTTTAATTAACAATATTTTTCTTCCTTGTTTTGTTTTCTAACATCTCAGTACATTCAAATAGTCAAAATGTTTAGAGTAACATCACCACCAATTTAATGAAACAGATCAGAACGTGGCCAGCATTGTCAGGCAAAAATTATACAATTTATGTGTCATAGAAAGTACCCACCCCTCCCCCCAGCCACTCCCCACCTTCCCCCAACAGTAATATGGACACCAAAAGATTTAACAAGACTTATAAAAAAATAAGGCACATTTATTCTGATATGATAATTTTAAAATAGAAAACCCCTTCTCAGAACATCTGTATTCAAATGAGCTGTGTAAAAAGACACCTTGTGGTACCAGAAGAGGTCACGGTACCTGTAGAATTGCTTCTCCTAGCTCAGGGACAATGGAATGAATTGCACCTGCCCCACATTGTCAAGTCACGAAAATATGCCTCTTTGTCTACTACCGAATGATTCAAAATCTGGTATTTCTGGAAATACTTACAAAGGATAGGAAGGGAGGGGTCAGGTGGTAGAAACACATGTAAAAGCAACAATATATATTATCAGGATTGATGGATTGCACTTTTCCACATATTTCAACACATAAAGTTCTTCTAACATGTATGAACGACTGCAACCATTTTGGCCATTAGCTATTACCCACCAGCTTCTTATTCCATTTTGGTAAAAATGGGTATTTTTGTAAAACTAACAAAGGGTCAGCAACAGGAATACTTAGAACAATCTCTTCACAACCCCCGACACAGATATAATTAGTTAGCATTTAACCTGAGATGCAATCTGCTGAGAGGCTGTCTCTAGACATTCCTTCGTTTGTTGCGTCAATTCATACCGATGATAGTAGTTCATGGAAGGAACTTAAAAAAAAAACTAGTTTGTAGCATGGCTTTTTTTTCTCTCCTACTGTACTGGTTTAAGAAAAAGGATCACAGAATTCATGTCCTCACAGTAGCCAGGAGCTAAAATGATGTGCTTCGCTATTGCACGTAAAACCCAGAAGTGCATGAAAGCCAATGCTGGAAATGGACTGGAAGATCCAGATCGGAAAGCCGGGTTCACCTCAGGTGGATTCGGAATGCGCTGATTTCCATGGGACTCAAGTTGATTTCACTTATATTTCGGGCGTCTGGAGGAGAATGCATCAAGGATAATGACGAAGGTATGATACTTACAACAGTGAACTTGCTAAAAAGTTTCTGGACCAATATCTAAAAGTAAATGATAAACAAGTACATGTTCAGGATAACTCTGAAGCAAGATAAGTAGCGCACCTATATGATCAGTGTGAGACACAGTGAGAAGCACGTTTGGAATACTGTCGTTTAGTGAAAAAGCAGGGGTGAAAAAACAGGGGAAGGGGAGGAGATTGAGTCCACCTCCACACACCTGAGCACCGAGACGAACTCTGGCGGGAGACCGGAGCCCAGGAACAGGAGAGGGCTGTCTTCTGGGCCCCTCCCGGCTGCTTAACAATGCATCGTATGCGAGGGCCCTTCTCAATGAAAGAAAGGGCTACACAGACCAAGAGCGTGAAACACAGCTACTCCCTCTTTCAGTCAGCATTTACCCCAACAGGGGTGCTTCTCCACCATCCTCCTGAGCCAGAAAAGCCGGGAGACAGGCCCCAGGCCCCCCAGGAAGGCCCTCCTGTAAGCAAGCCACTGACAGGGTAGGAAGGTCGTTTGGAAAAACCTACTCTCACTTCTGGCAGGCTCTTCTAGTGTGTCTCTCTGGATCATATAACCCCCTTAAGACTCAACACCTTAGTGCTTGAGTGCAAACGCTCACACTCAAATGTCTCAGATCGTCACCGAGAAGGGAGAGAGTAAGAACAGTGAAACCAGCAACAAAGATCAGTGCTCCTCCGAGCGCCACTGACATGGAGCGCGGGCAGGAGGAATGGACACCTGTCGCCCCAAGCAGCTTCCGGCCTCCCCACCGCCTCACTCTCCCCTCTTCCTGCAGCCTCGCCTATGCACATGACAACTGCGTAGGACAGAACGGACTCCCTTGAGTCTGTCTGACATGACGTCTACGAGGTCTTCAAGAGTGGGTCAGCTAGCTGACTTGGTGTGGGAGGTCTGCCAGCATGCTGCAGACAGCCCCAGCCTGTCAGAGCCAAAGGCGTAAGGCTGGAGGTTCCCTTCCCTCCGAGAGTGGCTGACGAGGACTGCCAGCAAGGCCAGCTTGAAGAGAAATCAGAAGGTGCAGCTGGCAGTCAGCACTCAGCCTGAGGACCCGCTGGGCTGCGCAGGGTGGACTCACGCACACCCGCTTAATCAGAAGATCCAGCCGTGGGAGACAACGGGCAGGGGCGGAGTCCAGCTGCCCCCAGGGCCTCCGCCGAGTCACCCCGTCGGCCAGTCTCACGTCCCCACCACCTCTGCTGCAAGCCTGCACCTGCTTTGTGTGTGTGCCAGTCGCTCAGTCATGTCCGACTCTTTGTGACCCCACAGACTATAGCCTGTCGGGCTCCTCTGTCCATGGAATTTTCCAGGCAAGCATTCTGGAGGGGGTTGCCATGCCCTCCTCCAGGGGTCTTCCCCACCCAGGGATCAGAGCCGGGTCTCCTGCACTGCAGGCAGGCTCTTTACTGACTGAGGCACCTGCAGTCACCTGGCCCCCGCAGGACCTGGGGTTGCCATCGCTGAACTGGGTCACACCCGAGCGTCTGAGAGAGGTGGGAATAGAGGGGTGGGCAGAAGCCGCGTTGCGGGTGGGAAGCGGAAAGGCTAAGACTCGGCGAGGCCCCGTCTCCAAGCACGACCTGCCTGCCGGGGCAGTCTGCTGTCAACAAGAAGGGGAGACTGGGCACTGGGACAGGGCTCCCTTAAGAAGGGAGAACAAGCAAACGGGAAGCTGGGGTGAGGAGTCCACAGAGAGGCAATGAGACCGCTCCTTCTCAGGATTATCTGCAGAAAGTAAGCCTTTCAAAGCACACCAAATCAACAGGGAGAACAGGCTCTCGGCTCACCTTTCCCTGGGTTGTGGAACACAGCAGCCCGGTGTCTCTGCTAGAGAAGCGGCAGTCAAACCCCTTCCTGTGGAGGATCAAGGCAGCCTCGCTGGAGTGCTTGCCGTCCACCTATAAGTGAGCAGAGAGCAAGACGCCACGGGGACGCTGAGAGCGAATCCTGACCCCACTGCACACCCGCCACGTCCCTGTCCCCAACCACGATTGCTTCCGTATCTGAAAGTGACCTCAGGCCCGCCCACTCCCATTCAGGCTCCGTGCGGAGCCTGCCCACTCCCGGGCAACATCGCCTTCCCCAGGCGCTCAGCTGACGTGCTGAGAGTCCTTGGCAAGTCACTCAAGCCTCGGTTTCCTCCACGGTTCCCAAGGACACGGGCTATCTTTTGTCCACATGTTACATACCAGTTTGTCAAAGTTTCTTCAAATAAACTGTTTCATTTTCACTTACTTTTAATAAATCCATCAACTAAATAAAATATACCTGAATTTGGTCCTTATCTGGCCACTGAATGGTGTATCATCCATCTTAAAACCGAAATGTGCTTCTTCACTGAATGCTAATTTTTGTTAGTTGCATTAACATTTTTAATCTTCAATGTATTGGTTCATGATTTTTATATAAGAGACATTTAAATCGAATTAGTTATGCATATCACTTGCTAAGCCAGCCACATTTATTGGCTTGATGTATCATTTAAATTCACATTACAGAAGCTATTCTTCTTGCTCAAGAAAAAAGGAAAACACTAAAAATGACAAGTCAGCTACAGCGATCAGTATACACTTTCTTGCACCCAATTCAAGTAACAATGCCTTGAATGCTTCAAGTCCTTGAACATTTAAAATTATAACTATTTAATAAGTTTTACATTTTCTAAACCAGGCAATGTTTATGATAAATAAAATGGATAAATAAAATCTTTGGAAAAGTTAAGCAATGCACACTTACTGTATAGACACATTTACTCTTTTTTTTAAAATGTGACCACAGATATGAATATGCCGAGGTTCTTGATCAACATTGAAAGTGAAAGTGGCTCAGCTGTGTCTGACTCTTTGCGATCCCATGGACTATATACAGTCTGTGGAATTTTCCAGGCCAGAATACTGGAGTGGGTAGCCATTCCGTTCTCCAGGGGATCTTCCCAACCGAGGGACCATACCCAGGTCTCCCGCATTGCAGGTGGGTTCTTTACTGTCTGAGCCATCAGGGAAGCCTTGGTCAGCCTTACTAGGGCATAAAGCTTTTTTAATGTGCTACAGAGACATCTTTTCTGAACAGCTGCCAGCATTCCCAACACTGATTTGAGTTTAATGTGACTGAACAATTTAAATCTGTCCTCACCTCAGACTCTTGGCTGGAATAACCTGTTTTATGACATTTTACACTGGTATTTTGCAGTGATACTGCTAAAATTTTTTTTTGAAGGAAGAGAAAAACGTCATTTAGGGATTCTGAGTCATCACAGGACCACATAACACACATAGCAAGTTGAAGTAATATGATAAAGATTCCTAATGAAATTTCAAACAATTTCATAGTCCCTAAATAGCATGAAAATAGCACATTAAAAAGCCCTGTATTCAGTGTGTACAGAAGGATAGCAGTTATGCCAATTCTGAAACCCTGGAACACTCTCCTATTCTTCCTGAGTGCCGGCCTCCTCGTCTGTACGGTGGAGCTACCGCGTGCCCCCTCTCCTCCAGTCCTGCTGAGAGCTAGCCCGCTGACAGCACCGCAACAGCCCAGCTCCTAGGGCAGGCTGTGCTCGCGCAGAGACTGGAGAGATGAGAAGGCCCCTGTCTGGGCTGGGAGTCAGACAGCCTAAGATCTGTAGCCTACTTCTGCAATTTACTAGCTGCTGATGCCAGTAAAACTGACATCAAAAAAAAGATAAAAAGAGGCAGCATAGTAAGGACTTAGCCCAGGGTCTGGAGCAGAGAAAGACCTTAATATATTATTATTTATATCAACATCATCCATCAAATAAACAGTGGTTATTTTCGTAACAGTTACAAGTTAAACAATATTCTCTTTTAACTTCTTATTCACAAATTTATTTTATTGGCATCACAGCTTTGTAACTAAGGAGTCAGGATAGTCCTAAATTACAGGTCCACAACCATACATCAAAGTCCTAAGAGTTCTGATTCAAATTCACACACTAGACAGCCTCTTAATTAAACCCCAAAAGCACTTATCACTATTATCCTTGGCATCTGGCCATTTTAGCTCACTGCTGCTGCTGCTGCTAAGTCGCTTCAGTCGTGTCTGACTCTGTGCAACCCCATGGACTGCAGCCCACCAGGCTCCTCCATCCATGGGATTTTCCAGGCAAGAGTACTGGAGTGGGTTGCCATTTTCTTCTCCAATGCATGAAAGGAAAAGTGAAAGTGAAGTCGCTCAGTTGTGTCCGACTCTTAGTGACCCCATGGACAGCAGCCCACCAGGCTCCTCCGTCCATGGGATCTAGACCATCCTTAAAAAAACACTGATAAGCAGGTGTTGTGAAAATTCCTGCAAAACATTTGTCCTGGAATAACGACCGTGCGAGGTCTTTAGCAGACTGACGATGACCCAGAAAAATGGGAAGGGAGACACTCAGGTCTCTGCCATCGAGATTTAACTTTAACAAACTGTGCCGAAGTGGAGATTAAAGTCATACAAATTAATTTACACTTACGGGAAAAAAGTTTTACTTTCTCTAAAAACTAAAACTGCATCATTTTCACAAGGACTAAAAGACTAATAAAATGGCATTCATCTTGGGTAAGTTTTTAAGAATCAAATATTCATGAAAGGATCAGTTTTCAAGCAAAAATACCTGAGGCAAAGCAGCAGGTTTTCAGTTTCAAAGTCTGTCTAGACATTTTATTTCCAAGAAAACTGTTTTTCAAAGTAGGGAAACTGTGATTTTAACTTGAATATGTATGCAGGGAAACCAGTTACCCTCAAGCAGTCACAGCACACACTCTCGGAGAGTAAACAAAGTTTGAAAGACCTCTTTTTATATTCATTAACACGTTAATAAAATACAGACCTCAAAAAGCAGGGGCATGGGGAAGAAAACTTATAAATCTGAAACTGCGTCATCGCTGTGCTGGGTGAGTGTCACACTGTCTTTGTAGAACAGATCACTGTTGAGGCTGAATCACTGTGTGGATGTTCCCAAGCTGTACCAGGAAAATCCACTGTAGAACTTATCTCAGAGGAAAAACCAACACCGAGTTTCTAGACTAAGCAGGGCTCATAAAACTTCTCCAGTGACTGAGGGAAGGCTGGGCAACAAGATCTGGCTACAAGTGATGTCGGCAGGCTCAGATAAGGCTAGCCTGGAGGCATGGTCTGGCTCCAGCAGGAACCAGCTTAAGGGATTGAAGCTGTCATTTACCTCTGAAAATTCAGGGAACCAGGTGAGACTTGGGAAGAGTCCCTTCAATGGTCAAGGGCCAAGCACAGCAACAGTAACAGTACCTGCAGCTAACACTTGCTGGGCACTTACTGTGCGCCAAGGCTGTGCAGAATGCTTTGCAGGGATGAAGTCATCTCCCCTCACAACCCCTCTGAAGTAGCCAGGCAGCATAAAGACGCACGGCTATATTTAAAGGCACAGGACACTGATCACAAAACACTCCCTCTCGCACGCAAACAGCAGTTACACTAGCAACGCCACTTTGGCTTTTCATGATCTTTCCTCGCCAACGGGTGCTGCGTCCTTCCGTGAGTATTCCACTATTACTGAGCAGACAGGAAGAGAGCAAGCTGGGCACTGCCCAGCGCTGTCCGCACTGTCCCAGGCAGAGGGCAGTACAAGGCAGCGAGCAGGCGTCTGGAGTCAGACTCCCGCCGCGCGCCTCTGAGCGTCACCACTCCCTGGCCGTGTGACCCGGAAGGTTTCCCACCACCCCCAGGGAGTGGTGCCCCTTCCTCTTCTACACAAGGGGCCCGGGCACCGCCTCCTCTCCTTGCGCTGCCCTGAGAGCCAAATCAAGCTCACAGAAAGCACTCAGTGCAATGCTGGGGACGGAGGCAGCCTTAGGCACGTCGTGTTGGAGCGATCTGAGAAACCAGCAATAAACTATATAAGGAATACACATCAAAGTTACATCAAAATTTACTGTGGCAATAAACTTCAACTTTCTCCAATTAAAAAGAAAGTGCTAATATTTTTATTTCAGTATTAATAACAGTGAAACTGCTGATGACTGAATGATCACAGCTGAGAACCTTGTTAAAACTTCGTGCTTACCACGTGCCGGATGCCACTCTACACGCTTGACAACTATCAATCTACTGGAGCCTGACGGGGCCTCTCTCGGGGGGCACTCTCGCCGCCACCTGGCCACTGGGGGGGCACTGGCATCGGAGGATGCAGGGCCTGCTCTGGGACAGCGGGCAGCGGGGGCGGCAGTGCCCTCGGCCCCGCGGGCCCGGCCCCCAAGCCTGCGCCGGCGCAGCTGCATTCTCTGCCTCCGCTCTGCTGCCCATCGCTGCAGACGGACACCGGCTTGAGGGGAAGGAGGAGGGTCGCTTTTGACTTAATACAACAAAAGGTTATCAACTTAAGGAGATCACTTAAGGAGACTTTCCAGCTTCTGATCTCAGGCTGGAAAATGGGAGCATTTAATCAATGGTTCCAATAGAGCTAAAATCATGATTTACTAAAACATTCAGAAAGAAAGGTTTAGAAGTTATCATTTCTACCCATTTACAACCTGCCCAGCCATCCACTCATCTCATTTTAAAAGATTTAAGAGACCTGAAGACGGTCTCTTCTAAGCCAAGGAACAGGCAGATGCTCCTCCCCCACGGAGGATGGAGCTCTGCAAATGTGAGAGCGGAGCCGCTCCTGTGGGGCTCACCACCCAGAACTGCTGCAAACCATCCACGGTGCCTGTGGATACACTGTCCCCTGAGGAAGACAGGGGCCGCGACTGTGGCCGGACTCTCCAAGCAGGGTGTGAGCCCGCCCTCCTCGGAGGACGCGCAAGGCACACACAGACGATGCCACGGCTCCAAGCTGCTCAGATTCTTTGGCGATGCCAAACACCTCTCATATTTCAGTGCATTCTGGCAGGTGGCAAGGCTAGAAAATCTCACACTGTGTTACAAGTCCTGAGACAGGAAATAACCAGTAGAAATGCATTTTCCAGGGCACTTGTAAAAATGTCAATAACAGTTATCCTGTTTTAATTAACAAGGTAGCATGACAGAAAGAAAGGGGAAGGTGGATGGTTGTCCTCAGGTATGTACAACAAAGAACATTTTTTTCCCAACAATTTTCACCTGTCCAGAAACTAGGGAGATCAATAAAGCACCAATCAATTCTTTTAAGAAAGGCAAAATAAAGTATAAACCTTAAACTGCCTCTTACAAGAGAAGGAGGGGGTGGTGAAAGAAAGTTGAGAGAAGACCTTATTCAGTAAGTGGTGCTGACATTGAAATGGCTGGTTAATTCTCCGTAAGAAAGAGTGAAGCACAAACCAAAATAAATCCCACACAGAATAGAGAGTCACATTTAACACGTGCAGAAAGAGAGGGGAGGTATACACACAGGTGTCTAGGGATGAGGGCTTCCCTGGGGCTCGGATGGTGAGATGCCCACCCACACCAGGATCCTCATCTGGAGAATTCCATGGACAGGGGAGCCTGGGGGCCTACAGTGCACTGGGCCACAAAGAGTTGGACACGACTGAGTGACTAACACTTTTCACGCCACATCTACGGATAAATGAAATAAAAACATATTTGAATATAAAAGCAGGGAAAACAATCTGCAACAAGAGTGGAAGTAGATTTCACTGCTCAAAGCATCAAGGCACAATGGCTCTGTGATGCTTGGCTAAACAGCTTAATTAAGTTCCTCCTCATCCCTGGAAAGTCAGCATTCCAGACGGAACTTTTCACTCTAGCTTGATCCTCCCGTGAGATTCTCCCAGCATCCTCTCTCCCAAGGCTCTCCTCTCCCTAAGTCACTTCCCTCTCCTGAGGGTGCGGTTTTCCCAGTTAGTGCACTTGAGTGGTACTCTTATTCCCCAGTTTTCAAACCTTCATAGAAGCTTCTTTTTATAACTCAGACTGTTGATAGTGCAAGAAACGGGAGTGATGAAGAGAAGAGAGTTGGACACCAGATATACAGGCTGAGCAGGCTAGCATTTACATTCCTTAACAGTGGCTGGAGCACGCTGGGCCATACAGCTGTGGGGCAGGGTTTTAAGAGACGTTTATTCGCCTCTTCCTCTGACTACAAATATATGACATAATTAAAAAAAAACAAAACTATAAACTAGAAAAGCAAGATATGTCTGTGTAAAAACAAGCTCATCTATCAACATAGAATACTTTTTGAAAACTGGACCTTTTTTGTTGCTGTTTTGTTTGTTTTTCTGGAAAGGTGGACTTTGAGAACAGATCTGGTAAATCTTGAAATCTTAATGTGACACTCTGAGATCACAGTCAGCACCCAGGTTCAGAAGAGTTGGTTGTGGCTCCTGATTCTGCCATTCACAGGTAGGTAATTTAATTTTAATTATTTAATCTACCTTATTTTCCCAATTCAGTAAATGCAGATAACAGCAATTTCTAGAATCACTAGGAGAGTTTTTAAAAGTTACTAATTCCTAAGCTCTCCACCCCAAATGTACAGAATCAGAATCTCAGAGATGAAGACATCGAAGTCTTTTCTATAATCTCCCTAGTGTCACCTGGACACAATGAGTTTGAGGACTTTAGCTGGAAAAGCTGCTAACCTCAGGGGGTTAGCAGACTCCCCAGGCTCCACATGCTCTTTGAGCTTTGAGTACACAGAGCCTTCCTCCACCAGGAGTGGGAGCCCAGAGCTGGAAGGGGAGCCTGCAGAGAGCGGCCTGGAGCGGGGAGCCCAGGGCTGGAAGGGGAGCCTGCAGACAGCGGCCTGGAGCGGGGAGCCTGCCTGCAGACAGCGGCCTGGAGCGGGGAGCCCAGGGCTGGAAGGGGAGCCTGCAGAGAGCGGCCTGGAGCAGGGAGCCCAGGGCTGGAAGGGGAGCCTGCAGAGAGCAGCCTGGAGCAGGGAGCCCAGGGCTGGAAGGGGAGCCTGCCTGCAGAGAGTGGCCTGGAGCGGGGAGCGCAGGCTGGAAGGGGAGCCTGCCTGCAGAGAGTGGCCTGGAGCGCAGGCCACAGAGGGCCCCCCATCATGCTACGGAAGGAGGGGTCAGGTAGCAAGGGCCATGCGCCCCTGTTCTGTTTCGGAGGTCTGCAGACACTTTTCTCATGGGAATACAGTGAGGTGATGGGCCAAGGCAGACCTCCAGTCCTGCCTGGAGGCCAATCTCTCTCGACATTATTTTAGTGGGGGAAATGCACTGCAGTCTCTAAACAGAGCACGCATTCTTTTATGCTGGGAGATGCCAACACACCAAAAACAAGAACACAATCCAAAATGTCCAGCTCTGGCTTCTGGATTGAGTTACTTTTGTCTTTCTTCTAGTATAACCGTGGAATTACTCTGGATACCTTTTAAGTACTAAGTTGTCTTTGAATGAATATGTACATCAGCGTCCTTCAATGATTACTTTCCCATTATCAGAGATTAGGGGATGGAGAGCAGTTCTTAAAAGAATCCCTTCGGGTTCCTGGCAAGGTTTTAAACTGTTAGAAATGTGTGCTAAGCGTCAAAGACTAACACAGAAATCAGAATCAACTGATGTCTAACATAGAGTGAGTGACGTCGCTCAGTCGTGTCCGACTCTGCCACCCCACGGACTGCAGCCCACCAGGCTCCTCCGTCCATGGGATTCTCCAGGCAAGAATACTGGAGTGGGTTGCCATTTCCTTCTCCAGATATCTAAAGCGAAACAGCCCCAGATGCTTAGTTCTGACCACGTGGTCAGGCATTAGCTTATGCCTATGGCATTTCCGTCTTTGCTCTTCCTGGTCAGACTGTTAAACCGCTTATCTCCTCTGCTAAAGCCCCGGTCTGCACCTGTGTTGGCCTGTACTCTAAGTATAATCAGGACAACAATGCGTGTCTACAAAGCTGTGAGACCTTTCTGTTTCCAAAAGCTCTCACAGCATTATCTCACCCGTTTCTCACACCAGACCTGAAGCAGGCCTATCTGCCATGAGGCCCATTTCATACGTGGCAGCGGAGTCAGCGGGCATGCAGCAGGGGGTCTGCCCAGAGGTGAGAGGGGCAATGGGACACCACGTGGCCGCAGCCAGTGGGGGCCAGCCTGCAGGGTCCACAGCTATGAACCAGCCGGGCAAAGTGAAAATGTTAGTTGCTCAGTCATGTCTTACTCTTTGCGACCCCATGGGCTGTAGCCCTCCAGGCTCTTCTGTTCATGGGATTCTCCAGGCCAGAATACTGGAGTGAGCAGCCATTCCCTTCTGCAAGGGATCTTCCCAACCCAGGGATCAAACCCAGGTCTCCCACACTGTAGGCAGCTTCTCTCCTGCCTGAGCCACCAGGGAAGCCGCCCTGGGAGGCAGTGCTTAAGTTGGCAGCCTGGGTGCTGGCTGCGGCCTGGGGGATCTTGGTGGCCACACGCAGGCTCTCAGGCGCAACGTGCAGGATGCAGCGCTCTGACCAGGGACTGAAGCCGCCCACTGCACTGGAGTGCAGAGTCTGAACCACTGGAACACAGGCAAAGTCCCGGCAATGGGATTTTCAACCACAAAAGTGATTAGATCTGTATCACAGGAAGACAGCCGACAGCAGGGAAAATGAACGAAACAGGTCACCACGACAAAGAGGTAATCTGGAAAACAAGTGAAAACCCTGGAGGGAAAGACCCTGCACTCGACACCCCGCCTCTACCCTGTAGAGGGACAAGCCTCCACAGAATCAGCCGGTGCTGCTTCCAGAACACCATCACAGGAAAGGCTGCCCGAGAAGGGAGGCTAAGGAGCAGCGGCCACTGTGGACCCAAAAGCCCCGGGCGCCTTCCGCTGGCCAGTGCCCTCCACCATCCCCACCCAGAGGGCGTGCCAGGGGCTCGGAGCCTGGCGTCTCCACCCTCTCCTGTCTTTCTCTCGAGCCCAGGAGTCACCTCAGGGAGGCTGCCCAGTTCGAGTGTGTTCTTTCCCTGAGTCAGAGTAGGCCCACAAAGACCACAGCAAAACCCTAGAGGGAGCGCTCTCAGGATGCACTTGTTCAACAAAGGGTTACACAGCACCTACTGCATGCAGATTCTGCACTCAGTGGGGGGACACAGCAAGGAGCCAAAGGAAAGTGCAGGTCTCAGGGCGCCTCCATCCCGACCCGCGCCAGGTCTCAGGGCGCCTCCATCCCGACCCGCACCTCCTGCCTTCAGTCCTGTGTGCTGGTAGCTCTTCCCGACGACTCTACCCCCAGAAATCTACAGTCTCCTATTCCCCGACTTCCTTCAGATTTCCACTCCCTCATCACCTTTTCTGCAATGCCTTCTCCAACCGTCCTATTCAAACCACCTCCTGAAGGTGCTCTTCCCTCCTTTTCCCCTTCAAAACCATGCTTATTACCATCTAACACGTGTTCTCTGAGTTTTGATCTTCATTTTTCTCCCCTTACTAGAATCTAAGCTTCAGAAAGGCAGGGGCTCTTGCCTGCTTGGGTCATGGCTGCACCCCTTAGTGCCTTTAGTGATAACTGGCACATAGCAGGTGCGGAACAAACCCTAAAGCTCACTCACGTGATCCTCTGTGTACCCGTGACACAGAGGTACACGCACAGGCCTCTAACATCCACTTGCACTCATCATTACTCGTCCATGTATTCTCCTACACACTCAGGCGCAAGCTCCCTATTGTGGACATCCAGTTTTAAAGCACTAAATGTCCAAATTTGTATGTACTGATCCTTCCTTTATTTGATACGCTTTAGTTTTTTATTCTTAAGCTAAACATTTTTTCCCTCTTATGCTGTCTTTGAACATGAACTCTCTCTTCTTTTCACACTCAGGTAATTTTTTTATATTTCCCACAGAATCCATAACCACTTACTATTTCCAGCTAAGTGTATGTCAATCCACGATATCAAAACAGCTCTACAAAACATAAAAATGCCAAACCTCTCACCTTTTTTTTTTCAACGCAATCTGACTTTAAAATTGGGCATATAGGTAAACCCAAGCAATCTGAGTTAACATTCCGTACCTAACAAAATCTTCCCTTGTTACTTCCCCTAACATATCTTTATACCTCTCCTACATAGCTGGTTTCTCAATGCTAAGTTTTAGGAGTATTTTAGGATTTTTTATGTTTTTTAGGAGAACAGATACAAACGTACAAAGCCTCTGGTACAGAAATCATTAAACACTGTGCTTTCTGTCTCTCTAACTCCTGAGAAACACTGGCTAATAGGCAGAAACAAATGGCAAACACCAGCAGAGCTGATCTTCAGGCCTCGTTATCCTTGTTCTCACACCTACTAGTTATGTGACCTCAGGCCAGCTTCAGCTTCTTTATCTGTAAATAGAAGCTGATTCTTCCCGATCTGCTCACCACACAGGACTGTTATGAGAATAAAATAAGTCTAAGGACATTCTCTAAACTCTACAGCAACAGTCAGACAGAAGGTATAATGATGCTGCCTAAAGGTGAAGTGCTCTTAATCATTCCCTGAAGCAGAGTAAAACTAACAGTTTTCTTACTCCCACCCCCTTATACCAAGTATAATATAAAAAGTCAGTTTTTCATAGAGATACTTGGGGATATACCTTTGACTGCATTGTCCTCAGATTAACCAGGTGAATGTCACAGGGCAAAGGTGACATTAAGGGAGAGAATCCACCCAGCAGCTGAAGGGTGGGCACAGGGACCTTTTCTGTCATTGGGAAGACAGGGTGATTCAGGAAAGAAGATGTTATGTGGCTAAGAAGCGAAGGGTAACTGACCGCCTTCTGGTCTTCTTCCTGTCAAGATAAAACAAGAATGCGGGACAGTTAGATCTCTGCAAGCCTCAGTATTAACTGCATCAGCAGGCAGGGTTCAGACAGGAAAGAAATAGAAAAGTATATTGATATTTTGGTTTCACTATATTTTATAAATAAGTTTTGACAATGCACAGCAGATTGCCAAGTTCAGTTCTAAGCAACAGAAGAAAACAGTGTCCACTTAACATTAACTTCCATGTTTAGAAACATTTCCTCTCCACTGCTTTAAAACTACAAGTCTCGAGGACATTTTCCACATTCTAGGACAAGGAATTACTTTATATGAAGATTCTTTCTCAATCTACCACAAAACTCTTAAAGTGGACAGATTAGGATGTTCATATATCTTGCACACATCATCAAATGTTATCTCTTTTCCCTCAGGTTTTATCTATCATATTCTCATGGTTTCATTTATACATTTGACTAGACTGTGAAGTTATGTACCAATCCAAAATTATGTTCTATAAGTTCTATATATAGAACTTTATATGAAAATTCTTTATATATATATTATATATATAAAATATATAGTTATGTTCTACCCAATGATAGGATTTTTAAAAAAAATAAAAATAAATAAGGCTTTAGAATAACACAGGGAGCATATCTCTACCACCTATTTTCTTTGAATTTGGTAAAATCACTGCAGATGTTTCGCTTTACTTTATTCCAAAAGCTGGAACTGCTGCATCTGTTATAGAATAGTTATCACACGTTTACATGGTTTACAATTACTCAGTATAATTTCAAAATACTTTAGTCTTTGCTATGGTGTGTGGTTACAGATACGCATTTCAGCACGTTCAAACATTAAGTAAATCTACCAGGACTGGGGACTATACATATGGTAGATGACATACACAATTAATAAAATCAGTGACTAAGTTGAATCTTAACCAATAATGTCTAAGGTGTAAAAGCAGACCCAGAAAAGCACTAAGAAGAAAACATAATTTATGTAGAAAGGCCTTGTGATCACCAACACCACTTGGGGACATTTCCATTTTGTATCGTATTTTGGAAATGACTATTTCACTGATATCTTCTGATTTTGCATAGTTTTTAATAGATGGCTCAAATAAAAGGTTTGACAACCTATCTGTGTGAAAAGACAAGATTTATAGAAGATAAAGAGCTTAAAATTCAGAATGTCAGATCAGCACTGAACAGAGGGTGTTAGCAAAAGAGTGGTGAGCATCTTGCCAGCAGCAAACTGCAGATGTCATTACGATTCAGACTATGAATAGAGAAAAAAAAATTAAGGCAACAGAGGGACACTACAATATTAAGAGACTGACAAAAAGCATTAGGTAAAAAATATTAAGTTAAAAATTTATCCATCCCACATTCTTTTTTAAGGAAAGATTAAATAAAGTATATACAATAATATTCTTCAACAACATCGAAATTTAATGCAGCCTGTAGAGTAACATGAAGAGAGAGGGAACATTTTCAACAAGAAGCTTTAAATGGACTCAAAGATCAAAGGGCTTCATAATCTAGGTCAGGACTGCTGACAAAACCACTTTTGAGTAATAAAAGATAAAAGCTTCTTACAGAAAGGAAAACACCTGCCTTATCAGATTCAGAGGCATTAAGTCCCTTCTAGGTCAAGATACGTTCAGAAACAGCTCTCTGGCTTTGTTCTACACTCTGGGAGGAACCCTTGGACACTTCAGTGAGATGGTCGGATACTGACTGATAGATTATCCATGCCTCAGAAGCAATCATGTGCAAACCAGCACTCCTGCAAACCCAAGTCAGGTCTCCTGGCCTCCAGTGTTTCCCCCAGACTGACCAGACATCAGAATGGCCTGGGAAGCTTTTATGCAACCTAGATCCTTGGACCTGAACCGAAATCTACTGAATCAGAATTCTAAGGAGAGGGGCCTGGGAAGGTCAAGTTGAAAGCCCCCAAGTGACTGTCACAGTCAGGCCCACTCTGCTCTACTGGCCTGTATGATACAGCAACTGCTACCGCAGCACCCTCCCAACCTTTCAGAGCAAACAGAGCTCACTCTGGAATTAAAAGTATAAGCCTTACTGTTTAACTAGTTTAGGATGAAAAAAAAAAGATGCAGACTCAGGAGCACGTTAAGGAAAAGTCTTGTCGAACAATACACTGTCGTGAATGTAAGTACTTTGGGCATGCAAGAACTGTGCTATTTATGTTCTCCTAAGCAGGAAAGGAAGAGAAGTTTACGTAAGAGTTGTGGCCCAGTGCCAGAAGAGCTCCGAGAACACAAACACTTCTGGACGCTGGCCAGGCTGGATGAGGCAAAGACTCAGGCAAAGCACCACGATTCACATGCCTTCGTAACAGCTCTATAGCAGTAAGGGCTCGACAATATATCTAACTGTGAAGCTCTCACTACTTTGATTAACCTCCTAGAAAGGTAACCTTTCAACCATAACCCTGATGATAAAATTTATAAAATAAACTTGCTATAGGAAATTCTACATGTTTGTGTAACCTATAAACCAATGTCACAATAAATGATATACTACTACTACAAACATTACTTGGTTTCTTGCAGGTTGGGAGGTTTCAGACTATCTATGTCTGGCTTTCTCTCTGCAGCCTACCGGAGATTAAAGAGAATTTCTAGCACATTCTGATGCAAACCACATTAAGTTGAGATCTTCTCCACTGGGTTTACGCACATTCTGATGCAAACCACATTAAGTTGAGATCTTCTCCACTGGGTTTACGCCCTTATTTCATTAGTCAGAACTTCTTGCCAGGCTCCTTGGTGCCCCTCATTAAGCCCACTTGAGTTATCCACTGCCTAAACATCAAAGCTTTCCATTTCATCTACATAAAAACCTGCTAAATTATTAAGAAAGAGATTATTTTTAGTCACCCTTGTTTATTCACAATGACCTGACATAAGGAGGACCAGATGTTGATGATTAATTAATTATTATATTAATAAGTGATGCAGTATAAATGAATGAGAGAAAATTACTGTAGGAGAAAGAATGGGGTACAAAGACAAACAGGGAGAAGGAGAGAGAAAGAATGAAAATGTACAGAGTGGTGCGATTTCGTGTAGAGCTGAAGCCTAGCAATATACGGGCCAAGTCACCCTGGTAGACAGAGAAAACACCCTCTCCCACAACACAAGCGATGACTCTACACACAGACATCACCAGATGGTCAGCACCGAAATCACACTGAGTATATTCTCTGCAGTCGAAGATGGAGAAACTCTATACAATCAGCAAAAACAAGACCAGGAGCTGACTGTGGCTCACATCATGAACTCCTTCTTGCCAAATTCTGACTTAAATTGAAGAAAATAGGGAAAACCATTGGACAATTCGGATATTACCTAAATAAAATCCTTTACGATTATACAGTGGAAGTGACCAACAGATTCAAGGGATCAGATCTGATAGACAGAGTGCCTGAAGAACTATGGACGGAGGTTCGTGACATTGTACAGGAGGCGGTGATCAAGACCATCCCCAGAAAGAGAAACGCAAAGGCACAGTGGCTGTGTGGGGAGGCCACACAGACAGCGGAGAAAAGAAGAGACGCGGGAAGCAAAGCAGGAAGGCAAAGATCCGAATGCAGAGCTGCAAAGAGTAGCAAGGAGATAAGAAAGTCTTCCTCAGTGATCAGTGCAAAGAGAGAGAGGAAAACAGTAGAATGGGAAGTCTAGAGATCTCTTCAAGAAAATTAGAGATACCAAGGGAACATTTCATGCAAAGACGGGCTTGATAAAGGACAGAAATGGTAGGGGCCTAACAGAAGCAGAAGATATTAAGAAGAGGTGGCAAGAATACACAGAAGAACTGTACAAAATAGATCTTCACGACCCACAGTGATAATCACAATGGTGTGAACACTCACCTAGAGCCAGACATCCTGGCGTCCAAAGTCAAGTGGGCGTTAGAAAGCATCACTATGAACAAAGCTAGTGGAGGGGACGGAATTCCAGTTGAGCTGTTTCAAATCCTGAAAGATGATGCTGTGAAAGTGCTGCACTCAACGTGCCAGCAAATTTGGAAAACTCAGCAGTGGCCACAGGACTGGAAAAGGTCAGTTTTCATTCCAATCTCAAAGAAAAGCAATGCCAAAGAGTGCTCAAACTACCACACAATTGCACTCATCTCACATGCTAGTAAAGTAATGCTCAAAATTCTCCAAGTGAGGCTTCAACAGTATGTGAACTGAGAACTTCCAGATGTTCAAGCTGGATTTAGTAAAGGCAGGGGATCCAGAGATCAAATTGCCAACATCTGCTGGATCATCAAGAAAGTGAGAGAGTTCCAAAAAACAACTATTTCTGCTTTATTGACTATGCCAAAGCCTTTGACTGTGTGGGTCACAATAAACTGTGGAAAATTCTTCAAGAGATGGGAATACCAGACCACCTGACCTGCCTCCTCAGAAATCTGTACACAGGTAAAGAAGCAACAGTTACAGCTGGACATGAAACAATGGACTGCTTCCAAATTGGGAAAGGAGCACGTCAAGGCTGTATATTGTCACCCTGCTTATTTAACTTATATGCTGAGTACATCATTCAAAACGCTGGGCTGGATGAAGCACAAGCTGGAGTCAAGATTGCTGGGAGAAATATCAATAACCTCAGATATGCAGATGACACCACCCTTACAGCAGAAAGTGAAGAGGAGCTAAAGAGCCTCTTGATGAAAGTGAAAGAGGAAAGTGAAAAAGCTGACTTAAGACTAAGATCATGGCATCCGGTCCCATCACTTCATGACAAACAGATGGGAAGCAATGGAAATAGTGACAGAGTTTATTTTCTTGGGCTCCAAAATCACTGCAGATGGTGACTACAGCCATGAAATTAAATGACCCTTGCTCCTTGGAAGAAAATCTATGACTAACCTAGACAGCATATTAAAAAAGCAGAGATATTACTTTCCCGACAAGGTCCATCTAGTCAAAGCTATGGTTTTTCCAGTGGTCACGTATGTATGTGACAGCTGGACCATAAAGAAGGCTGAGCGCCAAAGAACTGATGCTTTTGAACTGTGGTGTTGGAGAAGACTCTTGAGAGTCCCTTGGACTGCAAGGAGATGAAATCAGTCAATCTGAAAGGAAATCAGTCCTGAATACTCAATGGATGAACTGATGCTTAAGCTGAAGCTACAACAGTTTGGCCACCTGATGCGAAGAACGGACTCACTGGAAAAGACCCTGATGCTGGGAAAGATTGAAGGCGGGAGGAGAAGGGGACGACAGAGGAGGAGATGGCTGGATGGCATCACCGACTCGATGGACAGGGGTTTGGGTGGACTCTGGGAGCTGGACAGGGGAGGCCTAGTGTGCTGCACTCCATGGGGTTACAAAGAGTTAGACACAACTGAGCGACTGACCTGACTGACTGCACCAGACATGTCCTGGCAGCTCCACATGGTATTAAAACAGTGTCTGTTTTTCAGTCCTCTCAAGAAAAACAAACAGACCCAAGAGATTTCATATTTAAAATCATCAAAATGATTTTACAGTAACGAAAACTTATCTGGATACTTTATTTTTTACCCCAAGCACTGGGAAATAAAGTCCCAGTGGGCCCCCACCTCGAGTGGAAACAGCCATCTGGGGCTGCGCTGTGGCTCTGACGTGGGCCAGGCAGCAATCCTCATGTTCAGCAGACCCTCTGGTCACCTACCGTAAGCATCTCCCTTAAACCTGACCAGCCTCCTTCTTGGTATCATTTTCCGGAGCGCACCCAGCACGTGTGACTGTTACCTGATAGCTCCAGAATTCCTCTCCTTGTATGTAAAGGGCTGGTATCCAGAAGCAAAAGGCCCAGCTGCAACACACGAGCACCTCCCGAGCAATGATTCCTAGTTCCCCTTTACTATTATTCTAGTTGCCAGGAGGAAGAGGGTAGGGAGTAGGGGTCAAAGAAATAAATCCTAAAAAGTCAACGCTAATGAGACAGTTTCTATCTTGTTCTTCTTCTGAGCCTTGGGCATCATTACTGTGAAAGACCCCACAGAGTCGCAGTCCCCGCTGGGCATCTACTCCTCTCCCCGTGATATTTATCGTTCCAACCTTGTTCTCACTGCCTCTGCAAAGGACTTGAGAACAGGATGCTTCCATTTAGTCATCCAGGATTATCAACATGAGGCTCCAGCAGGTTCAAAGCTTCCCACTAAAAAGCCTTCCTTTCCAGGGAATGTCTCCCCATGTCAATTTCTACCATCAACATTTTAGTCATTAGTCTGGTTGAAAATAAAAACACTTTCAAGAAAACTTAAGTTATGTGATATGTAACATTTCTTAATCAAATGTCATTTTAATAAATTTCACTAGAAATTAAAATGTTATCTTCTCTTCTCTGGTTCATTTTCTATTTAAAAGAAACTATTGACTTAAGCCCAAGAATCTATAGTTGAGCAAAAGAAGAATTTAACCAAGATAGGATTATAAAAACTTTGAATCAAACTGAAATCAATCACTATGCAAAGAGTTTTGAATGAGAATGAACAAATTATGTAACTTCTAAGTGAAAGCTTTATAGAGCTGACATGAAAAAGTTCTTACTGCCATAGTTAACAGAAGTTTTGTCAAGAAGTCAGTATCTGTGGAGAGAAAAATCATCAAAGCCAGAAACATTTCAGGAGAAGCAAAAGATAGTAGCTGCCAGCACCCAGACAATGATTTTTCTATGTCATTTTAGTCCTAAAACTAAGCTATCTTGTCAGTAATTGATTTAAACCATGAGTCCCAAAAACTGGTATAAATCTTGACATCTAAAATGGATATTAAAACCTTTTTCCTAAAAGATTCTAAATACGGAGAGAACTGTTTGCCTTAATTAGCTGCTGCCATTTCACTGAAGCAACCAATATTTTATTTATAAGATGCCTACCGCCGGCATGGAGCCAGGCGGGGCACACGCAGCGGAGCAGACGCGCCCCTGGAATCCAGGGGGCAGGACGCGCGCGTGGCGACAGGCAACGAGCAGTGACTGCGGTGAGGCAGCTTGCTCTCCCAGCTCAGGCCCTGCAGCACTCGTGTGCTCACGCACGCAACACACACACTGGGTGTCTGCTGTGCCAGAACCATCCTAGAAGCGGACGGAGATGCGACTCTCAAGCGCACAGGAGGAGGACAATGACCACACACACACCACACAGAACACGTGCGTGATTCTGAGGGCGGTTCGAATCTGGTCAAGCCGCAGAAGCTGCTGAAGGAGACTCAGATCTGAACGCCTAATTACGAAGAACCACTGGGTAGAGACTGAAAGGCGTGTGTGAAGCTGCGGGGAGGGCCGGGTGCCCAGGAGCCACTGAGGACTGAGGGAAAGCAGCTGGCGCAGAGCAGGAGCAGGGAGACCGCGCATCAGCAGAGGAGAAGGCGGGCCAGGAAGGGCCGCGAGCACCGGGCTCCGCGAGCCACTGTCGGGAGCAACGCGAAGGCAGAGGCGGGAAGCAGGGCATCGAAAACAAAGCTACTGCTCAGTGGGTTCAGAGCAGACGGGCAGAAAGAAGCCGGCAGGGTGGGCGCGCACAGCCGCCCTCCAGAGAACACAAGGGGCTAGTGAGATTTAGCAATCAAGTGTGTAGATCTGAAGTATTTAGGCAGCGACACAGCCCAAACGAAGGTGAAGGCTGCTATGCGAAGAGAGCAGGTGGGGGGAATGTCCACCAAGGACGACCCGCAGGGGTCTGCGCTGCTCGGAAAGCAGTGCTGGTTATCAAGGGAGGGGGCGCTTGGAAGGGGGCGATCAGGACCGTGGCTCTGAGTGTGTCAGGCTTGAGACGCCCTTACAAATGCACAAAGAAATGCCAGGAAGCAACCAGAAGGGTGGGTCTCAAGGCGAGGGGTGAAACTGAAGCGGAGGGTTTCTATCTGTCAGTTCCAGCTGACGGGGAGGAATCACACACAAAGTGAGGAAAGGGAGAGGCCTGGGGCTGAGCATGGAGGGCTCCAATATTTAAAGCTGAATACAGAGCTATCGGAGAGACAGACAAAGAACCGTCCAGAGGCAGGAGAAAAACCAAGTGCGCTGGGCCCCCGGGAGCCCTGGCGCGGCAGTGTTTCAGGACCGGACACCGGCCAGAGTCAGATGCTGTTGCGGGAGGAGGTAAGATGACGACCGACCACGCCCGCTGGGGCGAGCGCCGGAAGCCCAAGCCTGCCCGGAGCACAGCGGCACCGGCACGAGGAGAGTGACGGCACCAAGGCAGCCCGCAGCCCAGCCTCGAAGCGGATGAGGGGCTGAGCGTCAGCTGCGTGCGGGTGTGCGTTTAACAGAACATGAATGGTGCTTACAAGCCAGCACAAAGGCTGCAGGGGCAGGGCCGGGGACGCAGGGAGGGTGACTACGGAAGGGTCCTGGGGAGGGCGACGGGTTGGCTCCGACGGTGGAGGACCGCCAACGAGGAGAGGAGGCCAGCACAGGGGGAGGGAGGCGGGGAGCAGACGCCCGGGGTGCAGCCCAGGGAGCCCTAGAGCGCCGCTCCTCTGCAAGGCAGACGGGAGGCCATCGGCTGCAGAGCAGCAAGGCCTGGCGGTTGGTGCAGAGAGCCAGGGAGCAGAGCAAGGAGGAGGGCCGCGTCGGGGCCCTGAAGTGGGGGCCTGCAGCTGAGGGCTCTGCGGGGAACTGGTGTTGCCTTCTCAGGAGTATACTGTCAGGTGAGTTCAGGCCCAACAGAGTCTTTGCCAGACTCTGCACAGAATGCTGGATTTCTGCTTTGAGAAGTGAAAGATGAAGAAGAAAGCAGACAAGTAAGCCCACTTTCAGTAGAGGAGCCTAGACTAGCACGAGGGCACTGAGGCTTCAAGCACACCCCACTGACCAAGCCTAACCTCCTGAGCACGTGGCGAAGCTCCAGTCTTTAAACTGAACTCTTGTTTCTGTCAAAGTAATTTCAGGAAATTTCATCCAAACTGATGGCTTAACATTCTTTTATATCTACATAATAAGCAAAACAAAAAATAAAATGCTTAAATATAAATCTTACATGATACACATAACTGAAGTTCTCTTTCTTGTGAATATAGGCTAAGTCTAATATAAAGACATCTCAATATCAGAACACGCAAAAAATAATAAAAGTATAAGTTCACATTTTTGGATGGCAAAGAACAGTCAACATTGGAACATGAGAGCATCTTTCCTACCATATTCATGACACTTCTTTTTTCTAGAAGTATTCGAAATAAATTAGCTGTAATCTTGTTATCATGGACGCCTTGTTCAAGGCCACGATTATCATCTTGCATGAGTCTTCGATCCATGATAACTTCAATCTGACCTAGCAAACAAGGAAACAGACAGGCCAGGGTTATTCACTGCGCATCTCACAGACACAAAGCAGAGTCTAGGTCCACGCTTCCCCTCCAGCCGGGGAAGCCATGGGGTTCCTTCTGATAACAGCTCAGCGCATTTAGCATAAACTCACGAAACAGGATTGTATTTCTCCTTGTCTTCATCAGCATTTTGTAAAATCTAGTAAGAAATTTAAATGGGACAGAAGAGATCAAAATGAAAGTAAAACTTAAAAATATTGATCGAAAGAGTAAAGTCCTCCAAAATTTTTAGCAACAGCATTTGGAATTGAAAAATGTTTATGAGGTTCATTAAGAAATATATATATCACACATGGAGTAATAAGAAAAATACAGAGGACAGATCTAAAAAGGGTCTGAAGTAACATTTTAGGTTACTTGATGTGTGGAGATTCTCTGAAGCCCAAGGATTTGGGGACACCCACTGTGTAACCCCTTCCCTCTCTGATACTGCATCAGTGATTTCCTAGCTGTGTTTCCTCCTTTAGCTCAAAAAGCTGTTATATTTGGTTCCTCTATTTGCTATGCAGTAATTCTACAACTCCTCTAGTTTCAGCTATAACTCTAATAGTTAGGTTATGAAATTACAAACTAAAAGAAAATCACCAGAGACATATTTATATGTGTATGATTATACCAAAAAAAACCCATTAAAGTTATACTACTTTAAATATATTGGAGAAGGAAATGGCAACCTACTCCAGTGTTCTTGCCTGGAGAACTCAATGAGCAGAGGAGCCTGGTGGGCTACAGTCCATGGGATCATAAAGAGTCGGACACGACTAACACACACACACACACTTAAATATATATATCCACCTATCCATCCATTAATATTTGCTACTGTACTGAGCAATCACTTGGAGGAAGGAAAATTTATAGAATGTGTTAGTAACTAGTATGCTCACATAGGTAAACCAACTCTGGTTCCGTCCTTCCAGTTTGGGTAACCAGTACATAAAGTTATCATGGAGGGTTAGAGTTTCCGTCGTCACTTTGTCCACACTTTGTAAGACAGTTGTCTAGAAGGTGCTCCTCAGGCCCTGGGGCTAACTGTCCCCATGCTTGTCTCGAGTTCTATCACTTCACATCCAAAGCAGTCTATCAACCTCCTGGTCCTTTCTAAGTCTTCTCCCTGACTTCAAATATTAGCCACACACTGTGAGACACAGAGTAAGGTCCTCTCCTATACGCAAACTGCTTTCATGCCTGTAGTCACGCAAACTCGAGGGCGCCTGGGTGTCTATCGCGGGCTCTTCATCAGAGAAGTGAGGCAACACTGTTAGGTGCATGACTCCTTGAACCCTAAGGTCTAGTCCCCTATGGAGAGCCCAAACTGGGGAATTTTAGGCAGGGTTTAAAAATGGGTAGCTCAGAAGTCGTTATCTGACACCAACAGGTTTTCCATTCTGATTATTAAAAAATTATGTCAACATTTACAGAATGGGAGACTTCCTGTAAAATTCCAGATGGGCTTTTTGTAAAAAAAGGAAGAAGGTGGCAACACTGGGCCAGTTCCCCACGGCAACAAGGTCTGTACACCGGGGGGTGCGCTCTGCAATTCACCCACATCTCAGCACTCCTTACCGGATCCCCGAGGTGAGGCCATTTTTATTTTTATAACTGCATTCATGTCTTCATGACACGATCTCAGGACTTTGTGTAATGAAGGCCACAAGGAAAAATGATAAACAGCAGAGTTTTCTGTGTGTGGAAGTACAGAAGGCATGCATGTGCCCAACATGAAATGGAGATGCCAGGCAAGTACACTCATTTATTACCTGCCCAGCTCTATGACACACTTGTCTTAGCAACCCTTAGTATGTAAGCCAAGAGGAGCAACTGACATGTAAATAGTTAAAAACAGGTACTATGAAGGACAAGTCCCCCAGTAGAAAGTTTCACAGGAAACAGCCAGCGTCTGCTATCTCTTTCCTCCTTCCCCCCGTTTCGGTCTGTCCGGCGTCTGTGCAGTCGGGCCTGCCGCCTCTTTATCGCCATGTCCGTATCATCTCTGCTCCCTTTCTCCTTTCAGTTGGCAGCATCCTAGGAGGATGTGACTCCGAAAAGGACCTAAGTTTGAAGTGCAACTTTCCCCTTTTGCAACCCTGGTTAATTTATTAATATCTAAACTTCAAATTATCTAAACTTAGTTTAGTCAGAGTCTGAATTTCCATATGCATTCAGTCACAACAATGACAGAATTTTGCAAACAATGGGCTATTGGGGAAAGTAAATTATCTTTAAAAATCATCAGTTTTGTGAACTTTTGGGTCTGTTTTCATCTGAAGATTGAGGAAGTTTATGATTTTATGTCAGTCTCACAAAGCTCAAAATTAACTGACAGTCTGGTTCTAAAAAGAAAAAAGCTTGTGACTGAGGAAGACAACTAACACACGACTAACCGAAAGTGAGACTAGTAAGGGCCAGAGAATCTACAGAGTACACACCACTTTTCAGACTCGAAACACCCAAAGACTGAGCAGAGAGCAGAGTCAAGCGGCGCTCGGCATCCTGGATATACGCCATTGTAGTCATGGGATAGACGTTCGCTTGAAGAGGCAATTTGCTCATCGTCACTCTAGGCTGAATCTGCAGGACCAAACAATTATTGTTAAGAAAAAAAGAAAATTCAGTGATACTTACACATGTACTTAAAAACATTAACTATTGACTACAGATGGCTTTTTCCCAAATGGAAAAAGGTACAGCACCTTTCTTGTCTAACAGAGCAGCTAACTGAGAAATTAAAACATTCTTCAAGATGAAGAAAAATCATGAGCATCTTAGAAAATTTTTAAGTGAGAAAGGTAGAACTTATCTAGATTTTTTTAAATAGGCACTGCTATTTAAATTCAGAATAAAAATCCTTAACAGAAGTCTTCTAGCTCTCCATACCTGCATAAAGCAAGCTATAAAGGTATTAAGTATTCATTTCTCATCTAATTCTAACATACTGCTTTTGTAATGAATGCAAAGCCTAAGAGCTCCCTATCCCCTTTCAAGAAATATCTCTCATAATTCTTGAATCAGTTTTAATAAATACCACACATCTCGCCACCATATCCTCTAACATACTATGTTGTAATAATCAAATGCATTTTTATATTTAAAAACTATTCAATGCTTACTCTTCTTGTTTAGTTTCAATGTAGGCAGTTCCAAATTCCAGTTTTTCTTGGTTTAGTATCTGAGTGCATGAAATACAACTATACCTTTAGTTTTTGGGAGAGACTGATAATGAACTAAGCTGGCTGGGTCAAGGAGACTCACTTAAACCTCAGGAAGAGATGTCAAACAGAGACTCTATTATCAGAAATCTTACTCATAGCACATAAAAATGTCATGTCTTCTTTTAAACTCATGAAACTTTAACATGGAACTCAGAACAGGAGAAATACAATGTAAGCATAATAGATAACACGCACTGAGTGTCCATTAACACCGGGCAGAGTACTGGGTATTTCACAAATAAGATCTTTAATCTTCACAACAACCTTGCAGTAGGTCATTCAATTTACTGGTTCTCAATAGAGTCTCCCCAAATTCATGTTCACTCAGAACCTGTGAATGTGATTTTATTTTGAAATGTGGCCTCTGCAGATTATAACTAAGTTACACTGGGTTGGGGTGGGTGATAATCTGAAGAACGGTATCCTCACGAGGAACGGGGAACCTGGACATACAGACATGCAGAGTCACGAGGAGACCGCGTGAGAGCAGAGGCAGGAACCGCGGCGACGCACTCCGTGCAGTGTGCAACGCACGGAGTGCCAAGGACTGCCAGCGACCACCAGGAGCCAGAAGAGGCAAGGCCACCCTTTCCTGGAGCGGACCGAGGGGGCAGGCCCTGGCTACACCTTCATTTTGGCTTCTGAAGTCCAAAACTGTGAGGGAATACATTTTCGTTGTTTTAAGTCACCCAGTTTGTGGCAATTTATATCATAGCCCTAGGAAATTAACAACCTGGTAGGGGGGAAAAAAAAAAAACAACAACCCTGTAAAATGTTTTTTAAAAAGGAAGGAAGGAAAGCTAGCTAGCAAGAAATCGCCGATCCTGATCTTTCTACTCCAACTAAGTTTATACTTAAAAAAAAAAAGACATCTAAAACTGTCACAACTGTGTAGCTGTTACCCTCCTCATTTGTGGGTCTAGATTTCTAGTTTGGCCCAAGCAACTATTATTTTCAAAGCATAAGAAATGGCCTGTTCTAAAAAAGAAGCAACGTTTAGCTTACAGTCTTAAAAATAATGTTTTCCTATTTATTACTGTGCTCTATCTTTGTAAACAAAATTCACATTTTCATTTTTACTGTTTTTCCATTCATGTATACACCCACATATACAAATTATTGCTTCTGTAGGACTTAGAAAAGCCTTTCTTTTGTACACAAGGAAAATGAATCACCATAAAGCCAGGGCTTCATCTGAAAGCCAAACAGCTGTAGTAGAATTAACAAGTTAATTTAAAATGCATGCTGCAATTTTTATGCTTTGCAAAGGTTTAAATTTAACTTTTGCAGGAAACTGTAGAAGAGAAAATTATCACAATCCTTTCCACTCATCCCAGTTGAAAATCAGAGTAATAGCATTTGTGAAATTATTTCTATTCGTAGTCAGAAATTTCGAAAATGCTAATGTCTCAGAGACATGCTTATGTTTTTAATAGTATTATTTCAAATATATGTTGTTACACACATATACTGTGCATACAGATTTAGATAGCAATCAAAAGAGCTCTAGTAAATTAGAGAAATGAATATCTGAAAAAGATTTTATGAATCAATTTTCCCATTACTATTTCAAACTGTTTCACAAACACTTTGATTAAATATAGCTATTCACATTTCTAAACAGATAGGTGTTTTTATCTGTATGTGTCTATGTACACATATATGTGTGTGCATAAATGTACACACACACATACATCAGCAGAGAAGAATTTCCTGGAATTGAAAAGAGCCCATTGTTAAATCATAAATTTAGAAACATATGTGGAACAAACTAAATACGGATAGACCAATTCCTTATGAGGAAATAAAAGGTATACTCTATCAATCCATAATTAATATTAATATTTCCTTTTACTAGAAAAATTCATATATATTTTAGCATCAAGGTATTTAACATGCATAGTGGTCCCCAAATTTTCCTTTGAGAAAACAAATCCTTACAAATAGATGTTTTACAAAATAGTCTTGCAAATATTTTGTTCTATCCTTGAAAACCTGGTTAGATACAGAACCTAAAAGTGTCTGTTAAAATTCAGTTTTATTTTAGAAATAATTTGCAACCTTAAGTATATTTTTTCAAAGGATCCAAAATTAACTTGCCTGTTATCATATATAAAAGGTATATACTATAACCATCATTTAAACATTTTAATGGAAAATTACCTGGTATCCATTTAGGTCAGTATAAAATCTGTTTTGGCTGTTGATGCCAGAAGAAATTCTCATTGCAATCTCATAGTTATGCTCTTTTCGGATGTCTACAATATTGGAAATCTCCACAGACTGTCCTTCTACTCCTAAATTCAAAAGGATATTTACATTAAGATGTTGGGAAAGAATGAGGGCAGGGTGCCAGAGGATGAGACGGTTGGATAACATCACTGACTCAATGAACTCAATGGAGTTTGAGCAAACTCCAAGAGACAGTGAAGGACAGGGAATTCTGGTGCGTTGCAGTCCATGGGGCCGCAAAGAGTCAGACATGTCTTAGTGCCTAAACAATACATTGATTAAAAAAAATGGCCCCCCTTGTCTTAAATATACTATACAGAACGCCTTCCAAAGTTACATGCATTTCCCTGTTTCTGACTTTCTATTTTTACCATCCCTCATACACTGAACGGTGTCACAATTCATCTTTTTTAAAAGTCAGACCAGAGAAAACATTTACTCAGATCACATCTAACTCAACAGAAGGATTAAGAGGCTGGAATGAGATACACGTACATGAAATAAAGCATGCAAATGACTCTGCAGGGAGGCACCAAGGGGAAAGATGACACTGAAGGACAGCAGGTCAGCCCACTGCAGGCGCATCCAGCACTCGGCTGAGCTGCCACCCCCAGCAGGGCCACCCAGAGCTGCTTCTTCACCAGGCCATCTTCACACACTGGGAATTATCAGCAGGGAAATTTACACTCTGCTGGTTCAAGAGACAGTATATTACTGTCGATGATCTCTCTCCAGGAAAAGAGACAGGAGATCCAGCGAGATGCTTTATGGCTGAAACCGATACTACCATATAAGTATTTGTGGAGTATAATCTGGAGAGCTCCCCAGAACTTCAGTCAATTTTAATTGAGTCTGATATCTCTTAGGATCCCTTGTTATGGAGCGATTCATTTTGCCCTTTGCTATATAAAGCAGAGAGAGGAGAGCTTCAAAAAGTCCCAGATGTAGGACATTTTAATTTTTATTTTGGATAAGCCTAAAGTATTTACTAATTTCTATCTGTCATGCTACCCTAAGTATATCTTCAGGTCCGTGGTGAACCCTTGGGTCTATTTCAGAGCTGGAGGGGAGTTATAAATAAATGGAACACTTAATACAGTTAAGTGGGTAGAAAAGATATTGCAGGATCTTCTAAGAAAGACAGCAATTAGCAAAGTGGTCAAAGTAGAAAGACTGGCCACATACAGCTAAAGCTTTCTGAGGCTCCTGGAGCCCGCGACACTTTCCCACAGCTGTGACTCGTGACTCAGCTCTCCCCTTCCTCACACACAACCTGTCACCCCGCTGATAACCAGCACCTCTTTAGACACAGAAGGCTGTCTACAGAAACACAGCGAGGGGAGAAATAAAGTGAGGAAGACTTTTTTCCAGGAGCTAAGAAGAAACCCCAGAGCTTATAGAAGGTGGCAGCAAGCAGAAAGCCAAGTCTGAATATGCAGGATTTGAGGAAAAAAACGTACATGCAGCTGGCTTAAGCATTACAGGTTTATGTGAAAAATGCACTGGAAAGTGTACACCATAAATAATAACATGGTAACAATACTGAACGGGCTACAGCTTCCATTAATATAGTGTTCAGAATGCTCACAGAGATTCTTTTCCGGTAGATGTTGCTCTTCTGATTGAACAACCTCACCAGACCCAGCCTCACTGTCTCACAATGACGAGCACATCTTCACGGGTGGAGGAAGGAAATGCCATTCCCCCCCTGCTTTCTAGGCTTCCCAAGCGGCGCTAGTGGTAAAGAACCCACCTGCCATCGCAGGAGACACAGGGGTACAGGTTCGATCCCTGGGTCGGGAAGATCCCCTGGAGGAGGAAATGGCCACTCACTCCAGTATTCCTGCCTGGGAATCCCATGGACGGAGGAGCCTGGCGGGCTACAGTCCCTGGGGTTGCAGAGAGACAGACGTGACTGAAGTGACTTAGCACACACACAGCCACAGTGTGAGCCACTAACCTCTACTAGTCAGATACATACATGCACCTACATGCATTTTCTTCTGAGGATTACCAGATCAACCTACCAACACGGCTGATGGAAACTTCACCACCACCAGGAAGTCTGGGATGGGGGCAAGCAAACACATATGCTGGTAACACAGCAATAGTAAATTCTTTGAACTAGAAATGCATTACTTTTAAAGTAAAGTTTCCCTCCAGTTATACTTACAGTAACCAGATTATTTTTCTACAACCAAATGAATTCTATAAAAAATTTAATAGACAAGTATTCACAAATGAACCAAAGAAGCCCCAAACCCAAAATGTAGCACTAGGGATGCTAGTGTTAACGGGGCGTTAGGAAAAACGGCAGACAGCAAGTGACTCTGCGTTACTGGGAGCGTTTGCAGGGTTTTCAGTACTGCTTTCTGTTTTTTCCTCTCTAGACGGAACATTATCTCAGGGGCCAACAAAATACATAAAATGAAGTAGTCTTCATCAAGGAGGGTGTCATGTATCTCCGGAAAACACTGACCAAAAAAAAAAATGCTCTGAGAAAAAAATTAATAATTTCTCACTACTTCTAGCAACGATAAATTACTTCTATTGAGAAAATCATCTTTCTCAAGCTCAATACTATTATGCTCAGATCCTATTGGGGCAACAAATGCTTAATGCTCCTTTAAAAGGAGCTTCCACGTCCATTCGCACTTCAGTTCAGTTCAGTTCAGTTCAGTTCAGTTCAGTTCAGTCGCTCAGTCGTGTCTGACTCTTTGCGACCCCATGAATCGCAGCACGCCTGGCCTCCCTGTCCATCACCATCTCCCAGAGTTCACTCAGACTCACGTCCATCCAAGACATTAATTTAAATTCTGTGCCAGGACAGAGTTTTAAAATAAAGTCAGACTTAATATACTTATGACAAACAAACCAAATAAATGAGACCTGTAATGGTAACAAAAGCAAGAAGGTATCCTTGAGTTTTCAAAGAAAAATTATTATTTTTCAAAGAAGAAAATGTTTGAAGGAGAAAGAGGACTAAAATGGACGGGAATGGATGAGTTTAACTCAGACGACCATTGCATCTACCACTGTGGGCAAAAATCCCTTAGAAGAAATGGAGTGGCCCTCCTCCTCCACAAAAGACTCCAAACTGCAATACTTCGGTGCAATCTCAAAAACGACAGAATCATCTCAGTTCATTTCCAAGGAAGACCATTCAACATCACAGTAATCAAAGTCTGTGACCCAACCAACAACATTGAAGAAGCAGAAGTTAAACGGTCCTATGAAAACCAGTAAGACCTTTAGAAACAGCACCAAAAAAAGATGTCCTTTTCATCACAGAGGACTGAAAAGCAAAAGCCGGAAGTCAGAGAAATCGGGAGTAACAGGCTGACATGACCTTGGAGTGAAAAATGAAGCAGGGCAAAGGCTAACAGAGTCTAGGCAAGAGAACGCTCTGGTCATAGTAAGCATCTTCTTCCAACAAAACAAGAGATGACTCTACACATGGACATCACCAGATGGCCAACACTGAAATCAGATTGATTACATTCTTTGCAGCCAAGATGGAGAAGCTCTATACAGTCAGCAAAACAAGACCAGGAGCTGACTGTGGCTCAGATCATGAACTCCTTACTGCCAAATTCAGACTTCACTAGGAGAAAGTAGGGAACACCAGGAGATCATTCAGTTATGACCTAAATCAAACCCCTTATGATTATAGAGTAGAAGCGACAGATAGATTCAAGGGATTAGCTCTGATAGACAGAGTGCCTGAAGAACTATGGGCGAAGCTTTGTGACCGTGTGTAGCAGGTGGCGACCAAAACCACTCCCCCAAAAAAGAAATGCAGCAAGGCAAAACAGTTGTCTGAGGAGGCCTTACAAAGAGCTGAGAAAAGAAGTGAAAGGAAAAGGAGAGAAGGAAAAATATACCCATCTGAATGCAGAGTTCCAAAGAACAGCAAGGAGAGATAAGAAAGCCTTCTTCAGGGATCAGTGCAAAGAAATAGAGGAAAAGAACAGAACAGGAAAGACTAGAAATATCCTCAAGAAAATCAGAGCTACCAAGGAACACTTCATGCAAGATGGGCTCAATAAAGGACAGAAACAGTAAGGGCCTATCAGAAGCAGAAGAGATTAAGAAGACTGGCAAGAATACACGGAAGAACAGTACAAAACAAAAGGCCTCACTGACCCAGATAGTCACGATGGTGTGGCCACTCACCCAGAGCCAGGCATCTTGTGGTGGGAAGTCAAGTGGGCCTTAGGAAGCATCACTACAAACAAAGCTAGTGGAGGTGATGGAATTCCAGCTGAGCTATTTCAAATCCTGAAAGATAATGCTGTGAAAGTGCTGCACTCAATATGCCAGCAAATTTGGAAAACTCAGCAGTGGCCACAGGACTGGAAAAGGCCAGTTTTTCATTCCAATCCCAAAAAAAGGCAATGCCAAAGAATGCTCAAACTACCGCACAATTGTGCTTATTTCATATGCTGGCAAGGTAATGTTCAAAATCCTTCAAGTTAGGCTTCAACAGTATGTGAACTGAGAACTTCCAGGTGTTCAAGCTGGATTTAGAAAAGGCAGAGGAACCAGAGATCAAATTGCCAATACCCGCTGGATCACAGAAAAAGCAAGAGAATTCCAGAAAAACATCTATTTCTGCTTTACTGACTACACTAAAGCCTTTGACTTGCTGGACAAAACACATTGTGGAAAATTCTTAAAGAGATGGAAATGCCAGACCACTTCACCTGCCTCCTAAGAAACCTGTATTCAGGCCAAGAAGCAACAGTTAGAACAGGACATGGAACGATGGACTGGTTCAAAACTGGGAAAGGACTACGTGAAGGCTGTACACTGTCACCCTGCTTATTAACTTATATGCAGAGTACATCATGAGAAATACTGGGCTGGAAGAAGCACAAGCTGGAATGAAGATTTCCGGGAGAAATATCAATAATCCCAGATATGCAGATGACACCACCCTTATGGTAGAAAGTGAAGAGGAACTGAAGAGCTTCTTGGTGAAGGTGAAAGAGGAGAGTGAAAAAGTCGGTTTAAAGCTCTGCTGCTGCTGCTGCTGCTGCTACTGCTGCTGAGTCGCTTCAGTCGTGTCCAACTCTGTGCGACCCCATAGACGGCAGCCCACCAGGCTCCCCCGTCCCTGGGATTCTCCAGGCAAGAACACTGGAGTGGGTTGCCATTTCCTTCTCCAATGCATGAAAGTGAAAAGTGAAAGTGAAGTCGCTCAGTCGTGTCCGACTCTTAGTGACCCCATGGACTGCAGCCCACCAGACTCTTCTGTCCATGGGATTCTCCAGGCAAGAGTGCTGGAGTGGGGTGCCATTGCCTTCTCCAGGCTTAAAGCTCAACATTAAAAAAAACGAAGATCATGGTATCCGGTTCCATCATTTCATGGCAAATAGATGGGAAAACAATGGAAACAGTGATAGACTTTATTTCTTGGGCTCCAAAATCACTGAAAATGGTGACTGCAGCCATGAAATTAAAAGATGGTTGCTTTTTGGAAGAAAAGCTATGAAAAACCTAGTTCAGTTCTGTTCAGTCTCTCAGTCATGTCCAACTCTTTACAACCCCATGAACCACAGCATGCCAGGCCTCCCTGTCCATCACCAACTCCCAGAGTTTACCCAAACTCATGTCCATTGAGTTGGTGATGCCATCCAACCATCTCATCCTCTGTCGTCCCCTTCTCCTCTTGCCCTCAATCTTTCCCAGCATCAGGGTCTTTTCAAATGAGTCAGCTCTTCGCATCAGGTGGCCGAACTATTGGAGTTTCAGCTTCAGCATCAGTCCCTCCAATGAACACCCAGGACTGATCTCCTTTAGGATGGACTGACTGGATCTCCTTGCAGTCTAGACAGCATATTAAAAAGCAGAGACATCACTTTGCCTACAAAGGTCCGTCTAGTCAAAGCTATGGTTTTTCCAGTGGCCATGTATGGATGTGAGAGTTGGACTATAAGGAAAGCTGAGCACAGAAGAATTGATGCTTTTGAATTGTGATGTTGGAGAAGACTCTTGAGAGTCCCCTGGACAGCAAGGAGATCCAACCAGTCAATCTTCAAGGAAATTAACCTTGAATGTTCATTGGTAGGACTAACACTGAAGCTACAATACTTGGCCACCTGATGGGAAGAGCCAACTCATTGGAAAAGACCTATTCCTGAGAAAGATGGAGGGTAGGAGAAGGGCACGGCAGAGGATGAGATGGTCAGATGGTATCATCGACTCAATGGACATGAGTTTGAGGACACTCCAGGAGACAGTGAAGGACGGGGAGGCCTGGTGTGCTGCAGTCCACGGGGTTGCAAAGAGTTGGACATGACTGAGCGACTGAGCATTTCCTGCTCTGTGTCAAGAGTCTGAAGATGCGCCTTTCCCAGCGAAGCTCACTGCACTGAGGGGAGAAGTCCTCAGGAAGCAGGGGTACAAGCCCACTGGTCCCAGTGACCTGCTGCCTCTTTGCAGGATGTGGCAGCAAAAGATACTTTTACTTTTTAAAATGGTGCTACCTGAGCAATGGCTCTTGATGGCCAGGGGTTTTAAAGGCCCTCTAGTTTTAGCTCAATCCTGGGAAAGAAAACCTCTGACTTTACAAAAGTAATCCACGGGGAAGTGAGAGTTGGTGTGAGGACGTTCCAGGTTCAATAGAGAACTAAGTGCCCTTTAGCTATTAAGCACCTCATATTCTGTGCTCTTGCAGAAGAGAGGATGGAGACTCTTCATCCTTATTAATACATGCAATGCAAAGTGAAATTCAGCCAGTTCACAGGTGGAAAGCTGTAGCAGAGAAGCCAAAGGAGTCTTTCAGAACCCTGGTTCTCTTTCATTTCTCCTCCCTACAGCCTGTGAGCGTCTCACAGACACAGACTGTCTCACACACACCTTCACACTTCAGTTTTTAGCCACGTTTTGGGCACATGCGTGGGGCTGAATGACTGTTAGAAAGAATGAATACGTGAGAGGCTGTCCCTTTCCATGCAGCAGTGGGCTGGCAGGGGAGAGAGCAGACAGGCTATAGATGAGGCTCACACGGAAAGATGAGGAGGGAATCCTTTCGTTTTGAGCAAACACACGCCTGTTACAGTCTCAGCTCCTCGTGTAAGGGACCATGTCTTATTTATCTCTATGCTCCCAGCACACAAGAGGTACTGAAGAGCTGAGTGAAGAGAGGCAGGTGTGTGGGAGACACACAACCAGCAGGTGCCAAGTGCTGAGTGTGGACCATTGCGTGCACCTAATAACCCATTCAATTCTGCCCCCAAGCCTAGGAGGCAATTATCTGCCCCAGATCACAAGGTCTGGCAGAATCAGGACGAAACCTCTCAGGCATCATGTCTCAATGGCAGACCACCTACTAGAAAATGTTGAAAATACCTTCAGACCAAGGATTGAGAAATATTTTTTGGGAACTCTAAGCAGAGAAGAGAGCTCCAGATTATTTTTAAACAAGGAGAGAAGGCACTGATCTGCGATCTGATATTCTACAAGAGCTACTGAATAAAATAAAAATAAAATTAAAGGACAAGGCTTGCTGGAACCTAAAATTTCATTATAACAATCTCGGAATCTCTTCTGAAGTGTCACAGACACTTTAGAAGCCAATAAAGTAATATACATTAAATATTAAAGTCACATACCCTAATTACCTCTTATCTACCTTAAATGAACAGCGATCATGAGCACAAGTATATGTACAGTGCACTGGGGCCAAGAGTAGAAATATGGGGAAACACACTAGATATCCCCCAACAGGCAGATGAATAATCAAACCAGGTAGGTACATCCGTGCTATGGAAGGCTCTGCAGCAAATGAAAAGGATGAGGCAGCTCTCTGTGCTGGCAGAGAAGGGGCTGACGGAGAAAGCACACAGAGCACCTGTGCAGCCTGAAAGACTTCATGCGTGTGTGCGCGTGTGCGTGTGCGTGTGTACACAGAGGACAGGAACATTTTCAGGGAGATTTTATGTTGTATCTATGCTGTTGTTGCTGCTCAGTCATGTCTGACTCTCTGTGACCCCACAGACCGCAGCTCACCAGGCTTCCCTGTCCATCACCAACTCCCGGAGTCCACCCAAACCCATGTCCATCGAGTTGGTGATGCCATCCAGCCATCTCATCCTCTGTCGTCCCCTTCCCCTCCCACCCTCAATCTTTCCCAGCGTCAGGGTCCTTTCCAATGAGTCAGCTCTTTCCATCAGGGGGCCAAAGTATTGGAGTTTCAGCTTCAACATCAGTCCTTCCAAAGAGTATTCAGGACTGATCTCCTTTAGGATAGACTGGCTGGATTTCCTTGCAGTCCAAGGGACTCTCAAGAGTCTTCTCCAACACCACAGTTTGAAAGCATCAATTCTTCGGTGCTCAGCTTTCTTTATTGTCCAACTCTCACATCCATACATGACCACTGGAAAAACCATAGCCTTGACTAGACGGACCTTTGTTGGCAAAGCATGTCTGTGCATTTTAATGAGGTGTCCTGGTTGGTCTTAGCTTTTCTTCCAAGGAGTAAGCATCTATTACTTTCATGGTTGCAGTCACCATCAGCAGTGATTTTGGAGCCCAAGAAAGTAAAGTCTGTCACTGTTTCCATTGTTTCCCCATCTATTTGCCAAGAAGTGATGGGACCGGATGCCATGATCTTAGTTTTCTGAATGCTGAGTTTTAAGCCAGCTTTTTTATAGCATGTGAAATTTTTCTCAAAAGAATATGTGCGCACACACAGACATAAATACTATGTATTTGGCATTTTATACATACAAGTAATTTTAAGCATTTTTTTTTTTAAAGAACATTTTCTGAGGCAGGGAGGAAAATGAAACTAAGTAGGCAAGAGGTAAGGGCCAGAAAGCAGCACCCTCTGGACTCTTGCTCAGCACTGGTTTTAAGGAAATCAAGAAGAGCAGTCCTTCGTGCATGGGGAGAGAGACTGGATGGCACTTCCAATGTGTCCCCTGGGCCTTAAAGAAGAGGTGGGACAAGCAGCCTGGAAGGGCTCATGGCTGGGTGCTGCAGACAGAAAGCCCGAGGCTGTGGCTCTGACAGCAACCTGTGAGCATCCCAGGCATACCTCCTCAGCACATACACTCTCTTCATCAGATCGTTCTAAATCCACCCAGAGCGGCCGAGTTCAGCCCTCTCCACCTGTCTAGGTCACCTGACTCTAGCAGTTCTGAAACGCACAATACACTCTTCCAAGGAACATGCCTGATAGTCAGGCAGCTGGCTCACGACAGTGAAACAGTTACAGCAACGAGAGGCAGCAGCGTGGGAGAAAGAGCAAAGACAGCCCCACTCGCGGCCCAGCAAGGATTCAGTATCTTATTCAGTGGCACTCAGTATGCACTGAGGACAAGTCACCAGAGCAGATGGAGAAACAGCACCTGGCCCACCCGCACCTGGAAAAACAAAAAGTGACGATGGGGGCCCCAAGAGAGGTGTCTAAGCCACCAAACACAAGTTTAACTGAAATTTGGCACAGATAGGATATCATGCAGAGTAAATCCTAAAAGAAACCCATCCGAGATTTAAAGCAAGGTCTTCAGTGACTGTCCTCAAAACGTTGGCTCTGGGGCAGAAATGGAACTTTGCGATCAATCTGCTGTCCTCAGCCCTTCTCTCAAATCTGTGCGTCAACAGAGAGGACTGGGCCCTCGCATCAGAACAGAAGCAGGACAGGAAAAGCTGTCGTGAAAAACTAGGGCTTCTCATTTGGAACAGCTCCCCTTCAATCTGGGGAATATTTTGTTTCATACTTAAGTGATCAAAAATTGAAAAATAATGTTCCTGGTGTGTGTTTACTTTGTGACATTGTTTTTGTAAACGTATGTATCCAACTTAACTGGGGACTGACACGTGGTCATTACTAATAATTAATACATACTGCTTAGGTAGGCACATACATTTAAATGACAGTTCTCACAACAATGATAAATTTAGTAGGTCAGCATGGAGATGATGTTTCTTTAAAGCAAATATTATCATTACTATATTTTAAAAAAATGTACTATCTGAATGTACCAAGAATAGAAATGGTAGTAATTCCCACAACCAGATGACCTTTTTCTTCATGTTGACTAACTCAGCTTACCAACCATTACACGATCTAATTTATCCTCTAAGGTACTTGGTGATTTCCAGGTCTGTAAATGTTCACATTATTTCTCCACAAGCGAAAATTTTAACATCTGCTTTCATGAATACAAAGTTTAGTAAATTTCACTCCAAGACTCAAATTTAAGAAAGTGATAGCGCATCACTGTGTTTCACTCATAAAGCACTAGATAACTAACTACCGCTACTTACTGACCAACTTGCCATGGCTAGGCACTAGTCAACAGGTTTTATGCTCTTCACGTCACGTACTCTCAAAATGACGCAAAAAGTAAGTGCATACTAGGAAAGGTACAACATTTTGCAAGTTCTGGTTAAAGGTTATACCAATCGAGTACACTGTGGGTAAATTCTGATCACACAGACTGCAAGTTCTGGTTAAAGGTAATACCAGTCGAGTACACCGTGGGTGAAAAAGCCCTGATAACTGAAGCACAGACAACAGGAACAGGAAGCTGTCCTTTTCCTTTTTTCCCTCTAATACACACTGATTTTAAAAAACAGCACGCTTTCTTGGAAGTCTCATTTTGGAGGAACATAACACCTACATCACTAACATTCTTTCAGATCCCAAACAGAATCGGTCTCACTAACCCTGGCTTCCTCCCAGAAGGTGAATAAACAGCTCATGACCTGCATTACAGGTTTCGGCTGGCCTAGTGCAGGCAGGGAGGAATGCTGGAGGAGTCTCACGGTCTGGCTGCCTCCACACCGACAGTCACTCTGGAGTCAACCTGCTTCCCGTCCTCGCAAACATGCTCTTTCCCAAGCTGCCTTTAGAGAGGAAAATCAGATTTCACTGAAACAAACCTGCCATGCAGGCACGTGATTCTTCCTTTTTAACCACACTTTGACTATTCCTTCTTCTAACTTTCCCCACCCACCAAAGAAAAAAAACAAGAACACACACAACAAAGGCAGCCGAATTCCTCTTATCCTCCCTAACTCCTGTGGAGCTGAACAATTAAAGTACTGGTGTCTGACTGAACTTTAATGAGTAGGAACAAAGATTTTTGCAAAACACACGGTTTCCAATTGTTGGTTTTCAACAAAATTGAAGGTTACCTAATAATGTTGTCAGACAGTAGATCATTAAAAATAATTGATTAATGTTTGGCAATGGATCACTGTGATTTATGGAACATAACTCAGAAGGAATTCAAGGAATTAGATGACATGCCCATAACTAAACTCCTTCTATTCCCACCTACTTATTTATGTTTGCAACATTCCTTTGCCTTAAATTTATAAGAACTAAAAATAAGAATAAAACAAATGCTGAAACTTATCTCACTCTAGCAGTAAGTACATTCACCAGTGAAGGCATAAACATTTAGGATACAAAAGGTACAATTCATTTCAATATGAAAAATATTTCTATTAAAGTTTATAAAATAAATTATCAATATGGTAATATATATATTAATTATGTTTTGATCAATTACATACTATTAGTAACAATTTTATAACTCAATCTAGAAGAAATTCAATACTTTGAGTTTTAGGATGACAGAATCTTAAAACATATATGTGTCAGAAGAATAATGAAAAGTTGACCAATAATAAGACTCTTAAGTATAAAGTATTATATTGAGGTAAAATTTGGTGGGGGAAGTTGAATGGAAACATGAATTCAAGGAGAAAATAATGATATGAAATTAACTGTTAAGAAGGGCTTTTTCAGGCTTTTCAAAAATGCATGATTTAGTATCAAACTGCTATGGACTGGTTATGCTTATTTTAAAATGGCAATATTTACAATGTGCCAAATATAACATCCTTTGCAAAAATTTAAATGTATAAAGAAAAACTAGATGTCAACTTACAAAAATGTCAAGGACACAGATTCTTCAAATTCTTGTAAGAACAAGGGAATTTGATCTCAACAAATCCACTTTACACTTTGTGATCTACTTTTCCTCCTTTCTGTCCATTCAAATGACATTTCTCCAAGACCAAGCCTCTCAAAAGCTCACTTTTTAAAATCGAATCTTCCCCAACTTCCCCAACTCTCCAAGGACTCACTGCGTAACTGGGCCTGCACCCGTTACGGAGATCCGCCAACTTAGGATGTGCCGGGCTTTAAGCACATGAGCTCAGTTCATCCTCCAGCACGCTAAGACTATTGTCGCTGTTCGCAGGATAATGAAACCGAGACGGTGCAGGTCGTAACCGTCACAAGGTCAAACGAAGCTGGTGTGAGGGCTGGCCTGACAGCCTGGCTGTCTCTGCGGCCTGGGCTCTGGACCATCACGATCCCCTGCGCGCCCTACCCTGGCCCCTGCGTCTCAGCTGAGCTCGGCACACACTTGTGGAGGACGATGCGACTTCCTACTAGGAAGCTGTGCCTTTGGTGCAGCAGCTGCTCTCAAACAGCCCCCAAGATGACCTTTGAGTTCTGAATCTGTGCAACCAGAACGTGTGCACAGTCCCTTAGAACAACTTTCCCTTTCATGCCTCTAGGGAATAATCACATTCAACACATAGCCACTTATTTCATTTTTTTTAAAGTTCCAATTAACAGAAAAAAAAAATCCTTAGCAGTCAATTGCATATTCTGATATTCCAAAAACGTTTTAATTACCCGTCTGTCTAGTCATAACTTACTTAATGCTTTTTACTCTTCAATCAAGCTAAATATGGAATGTAGTCCTGGGAAAAATGAGAGATTGATTGCAAACCATTTTAATATCCTCATGAATCTTTTTATGGAAATAAAAACAATTTCAAAGAAGCTCTGAGACCTTGTTTGTAAGTGAAAGGACTCCAGGGATGAGGCCCCAGATTCAAGCATTCTTAGAAAATGAATTTAGAAGCAAGAAGCCAAGCACCAAAGAAACTTCATGTGAAAGTAAGTTTTGTGAAGACACTTTGATGGTGATACCTAATTGACCACCTAGTCTTTCTCTCTTAAGAACTTACAGAACAAACTCAAAGTCATTCTAGTTTGCTTAGAGGCAAAACTAAAGGTTCAGATCTCTCATTCCCGGTGTGAACTCTCTTAACATGTTTAACTGGATAAAGTTCATTTCGATTCTCCAAAAGTTAAGGGTCATGTTATGAATCCATTTAGATTATATATTCAAAACAGAAGGAAAACTGAGCAAGCTCTCTTTGATTACCAAATATGCCCATGGAAGAAAATCATCAGTCACTTCAGCCAAAGGAAAGCCTTTTCTCCCCACTTCTGATGGCAGTCCATCGCATTTCACGCCAGGCTGCTCTGTGCTCTCTGCCAAAATCCATTACATGCTACACTTTCATAACACGACTGGTGGGAAACAGGTGAAAGTACTGCATTTAAGATACTTCGCCTAAGGGCTTAAACATGGTTCACACTGACATACTCACTCACTCACAAATAGCTGCCTAGGAGAACACAGTTCTGAAGGAGGGAAAGGGCCTTGCGGGTGTATATTACGACAGATCTGAGACCCGAACGGCGTGCCAGTGACGACGTGCACGACATACTGGCAACCAACCAATCTAAGTCTTCAAAGCAGCAGCTGATGTCAGACAACGAGGCACCCGAGTCTGTAGTTACAACTCTGAAGACAAGTGAGACTGAGCTAGCGAATGCCACTCGCTGATCATCGCTGAAAGACAGGCATTCTCTGGTGCCGGTAAAGTATCGAACTACTTAACACAGGGGGGTTAGGGCTTTTGGCTTGTATCGTAGTCTATCTTCTAATCCAAGCTTAATGATAAAAGCTAACGTAGCACATTTGGTAACACTTAAAGTTTCCATTTAATGAAAGATGATTACACTACAATAAAAAATTAATCCCTACCTCTTTCACCTGTTCCTCCAGAAAAATGTTATTTTCTACAAACAAAAGAATCCTTTAGAAATCATGAAATGCTCTAAAAGGGCATTTCATTAAATTATGGTCACCATGAAAAGGGTTTCTTATTTAACCTTTTATGAGGCAAAGCATGATGTTTCATTAGAAATCTCTGAAATTTCTCTGATCTTTTGGAGGTCTTAAAGCTCATGAGCACAAGATTTCCTTTAGTTCAATATTTCTAGGAACCTTTTCGAATATAATGCCTGAACGATAATGGAAATAAAACCACAGTGTTTTTAATAGCTTAAATGATGTTAAGGAGAGACTTTAAACTGTACTGCTTGTTATTTTCAGAATCTGGAAAGAACACAAATAAAGAAACTGAAGTTAAATACCAAATCAAGAACAAACCAGAAGCCAGGCTGAACCCAGGCCTCCCATATCAGTTTGTTTCAAAATCAATAATGAATACACAGTTTATATAATTTGGGAAGTGCTGCTTGACTTTTGTCCTTGACTTTTTCTGATAAAGCTTAATTTGGGCAAAAGTTACTTTTTGGAGAGAAGAATCAAAGAGTAACTAAAAAAGATTCTGAGGAATTTAAATATATTCTTTTCACATTTGCATTACCTTAGGTTTTTAAACGAATGTTTCAAGTAAGCAGAATTTGAAAGGTTTAATATAAGAGAAATTCAGTAAGACAATCCATAATATTAACTCATTTTCTGTTTCTATACTCTTGTTGCTGAGAGATAAGACAATCTTTCGTTTGATTAAATGGTTTAGTAAACTGTTACAATATGTAATCATAAAATATCAATAGTTTCCTTCCCTTCAGTCCCCGTTTGTCCTTGGATCCTGAACTTAGTACTAATAACAGGCTCTAGTCATTAATACTCATTTAAATAACTGTATTCTCAATTTAAAAGGGGAAAATTGGTCTATGTCAGAAAATAGATCCATAAGTTACATTCAAGAACAGATATTTATGTTATCTTAAGAAATTTTACGCCAGAGTCAATTTACAAAAGCATGGAAGTTGGCTGAAATATTCGCAGCATCAAACATCACGTCCGTCTGCCTATGCGTTCTGATCGCTTACTCAGCTTAGCTTTCAAGAGTCCTACACGAGGCCGAAGTTTAGAAGCGTTTCCCAGTGCAGACACCCGAGCACCACAGACCGCTCTTCAGGTATCGGGAACACCTAGAGAGGCAAGCACCCTGAAGGTTTCGCATCTCCGTCCCAGGCCTGGCTGAGTGATTCAATTAGAACCCAGGGAGACAGGATCCAGACAAGCTGTGCCCTCATGCAGCAGCGTGTGAGACAGGATAGACGCAAACAGGTGACAGAGGCCACCGGGAAAAGGCTCCATCTCCACAGCTGGGCTTTTTTTTTTTTTCCCCAGGACAGAGACACGTTGAGAGGGTCTCAGCTACACACATGGAGGGTGCACAGTGTGGAAGAAAGCGCTTCAGGTGGCCCAGCGTCTCCACTTCCTGCACAGTCTCAAAACACGCTCTAGGCTTGAAGGAGTAAAAGGGAAGACAGGTCTGTCACTGTGAGTAGTTACATACGCTGGCTTCAGGTTCAGTCCAAGCAGGTACAGTAAAGCTCATCTGGAGAATCACTTTAAAATCACATTTTATCTAACTATCTGTCATTTCACACCAACTTCTGAAGCTTCCTGCTTTCAGGCTGCAAAAGTCTAGTATCAGCTTAATTTATCCCACCCACTGAGACATCTAGGGGCAATCTGAACTCTTTTTTAAAATTATTATTTTTGTTATGCTAATACTCTAAGCGCCCAGTTCAAAACCACCTGTTTCTTAACTGACTAATCAGAGCCAGCCTTGCCACCTTGGAGAGCAGGGGAGGCGGGTGGGGAGCTAGTGATATCTCTTGCCCTGCTCCTGCCTAAGGCCCCTTTCTGACCGCTCAGTGGGGGACAGGAGGGGAGGAGAGGAGGAAAGACAAGCTACTTAGTTCTGAGAAGTGCCTATCTGTTGGGCTAAGCAAACAGGCCGAGGCGGAGCATAACAACTTCCAAGCTGGCAGCTGAAGCAAGACAGCAAGCTAAGCTACAGCCACAGAGGTGGACGAGGGCCCCTGAGTTCACAGAAACCACCCTTTGATATGAGACCCAGATCCTGCGGACAACGAAGAAAACTCAGAAGCGGCACTGATGAACAAATGCAATTAAACAAAAGCAGCAGCAGTTACGCAGACACGCCTGTAGGAATCTGACACGCTGCTTCGGGATTTACTCCGAGACAGGCTGTCATTTAGTTGCTCAGTCTCTCCGACTCTGCGACCCCGTGGACTGAAGCACGCCAGGCTCCTCTGCCCGTGGGATTTCCCAGGCAAGAGTACCACAGTGGGCTGCCATTTCCTTCCCCAGGGGATCTTCCCAGCCCAGGGATCAAACCTGCACTCCTGTATATACTACTGAGCCAGCATGGAAGCCCACTCTGAGACACTGCCTATTTCTCAAAATAACTGATGACAAGCAACAGTAAACCAAGCTTGACCACGCAGGTCTGGACCAAGGTTGCACCGTGCTGAATTCAAGACAGAACCTCCCCATCAAAAAACAATCGCTGTAAGCAAATTTAAAAGTAGACAGGCACACCTTCTGTGTGATCATGCTACTTTATATCTGTAAGATGAAACCTTTGGCCATAGCTGAAGATGGAAGTTTAGGGCTCTCACAAATGCTAAACAATGGCCTATGGGTACAAAGGGTACAAAACAAAGGCCAAAAAGTGTTTCTGACTTAAAAGCTTTGAAAGATTATTTCAAAACTACAGACTTTCTTGTAGTTTTCGAAATGTTTGCAGATAATTGCAAAAGACACCAAGTTAGTGTCTAGTACGATTTCCCCTGCCATCTAGAAGAACTTTTACTTTTCAACTCAACATATGAATCATGGGTTACCCTGAAAATATATCATATAAGACATCATCACATCATGAAGTCTGTTCATACCTGAAATTCTAACTGGGTACTTGGAGTATTACCAAAACAAAAATAATAATTAAAAAATAAATACCCAGAACTTTGATTGCCTCTAGATGTCTCAGTGCGTGGGATAAACTTGAGCTGCTGTTAGATTTTTGCATCGATGAGATTTGAAGTTAAAAAAAAGTTAAAAACAAAGTCAAATTTAGACACTGAAATCTGAAAACTGAACTTAGCTAAATAAGAAATTCCCTGGACACAGCAGGCTTTTGTTATTGTTTAGCTGTGAATTCGTGTCTGACTCTTTTGCAATCCCGTGGACTGTAGGCTGCCAGGCTCCTCTGTCCATGGGATTTCCCAGGCAAGAATGCTGGATGGGGTTGCCATTTTCTTCAGAGGATCTTCCCAGTTCTGGGATGGATCCTGCATCTCCTGCATTGACAGGCAGGTTCTTTACTCCCGGGCCACTACAGAAGCCCAGAGCAGCCTCTGCTTCCCCACAATACCCACAAAGTAATCAGTGCCTGCCCATGTATTTCATTACTTGCTTTGAAACGCTTTTTGTCTACCTGTCTACAGATTCAGGAAAAGAATATTTTCCTCTTCTAATTTTTTGATCTTAGCTTACAGCAACAAAACATTTAAAGTGGCATTTTTATGAGGTTCTTTACTAAGAAATTTGATACAATAGTAAATGGTCTGGTTACTAGGATTAAAAGTGTGGTTGGAAAGGTACTCCATGCTAAAAACAGTGAATTAAAAATCAACCAACCTAACTATACAATTCTGAGACTGGGAACCATAGGTCCATTTAAATCGTATGGAAAAACCAGCGCTACTGGTTACAGTTCAGTTTCCAAACAGATCAAAGACCTATTCTTACCGCTTGATTAATAAAGAAGCTCCTTCAGTACTGTGCTAAAAGTGATAAACTGCCTGACTTTATATGCTACAAGCTAATGAGTTGTGAACAAACAGAATGAGCACAGAATATGTCTCTTCTAAAGCTAAATTCTAATAATGTTCACTATGGCAATAAATTCTATATTTGAGGCAGGTTGTGTGTATGTGAGAGAGAAAAAGGTAGTCAGTGATCCATTCATTGAAAGCCACATTTGATATAATTTCTACTTCCTAAAATAAAAAAAATACTATACTGTTTTTAGATCTGAGAAAAGAGCTCACGACTTATGACAAACACTGCAATAAGAAAGAGAAAGTTAAAGTGAAGTCGCTCAGTCGTGTCTGACTCTTTGTGACCCTGTGGGCTGTACCCTGCCAGGCTCCTCTGTCCATGGGATTCTCCAGGCAAGCGTACTGCAGTGGGCTGCCATTTCCTTCTCCAGGGTACCTTCCTGACCCAGGGATCGAACCTGAGTCTCCCGCACTGCGGGCAGACGCTTTACCCTCTGCGCCACCAGGGGAGCCCAAGAAAGAGAAGATGCACAGAAGAAAAAACATGTCTATGCGGGAGCTAGGTGTTCCCGTTTTTGATTATCGAAGGGTAAATACCACCATTTAAAGTCATATGATGAGTATGATGTCAAGTTCAGACAGATGATTATGTCATCTTCAAAAACCAACTGCTAAATGATTAAAACTGACACAGGAAAAGCAAGAATTCAAGAGCCAGTACACATCTGCTTCACACCTGCATTTCTCTGTTTTCTTACCGTGTATGTTGTACAGTCGAACTCTGTGGGTAACATGTTCAAAAAAGCAAGTCACGTCCGAATAAAACCTTCCACGTTGCACTCTGACAAAGGGTGGTGCTGTGTAAACATAAGGCTGAGGAGGAAATCACATTTTTAAGAAAAATGTTTTGGCTTTCAATTTTTCCAAGGAATGTTTATTATAGTTTCCAAATTGGCAAATACATATCATGTGATGTTTGTAACAGTAAGAGAAAATCAAACCTTATCAGACGAAGCACATGCTATAGGAATTGAATATATGGTTTTACATTAGACAAAAACTGCTGAAAACAGAAAACAAAAATGTTACAACTTGATTGGTTTAGAAGATCTACAAACATTTCTCCCTGCCATAAAAATTTCTAATTAAAATTTTTCTACATGGTTCCTATGTTATCTATGAGAAAGAGCAATACTTTTACAGCAGTGACGTTTCCCAGGCAAACATTATAACCACGGCCCCCTAATGTTCAGGGTTTGGAGCATGTGGCTGGAATGACCACAGGGACTCATCTCAAACAACCTGGAAGCAGGCTTCAGAACACGGCCCAATCCCAGCCAGGCTCACTGCTCTATAAAGCACGCTGCCCTGCTACTTGAAAGAACTAAGCAGATATGAAGCCAGCTTACAAACTTGGAAAAACTATGGCAACTACTGGTTTAGTTTTCATTATTTAGAATCTAGAATCAAGAAACTATGGGAATAAAACATATAACTTATATGGTAAAGGAATGAAATCTAAAGCACTTATGAAGAATTCTAAGTATTACACATCTTAGAAGGCTCAACAACAGCATACAAAGCTAGTCTGCAGTGTAGCACGAGATTGTCAGTACTGTGTAATTTTCTTCCACATTTGCCTCTTTGGTTAGAGAAAAGTATTCTGAATTTAATATAATGCTCTACAGCTAACAAAGTTCTTGTACCTAATTACCACATAGCTAGACAGTCACGGAGCAGGATGAAACCTAGGAGGGTGATGCCTGGGCCCCCACTTTCTCTGGCACACGCAGCCGTCTCTTTCCCTGGTAGGAGGGTGATGCCTGGGCCCCCACTTTCTCTGGCACACCCAGCCGTCTCTTTCCCTGGTAGGAGGGTGATGCCTGGACCCCCACTTTCTCTGGCACACCCAGCTGTCTCTTTCCCTGGTAAGAGGGTGATGCCTGGACGCCCACCTTTTCCTGGTACACCCAGCTGTCTCTTTCCCTGGCGTTCTTTTATTTCTTCTTTGTGAACATGTGATGATTCTCTTTTTCCTACTGTCTACTATTAGAGTTATTTAAACATAAAATAATTTTTAAAAATAAAATAATTGTAATTGTCTGTGTATCATATTCTATAGCACAGCTATTTTTTTTTAAGTCAGTCAAAACAAAATGCCTGTGTAATGACAAAAGCTGTTAAGTGAGAAAACACTGATGTAGCTTATAATTAGGATCAACTGCTCATCCTGAAATGTCTACTATGATCTATAGCTTACCTTTAATTCCTCAATGATTTAAAAAACAGAAACAACAAATGACTAGAATTCTGAGCATGACCTAAACAATCCCTTAACATCTATATTTGATTTTGGTTAGCAGGCTTTTCTAGAGCAAAAGTAACTTTTTCAGGAGACAGGACCCTAGGCAACAAAACACAGAGAATATTTAATTTCTCTTAAAGTGGAGAAAGTTGGTATAAACGTAAAAGCAAAGGAAGAAACTCTAAAGAAACAAATACAAAATTGACTACACAAAAATTAAAAACTACTATAACAGAAAAAGAAAATAACAAACTCAGTGATGCACTGAGGGGATATTTTTCAATAAGTAGGAAAAAGGATTAATTTTATAATATATGAAAAATCTTTATAGATCCACAAGTCATATCAATAGAAGAATGGCCAAGAACTTAAATAGGACACTCACAAAGGAAATATGAAAGATAAATAAAAGCACTATAAAGTTCAACCTTACGAATAATCACAAAAATCATAACAGTGAAATATTTTTCATTTACTATTACAGGTTAAGTATTTAATATGGCTAATTCTCAGAGTTTAGAGTAGTATGCCAGACAGCTACTTTCAAACACACACTGCTGCGAATGAAATGTATCTTTCTAGAGGGATAAGGAAGATAAGTAGTATCTATACGGCAAAAGCCTTAAAAGGCTCCAGACACACAAAATGACTCTTCTAGAAAATTATTCTCAGGAAATAATTAGCACTGTACAAAGAAAGCTCATCACAATATTACAGTAATAAAGTATTGGGAGAAAATGTAAAATGTACATATGCAGCAACAGGAAATTCTTTACTTCCACATATATATAATACTCACACACACTTTTTTAATGTGAGAAACTTAAGTTCTATTCTTTTAGCAAATATCAATAATCCAACACAGTGCTATCAACTACAGTTACCATATAACGCATCAGACTCTCAGACCTCGTTCATCTTAAAGTTTTAAATCACAAAAGTGTGCATTAAAATGTGTTTTCCAAGGGCATATCAGACTGTGAGCATTGTCACAATGAAAAACAAAATATATTCACATAGGAAGGTAAACCTTTAAAATGGGGGAAAATGATACACACAGAATAAAATGTGGTAAAAATACAACAACATTGGCAAAGGTTTTCAAGGGCTTGTAGAATAGCCGGCAAATATTGTTTTCTTCAGTTTTCTGCATTAAGTGTGCAGCCAGGGTAGGAGAACACCTTTTTTGTTTGTTTTTTGAAGTGCTAAATGTTAAGGAGAAAAATGGCTCAGTGGTCAGTCTATCTTCCCCACATGGCTAGGCATTCTGTGTCTGTATCTATGCCATGCCACATAGGTACGGAACAGCTCAGCAGCACTAATCCCCACTCAAATCTAGCTTCTTTCCAAACAGAGCCCTTGTCCACTCTAGCATCCTTACTGAGTTCCAACACTGAGAAATTATTGTTCACCTAACACTCAACTAGAAATTGCTAAGTGTCGATAATGATACATAAGAGTGGAGCTAATTCAGCTATCCCTAATAGATGACCACAGCATTGAGATGCATTTAGTATGCTCCTCACTATTCTTCCAGTAAGCGCTTACCCACTGCTCCGGGCATCAGCTCTTACCTTGGCTTCCCCGTCGGGTAAGAAGAGGTAGGCACCACTTTTATCCTTTTTACTTGTGGTTCCATACCATGAAAACTGTACTTTCACTTCAAGACTTTTACCATCTCCTTTATTTATCATTTCCTAAGGATAAAAAATAAATTTGTTTTAGTGTGAGTCAGTATTAAGACACAAACTTACTGTATCTAGCTACATGCGTATGTCTATTTTCAAAAATTACCCTGTGATAGATTTATAAGTGATTAGCATCCAGCCTGTAATATTCACAATTCTTGGATGAGCACTCCAAATTTTATACTTAAAACCTCCACAAAAAGAACACATTTCACCAAAGAAAGAGATATACAAATTAAGACATTACACCAGTACTTCTCAAACTTTCTGTATAAAGGAGTGAATTTATTTTTATTTCCACTATGCATGGAGCAGCATTTTGGTGAAGTACAATGAAAGTCAATTAATTTTAAAAAAATTAAAGCGATATGCCAAACAGAAACTCATTTTTTATCATTAGATTTAATAGGCATAAACCTACTCTAATTACTTTCAAAGTTTCCATAAACACTTCCAAATAGCCGCCAACTGCACACTTGTCTTGTGGACTAGTGACCAGTCCATGGGGCGGCACCGTCACAGACCACACTCGTGAGCAGTAGTGGGCACTGCGGGCCACGAGGAGAAGGCACGCCTACCTCCCCATGCTCTCCTCCAGAATATCGGGGTCCCCTTTTTCCACTTTACGTAGGTAATCTGTGTATGTTATAATAAAAGTGACAGGCCTTCTGTAAATTTCACAACTACTTGGAACATACCTCCAAAAGCCCAGATTGACCAAAGCGCAGCTTAATAAAGGAGTTCTCTAGAGTTATAGCTTCTTGAGCACTTTTTATGTTATTCATGTTGAAAATTCCTTCATTTGCTATATTACCATTATATAGGTCATATTTGACTAAATGTGGACTTGAACTTGATGTTTCCAAAATCTTATACACTTTCAGTCCCAATGGTGGCATCTCTGCTAGAAAAGATATCTTTAAAGATAAAGGAGAGAAGTTATTAAAGAGAAATGCAATCTACTGAAAGGAAACTATTTATATTTCTAGTAAAAATAAGAAACTACTGTATTTAAGAAAGAATATAATACTATTCAATGTTTTTATAACATGGGTGGAGTATTCGCATTTCTGTTTATCTAGGGAACCTAGTAAATTCAAGGGGGTAGGACTATCAAAGACATTAAGGCTTTTATTCAATATGTGAAATCACGTGACCACCCTCAATTCTCCTACAGTGCTCTTAACGGAGGCTCAGATGGGGAAATTCCCCCTGACGGTAAGGGTTTACTGCGACAGTGATTTCAGGAATCATTTTATAATACTATGGTAATTCAGTACATTAAAAGTAAAAAACTAATAAATGTAACAATGTAAACATCAAGCATATTAGCTCAGTCAATACCAGACATCAGTGCCTGGGGGTCCAGCAGACGCTGAACAGGCACGGAGGAGGCACCACCAAGGGACAGGAGCCAACCTCTCAGGAGCTTCTGCTCCAATCTCGAGGTGAGCGGTTTCCTGTAAAATCTGCTTCAAACCTGAATCATAGTTTCTTTCCTTCCTTAAGGATAATAAATTCATAAGAGCAGCCAGCAATGGCTTTTAATTCTCTTTTAGACTCCCTGTCTGTGTCTTCAGAAATACAGTTTAAGTCGGACTCTGAATTCTAGCAGTCCAGCATTTCCAGTGATGGGGGCACAATTTAACACTGCGCACTTCAAGACATTTTCCGAAAACACCTAGGACTTGAACCCAGACATTTTTTTCACCGTTATATCTCAGAAAAGAAGCATCTTATTTATTTAAACAGTCTTTCTTTCTTGGGATATTACTGTCATCTTTGCAATGAAAAGTTGAAAGTATCCAGTTATTTAGAAGGAGGTATTTATCTTCATTTCAATACTTACAACTCATTAAATTGAGTTAGGCAAAAAAGTTCAAAATTTTACAAGGAATGATTACTTCAGGACATCAGGAAAGTTAGAACATACACACTCACAAAGCTCGAGCAATGTTCACACCCATAACGCGCTAAGAGTAACACCAATCTACATGCTAACAAAGATGTCACCATTTTGGAAAACAAAGGGTCCATTTTCCTTTAGCGTCATTCACTGGCCAGCGGGGATTCCCTGGTGGCTCAGCGGTAAAGTGTCCACTTGCCAGTGCAGGAGACCCGGGTTCGATTCCCAGGTCGGGAAGATCCCCGGGAGAAGGAAATGACAACCAACTCCAGTGTTCTTGCCTGGACAGTCCCATGGACAGAGGAGAATGGCGGGCTACTGTCCATGGGGTCCCAAAAGCGTCAGGCATGACTGTAACTTAACAACAGCAGCATTACCAACTACACACTGGCCGTGCCTCCTTCCACCCCGTGGCACGGGCATACCTCGTAGACTGTCTGTGAGGCAGTATTTGCCGTCTCCCACACTGCACTCATCTGGATTTCCACAGGCTCTCCTGAAGCAGAGGACACCTGCGCTGCGGGTGAGCTCACACAGACGGAGACCACAGAGCTTCGAGCTTGTTCCAAGGGGTTATAGACCACGAGGTACCTGTAAAAACAGTTGCTTTACTAGTGGGGTCTCAAAATATTTGTCCTTTTTCCACATTATTCGTAAGATTTCAACTCACAGATAAGCACAAAGCCAACAAAAGGAGAAGAATTTTCAGAAACATCCCAGTAAAACTTTCAGAGAACAGGCAATTTTCACCGTAACAAATACCACATTGCACAAAGGGTAATGAAACAAGGACTCACTTCTAAGAATAAATGTTATACACATGGAAGACAGCAACAGAACTATTATCGTTATTTCCAAGCCCTATAAAATGACATCTGTGCATTTTATTAATCTAAAATAAGCAGCCCTATACAATACCCTGATCCTTGCCTAATCTGAATAAGAAAATACATACATTGCCTGTTTGCATTTTGTGTCCAACTCTTTGTGACCCCATGGACTATACATGCAGTCCATGGAATTCTCCAGGCCAGAACAGTGGAGTGGGTATCCTTTCCCTTCTCCAAATGGGGATCAAACCCAGGTTTCCCGCATTGCAGGTGGACTCTTTACCAGCTGAGCCACAAGGGAATCCCTTAACGTTTGCATTTTAGTCACAATTAATTTCAATTAAAATTCTGACACTCGTCTTAGATGACTAACACAGTGAGATATATGGCTGTGCACGCAGCCACACATGTATTTTATAAACAGGGTCCTTATTATCCCAGGAAGTCGGTCCCAGAAGAAAGATCATTTGAAGCAAATTCATTTAAAATAAGAGGCTGAAACCTTATAATAAACAGTGGTAAAAAACTGATTGGAACTTAGCTAAAAAAGGGAAATAGAGACTATTAAAATAAGTTTAGGCAACATTTGCAAATAAGTGCAGTTCTTCGAAAGAAGTGAGGTTTTGGCAAACTTTTTCCAGCAATACTTTATATTAGCACACATCCATCACGTAACATTTAATTTTTACATGATGCTTTTAAACATAACTATATTTGTTAAGAATATTCAAGGTTTTACTTATTTTTCCTAAAGTTCTCTCTCAATTCTTTGATATTTAAATAACTGTCAGTTGAGGCCCTTAACAGCCTTGGTTTCTTCAATAGCATTAGGTCCTCACCGCCTCATGGCTCTGCCTGTGAGTAGAAACATTCTAGATCACGTCATAGACTTCAGGAATTTTGCATTCTTTGTAAGACCTATGATTTTACTTTATAATATGTTTACAACATATCTTCAAATAAAAGAAACAGCATTTCAGAGAGGAAACCTGACTAACAACACAACCGATTCATCAGTGAACCCTTTCAGGGCATCTCCTATACCTTCATGTACATTCCTGTACACTCCCGCGACTTCAGGAGCACAGAGCCAGGCAGCCCACCACGCCTCCCTCTCACCCGTGACTCTAGCAGACAGGGTCCCAGCTGCCGCTGTGTGCTCAGTGCGCCTCAGAGTAGAGCAGCGCGTGTCCTGCACACTCCAGCTGCACTGAAAATGGTTCATTAGGAGATAAGATGAATACAGTGACCAAAACGAAAGCGAAGGGCAAAGGAAAAGGAGGGTGCGGCAGGAAACCCACAAGACGTTGACTCACGCATTACCAGGAGAAGCCCTTTGGATTGAGACACTGCTGTAGCATACCAAAGGCAACAACGTAAGAGCGCCTTTAGCTCCTATTAGACTTTAGCTCCCATTAGCTCCTATTAGACTTTAGCTCCTATTAGACTTACACCTCAGGGTGATGAGCTCTAACGTCATTTACGTTCACTGAGATCCCACGTATATTTGAGAAAAGAGCATCGGAAGCACGCAGTCAAAAACAAGACAAAACAAAACAAGAATCTACGAAAGGCCCCGAGGCCCCGAAGTCCTAGACCAAACCCCACTGTGTCCATGAAGCAAGGAGCGGGGGCGCACCGCCCCCGAGAGGCATGCTGGGCAGGCTCCCCTGAAGGCGCCTGCCGACCCGTGTGCACCTGCTCGCCCACCACCCTCCACTGGAGCCTGGCTCCCCCGACCGCTCTCCAAACACACTCACACCTGGAAAGCCAAAAATGCCAGGGCTCAGCGCCGCCCACTAGACGGCACTGCCTCCCTCAGCTGCGCGAGGGCAGGAGGCGGTCGAGGACCACTCACGTCCAGCACCAGATGTGCACGCCAGCGTCCCAGAAACGAGTGCCTTACTACTGAACCCCACACATCCAGAGGCTTAGCGCCAGTATGGGAAGCGCTCTCTGTAGCCTGTGTCTGCAGGTGAAGGCTCAGGCCAGCCTCCTAGTTCTGTGGAAGCCCTGAGGAAGAGCCAGGGATGGAGTCCAGACTCTCCACTGCGAATCTCTGGACGCCCCACTACGCAGAGCTGGTCATAAAGGCTCCGATAATGCAATACAACACATCCAAGAAATGAACTCAGGCAGCAAGCACCCAAAACGCTGATTCCTTCTGGTAAGAAATACAGTGGTTCACATTTAAAGCAAATACTAACTTTAACCACATATTTCATTTTGTGCAGTATTAAACAGATTTTTATAACACGCTGTGAACTAGGTTCTGTTTTGTTTCGTGTTAGGAGCTAATCAGTACTTGACCAGAACGATGTTTCTTCTGTACTAAACGACTGTGTAATTGCCGTGCCAGGAGTCTGTTCACAAGCTAAGTGTGCGGAATAGCCGAGCATGCTGCACTAGGAGAGCAACTCTCTCACACGGTTATAGGGCCCGCAGCGCGCTCAGGGCCGCAGCGCGCTCAGGGGCCCGCAGCGCGCTCAGGGGGCCGCAGCGCGCTCAGGGGGCCGCAGCGCGCTCAGGGGCCCGCAGCGCGCTCAGGGGGCCGCAGCGCGCTCAGGGGGCCGCAGCGCGCTCAGGGCCCCGCAGCGCGCTCAGGGCCCCGCAGCGCGCTCAGGGCCCGCAGCGCGCGCAGGGCCGCAGCGCGCTCAGGGGGCCGCAGCGCGCTCAGGGGCCCGCAGCGCGCTCAGGGGCCCGCAGCGCGCTCAGGGGGCCGCAGCGCGCTCAGGGGCCCGCAGCGCGCTCAGGGCCGCAGCGCGCTCAGGGGGCCGCAGCGCGCTCAGGGGGCCGCAGCGCGCTCAGGGGCCCGCAGCGCGCTCAGGGCCGCAGCGCGCTCAGGGGGCCGCAGCGCGCTCAGGGCCCGCAGCGCGCTCAGGGGCCCGCAGCGCGCTCAGGGCCGCAGCGCGCTCAGGGCCCGCAGCGCGCTCAGGGGCCCGCAGTGCGCTCAGGGCCCGCAGCGCGCTCAGGGGCCCGCAGCGCGCTCAGGGGGCCGCAGCGCGCTCAGGGGGCCGCAGCGCGCTCAGGGGCCCGCAGCGCGCTCAGGGGCCCGCAGCGCGCTCAGGGGCCCGCAGCGCGCTCAGGGGCCCGCAGCGCGCTCAGGGGGCCGCAGCGCGCAGGCGCCTGACGCACAGACTCCCATCTGCGCACACGGCAAGCAGAGCACAGGGAGAGCATGGCCACCCATGAGGCACACTTCCGCGGAAGGAAGCGCGCTACCACACACGAAGCAGGTTTTCATCGGCACTGCTGTGTTCAGTGGTAAGACACCGGTTACACTGTCAGTATCTCCAAACATGAGCCTTTTTCAACCTTTCAACTATGAATGGAACCAACAGGTTTCATATTAAACTATCATACTCACTTATTAAAAAATAATGTTTCATCCACACTAACAAAAGAAAAGAGTAATAGTTCTGAAAAGGGGGAATAGTTCATGTCTATGTTACCTTGGAAGAAACGGCATAGCAAGCTCAGAACAACCTCCCCCCAATCTCTCCTACGTCTGCCTGTCACCAAGCCGCTTCCTAGTCCTCATTCTGACCCTCAGCCCCCACGACTTGGGGCTACAGGTACTTAGCCCATGTCTCTGTATACAGAGAACAGCCTTCAGCTCATGAGGACGGAGCACTCACATGCTAGCTGCCAATCACGTGAGAGACGGCGCTCTATCGCGGCCGAGAGAAAACGGGAAGGAGAACATCTGCTTGTTCATGTCAAACTGGGCATCGTTTCATGAAGAACTAGAATTCCACTGGAAATGTGCTTCTGTCCTTGCAGATTCTAATGGAGAGGAGTCTATTTAAAATTCTCTAACTTCTTTTGTAGAAATGATCTGAGTCACGTTAAGGCAACAGTGCTCCTCTGGGTCCTATTTTTGAGGCAATCTAACCAACACCTACTATAAACAAATGACTAGGCCCAGGCGGACCTCCTGCCAGGGCTGGACCCAGGGCAGCATGAAGGGAAGAGGGCCCTTGGCGAGAGTGGCGCAGGAGGCACCACTCACAGAGCGTTTCCTGTATGCCAAGCTCAGTCCGAAGGCTTGTAACCTACCAGACATAGCGTTTCACCCGTTACTGGACAGTCAGGAGAGCTAAGGTTCACGAGGTCAGGTATGCTGCAAGATTCCACCAGTTACAGGGGCCAGAATGGGCTCAGCACTCAGCCGCACCCCTCACCATCCTAACCACTTGACCCACAGGACATGCTCATAACAACCATTCTGACAAATGGGGTTTCCTGTGGAGATTCCCTTAGCTCCAAGTTTACTTGGGAAAAACTCCACAGATGTGAAGACAGATTCTTCACTGATGCCAAAGATCCCCACAGACACTCTCTCTTCAGAAAGCTCAGGATGAACAAAAAGCTATTTACATTTCAGTACATTTGTGAAAGAAAACTTACAAACTAGAACAGTGGAATAGAAAAAATCTTATATAGCAAAGAGTATATGAGTGTATACTTACATATAAGTATATAAAAGTATATAAGGTCATTTATCTTATGACCTTACTGCATACTCAAACAACAGTCAAAAACATTATTCAAACAATATTAAAAAATATTAGAAAACTAAACTACAGTTTTAAAAAACATTAAAAAATACGACATGCATTTATGGAGGTGAAAGGAAGATACAAACGAAAAATGCCACCTGTAAGTAAAGTTTAAAACCAATTAAACAAACACCAGAGTATATGAAAAGTTATTGTAACTTCATGTGCCTAGTGTAGTTCCTTGCATGAAACAACATTCAATAAATAGCTGACGAATGACTAAAACAAGAATCTCAGGGGGGGGACTTTATCATTTGTGAATAATACCTACTAGTGTGGAGTCTTATGGTTTTATCAAATCATTTTCATTTTGATTATTTTAATTCCTCAAAAGATATGGTTGAGAAACTATGTAATTAACCCCTCTGCAAAGATGGGGGAAATGGCAGATTCATGATCAAAGAGAAAGTTAACAATAAAAGCAAAAATTGGAGTTCAGTCTGTCTGATTACTGATCAACGACAGCACATTAAAAAATTCACCTCAAACAATACATGCAACCTCTCTAAATAGCCTCATTAGTGGGCATAATACAAAGAGGAGTAGTAACCTTTACATTAAGTTATTCTGAATACGAAAATATGTAGTTTTACCTGTTTACAAAAGCTACAATTTCTAGATGGGAACTTAATTCATCTAGTCCACCTAGTTCCCTAGTTTTAAAACATAACGCTCACCATAATAGCCATCAGAATAAAAATCAAGATATTAAAAACCAAAAAGAAGCCTTTCTGAGATACATTAGACCTTCAAAAATCACAACCAGCTCTGTGACTCCTAAGCTCTGGAGTCAGATACACTCAAGTTCAAAAGCCGACAATCATACGTATAATTTGAGAGGCTTTGGACAAGTGATTTCATTTCTCCAAGCCTTAAGATCCTTATCTATAAAATCAGGAGACGGGCTTGCAGTTAGGGTTATATAATAAAATGTTTGGAAAATCCCAGGGCTGAGACCTGGCACAAAGAAGAATATCAACAGCAATTAGATCTCTCCTTTCTCTTGCAAGACCCTCCTGACCAGGGACCCTGGTATACAAATCACATGGATGGTGGGATGAATGTCTTAATCAACCCAGGTCTCTGAGCCACCTCACTTGCTTTTCTAGGTAAGGCATATGTAAATCTAAATGAGAGAAATCAGCAAGACCACACATGTTTCAGACACCTTAAACAAGAGTTCAGGTACGATGTGGGGAGGCAGTGGAGGTGAACAGGTGCACAGAACGCAGGCGAGCAGCCACCACACGACGCCCGGCCACACTAAGGAGCAGCACGGAACGGGCGGCGCAGGCTCCTCCTGCCGTGCGCAGGTACAGACCGACACCTGTGACCGCACAGCCCCTGTGCTGACTGCTGCTGAGTTCAACACAACAGGGGAGGTGTAGTGAGGGCTCTGTACACCCTATTACAGAGCGTGTTGCGATACACACATAGATGGCAGTCAGGACGGAGAAGGCAGTGGCACCCCACTCTAGCACTCTTGCCTGGAAAATCCCACGGACGGAGGAGCCTGTTGGGCTGCAATGGGGTCTCTAGGAGTCGGACACCGCTGAGCGACTTCACTTTCACGTTTCACTTTCATGCATGGAGAAGGCAATGGCAACCCACTCCAGTGTTCTTGCCTGGAGAGTCCCAGGGATGGGGAAGCCTGGTGGGCTGCTGTCTATGGGGTCGCAGAGTTGGACACAACTGAAGCAACTTAGCAGCAGCAGCAGCAGTAGCAGGATGGTCGAGAATCAACCAGGAGAGGATTCAAACTACAAATTAACTTTACTAAAAATAAGCAATATATATACAAAGAGGCTGACAGAGCTTTATTGAGGGACATAAAAAATGAAGAGAAATATACTTTTGTAGGTGAGAAAACTGAACTACTGTAAAATATACAATTCTCCCAAAAATTAATTTATGAATTTTATGTCCCGCCAACCAAAATCCCACTGAAATCCTCTTATTGGGAGAGAGGGAACAGAACAATCTTATGATATTTCTACAAGTAGATGGGCAAGACATATGGTTAAATAAATGCACTTAAACACAATGCCAACATTGATTCTCAATGAATTAAAAAATTTAAAGACAGAAAAAAATGATGGAAAACAAGTAGGAAAAATAAATGTAAAGTTTGTGGTACAAAACATCTTTTTAACCATAATAGAAAATATAGCAATGAAGTAAAAGGCGGACAGATTTGATAACAAAATGCTTAGAACATTTTCTATATTAAAAAGATTAAAGAATGAAAAAATAAAAGGAGATCAAATTCAGGAAATCTGTAAAGTGTTCTTAAAAATCAATAGAAATATAAACACTCAAGTGGAGAAAATGAGCATTTTTCTTTCACCAAATTGAAGCTGAACACTAAATGGTGCTTCCACTTCCAGCAGAGATAAAATAGTTGATGACAAGAGCTCTCGCTTCTGTGGGCCAACTAGGAAACCAGATAAAACATAGTAATCGTTTGCTTGAAGGCAACAGAAAATTGCTGAAAAGAGAATTTCAGAGGAGAGAGCTGCCTTCTCGAGCCATTTTCTACTCTGGGCTGTGCCAATTCTCAGCACAGGAAAGGCTGAGTTCCATGCAGAGCCCAGTACAAAGCCTAGAGGAGCTTCACTGTGTGGGCAAAGAGGCTAAAAAGCACTTGCAGGGTACGCAGGAAGCTTCATGTATACACTTGGCTTTCCCATTAGCACACACACCAAACACTGGGAACTGCCCAGAAATCTAAACATTTCTTTTGCTTTTGAAGAGCAGAGCAAGACATGAGATTTTAGAATTTGCCAGAGATAGGACAGTGTGTGGAAGGGACCGCAGGCCAAGCACTGCAGGGGGCCACGAGACACTGATGCAACCGGGAAACGGGGCACGCTGCGGTCCACGGGCCGCAAAGACTCGGACTCGCCTTAGGGACACGACGACAGCAAGAAGACACAACAGGCAGGGACCAGAGTTGTCCCTCAGAGCCTCCACAAGGGACAAGCCCTGCGAACACGCGTCACCCAAGTGAAACTGATTTTGAACTTCTGGCTTCTAAACGTTTAAGATGATACATTTGTGGTTTTTCAAGACACTGAGTGTGTGGGTATTTGTCAAAACAGCACCAGGGAACGACCACACCGGGTCATACTGCTCCTCCTGAAAACGAGGGCCAAGCTCCAGTTTCCCAGCACAGAGACCACACTGCACACAGAAGAGAAGATCCCGAGTGCTGGAAATGGGGGCAGGAGGCGGGGAGGGCAAAGGGCAGCGGGCAGAGCTCAGGGCTCCTGGAGCTGGGCCCAACAAAGACTGAAGGGTGTCGCCTCTGACCCCTCTCCCATGGAGGACTCCCTCCTGCTTTCTCATCCTCCGGCTACGAGGTCTGAGGAGCCCAGATCCACACTGACCCTGAGCAAGTGCACACAGCTAACAAAAACCAAGAAGCGAGGAGAAAGCTCCCAGACCTGTATTTCGTAAAAAGCAAATAATTAACAGTCCCTTACACTGACCAAGGTGGTTATTCTTAACCTTTTAAAATTCTACTTACTTTTTAACCTTTGAAATATGCCCAAGACTTTTTCATATAAGTCTCAAGGCCTCTCAGTTTAAAACTCCTTCTATTTCTATAAAACAGGCCTTCTTAACTAGACATTTAACGGTTTTTCCATAAAAGCTTTCTTAGAAACTATACAATAACAATCACACTTCTCTTCCATGACCAGATATAGAATTTATACTTGCAAGAGGAAAAATAAAACACAATGTTTTCTGGAAGCTTCCAGTTGATTCAGTAACAAATATTATTTGGCCTCATTTAAGAAGAAAAATAATTCAACACTTAGGAATAGAACACTTTCATCTCAGCAATCAAAATTAGGATTTTACTTGAATACAGTAGCACATAAATGTAGCCTGAATTTCTTACCACGTGAAGGTTTATTTCAGCGATTTTTCTATATTCAGGAGAAATAAATTAAAATTCATGGACAAAAATGTTATAAATCTAATCTCATGGAAGTCATTCACCCAAGGACAAGATTCAAAAGGCAAGTAAACAAAGGCACTGCCAGTGTGAAGACGCCCTTCATGGAGCAGCAAGATGACGGCAGCGGCTGCCACTGCCGGTGCCAGCCAAGCACCCGATCTCTGAAGATGCCTTATACGAAATCCAGAACTCCACAAGACACTGCTAACAAGAGCTCTCCCTTGAGACCAGTAACAGGCAACTACTAAGTAAAGATTCCAGAAAGTTCTACATTAGAAGATATTAGTTTGTGGAGAGAATTACGTTTGCGTATAATACTAATAGGCAAAGCAGTAAATCAAAAATAAAATTGTAAAAACAACCCCTGTATCTTAAGGGAATATTTTTACTCCTTTTAATTCAAAGTGAAACTGACTTGTTAAGTGACAGAGTTTTTCAGATATTAGTCAGGTCACTTCAGTTCAGTCGCTCAGTCGTGTCCAACTCTCTGCGACCCCATGAACTGCAGCACGCCAGGCCTCCCTGTCCATCACCAACTCCCGAAGCTTACCCAAACTCCTGTCCATTGAGTCGGTGATACCATCCAACTATGGCATCCTCAGTCATCCCCTTCTCCTCCCACCTTTCAGATGTTAACAACAATAAGAACACCACCAAACAGCTACCACTAATGAGCCTTTAGAACAGGGCCTAAAGCATACGGGATGTGCTTTCCTTAACTCTGTGAAGCTTTACAGCCAGCTTATGAAATCCTAAAACCATGAAGAGCCAGGAATCACACTGAACCAGCCAGGGCCTAAGGCCTTTCGGAGGCAGAGTAGGTGGCCCGCCCTTCTCCAGCGGGTGAAGGCCTTGGGGTGCACGCGCTGGAAGCAGAGGTCTATCCCAGCTCCAGCTCTCCAAGGCTCTCAGAACGCTCCTTGATCAGAGCGCTCCACGCCACTCCACCTCAGCCAAGAACCCTCACTCTGATGGTCCCCACCCAGCTGCAGGGGGAGGACTGGGGTGGACGGGCTTTCTTTGAGGGGGTGAAACAAAGGCTACTTCTCTAGATGACTCGAATAACACACAAGCTACTCCCTCAGGATTTTACTTTCTGTAGGAGGCAGTGGGGATGTGTGCGTGCCTAGTCGCCCCATCATGTCGGGCTCTCCGTGACCCCGTGGACTGGAGCCTGCCCAGCTCCTCTGTCCATGGGGATTCTCCAGGCCAAGCATACTGGAGTGGGTTGCCAGGCCCTCCTCCAGGGGACCGTCCCAACCCAGGGATCGAACCCAGGTCTCCCACACGGCAGGCAGATTCTTTACTGTCTGAGCCACCAGGGAAGCTCAAGAATATGAAAGTGGGTAGCCTACCCCTTCTGCAGGGGATCTTCCCGGCCCAGGAGTCGAGCCGGGGTCTCCCGCATTGCAGCTGGATTCTTTACCAGCTGAGCTACCAGGGGAGCCCAAGCTATATCACAGGTCTTCATTTTGCAATATTGATATTTTGGAAAAGTTTCTTTCTCCTGTGTCCCAGTTATTGAACCAACTTGGTTACTTTCTAGAGTTTTCTACCTCCAAACTTCCTTTCCCAGTGATTATGCAAGTGAATGCTTTATAAATGATTTGTATATAACAGACAACTACATGTCAGTTGGACATCACCCTGGGGATTATCCACAGCCCTCTCTTTCTCAAGACATACTGCAAACAGAACTAACGTTTAAACACATAGAGCTGGCTGGTGACAGAGGCGGGACCGGAAGCAGCCTCCAACTCTCAGCCCCCGCTCCCTTCACAGCTCTGCTCTTTCCAGGCATCCGACAGCAAGCCCCGCCCGGAGCCCAGCAGGACAGGAGCAGAGTTAGTGTCATAAATATTACCAGGATTCACAGCTGCAAATGCAACTCAGGACTATAAAGCTTTAACCGTCACAAGTACAACTACATATTTCAGTCTTTCCTACACGGAGAAAAGCATTTCTAAAAGCAGAAACAAAACCACAACCAAAGTAGAATCAACACGTCATTTTATAACTTTTTAAAACAAAATAAGGTTGAAAAATCTTGCAACTATTCCCACTGTATAACAGAAAATAGCAAATCAATGAAAAGGATAAATATTCCTATCCAACTATTCTAAAATTTTTGATACTAAAGCAATAAAAAGAAACAGACACAAAAACTGTACATAACTTGGCTGACCCCAAGAGCCTTGTCACCAATTAAGTTGCCTTCACTCGGAGACAGCTTTGCCTAAAACAAAGATACCATCTGTTTTACCTAAAACTTTAAGATGCTCTATTTTCTTGTCAATTCAGAAATCACATCTGTAGCCATTTTCTGAAAAGACAGCAAAGACATTATATTTATGGGTGACTGCATAAGGAATGATGTTCAATCAAAATGTAATTTTCATCTACTAGAAGAAAACTTCATTTCTCCAGTGACTATAATGCCGTAACTTTGGAGGAATGCACAGTACATAAACAGGCTGATTTTCACAAATAAAAAGATCTTAAAAGTTAACGCAGTAAAATAAGGTTGTTTTGTTGCTAAAGACAAAAATGGCAAATGTTTGTATTTACTTTGTATCTCCCTGTTGACAAATGAAAATCTATCTTGTGTGAGGTTTTCTGGTGAAGAGCAAACCACTGTGTACTGGTGCTACGTCTCTCCAAGCTAGTGAGCCATCTTGTAAGAGGTAAAAACATGAAAACAACGAAACAAAAGCACTCTCTCTTTTCACAACACTTTTACACAATGTCGGTTCTAGGACAGAAACTTTACACTCCCAGGAACGGACGGAAGAAGATACAAAACACTAGAGAAAACGCCACTCACAGTGAAGGAGACACCAAGTCACAAGGGATAAAGAGCACGTTTCTAAGAAAACACACACGCCATCCAAACGCCTACAGTACTCTGAGTACATGTTAAGCACCTACAAAATATCAACATCTAAAACCAAGTACATTTCAGTTCAAAAAGTACCCCAATTTCACATTTTGTTTTCTTGCCTAAAAAATAAAATAAAGCTGCTCTCCAAATAAGGGTGAAGTAAGTCCAAAGGCTCTATTTAAAATGGTTCTTTTATCACAAAGCTGTGAAGTGTTCTAAAGTCCAAGATGGGCTTGAAGCCCTCCCTGACTTGTCAGGATCAGGACACCTTCACTAACATCCTCTTCCTTGTTGCTCTGGTAGTGCACGATTTATTAATCTGCATTTAGAAGGAAAAAGAAATCTGGTTCAGAGGAATGGAAGACTGGAAGGAGCCGCATCTCCTCCGTCTGTGCTCGGCACTGCTCTGTGTTAGCGGTTTCAGAAGGCGCAGCGGACGCTGGGAGAAGGGCGAGAGGACAGAGGGTAAGAGTGCAGAGCCAGGAGAAATGCGCAGCCGGGGAGCCACACCCGCACGCGCGCGGCCCTCCCAGACCCTCCCGACACAGACACTCAGGGGACTCGCTTCCGCACTTCCAGATTGCGCAGCTCCAGCTAACAGCGGGAGGGAGCTCGGGGTCCGCAAGCAGGAACAGAACAGAGCCGCTCACAATCGGCACTGCCCGCGGGCACACCAAAGCCAGTGCCAGCTCTTCTTTGACAGTTTCATCTCCTTTACAAATTTTTCTTAGATTCTACAAATTACTTCCAAATATCATAACTGGAAATTATTATACTCCTTCTTAGATATAGGTGACAGTCCCCAAGCTAACTCTGCCTTCGTATTGTAAGGTATCAAAATAATACCATCCTTCTACACAGACAGAGGCACACGTTACTTCTCTCCATCTTCAGCACTTTCTTGACTGTGGTCCTCGGAGTAATTATAAGATGCGGTATTCAGTGTGCAAAATCACTTTAATTTCATTAGACAAATCACACAACTAAAACTTGAGTGTAAACTTAATTCTCTGTATGATAATCTGACAACAATAAACTAGTACCACACAGCTAGTTAGTAGAGTTTGATTTAAAGTATAAACAATAAAAAGGCAATTAAAACATAGCACCTTAGCAAATGTTCTCTGAACTCACAACTACTTCGCCATTGCTCTTAAACAAATAAACTTTAAATATTTAAAATAGTCTGTTCAATCACTTTTCAAAATAAAATCTAAACCTATAACTCTAAAATAGTTTTGTACTGAGGAAAAATGAAAGCAGACTAATCACAAGGACCTGGGAAGAGTCTGAGCATTTCAAGTTTAAGTAAAATTGATAAAGGAATGATTTAAGATACTACGCTCTGAAAGCACTAAGGAGAATCATTTAGGAAACAACATGTGAGTCTGGGAGTAGCCTACTGACAAACACTGTCTGCAGACATATAAAGGACAGCCAAAATGTATATGTAGTCGATAATTATATTACTTAAATCGTTCCATCATAAACTTTAAACTGGTTAATGAAGAGTTATAAAAATTATTACTTCAGGAGGTACAAGAATGGAATAAGCAATGCTGTTTGTTTTGAAAAGTCAGCAGCTAACTATGTCTGTGATCAGGAGACGGGATACAGCGATGTGGACAGATGGCACTGCTCAAACTGCACAGACTTCCTGAGAGGCAACATTTTCCTAGAGATCTTTGAAAGGGATAAAGTCAGACAGAGAAGAGTCGAGGCACTCTAACATCTTGGTAATAATCTGATGCCAGCTGGAAGAATCACGGTGGCTTCTATACCTTTCGGGGGGAACTCACTAATTATGTCAAACAATTTCATCCCTCTTCAAACCACTAATCTACAGTTTTACAAGATTTTTCAAAATTATTTTGGTGGCAAAACTTAACTGAACTGACATGAAGCTATATATAACTACTTATTCCTTTTAATCTGAATATTCAGGATTTTTAAAGTATTTGATGAGTTTTGCCCTGAACTCTGAAGTATTATATAGTACGCCATATGTGTGTTCCTATCAGGTTCCTGCAAGTTTAGAAATTCTGAGTCCACATATAAACATCCAGCCCTGACGGTTTCAGGTAAAGGCTTAAGGACTCGTATTTACAGGCTACACCGTAATGTGAGTTACATACTACTTGTCGATTCTGTCCATATTCTGAGCAAGAAAGAACCAACGAGTAAAAGACGGGGGAAGAGGCACTCATCCCACACAGTGCTACCGAATCTGGCACGGAACGGCCAACCGACTGAACCACGGAACACGCGTGTGCTTCGGCACGGCCGTGAGCAGGCCACTGAGGAACAGCGGCTGATGAAGAGCTCTGTGTCCTCCACACGTGGAACCCCCAGGCCCCAACAGGACACACGTCTGCTTCTGTGAGACACCCCTTCCACTCTTTCTCTATGTGTAACTGTGTCACATTCAATGACGTTTTGGTTTTGGAATATACAGAAAACTCCACTTCTTTAATAGCTGTGATTGATATGACTTCTCCTTTCTTAATGTTTACTTCTGGCTGTGTCTGGTCTGAGATGCAGCTCCTGGACTCCTAAGCACGTGAGCTCCAGAGCTGAGGTGCAGGGACTCAGCTGCCCCACGAATGTGGGTCTTGGTCTACCACCAGGGGCTGACCCATGTCCCCTGCCTCGGAAGGCAGACTCTTAACCACTGAAACACCAGGAAGTCCCTGATAGGATTTTTCTATCTGACTGCTAAGATAGTCTTGGGGACATATTTTTAAGATGCTTTTAATACTCAGGACTGATGTATTCAGCATAGATCTGTTTCTATAATACAAAAAACACAAATCCACTCTGAGCTGAAGGGAGCAGGAAAGGGTAAGCCAATGATCAGAAAATATGGCAGCTGCCCTGTGGCCTAGTTAATAAGCTCAGTGAGCACACACTACCAGTTGGCTACTCCATAGCCATTCTCATTTTCTACTTTGCCTAAAGAAACCCAATTTTACTTCGGATCACAACAATCCTAGCTTAAAAAAAAAATCAAAACATTTGATCTCCCACGCTTGGGGTAGGCCACGTGATATAGTTCTGGCCAACAAAAAATCTAATTGGAATTCAATAAGTAGTGAAAGTGAAAGTCAATCAGTCGTGTCTGACTCTTTGTGATCCCATTCTCTAGGCCAGAATACTGGAGTGGGTAGCCTTGCCCTTCTCCAGGGGATCTTCCCAACCCAGGGATCGAACTTGGGTCTCCTGCATTGCAGGTGGATTCTTTACCAGCTGAGCCACAAGGGTGGAGCTTCCGAGAAAGTTATTCTGTGTGTGTGCGTGTGTGTGTGTGTGTGTGCGTGTGTGTGTGCTCGTGCGCACGCACATGCTCAGTGGTTCAGTCATGTTCAACTCTTCGTGACCCCATGGACTGTACCCCACCAGGCTCCTGTCTATGGAATTCTCCAGGCAAGAATGCTGGAGCAGGTTGCCATGCCCTCCTCCAGCAGATCTTCCCGACCCAGGGATCAAACCTCTGTCTCTTGGACTTCTGCAGTGACAGGTGGATTCTTTACCACTGTGCCACCTGGGAAGCCCAGAAATTTACTATATCACCAATTTAATAAAGATCAGCAGGCTCAATTGGCATAACTTTCATCCTTTGCTCCTCCCCACTCCTGGCTGGAACACAGATGCAATGTCTGAAAAAGCAGCAACAATCTTAAGACCATAAGAACAACAGCTATAGGCTCAGGAAGGCAGAGAGCTGAAAGGTAAAAAAAACGCCTGATTCTTTAATGACCCCATGAGATACATCGCAAGTCCCGGACTGCCCACCTCGAAACTTGCACATCAAAAAATTTACCTGCCTTCGATTTTTGTTGTAGGCAGTTGAATGCAACCCAAAGTGATTCATTAAACACATAAAAAATAATACTGGGTAACATAGGGAAGCCAACTAGTACCAAAAACTTAAAGTAACACTGAATGCAAGAGATAATTCTCCTAAAGTACAAAATTCCCCATAAAGATTCATCACTATAGACATGCTTCTCCTTAAAGGGTTGTTTATTTTTTAAACAAGTCCTTAACTGCCTGTCAAATATTCCACATAACTCCTTCCTCATAACTGTCACCTCCTCCATTTCAATTTTTAGTTTTCAATTCAGCAAACATGTCCTACAAGCCAAGCACTTTTCCTTATTTGACTCAACTAATCACAACTTCTTCCATTCAAACAAGTCATCTTCCTTTCCTCCATGGGACTCGGAAGAGAGATTTCATAAAAACATAAAACGAAAATCTCAGGATTTACCAATCCCATTCTGCTTTTATTAAAAAAAATAAAAGCAAGTTTGGCATCTTTGTAAAACTTCTTTATGAACACAGAAATAAATGTAGAAAAGTGAAAGCGTTAGTCGCTTTCATGTCCGACTCTTCGTGACCCCATGAACTATAGTCTATGCAATTTTCCAGGCAAGAATCCTGGAGCGGGTTGCCATTCCCTACTCCTGGGTATCTTCCCAACCCAGGGATCGAACCTAGGTCTCCTGTATTCCAGGCATATTCTTTACTGTCTGAGCCATCAGGGAAGTCCCAGCATAGAACATCTGACAAAGTCACTGATAGTGTTGATGAACACTGACATCTTTAACACTCTCTTCACATCTATACATGACTATTTCTGCAGGGTGGCCCTCTCCCAGCACACTGTCCAGTCCAAACACTCCTGGCACACACTACTAAGTGCCTTTCCCAAGACCGTGAGGCGCCATGTTTAGGATGATGAGCCAGGCTCAGCCTCTGCCTTCAGGAGGCTTATAGCGAGTCTCGCCACATCGCACACGTAGCGAGAGAAGCAACGGTGAGTAAGAGCGAGTGTTGCAGAGCGACACCCAGCCCCGACCCAAGGGCATCAGGAAAGGCCCCAGAGGGCGCAGCACCAATGCTGAGTTCTCAAAGACAATCAGGAACGGATCGAGCCGGGGCGGGGGGGGGGGTGTGCATATGCGTGTGTTTGGGGGCAAGGTGGAAAGGGTTTTTATTTATTTTTTTCCAGGGAGCAAAGACCTGTAAGCAAGACAAAACATAGCAAGTCAAAAAAACTGATAGCTTTTGAAAGGTTAGAGCTCATGGTATAGGCTAGAGTATCCCATGGAAGATGATACAAGAGAAGTCAACATGCAGACAGAAAAGCCAAGTTAAAGACTCTGGGGATTTTTCTTTAGGGCAATGGGAAAAAGAAGGGTTTTGAGCAGGAGAGTTACAACATCATTGCTAACACTTGCTGAGTGCCTACTAAGCACTAGATCCCATATAATTAAGTTCATATACATAATCTTACTTAATTCCTCAAACAAATATGCAGCAGGGACACACCCAAGGGAGAAAGAGCTGGCACTGAATAAATACGGACAAAATTGAGATACATTTAATAAACAACACAAGAAGACACCATGTTTGTCTGGATCCAAGTTGAAAGTGAAAGAGAAGAGACAAAAATAATCACAGTAAGCCCATGATTTCTTGTGCAAACAAACAGACTTTTAAGAGTGAAAGGGGACACTAAATGAAAACCTAGAGCACATGATCACTTCCAAGTTGAGGCCCAGGTTCCTGGCCTGGGGAACTGGATGAGGATGCGAAAATTTTATCACAGAGCTCGGGACCACAAAACCAGTTCAGGCAGAGAGGAATTCCATTTAAACACACTGAGGCAGAGGTGTGAGCGGCCGTCCCAGTGGAGCTGCCCGCAAGGCCTGCGGGCGTGTGGGTCTTGACCTCCAGGCACTTCTCAGCAGAGCTGTGGATTTTTTTGAGAGGCAGTGGGGCAGTGACAATAAGTGACGGCAGTGGGGAGGAAATACCTCTCTCACCACAAGCCCCTGACTCTGAAAGCTTCCCAAGGCAACACGACCGCTTCTAAGGCCTCTGCGTGCTCTGCTTCTCTGCCTCTTCCAGGTGTCACCGTAATTCGAAGTTGCAGCTCAATATACCACTAGCAAACTGCCTTCACATTACAGAAATTCTGCCAAAACTAGGTGGGAAATTCTGATCCAGTTTAGTGATCAAATTTACAACAGTGATTTGGATTTCCACTGTGTCTAATTATTTCCAATGCCTTCTTAATTTTGATGCACTTATCAGTCATGTGAGTTAAGGTTAGCAGGAACATTTTTAAAATTCCCTTTTTAAAAGAAGAAAAGAATATCTGTGGTATGCTTTATAAATGTTTTCATATTTGAAAATGCCTCTTTGTTACTTTCACATATGAAAGATAACTTTGAGTAAAAAATGATTTCAAAACTCCACAGACCTGTTATAGAGCAGAAATCTAAGTCAGTCTAGCTTCTGTGCCATATTACACAATATCTGTCTTTCTGCCTGGGTACTTTTACAAAATGTCCTTTTCCTTTTAATTGAAATAAGGTACCAAGATGCACTAGGGGTGACTCTCCTTTCATTTACATTACCAAGAACTCAGCCCTTTTCATCTACAAAGCAAGGCCTCCTCAGCTCAGAACACTTTTCATTGTATGTTTGATTACTGCATCTGCTAACATTTTTCCTACAGAAAACCCACGATTCTTCTGCTGAACTCTTGCCCCTCATCCCTGTCACTGTCCTCCTTCCCCTGCATTCCTGAAGAGCATCTCTTTCTTCATGTCGCTGACACACCCTTTCACCATGTCAGCTTCACTCCTAAATAGCACTAATGAAGATTCTGTCCCTCTCATCCTAACAGTCTCCTCATCTCACACCCCCACTCCCCCTTTCTATAGCATCTTGCCATTTTTGTCTTCCACTGTTACTTTTTCCTTAGGGATTATGACTCAAACTGAGAATTACAAAGAGTTTAAATTTTTTTTTCCTGGTCTCTGTAATAAACTATTTTAAGATAAATTGTTCTTCTCAGTCTTCATGTTACCCCAATTTTCAGAATTCTGTAGAGCTTTTTCACAAGCTCTCCTATGATAATTTCCCATTTACTTCTCATAGAAACAGACATCCACCTAGATCCCGTGTGTGAGAAAGGTGCCTCGTGGTCTTCACGGCAGTACTGGCTCAAGTTCCTCTCTTGTCTAGAGTTAGTTATTTCACAAATATTTGTTGATCACCTGTTATTTGCCAGGGCATTCAAAAATAAAAGTTCCCTGCACTCATGAAGCTAACATTTTAGCAAGAGAGATGGAAAACCAGAAAGAAAGGAAATAATCAGTTCGTTATTAAGGCCTGAAGAATGCAAAGAAGATGCAATGACAGAGGAAAGAATGAGTGAAAGATAAGCTCTCAGGCACAGAGGCGGCCTGACTGACGCTCCCGGAAGGCTGCTGCGCAGGGGGCCGCCGTCTGCAGCGACGGGTCTTCTATACCAGCTCTGCTGCTCTGGAAAAACACAGGGCTTCTTCCTTCAGCACACAACGTCAGGTATTCTCCTGGCCCACGCCACCAACAGCGCTTTCCCCGAGCGGACCCTGTGCTAGGTCAGCGCTCTATCACCGGCTCCCCTATTTGCTCCTGCCCACTTTATTTCCGGCAGATTCAGTCCCCAAACCGGCTGTAAAGTACAGGCACGGTGAAACCCGTCAATGTGATTAAGGCCGGCAATGGCTCTGTTAACTGAAAGGGTTAAACCTGACTTGAAAGTAAACACTAAAGTAGAACGTCTTTAAAAAAAAAACAACTATTTATTTTTAATTGAAGGATAATGGCTTTACAGAAGTTTGTTGTTTTCTGTCAACATGAATCAGCCATAGGTATATCTTTAAGGACATCTTCCATCAGTCATCATTCTGCAGAGCTTCACCATAAAAGACTTCATCATAAACCATACAAATACGTCTCATGCCCCAGTCTACTGATGCAAAAGCAAAGCTTCTGCTTTGATTATGGGATCACTAATTGGCATTCTATGTCATATTCTCTGCATAACCAAGGAACGTGAAGTCACTCAGTCGTGTCCGACTCTTCACGACCCCATGGACTGTAGCCTACCAGGCTCCTCTGTCCATGGGATTTTCCAGGCAAGAGTACTGGAGTGGATTGCCATTTCCTTCTCCAAGAGATCTTCCCAACCCAGGGATCGAACTCGGGTCTCCCACATCGTAGACAGACGCTTTACCGTCTGAGTTTCTAGCCTAGTTTTTCTAAAGAAGACCAGGAATTTAAATACTCAAAAATATTAGGCAATCTGAGCACAGAGTGCTTCTACATCTTTGCAATTTCTTCCCAAATCTTTTGTAGGCATCTTGTCGGTATTTATCGGTGACTTACCGTTACTGAAAATTTCCAAATCACTCAACTTTATGATTAAAAAAACTTTACACTTAATTCATCAGTTTAATAAAAATCAAATCGTGAGAGAACAGCAACAAGAAAAACTGACTGGGGAGTAAGTAACTGCTTTCAGGTAATCCCACGGTTCAGCTGAACTCCTGGCGGGAGAGAAGCCCCAGCCGGCTAGCCAGCAGTCTGTTGGCAGCAAGGGCAGGTGCCGTGGGCACAGAGCACCCGTTGGTCTAGCTGGCCAGTTAAGCGGGATTTGTAAACAGAGACCTGAGGCATGGAGGATGAAAGGGAAGAACAGCTGCCTCTTGAGCTACAGAAAGCAGCACCCTCTTGTCCATTTCTCCTGTACCAGAATCTCAAAGCCTTGTGCTCTGTGCTCAGCCACGTCCGACTGTGCGACCCCGTGGACTGTAGCCCGCCAGGCTCCTCTGCCCATGGGATTCTCCAGGCAAGAAAGAACACTGCGGTGGGTTGCCATTCCCTTTTCCCGGGGATCTTCCCAAACCAGGGATCAAACCCGGGTCTTCCACACTGCGGGTGGATTCTTTACCATCTGAGCCACGGGGAAGCCCCTTCAAAGCCTTGTGGGTGGACTTAAAGGAATCAATCTCCACGCCTGCTTTTAGGAGCCTGCACGCCATTTTTATTTCTGTGTATCACTGGCTGGTGAGCAGGTGCGTTTTTCAGTCCAGTGCGACCAGCACTGCAGTCTGCAGCCATCTTAGACTGCCGCAAGGGTGCCCGTCAGGTCAAGGCTTCGGTGCTCCTTTGATTGTCCAACATCTGAGCGTTAATCAAAACCCAGGGTCAATTTCAGGGTTCCTAGTCAGTCACCATATAAAATCGAAGTGTCAATATAAGTCAATGTGAGATTGAAAGAGTATTTTAGGAGTTAATACACATTATTCCTGATATGATGAACTAAATAGAAATATTAGGAGGAGGGAGAACAATGTGAGGAAGGCGGAGTCTTCCCTCCTCTTCTCTCCTCAAAGATCTGTTTTCCTTAAAAGTCAGGGAAACAGCAGGCCAGTAAATGACCGATTTAGAATGGCAAACTCTAGACAAGGTTATTTTATTTTGCTTATCAGACATGATTGTTCCCAAACCGTTCCGACTACTAGGCAAAGAAGTTTTAACACAAAATGTACCATGTGGAAGGTGGTACATTTCTTCCAATCCCCTAAGAAACTTTGGTTGTTTAAATAATGTACTATATTCCACTCAGTCATCTGGTTAAAACATCCTCTCTAAAATAGTCCAGATAACAAACAGGCTGAAAAGTATTTCTGGATAATCAGAGAACTGGTCAAGCTACATCTTAAAAACAGTCAACGTCAACAAAACACAACTCAGATGGAACGCAGATAAAAATACACAAATACCATTCAAAAGTAATTAATACTTAAACAGAATAGTATCTCAGAGGAGAGTCTGGGAACTCCTCCTTCAAGTCCAGTAGTGAACACTAATTTGCAAACAGACTACTGGAGAAGGAAATGGCAACCCACTCCAGTATTCTTGCCTGGAGAATCCTATGGACAGAGGAGCCTTGTGGGCTACAGTCCACGGGGTCGCAGAGTTGGACACGACCAAGCGACTTCACTCACTCACTCACAGACTATGCACTTAGCACCCAGACAGACTTGGACTAGTCCAGCTCATTCGTCTCCAGGACTGTTGGTTAGGGCCCCCCTGGGGCTCAGGGGTAAAGCATCCACCTGCCAATGCAGGAGACGTGGGTTCGATTCCTGGGTCAGGAAGATACCCTTGGGAAGGAAATGGCAACCCACTCCAGTCTTCTTGCTGGGAAATCCCAGAGACACAGAAGCCTGAGGAAGCTTCAGTCTATGGAGTTGCGAATGAGTCGGACACGACCATACAACTGTCATTAACAAATCCTCCATTAAAGACAAGTTATAAACTAGTTTTCTAAGCAAGGGTTCAGTGTCAGAGCCTAGAGAATCGTGTATTCTATTATCACCTTGAATTCCCTTGTGATAATTATAAAATGTAGCCATTTCCAAGGGAAAAAAAAGAAACAAAAAAAAAACCTTCTTGATTGTATCCATTTATTTTTCTGCTCACTAATGTGTAGACATTCCCACACTAGCTTTCTAGTACATGACAAGACTTGAGCTCGAATCTCATAAACCATGAGCAGCAAGCACAACCCTCACACTAATTATCACTGTTAACACTGCTTCATCTCCCCCAAAGAAAAAGCCAACATTCCAAACAAAACAATTAGGCTCTGGACTTGGTTTCTTCACTTAAAACTTATGTTTAAATAACTGGTAGAGATGTTAGGTACTTCCTTAGATATATTCTGATTTTATGACATAATGACCCATCAGAAAATGCTCCAAAGCCTTGAACCTCATCCCACTAGTGGAAAACTACTATCAGAATAACCGTGTCTGATGACAATATTAAACATACAATGGCAAAAACCATGACATTATATCACAACATTATAAATCAATTTTCCTCCAATTAAAAAATACAAAATGCAGAATTAGGCCAATAGTCTATGTCAACAACAATAGCAAAACTCTTATGACAAAGTAAACTCATTCAGGTATATGGGTGTATCTTTTGAATCCATTCATTCTTTAGAGACCCCAAGAATGCAATCCCAACAAAGTCAACTCTGAAGAACGCAGTGGTGCTAAGATGCGATGCCAAATTTGTCAAGTCTCATGGTATTATACTCTGAAATCTCAAATGAACAGCTGTCTAAATGCTGAACAAATTTAAAGTATATTGAATTACTGCTTATTTTTATTTATATTAGTATTTAGTGGTTTGGGAGTCTTCTGCCACTCAGCCTCCAAATGTCAGATGAAAGATTCTATTGAGGAGAAAAATACCAGGATACCACATCTTCACATAGAATGTGAACCATATTCTATGCATCTGTGGTATCTGAAGTTTAATCTTCTCTTCAAGCAATAATACAATGTGTTGTAACACATCTTTGTTAAATTCTCACCATGCTATCACACCACAGGCACAGCGGTGGACATAAAGGAACCCTCCAGGAGTTTAGTCTTGTGGGACACACTTCAGTTACACTGGCAGAAAAAAGCCAGCATCAACCCCCAGTCACACGACTGAGCTGCGCCGGACCCGCCTGGACGAGACGCTGGGGCCAGCACCGGGCCAGCACCATGACGGGATGAGGCCCCGGGTGTCTTGGGAGGAGGGGGCGTTTGTTTGGTTTTGCCCATGGGAAACACGTGAACTCTGAGGCCAGTGTGAGCTGTGGGAGGTCCTCTCCCAAGCCGCTGCCATTCTTTCCTCTGTGTCCCTACAGGTGCCTCCCATCAGGCAGTGGAGAGTAACCACCACCCCCCCCCCCCACACCCCAGGTGGCCTCCCTGACTTCTCGACTTCCGAGTCTAGGTCTGAAGCCTTGCCATTTCTATCCAAGTAACTTTTTCAGAGTGGCTTTGGATAGACTCATCAGAGAGCTGAATTATAGTTAATAATTTAGGTACAGAGAAAGGCCTAGGGACAGTAAGCTATTACTGTAGTTCACGCAAAACATAAAGGATTGGTCAAAACCAAAAGCAACAGAAAGAGAAGAGGATGGATGTCAGAGATGAGTAAAGCTAAAATCCAAAAGACTCTCTGATTGATGACAATTAAGGATTAAGAAAAAATAAAAGTCAATGTGGGTTCTGGCGCTTCAGAACCTAGACAGCTGAAAAGAAAATGATGCTGTCAATCAAGGTCCTCCAACAAATGAATGGCAACACTTCAAGTGAGCGGGGCACTGAGTGCCTGTTCTGGAATTCTGTCCTTTTTAACCTGGCTGATCTTCTGAAGTAACCTAAGCCTAGAAAACACCGACTTCCTTTTTGTCTCCACATGGTTAATGCTATCTTTTTTACTTAATTCATTTTTTTTTTTTCCTGGCCAAAAATGATGTTCAGTTTAGTTCAGTCGCTCAGTCGTGTCTGACTCTTTGTGACCCCATGAATCACAGCACGCCAGGCCTCCCTGTCCATCACCAACTCCCGGAGTTCACTCAGACTCACGTCCATTGAGTCCGTGATGCCATCCAGCCGTCTCATCCTCGGTCGTCCCCTTCTCCTCCTGCCCCCAATCCCTCCCAGCATCAGTCTTTCCCAATGAGTCAACTCTTCGCATGAGGTGGCCAGAGTACTGGAGTTCAGGACTCCTAACTAATGAATACTTTTCTAATAATTGGAAGCATATAAAGGTAAGTTCGTAATAGTGATTTCAAACTAAAAGCTTATCTACTTGAAAAAGGTAAACTTTCGGATTCACAGACGCCAGCTCGCACTGCTTTGACTACGCTTGTGCCTTTGGTGCTCAGTTGCCCGGTCTTGTCTGACTCCTGGTGAGCCCGGAACTGTGGCCCGCCAGGCTCCTCTGTTCATGGGTCTCCCAGGCAAGAACACTGTGACGGGCGGCCACGTCCTCCCTCAGGGGGATCTCCCTGACCCAGGGATCGAATCGGCATCTACCTGTGGATTCTTTACTACTGAGCCACCAGGGAAGCCCTTTTATTACATACTTGGTGGCATTTCACAGTATCCACCATTAAAGAAAGTTCCTTTACGCCCTGCCAGGCCACACAGCTTGCAGACCTGTGCTGTGTTCACCCTGTCCTGCATGAGCAGACGGAATACTGAGAGGAGACTGAAATCTCCTTGCGTGTCTCAGACTTTCAGCTTGCAGCCTCAGTCCCTAATCTTGTTAAGTCTTTGTATTAAATGTTCTCACAATTGGCTTCCTTAGGCAGCTGTGAACATAAAGAGAAACAGCAACATCTCTGTGTATTTAAGAATTAAGGCTAGACCATTTATGACTTGTTCAGGGTACCCTAACTTTTAATTTGCAATTTCATATGCTTTCTGTACAAAGGCTAAGAATGTATTTACTATACAGCTCACAACCTTGTGAACTAAATTAGGCACACGGGCAAGTGCTATGTCACTTTCAGCAAATCATGGACTACTTTACATACTCACAAATGAAATCATGTCAGGTTATAGCTATAACTAATGCTGCCAAAAGCATGATCGAATTCATTTTACATGTATTATTTAAACTGCATGGGTTTAGACCAATGTTTCTGAATCTTTTGTCAGAACTGCCGACCTAAAGCCTGAGCAGCACAGACGTGAGCGCTGACTCCCAGCACCTGCAAAACAGACCCAGAAGCTCTCCCGCTTTCAAGGGCGCCAACAGGCCTCAGTCTTGACCGACTTTACCGAAAGAGCAGCAGCTCATGTAATTTGTGGCTAACAAGTAAAAAGTGGATTTAAAACCAAAAATGTAAGTGGTTTTATTCATGAGGTTCTAGAGTTCAAAAAGTACAGTAAAGATAAAAAAAAGAATCTGACAATCCTAAGTAATTTCCAACACACTCAACTATGGAAACAGTAGCACTGACATTTGGTACAAAAGAACTCTAAAGATATAATATTAAAATGAAGAACACTATTTAAACAGAAACTATTTAAAATGAAATATCAAGAAGTGCCTGTTTTCCTAATAGACTCAAAAAGTCTATGCTTATTTTTAATTAAAAGTGTTCATTATTAAAGCTCAAAAATATATTTATCCTCAATTAATAGGCTTCTGTCTTCTTTCTCCCTCTAGCATCAGGAAAGCTTGAGTCTCACTCACAGCTGGCCAAGGCAAGGGCTGCACAGAGAAGAGACACCACAGAGCGTGGCTGTCCCCCCGATCCCGGCACAGCCCACCCGCCCTGACACGCGCCCAGGGAGACGAGGGGCGGGGGTGGAGCCCGGCTTCCTAAGAGCACACGGGTCATTCTCAGTCAGCAAAAAAGGAGATCTGCTGCCACCAGAATAGGAAAAGATAAAAAAGGTAACAGATAAGAGGATTACGCCTAAAGCCAAATAGATTTACTGACACCACAGTTTATTGGGGACACAATATATTAAGAATTGCCATACAATCCCAAATTCATCAAAACATTACTTAAGACAAAGCAAATGTTTTATAACTGATTTTTCTTTCAGTATCATTATCCTTTCATCCGAACTATGGCTTGGCTATATGAAAGCTTTCAAGACTTTAGCAAGACTAAACTTAATACTTAAATTTTCTTTTCAAATTAATCCCTTCTTTTTCTGTCAGCCAAAAGAGATGCTAAGTTTCTTTAGTATTACTTTAGTGATGCCCAAGTATTACGGAAATATACCCTTGCTCTAAGGTGTGGTCTGAACCTGCTGCGAGTCCCTTCGCAGGGAAGACGTGTAGTCAGCGAAGGCTGCAGTCTGTGTGTAACCAAGCTCAGCTCGCCTAGCAACTGCGGAACTTCTGCAATCACTCTGATCCCATTTATTTTAAAATACCCTTATTAAAGTGTACCTAGTGAAAATAATGCATTACACTTCACAATTAGTCTTTTATTCTAAAATTTAAGAGAGGTGATATTCAATTTCTCAATTTAGATAATAAAAACTTATATTACCAAACTATAAGGTGGCAAGAATACACAGAAGAACTGTACAAAAGAGATCTTCATGACCTAAATAATCACGATGGTATGATCACTCACCTAGAGCCAGACATCCTGGAATGTCAAGTCAAGTGGGCCTTAGGAAGGATCACTACCAACAAAGCTAGTGGAGGTGATGGAATTCCAGTTGAGCTTTTTCAGATCCTAAAAGATGATGCTGTGAAAGTGCTGCACTCAATATGCCAGCAAATTTGGAAAACTCAGCAGTGGCCACAGGACTGGAAAAGGTCAGTTTTCATTCCAATCCCAAAGAAAGGCAATGCCAAAGAATGCTCAAACTACCGCACAATTGCACTCATCTCACATGCTAGTAAAGTAATGCTCAAAATTCTCCAAGCCAGGCTCCAGCAATACATGAACCGTGAACTCCCTGATGTTCAAGCTGGTTTTAGAAAAGGCAGAAGAACCAGAGATCAAATTGCCAACATCTGCTGGATCATCGAAAAAGCAAGAGAGTTCCAGAAAAACATCTGCTTCTGCTTTACTGACTATGCTAAAGCCTTTGACTGTGTGGATCACAAGAAACTGTGGAAAATCCTGAAAGAGATGGGCACACCAGACCACCTGACCTGCCTCTTGAGAAACCTGGATGCAGGTCAGGAAGCAGCAGTTAGAACTGGACATGGAACAACAGACTGGTTCCAAATGGGAAAAGGAGTACGTCAAGGCTGTATATTGTCACCCTGCTTATTAACGTATATGCAGAGTACATCATGAGAAACCCTGGGCTGGATGAAGCACAAGCTGGAATCAAGACTGCCGGGAGAAATCTCAATAACCTCAGATATGCAGATGACACCACCCTTATGGCAGAAAGTGAAGAGGAACTAAAGAGCCTCTTGATGAAAGTGAAAGAGGAGAGTAAAAAGGTTGGCTTAAAGCTCAACATTCAGAAAACGAAGATCATGGCATCCGGTCCCATCACCTCATGGCAAATAGATGGGGAAACAATGGAAACAGTGTCAGCCTTTATTTTTGGGGGCTCCAAAATCACTGCAGATGGTGACTGCAGCCAGGAAATTAAAAGACGCTTACTCCTTGGAAGGAAAGTTATGACCAACCTAGATAGCACATTCAAAAGCAGAGACATTACTTTGCCAACAAAGGTCTGTCTAGTCAAGGCTATGGTTTTTCCAGTGGTCATGTATGGATGTGAGAGTTGGACCATAAAGAAAGCTGAACACCAAAAAACTGATGCTTCTGAACTGTGGTGTTGGAGGAGACTCTTGAGAGCCCCTTGGACTGCAAGGAGATCCAACCAGTCCATCCTAAAGGAAATCAGTCCTGAATCTTCACTGGAAGGACTGATGTTGAAGCTGAAACTCCAATACTTTGGCCACCTGATGTGAAGAGCTGACTCATTTGAAAAGACCCTGATGCTGGGAAAGACTGAAGCCGGGAGCAGATGGTTGGATGGCATCACCAACTCAATGGACATGAGTTTGGGTGAACTCCGGGAGTTGGTGATGGACAGGGAGGCCTGGCAGGCAGCAGCTCAAGGGGTTACAAAGAGTCGGACACAACTGAGCGACTGAACTGAAATGATATTGTGTATCTGGGTACTGACTGATTGATACTTGGGATCACTTAAAAAAGATAACTTGGTTAAATAATTCTCAATAAAAACATAAAATGTTTTTTGTAAATCTAAATTAAATGTCCCATTTTTAGGTTGACTGAGCACCTTTCCCATTTAAAGATAAATCTACAGTGTGAAAATGAGGCAGTTTTACAAGCACAATGATAGTTATCTAGTAAACAATTTACAGTAGGAACACTTATCTTCTAATAGTAATTACGTATCTTCTTCCATTTTAAAATACATGATCAGAGATTAATGAAAATAAGGTAAGTAAATAGAAAGTTAATTAAGAAAGAATACACTCTAAAAACTAATCAACATTATTTAAATGTAAGGTAATTTTTATAATGAACTCCATATTCACCACCCCACGTTAAGTCTCTGCTAAGAGCTATCCTCACACAGTTATGTGGCTGTCCGCGTCCCAGCCAGCGCTGCGTCAGCTGCTAGCACTCAGCATGACCCCGCCGAGGCTTCCGCGGTGGTTCCAGGGCAAAGGTTCACCTGCAACGCAGGAGACTCAGGCTCCAGCCCGGGTGGGGAGGACCCCTGGAGCAGGGCATGGCAACCCACTCCAGGACTCTTTCCTGGGGAACCTCACAGACAGAAGGGCCCGGTGGGCTGCAGTTTACGGGTTCGCAAAGGTTGGTCATTACTGAAGCAACTTAGCACACACACACACGCATGACACAGCCATGGGAGAAGAATCCACTCTTCAAAACAGGTGTTTTAAATTAATAAGCTGATTAAATGAAATACTGTCTTAAAATATACGCTGGATCCAGAGCAAAACCGTGAAAATCCAAAAAGTCAAGTCACAGAAGTGGTCAAAGTTTATGAGAAATAATGCTATTTACCTTGGCTCTGCACTCAGACTTATTACATGTTTTTGTGGCAGAGAACTTTGCGTTCTTTGTTTCAAATCCTAGAAAAATGAACAGAAGTTTTTATTTTACTTTTAAAACAAGTTTCAAAATTAGCTGTGTAATAATACCTTGAAGAAAACATGAAAAGGGCACAGTAGAAAAGAAAAAACAACCCTCTTCCCAGCTACATAAAGTCCATCCAAGTTCAAAGTAAACAAACCTTGTGTCTATGAATATGTATCGTGCATTTAGATTTTAAGCACAGCATATGCTAACAGGGACGAGAGTCTATAACGGGTAGTTCTAATTAGTAACCGAATAAATCAAATTTCTAGAGACGATTCTGCAGAAAGTTTCACTATGTTTCTTTTGTGTCACATGCTTCGTATCTTTAGAAACATAAGCTTGATAAATAAAAACAATTTTTAAATATCTGAGTTACTAAGTAGAAGTGTAAAGAGGACTGCAATAAAACCAATTTTGAACCGTTCGTCCTTGCTGTAGACACCAAGCTCTTCCTCTCAGGGCACGGTCTGTCCCACTAACTCATCCCAGCCCAGCGAGCTAAGGCAGACATCGCTCAGCTCCACAGAGGAAGGAGGGCCCACAGATGCAGAGGAGCTCCCTCCGCCCTGCAAGGAGCAGAGGTGAGACCAACAGCTAACCTCCCGGATCCTCAGCCACTGCTCTGCTCTCCTGTGGCAACACTGCCCAGAGCACTGCCTGGACTCATCCTCAAACCGGAAGAAAATTTAGGATCATTCAAGTGGAAGTGCAGCAAGAACAGGTTCAGGACTTACGGCAGTTCACGCATCGAGGAGCTGTTCATTAAGGCTAAGGAAAATAACTAGTATAAAGTCTAGTTACCTTACAATATCATCTCAAGTGTTCCAGAAGTCTGAATGTTTTGCACACCTTGAAATAAGTTCATTATTTTATTTTTCATGCTTAGATTTCGTGGGAAAATACACACCAAAAATCAAATAGAGACACACTTACAGGAAAGAAGAAGCACAGCTAGTTTGTATGAAGTGATACAAATTATTTCAAATCATTCACAAAGGAATAATTATATTTCAATGTCTCTTTTTATTACGCTTCTCACTCCCTTTCCCAATCCAAGAAGAAAAGAATCACTCATTTTTATTATGAAAACAGAAGATATTAACTAACCATTTCTAGGAAGGTATCCGAAGAGTAAGAGTCGTATAAGTGTTTGTCCTTCAAAATAAGCAGCAGTGCAGAATGTCCAATTACCTTCTTTAAATTCATCAGTGAATGAAAGAGTCTGTGAACCAAAAATTTTACTCATCTGAGAAGTGATTCAAACATCAGTATACAGTATTTTCATAGCGATCAGACTTGTTGCCAAGGGAGAGAGGAGGGGCGGATTGGGAGTCTGGCATTAGTAGACGCAAACTATTACGCACAGAATAGATAAACAACAAGGTCCTACTGTATAGCACAGGGAAATATATATACTATCCTGTGATATGCCATAACAGAAAGGAAAATAAAAAAATACGTATATAACTGAATCACTGCTATGCAGTAGAAATTAACACACTGTACATCAACTAATCTGTACACAATATTTTCAGTTGTTTTATTTATGGCCAAACCACCATCATCTTCATCCTATATTCAAACTAAAGCCTATCATAAACCTATGATCAATCTCTACCCTGAATGAAGTACTTAGGGAAAAAAGTTAACCAGAAGGTATCACTGGTAACGATTCATTTAAATAGCAAACTTTCTGGACACAGCTGAAACACATAAACTTATCCGCACTACTTATGTTCTCCATGAATATCATACTAAATAAATAATAACAATAGCCAGCACAATGACCCCAATAGCTCTAAAGCATTCTACCAACAGCAACGAGTTGACGTTTCACTTTAGAAAAACCTTTAACAAGCACTGAAATAACAGCAAAAGAAGACATGAGATTAACTCTCATTCACAAGAAGATTCAATCAGTACACACACTTCAAAGAGTTCAAATTCCTAAAGAATTCGAATAGATATTTTGTTGAATTTAGTTTCATGTTCTTGTTCAAAAGAATTAGAAAAAAGTTTCTCTCAGATCCAGATAACAAAATTGTCTTTGTCCTTGTTCTATTTCTTTGTCACTGAAATTCTTAACTGTATTCAAACTGTGCGTTTCTGTCTGAGGAACAAAAGAGATGCTTATGAATCGACTGATTCAAGTTCCAATCTAAAATATAATCTTGGAACATTACCAGCTATTGGTGAAGCACTATACATAGGAAAAAAGACTTGCCTTTTTTTTTTTCCCCCAAAGTCCCATCTTATTTCTTTAAAGATTTAGAGAGCAGGCGTCCCTAAGTAAACTCGTAATGGAGAAACTGGTAGAGAAACTTTTATAGTCATTCTTTCAATCAACCCTCAGATGCTTAGAGAGGGATTATATTATTTTCCCCAACACAGAAAGCAATTTTGGATCTATGTGTTAAAATATTTTTGTTGATATTCAACAACAAAATAATTGTACAAGAATTAGATAACTTCAAAGATGTAAGTGATCATAATCAGTAAGTTATTAATTAAGGACATTTACATAGTAAATCTGTAACCAAAGTATTAAAATCTGATGGACTGGAGTTCAATCATCCAGCTAAATTTCTCATTTCTATTCAAATATTTTACTAAATAATAGTAAGTGTTTTCATAAGACTAAGACCATATATATGAAAGAACACAATTCAGTTATGAAAACAACTCCTTCAATCTAAGTTTATTTTTATTATCTACATGGCTATCTTTATGAGGTTATCTGAACCTGCAGAATAAAAGTCATGTTCTGCATCTGCTGAAATCTTACTATTAGTGTTTTAAAGAGTCCTAGTTAAACTGAATAAGTGCCATGAATCAACGTCTGTGTCCTGAAGGCACATACGTAGTCTTCTTCTGAGATGAGCACTGAAGACAGTGCATTTCCCAAACACTTTCTCAAGATGCATAAAGCTATTTTGCTTAAAACAAAATAAAGCTAAACCCAGTAAATAAGTTTGGGGAAAACTGGGACAAACAAAATTTTATACATTTGAACCCTTCATCAATGTGGGATTAAAATCTCCTCTAATTTCCTAATCTACCCTTATCATACTATGGAACAAGTTCAGCAAACATCGCTGAGGAGTCAGTTTTTAGTTTGTTACCATTGCTGCTGTTTAAAGAGATGTTATCATGATTGTCATTCAATAGTTTAGACTACACGTTAGGAGCCTCATTCTCACCCTCTGTTCATTCTTTTCTCCTACCTACCTTTATTACAATTTAGCCATTGGCAGAATTCTTAATCTCTCTGTAAGTGACCTCATTACCATCCCTTCTTCACACAGTCCCAGGGATTCACTTTTACGCTAAACATCCAGCAAAACACTGCCTAGTCTAATTCATTTTTGATGCCATGATTCTTATGCCATAATTAGAATCACCCTCCAAATATGCCATGCTGTACACGTGCTCTCCGATTTATAATCACATAGACACTCAGCCTACTGCTGAGAACCTGACGGAAGAATCACCCTGAGGAGGCAGAAGAGAGGGCTCACAGGGCCTGGAGCTCTGACGGCCTGTGCGGCTGCCTCACCTGAGCACAGCCTGGAAACGTGGAGGCGGGGTGCACTCAACTTCCAGGTACTATCACTAGCAGCCGAAGTCGGCTCCTAACGCACACGCTGGTTCACAGGGACATCTCTGCCAACATCCGAATAAACAGGAGTCAGCAATCCAAGAACGAGAAATCGCCCTATACTAGCTGCTCCTTTAGTTATAATTCTCTGACTTCTGTTTTGAACTTTCCTGTTTAAAAATGTGTGTGCTAATGACTTGATAACTGTTTATGGCTTTTCAATGAAGCATGAAGGGCTGACAAAGCAGATTTACAAATGTCAAGTACAATGAGAATTACTATGTCTTTTTCCTCTAAGATGCAGTTTTCTATTGGAATGCTTTCATAACTTAAAAGCAACACCAAATACATGGAGGAACTAATGGCAGGCCTTCTGGAGAGGTCATGAGACAGAAAATATTCTGTACAAAAGCCCCGTGACCTGCACCCTAACCCCCTTCAGTAAGGCAGCCAGGGAGAGAGCAGCCAGTGGAGGAGGAGGGCTCTCCATGCCCTCCTAGGAGTTCTGCTCTGGCCTGACTCCCAGCAGCCTCACTTTCACACTCTTGAGAAACCAAGAGAACAGGAGCAGGTGAAAGGGAAAATGGAGCATCTGACCTGACTCTCAAAACCACTTTCGAGCGATTGACATTATTACCATCTAGTAAGTATCTTCCACTTTAAGCTCAGCTTAAACTCGGACCAATGCCAGATATATCTGCCACAGGAAGACTGAGAAGATATTTAAGGTACTACCTCGGACGTATTTTTTTAAGACTCAAGGCAACTCATGGAACCTCCAGAATATTTGTTACCAATTTTCCTGAAAGGCAGTCAAAATATCATAACTACAAACTTAGTTAACACCATTACAATTAGTAGCGTCAGCTGTAGGTCAGGTTTTAAGAATGACTTTATGTGCTATGTACGTTTTCTACCTATGAGAACATCTATAAAAAGAGATTCACTTTTTAACTCTAAGAAAGTCAGATTTTTAATGATTTTAAAATATTATCGAAGAATAATCTGGAAGAAGTACTAATCTAAACTACGGTGAAACAATAGGCAAAACTCCTCCTCCGGTGTCAGACTCTCACCGGCACCAATCCTAATGAATGACAGCCTCAACTCTGGTGTGATGATGGAAATCCCACTATTACAAAAGGTTAAGCTTATTGGGAAGCACGGTTTACAAAGTGCCCCGCTATTCTGAGGCAAGGCCAGCAGTCGTTGTCTCTGACCTGCAGTATGAAAATAATGGACTTCTACTCCCTCACTCATCTAACAGACCATCTAAGAGCCGAAGACAGCTTCGATATCAATATTCAGACCACCCCTCATCACCCCAATTCTTTATACCATCTATATATGACAAGGTTTCTCAGCTCTTCTACTTCCTGGCTATTCTCCTAAATGTAGTGCTTTTTGTCAGTGCCCCTGTTAAAAAATGAGGTATCCAAGAACAAATGGACATGATAGGATGGAATTAAATAGCTATATAATGAAATGGAGCTCTGCAGGGCCCTGGATTATAGCTATGATTTACTTGATACCAAATCCTTGGGCAAGAAGGCAGCGTCAATTACCACTCTCTACTTGGGGAAAAGTGGGGTCAGTTTTGTCACAATGTTTTACTACTCCATTCACAGAAAGGCACTACCAAGCAAAGTTGGGATGGCCAGCACTTCTTGTCAAGAGATTTCTTAAAAAATGATGGCTGTGACTACTGATGGTTTTTCTATAGCAACACTTAAAAGAGATGTGATTATTAAAAACTTCATCAAAGATAAGCATTTTGGGTTGTCAGCATAACTGAAAATGTTTTCTTGGCATGACATATGTATCTTTGAAATTGGTTTGATTTCGTGTGCTTTCCTTCAATAAAAATTCAGTATTACAATAAAAAAAGTTCATCAAAAGATAAAAACGCTTATGACCCCAAATTTTAAAAGATTTTAAGTTCACTTTTCAGTAGTTACGTTACCTGGTGCCATAGTCCACAACCACCCAGTCTTTCGCAGTTCCTGTGATTGCATCATGATGTTGGAACAGTCCCAGATTTCGTCTTGCTTCTGTCAGCATCACATAATGGGATGATGAAAGAAATTTACTTATCTTGTACTGCTTAGCTTGTTTCAGGGCGAAATAGTAAAGGATTTCAGCAGCCCTAATTGCATAAAACAGTCATTAATTTTTATTTCAAAGCAAACATTTTAGTTTATTACCTAAAAGAGGTATCAATGATACATTCTCAAACTTAAAAAAAAAAAAGAAATTCATGATTTCAGTATGATCAATTTATAAGACAAATATTGATAATAAACATTTCTATAAAACCACCAAGGTATACACCTAATACATCTAAATTCTTAAGCATCAAAGAACACCATGTCTCAGGGATGCAAGGGGAAGAAGTGAGTGTCTGTTGGCAGCAAGACATGTCCGCTTCCATGTAACCTATGATAGCAGCAGGAACTGGGTAAGTGTCTCTGTCCTTCCATCTCCACAGTGTAGACATATACTGTGAACTTCACCAGAAGGCCACTGACTCTCACACGAACAGTGGAGGAGACGGTGGGGAAACGTGTGGCCCCTGAGCGTGAGGCTAACAGCAGGGGAGAGGAAGGGGGCGGCGGCCTGACGGCTCAAGGGCAGGAGCCAGGCTCACAGCTGAGTGGCTGCACACGCGCCAGCCGCAGAGAGTTGAGCAACATCACCCAAAGGGCGGCACCTCAGGCACTGGCGCTCCTCACTTACTTTAAAAAGAATCAAAACACTGTAGCTTCAGAATAGTTCTGAGCAAGAATATGGGAGTTTATAACTTTCACCTTTAAATTTTTCCATCCAAGGATATGGTTCAGGTAGGTTTCTGAAAGGTTCTTTAAAAAGAGACAGCTTGATGGAGTAAAAAATGTAAGAAGGATCTTTCTGACAAACGTTAGGATGATGGAGAGAAAAATCAAGGCAGCATGAAAATGCAGCAAGATATCAGGAAAAAAGAAGAGATTCAAACTGCTCTTTTTAAAAATTCCTTTGAATTTTTGAAGACACTAAATAATCTCTACTTTTCATAAACAGATAAAAATTTAATATCCACTTTTTAAAATTATAAGCTTTCTTGATGGCATGAGAATCCCTCTCTTGGAATTAAGAAGACTATATGTATGTAGACAGACATATCCAGAGCAAACGCACTGAAGAATACATATACATATAAATATTCCAAAATATTAAACAAGTGGATTTTAAGAAAATTTTCTTTTTTGTACTTTTCTAATTTATACACCTATTTTTACAAATGAGTTGGGGATCAAATATAATTTTTCACACAATAAACTTAGTTTCAAATAAATTAATTACATTTTGAAATTCAAATTACTGTATGGTTTATTGTTTTATTTTAAAGCAGGAGAATTTTCAAAATACATTACCAGTAGTAATATATTCAAGTAGCACCTTAAATAAGTTCAATAAAATAAGACTGAACCAATACTCATAACTTTTCACCACCAAAAAATACTTGACAGGTAAAAATTATGCAGTGGCCCCAAAGGATTTCTGCATCATTTAGTACTCGCTCTGTTCTTGCCATAGATCATTTAGAATAACATGTCAGATACTAATATTCTATTGGTTAAGGATGCAGAAATCTCTATACTATATACTTTTTTGTTATAAATATAATAATATACATACACCTGGCACGTTAATGACTATCCCCTCAAACAGTCAAAGGTTAGGGTTGTTTTTAGTAAGTTACTGCTAGTTTGTGGAAACAGTATCACAGAAACAGTAAAAATAATACACACACACCACTATACCAAAGTACAACACTGAAAGAAATTAATGATTTTTAGAAAACCACTGTCCAATATATACTTAATATCCACTAGTACCTAGAAGAGGGTAGGTTTCATATAACTTATTATCTTTAATACCAAGATTCATCATGAAAATTACTCATCATGATTTCCTATTTTGAACTCAACGGACAATGAATTCTTCATGAAAGCTCCTCTCCTGGGCTTCGCATACAGAAAAAGCCACAGGACTGCCTTGGGAAGGTTTCTGAGCATCTGAAAACAGTGAGACTCAGCTGTTCAGAGCAGCGCTCTCCACTGTGACAGCCACTCGCCACGTGTGGCCACATACATTAAACTTAAGTAGACCTGAGACTTCATTTCCTCAGTCACGCTGGTCGCACGTGGCTGGCAGCCCCGATGCCGCACAAACAGCAGAGAGCTGAGCGTTTCTCGCTACGGAAAGGGCACTGGCTGGTCATCGGGAGGACTGGATGATAAGGCTGCGGACAGTGCTTCCATGCTTTCCTACTGACTCTCTCTGTCTTCTCCACATCAGCTTAGCTTTTCAACCAGTCACTTTGCCTCCATCAGTTCCCATCTCTTAATTTTCTTCTTTAAGCAGAAAACCGTATCTATAGAAATGTGTTTTAAAATAAGAGCTGCTACTGGGGACTTCAAATATGAATGCAGCGGTCTCAGAGGATGGACTTTGAGGCCTGCCCCCGGTGCTGAGAGCCTGGCTGTTCCTTCTGACCCCTGCTGCTGCTCTGTAACCCGGCTGACCGGGCTCCAGCCTACAGGCTCACAGCGATGCCACTGAATGCTATGACGGTGTGCAGAAAACGCAGGGAGTCGCAAGGAAAACAGAAAATACTGAGGACAACTCCCAGAAAACCTAACTACAGAAACTGTTTTTCCTTCAAGAGCAAAACCCTTGTAAAAATCTGCTTATTTCTCAAGATATAGCTCTGATCGCATTAAAATTTCACAATTACCTTAAACACATCGTAACACATACAACATAAATGCTGTATACCGTGCAGAACTCTACAGACAGGTTGTGACGCCATAAAAGAAGTGAGACAGCAAATGCAGCTCTCTGAAGGCAAATGTACCTTAAATGGGATTCCAGTGTCCTGTCCATTCGCTTGTAAAAGGGTCTGGATGTAAAATAGCCACTCCAGTAATGATCATCTCGGTCAGCGTAAGTGAAAAAATCTCCACTTAGAACAGGGAATATTGATTGGCTATTCCTACTATTGGCTGAAGCTTCTTTTTCTAGTGCATCAAAATAGTCTGATAAAGTCCCAAACTGTATCTAGTGGGGAAAAAAAAGTTACATTTCATTTATTCACACATTCATCTGTACCTTAAAATTACTTTTAGTGCTGAAAGGAAAGCTCCTAATAAATACTTAAGGCATGCTTCCAAATTAGGACAAACATATAGCTCACATTTACGGAAACGCAGGGAAAAGCACTCCGTGACCGTCATTTACTTACACCGAGTCCCAAAAACTAAGAGGACAGGCACATGGATGCAGTTAGAAGAGTTAGTCAGAGCTACAAACATGTGGGTCTAAAACTCCTTATATATTTCTAGAATCTCTAAGCGTGCAAGGATCGGGCTATGGCATAATCCAGAGATGAATGGCAAGTAGGGGAAACAGCAAAAATAAAAGGCATGTATTTTAAGTACATGTTCCAGCAGTCTGGAAGAACAGCTTTGTTAGCTGGTAAGCATTTCCACACATCATATGCACATATTCTCCTCTGGCCTCTGCTCTCCTGTCTGTATTCTTACAAAGGAGAGAAGAGAGACTTTAAGAACAGCAGGTCATTAAAAAAAAAAGGACTTTCTCTACCAGTAGGTAACAGTGAACAATAGAAGTAAAACAGAAAAGGGGATGAGAATTGCAAGGCTGACTGCTCAAATGAAAAAGTTTTTCTGACTAATGACCCAAATTACCAGTACATAAATCCATTTTTATGATCTCAAACTAGTCTATAAATCAGAGGAAAAAAGAAATATTATACAAGACTTCATAAACATATATTGAAAGGTAGTGTTGCTAGAAGTAAACAATTAAACAGGGAATGAGTTCTTTTAAAAAAGATGCTCATTTTTTTGTTTCTGATCTTATACATACACACACACACATATGTACGTGGTCAATGAGTTAGTTTGAGTTTTTCCATAAGATGTAATGAAACCCAGGAGACCTTTCTGGCCAACCCAATACATATATACACACACAGATACTGAGAGCCATTTTGATTCAATGTTGCAGAAAAATAATTAACGTAGTAAAAACCAGTTAGTGGCCCGCCAGCAGTTACTAGGAGCAGCACAGAAGCTGGGTCTGACGATGTGGGTTTGGACGCTCTCTCCACCACTTTTCTAACAGGCGGTTTTGAACATATTATACGATGCTTCTTCACGTCTCCACGGTGCAGCTAACAGGATTCTAAGTAAAATGCTTAGAAACACGACTGCCAAATAGAGGCATCAGGTTTGGCTGTTATTCCACCACTGCAAAGGCAAAATATCAACTGGAAACACCACAGTGGTATTAGCGAGACAAATGTAAGTTTTCATCATCTGTGATATAATAAATTTTGTAACAGCAAAATGGATGATTATTCCAAGTCCTTATGCTTACATTAAAGAAAAGCAGCCTTCTAAAAGTTCACTTTTTACATTCATTTTTACTTGGAGGATAACCGTCTTACATGTTGTGCTGGTTTCTGCGGCACAGTGAGGTGAAACCCTGTGGGCACACACGTGTCCCCGCCACCCGCACCCCCCACCGCCCCACCCCCAGCTCATCCCAGAGCTGGGCTGGGCCCCCCGGAGACAGCAGCTCCCCAGCAGCTGTCTACTTTGCACACGGCAATGCACTCCGTCAACGCGCCTCTCGAGCTGCCCCACCCGCTCCTTCCCGCGCCGCGTCCGCAAGCCCGTTCTCCACGTCTTTCTCGCTACTCCTGCCCTGCAAATACGCTCACCGGCGCCACTAAGAAAAGCAGACTTAAACTACATTATCTACTCTAATCCTGGCTTCACCAAGTGCAGTTTTTCTGGGGCAAGCGAATCTATTTGTGCCTGTCTCCTAAAATATAATAGGAATAATTATGTGCTTACCAGAAAATGCTCAGAGAATTAAACAACTGTTAAAGCAAAGCACTTTACTAGAGGACATTATGCCAAGTAGATAAAGAGAAGGAAAAATACTATATGACCTTACTTACATGTGAAATATAACAAAAATGAACAACTCAGAAAAAGAGAGTAGAGGTGGGGGGCAGGGAAGGAAACTGGCCAAAGGTGGCCGAAAGGTGCACACTTCCAGGTATAAGAGCACTAAGCACCAGGGCCGTCACATACGCCACGCGGCGTCTACAGTGAGCACTGCCGAGTGAGACCTATGAAACCATGGAGAGCAGATCCTAACAGCTCTCATCGCAAGGGAAAGATGTTTTCTTCTTTTTTTATTGTATCGATACAAGATGATGGCTGCCAACCAAACTTATTGTGGTGATCATTCCACAGTATAGGTAAGTCAAAACAGTATGCTATTAATAGACACTTTAAACATAAACAGTGATACATATTAATCATATTTCAATAAAACTATAAACAAATTAAAAAGTAAAGCACTTTAGAGAGTTAATAGCAAATCAATCTCTCAATATACTTTAGTTTATTTAATATTAAGTATTACTCCCCAATCTCACTACTAGGAAGCAGAATACACTTACTAGGAAGTAGATTATGTGTGAACATACAAGAAATGAGGGTCACAAACACAAGGACACGGCATTAACTGCAGACCAGTAGGTAGAGATCAGGTCAGAGAAGTGTGCGTGAGGACAGTGGCAAAGTCCTCACTGACCTAGACATTGTTGAGTCTCACTTTCCTCCCATACGGGCTTCCCTGGGGGCTCAGCTGGTCAAGAATCCGCCTGCAATGCGGGAGATCTGGGTTCGACCCCTGGGTTGGGAAGATCCCCTGGTGAAGGGAAAGGTCACCCAACTCCAGTATTCTGGCCTGGAGAATTCTGTGGATTATACAGTCCACGGGGCCGCAAAGAGCTGGACACAACTGAGGGACTTTCACTTCCACTTCCTCATCTATGTAATAAGGGGTTACTATCAGATAACAAAAATCACTTTCAGTTTCAAATTTCAGGGATCTGTGACATGCTAGAAAGTTAATATCAAAACGAGAGTACACCCTTTTGAAAATATTTCAGTTAATTTTTGGTACTACCCAGAATGAAAATATTTTCTTCTTGGCAAAATCTCAGAGCAAAGTTGATGTAAGTGACCTGATGAGCTTTCTCATAAACTTAAAGGACTGACATATAATCCTCTAGCAATGCTAGAGTAGTTTCAAAAAAAATAATAATTTAAAGTAAATTTTTCTATAGTCTCTTGGTAGCTCAAATAAAGTATTTGGGATACCAAAAAATAACCAAACAAAAATATTTAAATGTTTTACACTAAAAAGCAACAAATAATCTTAAACATAACCTTAATCTTAAATGTAATATTAAACTCCTCTACCAGGACAACATAAAAGGACAGGCTACATAGATTGCTAAATAAGTCATGATCAATGGCAAACTGGCTGACTGAGCTAGTCCAACGTCAGTTTCTCAGTCACCTAAATCCAATTGCTTATTTTTGTTTGTCCTTTCATGAGAAGAAAATAAGCTTACACTTTCGGCTTGATTGAGCAACTTTAAACATCTCACAGAGAACAAATACAACTAGACAAACAAGTTTTAATACACAGAAAAAAATGTTTGAAGATATCTAAGGGCCCTCAAAGCAGCCAGGATTTGAAGGACAAAAATTCTTGAAATAAAGGAAATCAATAACCTCAGACATGCAGATGACACCACCCTTACAGCAGAAAGTGAAGATCAACTGAAGAGCCTCTTGATGAAGGTGAAAGAGGAGAGTGAAAAAGCTGCCTTAAAACTCACATTCAAAAAGTGAAGGTCATGGCATCCAGTCCCATCTTCAAGGCAAACAGAAGGGGCAAAAATGGAACGGTAAGAGACTGTATTTTCTCGGGCTCCAAAGTCACTGCAGACAGTGACTGCAGCCATGAAATTAAAAGACGCTTGCTCCTTGGAGGAAAAGCTATTACAAACCTAGACAGCATCTTAAACAGCAGAGGGAACACTCTGCTGACCAAGGCCCATATACTCGAAGCTGCAGTTTTTCCAATAGTTCGTGTATGGAAGTGAGGGTTGGACCATAAGGAAGGCAGAGTGCTGAGGAGGAGACTCACTATCAGACGGTAAGATCGCCTATGAAGCTGAAAGTATGAAACTAGTCAAACAGACAAAAGTGAGTAGACAGTCTAGACACAGACCCACACGTAAATTCATCTCCACTCATGATTAATAACAGGGATGACACTGCATAGAAACGGGCAAACTATGGTCTTTTCAGTAAATGGTGCTTGATATTCACATGGGCAAAAAGTATCTTGATCCCTCCCCTCAGACAATATACAACAATCTATTCCAAACATTATTAGAAAGCAGAGACATTACTTTGTCAACAAAGGTCCGTCTTGTCAAGGCTGTGGTTTTTCCAACAGTCATGTATGGATGTGAGAGTTGGACTATAAAGAAAGCTGAGCACCAAAGAATTCATGCTTTTGAACTGTGGTGTTGGAGAAGACTCTTGAGAGTCCCTTGGACTGCAAGGAGATCCAACCAGTTTATCCTAAAGGAGATCAATCCTGAATATTCATTGAATGGACTGATGTTGAAGCTAAAACTCCAATACTTTGGCCACCTCATGCGAAGAGCTGACTCATTTGAAAAGACCCTGATGCTGGGAAAGATTGAGGGCAGGAAGAGAAGGGGACGCCAGAGGATGAGATGGTTGGATGGGTGGGTGGACATGAGTTTGAGTAAGCTCCAGGAGTTGGTGATGGACAGGGAGGCCTGGCGTGCTGCGGTTCATGGGGTCGCAAAGAGTCGGACACGACTGAGTGACTGAACTGAACTGACTGATTCCAGACATACTATCGACCTAAATGTTGAAGGCAGAACAACAGCACTTCTAGAGTGCAGCTTCATAAGAAACAGATTTTCATGACCATGGGTAAACAAAAGTTTCTTAAGCAAAACATAACAAGCACTAACCATAAGATTCCATTAAAATTCACAATTTCTGTTCCTCAAAAGAGCATTAAGAGAGAGGAAACACAGGCTACATAGTGAGAGATAACATTTGCATAACTTTTATCTGGAAAAAGACTCAATCCAAAATACGTAAGAGAAATATAAGTGGTTAGGAAAAAGACAGACGATCCAATTTAATAAAATAATCATCAAAAGACTTAGCACTGCTCAAAAGAGGATACCCAAATGGCAATAAACTTATGAGAAGAGATTCAACCTCATTAACTACTGGAAACACAAAATAAAACCATCACATCCATCATAAAAGGAAAAAAAGTGTTCTGATAATGCGAGTCTGAGTAAGGAAGCGGAGCAATCCAAACTGCCCTAGGATGCGGCGTCCAGTGGACCTTCTTTGGAATTTTATTTGACAATATCTACTGAAGTTGGACGTGCGCATACCCAATAACCCCAAAATGCTGTCCCACTTTATACCCCCATAAACTCATGCACATACACTGCACAGAACGGTCAATGCAGTGTCACCTGTAATGAACCAAAGCTGAAAACAATCCACGTGTCCATCAACAACAGAGCGGATAGACGGTGGCATGCTCATCAATGTCACATGACACAGGTCACATGGAACACGTGACAGGAGATGAATTTCAAAACATAATGTGCAGCAAAAAAAAAGTGAGACACAAAATAACACGTACTTAAAAGTCCCTTCTCATAAAATTCAGAAACAGGCACCAGAGATCACAAAGATGCAACCCAGAAGAGCGGGACGGGGTGGGAGGTAAGAGGGAGGCTCCGCAAGAAGGGGACGGACACACACTCCTGGCTAATTCATGCTGATACACGGCAGGAACCAACACAAAGCTGCAAAGCAATTATCCTCCAATTAAAAATAGATGAATATAAATTAAAAAATATAGACGAAAGCGATGGCTACTCTTGCAGGAACTGGTAACGACTTGGGAGGCTAGAGATGTTCTACATATTGGATAGTGCTTACATGGTGTTTTTTTCTTCTTTCAAATGAACTATATTTGGTTTACAATGTTATGCCAATCTCTGCTATACAGCAAAGTGACTCAGTTATACATACATACATACATACATATATATATATATCTCCTTTTTAATATTACATGGGTGTTCTAAAACTTGAAAATATTCTCTGTGTACTTAATGGTCTGTGCACTCCTATGTACGTGATACATTAACTTTTCAAATTACTTTAAAGATTTTTCTAGTGGGCAAAGGAAGAAACAGGTGAAATGTTAAAGACAGGATTAAATTTTTCAGAGTCATGCAGCGGCTCCATTCCCCAAGAAGGTGCATTTCGAGGCATGTGCGTGCACCCCTCCGATCAGCTGTCCCTGTGTGCGCTTTCTCTTGGAGGGAAGCACAGAGACAACTTACACACGGGTTCAGCACTCACAGTTTATGCCTTGGCTGAGATTCAAGTTAAGTCTCTCGAACCCCGTGACGCTCTCTTTAGGCTTACTCGCCTGTTCAGTATCGTGTGGTTCTCCTTCATAAGCTCGGATTCGCTTCCCACGGGTGATCCCACTTCCCTCCACTGCATCCTCACAGTGTTTCGCTGTCTAACAGCTCTGTGTGCGAGCATAATGCACTGCTGGGCAATTAGCTTCTCACCTGGGGTCCACAGGACTCTTGCTCAAGTCCTCACTCAAGCAACCCGTCTGTTAAAATGCTTTTATGAAATGAGTAAAATTGGAAGGTGTCTGGATATATGATATCACTGCTAGTCTTTCAGATGTGATAGTGGTATTACGATCATATTTTTCCACAGTGTCCTTATCATTTAGAAACATAATGAAATGGTTATAGACAAAAGTACATGCTGTCTGAGATTTGCTCCCAATTCTAGAGGAGTGAGATGGCGGTGGAGCACAGCAGAAACAAGGGTGGCCTTGAGCTGCCGAGTGCTGTGCCGGGTCATGGGTACTGGGGAGCAGTGGCGGGGGCGGAACTCATGCCATTCCCAGACCTTTAGGGTGCATTTTAAATTTCCCAGAGGGGGAGAAAAAGAGCAGGAATGACAGACGAGTGATGAATTTTAGAAGACTTCTCATCTAAGAAAAATGCGAGTGTAGTCTCTGGATACAAGACGTTTGTTTGCAAAATTCCTGACATGCGCGTCTGCATCTGCCAGGCACACTGCTAGATCACAGGAAGCGGCCGAGAGCAACAGCGAGCTCCCCGCGCTAGCAGGAGAAGAGGACACACGGAAAATGAGCATCCCAGCTTAGGAGGTACGTGTTTTCAGCCACACAGAGGAACACCTCTTTAATCCTCAATGAGTGGTAAGAGAGGGACAGCTTTAGAAATGGAACTGAAATGTACAATAATTTTCCCCTTCATAAATTATACTTTTACAGAAGAACTACATGTTCTAAGAAATACCAGGATGCGGGACAAACAAACTGAGGCTATTGTGTTTCCGCCTCCTTTAATAATGAAGGTTCACCTTCAACTACAGCATCATGATAAAGTATTTCTCATTACCTTAACATTATACTGAGGGTGAGAATTCATATAATCAAAAAGCAGCTGGTAATTCTTGAACTGATGATCCCATTCGGTGCGTTCAGTGTAGCGGAAATCGTCTCCCAGTGGGGCCAGCACAACTGTGGTGCGGAAAAGCTTTGACTTCTTTCGGTACTGGTCCAGAAGCATCTCGGCCCTGCAAAAGGGAAAGAGGACTGCTAACACCGTGGGGCCACTCACGACAAAGTGAGCCACACTCAAACAGAGGAGCGTGTATTCTGCCTGTGTTCTAGTTTAGCATAATTTACCAGGCAGACTGTTGTAAACTACTACACTAATTTTTACTATCCCTCTAAAATATCAATAAATTCTTATCAGAGGGAAAAACCCCACAGCTTTTCCATGGAATGTCCTTAGAGAAATAAAGGCACATTGCAGCTTTGGCATAAATTCCTGAGGGCATCAGTGCCCTCCCAAAGGTCAGCCACAGAGACTGACTGCCAGATAGCCTGTGCCATAAAATAATTCAGTCCAACAAGATAGATTTCTCATCTACATGAACTCTGCTTGCTTTGAATTAATATCCCTTTCTCTAAGTTAATCTAAAATTTCCTAATTAAAAAAAATAAATAAAATTGTCTAGTTAAACATAAAGTTATTTTGAATGAAGCCAATTATAGAACCATTTTCCTTTTCTAAAGGAAGAAACCAACTCACTCAACTTCTCCTATCAATACTCTGAGTATCTGTCGGTGTCCTCCATAGTGATCAGCAGACACAGCTGAGCAACTGCATGAGCTATTCTGGCCTCTCTCTCTCTGGGCCCCAACCCCCGACTCAATAGGGCAGCTAACTGCAGTGTGCTGAGCCCCAACCCCGACTCAAAAGGGCAGCTAACTGCAGTGTGCTGAGCCCCAACCCACGACTCAAAGGGCAGCTAACTGCAGTGTGCTGAGCCCCAACCCCGACTCAAAAGGGCAGCTAACTGCAGTGTGCTGAGGCCCAACCCTGACTCAAAAGGGCAGCTAACTGCAGTGTGCTGAGCCCCAACCCCCAACTCAAAGGGCAGCTAACTACAGTGTGCTGAGCCCCAACCCCGACTCAAAAGGGCAGCTAACTGCAGTGTGCTGAGCCCCAACCTCTGACTCAAAGGGCAGCTAACTGTACTGCGCTGAGCCCCAACCTCCGACTCAAAGGGCAGCTAACTACAGTGTGCTGAGCCCTAACCCACGACTCAAAAGGGCAGCTAACTGCAGTGTGCTGAGCCCTAACCCACGACTCAAAAGGGCAGCTAACTGCAGTGTGCTGAGCCCTAACCCCCGACTCAAAAGGGCTGCTAACTGCAGTGTGCTGAGCCCCAACCCACGACTCAAAAGGGCAGCTAACTGCAGTGTGCTGAGCCCTAACCCACGACTCAAAAGGGCAGCTAACTGCAGTGTGCTGAGCCCCAACCCACGACTCAAAAGGGCAGCTAACTGCAGTGTGCTGAGCCCCAACCCCCGACTCAAAAGGGCAGCTAACTGCAGTGTGCTGAGCCCCAACCCACGACTCAAAAGGGCAGCTAACTGCAGTGTGCTGAGCCCCAAACCCGACTCAAAAGGGCAGCTAACTGCAGTGCGCTGGTAAGTTTCTATATTCCACCTACTTATACTCTCTAGAAAACCTTTTGGGAGACGCTGAATGGGGGCCCCGTTTGAGAAAGTCTGGGAACACAAAGTAAGAGGAAGAGCTTCTGAAAGTGAAATTAAACAAGCAGATGAGCCCTGAGGAGTTCTCCGTTATTTCTAGTGCCAAAGCTTAAAAAACAGTGATAGATGACAAACATGTTTTTTTACTCAGTATTCCAATTTTCACTTCAAGGATTATCCAGAAGTAGATTCTAATTCACGATATAAAAATTTATGAAGAAATCTCAAAGAACATCAATGATGGAAAGAGGCATTTTACAGAAACTATGAAAAAACACTGAACTAAATGTAGAATCTCATATGCTCTTTTTATATTGATGGTCTCTGAAATTGTTCTGCAAATATTAAATTAGCAAAAATTTAATAACTTGGAGAATAAAATATAACCATAATATTCTTACTTAACATATAATACTTAGTTTTTTGAGATTACCATTCAATATAGAACTTAATTTTTACTAGTAATTTACTAATATTCCATATTTCCCAAAAACAATTTTAAATTATTACTTATAATTAAAAAGCACACATACAATGAGATTAATCACATAGGAAGATGTCTAAGACCTAAAGAAATAAGAGGAAAAATGAGTACATAAATCACAGATATAAGATGAAGTATAAATGAGCATCCAGCTAGACCCTCCAGGCAATCGGCACAGAAGCGCGTCCCAAGGCTCCTCTAGATGCGCCATGCGTGGCATGCGTACGTGTGAGACACAGAAGAGGGAAGCAGGCACAGACTCGGAGGAAGTGCCTCTTCCGCACAGCACCCGTCCCGACTCCCAGGCTGCTGCTCAGCGAGTGTCAGTGCTGGGAAGCCAAGGGCCACACTACCCAGCTGGGGGGAGTGGACGCTCGCTGCACACCCGGCAAGCTCACGGCAAGCGCATCCATCAACACCACAGGGAAAGACGCGCAGCTGCGACTGCTCTGCACTCACTCTACCCGGCAGGGCGGGCACCTGACTGGAAGGCACATCAGATCACCCGAGAGGCAAACCACCACCATACGTGAAACAGACGGCAAGTGAGCAGCGGCTGCTCAGCCATGTCCACCTCTTTGTGACCCCCAGGACTGTAGCCCACCAGGATCCTCTGTCCATGGCATTCTCCAGGCAAGAATATTGGAGTAGATAGCCATTCCCTTCTCCAGGGGATCTTCCTGACCTAAGGACTGAACTCCAGTCTCCTGCATTGCAGGCGGATTCTTTACCATCTGAGCCTCCAGAGAATCCCAAATTATATGGTACGAAAAGGCAATGGCACCCACTCCAGTAGTCTTGCCTGGAAAATCCATGGACAGAGGACCCTGGCAGGCTGCAGTCCATGGGGTCGCTAAGAGTCGGACACGACTGAGCGACTTCACTTTCACTTTTCACTTTCCTGCATTGGAGAAGGAAGTGGCAACCCACTCCAGTGTTCTTGCCTGGAGAATCCCAGGGACAGGGGAGCCTGGCGGGCTGCCGTCTATGGGGTCGCACAGAGTCGGACACGACTGAAGCGACTCAGCAGCAGCAGCAGCAGCAGCAGACCTAAAACCAATCTTGATGAAGAATGGAGCTTCTTTATCCTCAAAGTAGAGAAACCTGATAAACTACACATGCTGCGTGTATCACCTGCACATGACAGTTGGAAATCACTTTCTTTAGGTGTTAAAAAATCCAGTGCCACTACACTGGAATGCCCATGTCTGATCTCTGAACCTCACGAGGAAGGTGCCATCTGCATGGGAAACAAGCAGCAGAACTAAGACTCCGAGGCTTGTGAGCTGAACAACAGCAGCAACGAATCCACGTGAGCATCACTGAGTCACTCATCTGTGTGTCCCTGGTGCCTGCAAGCCCCTTTCAGAATCGCTGGAACTGACTGAACACAGGGTGTGTTCTGAGGGGGGTTGGGGAGGGGGGCCGGTGGTCTTTGAAGGGTTCCATGACCATCAACAGGACTGCGCAGAATGGGTCTCAGGCACTCTCAGCAGCACCCGAGAAAGAAAAAGAGGGGCCTCGCACCATCTATGGGTGCGTGCGGATTCCCCGAGCTAGCCTGCAAGAAGTCTCCCGGTGCCCCTGACCACTGGACTAACAGGAGGCGTGCAAACCCCACTTAGCGGCAAATAGCTGATCTCCCAAGAAGGCAGGCAAGGATCCCCCAACCCTGACCAACCCACCACCATCCCCTTTCCACTGCACCTTTGCGACATAATCTACTGAATTATCCTCTTATGTCTAAGTAGCCTGACCCTAACAGGCTGTTCAGGTTCTTCACCACTCCAAGAATCGAAAAAAGAAACCAAACAGATCCCAAATCTTGGGATACTTTTTTCCAAAACAACTGTAAAAGAAGACTTTGACATACGTAGCGGATCCATGCCTTTAAGAAGCCTCCTGGCTGAGATGCTTCTGCGTCTGCCACAGCGCGGGGCTCACGCTGCAGTACTTTCTTTACCGCCACAAGGACTCAGCCAGTGCAAGGAGACCCAGGCCATGCCTTCATCCTCACACACTCTTTTTAAAAACAGATTTTATTGAGCACAGAGCAACAATCTTACTTTATTTAAAAGCCTATATTATTTTTCTAGCAGAGTTGAGTGTCTTATATTACAACACACTGTTTTATTTTAGTGTATTACATACCATTAATTTTACAGTGAAGAAATTAAACTTTTAAAAGCACCAGAATTAGAAGTACAGGTAGCTTGGTTTAATGAGATGCTTCCATCTTTAGGACAGTTTTCTTCTAAGAAAAAACAAGGAATTCATTTCCTGATTTTTAGTTAAAAATTTTTGAGAATAAGTATTCCTAATTAAAGTTTTCAGTAAGTCAAAAACTTCAGAAAGATGCAAAGATATGTATTCATCAGAGCTGGGTAGCATTCACTATTACTGAGATTGTTATTAAGAGAACAGATAATTACGCTGTTTATGTGATCCATTTCAATAAACGTGTTTTTGCAATTGGGTTGCTTTTCTTACCAATTTACACCATAGAGACCATAAGTTTTATTATCAACAATATATGAAATCAATCAAACACAACAGGAGGCTTTTATAATAAAGGCAAAGAAGATCCTAGAAACTGTGTAACAGGTTATCCACCGTACACTGACCTGCTATTGTTCACTTTCCATTAAGCTGTGACACAGAAGGCAAACAGGCAAGGCTCTGGCATTTTTCAGCTGCTTTAAATCTCGTTTGAATGAATGCCTTGAGAAAGCATAGTACTGGCTACCAAAGCCCATTTATATAACTCTTCAGCAACAAGCCACTAATGCTTACTTGTTCAAGATGCTGACTTATAAAATGCATATTTCCATACCTGTTCTGGAGATTTCCAGGATATATTGTTTCTGGGGGGACTCCCCAGGGACAACCGTATCTGCCTCCAGGAAGCCGTTTAAAATCAAACTGGCAGCATATCTTAGGATCGGGTCCACAAGTGTGGGGGATGTCGTAGCTGTAGAAGGGCATCATATGGCAAAAAACGTCTGTGACAGATCCCAGATCTGCAACAAAGAGCAACACACAGACCTGAGAAGGCTTACAGATTTCATCCCCAAACTTTCAGAACGCCACTGCTTTACACATACACAGTGTAAGCTCCATCCTAAAGCAACAACCCCTCTAACTATTAATACACACACCCCAGCAGCATTCGATGGCTACCGGCCGGAAGGACGACACTTGTATCTCAGTGTCTACCTACATCTTCTGTCTAAACTTAACTGAAACAGAAAGGCCCCATCCTAAAACAGCATCCGCTGACCTGGAAGGATATAAATGAGCAGAAGTTACAATCAGCTCATCCAAGTTACAGCCACCCCTGGCTGCCAGCGCCTGCCACATCTGCGCCTGCCTCATCTGCGCCTGCCTCGGGGAGCAGGGACTCTGAGAGGGACCAGTAGCTGCAGAGGCCAGGTGTGAAGACAAGAAGACAGCAAAACGGGGAACTGGGAGAATAAGGGAAGGAGAGGGAAGGGCTTGTGGAAATACCGGGGAAATACTCGTCTTACAGTGACGAGAAATAAGTGCACTCAACAGAGTTTGTAGAGGGCCCCTTACCGATGAAGGGCCAGTCTGACTGTTGTCCTTAGAGGCAGAGGAAAAGTAAAAATAATTTTCAAACGCAAAGAGAAGAATCAAAACAAAGCCAACAAAAAAGTTACAGAAAACGAGTACTGGTTCCCGACACAGAATTGTTTTTAATTGAAACCTCAATGCCAGTATGTGTTGGCATCACTGCCCTTGAGAGGTAAGAAGCCTCCCACAAAGTAAGACTGGAGGGCTTTAATAAGAGTTAAAAATGGCTATTTTTTGTTTTTTAATTCTGACCTGTAAATACCTCTTCGTCTCTACATACAGATCTCCAATTCTCAGCAATGTATTGCTTTTGTAATACAGACAACAAGAAAAAACAAATAAGCACCATATACATTTAAAAAATTTGAAAACAACTGCTTCATTAACAACCACAACAAACAAAGAAGCTCACCTTAATTCCAAAACATCATTTTCAAGCAACATGTCCACAGACACCGGGTAGGTCCACCATACTATTTAGCAGCTCACTTACACATCTCGGTTTAGCTGCTGCATTTGCTGGTGTTAGCCTTCTATCAAATTAAGACTATAATTTTACAGGCAACGATGTTTTCTATATTTCTTCTTAGCATAGTATTAGGTGCATAAAAGTATTAATTTTATGCCAACTGATATTTATAAGCAATTTGAATGTAAGCCATAATTTAAGTAGGGCTTCCTCAAATAAATGATCCTTTTTCTACAAAAATAAATATGCTCCTAAGCATCGGATAAAATTATATAGGATGCAAGCCCCCAGAAGCTCCTGTCTGCCCTACAGGTTCAGTTTTCCAGGATAACAAGTTATACAGTTAATTTGTTTCCTTTTGAAACAACAACAGTGCCCATGAGAAAGATACTGTCTAAATTTATAAATGATGCTACTGAAACACTTAATGAGGGTCTAGATTACACAAAGAACAAGTATGATGTAATGCAGTAATGGCTGAACAGTCTTAATAATGAAATCCTTTTTTCAGATGAAATTTTACTGACAACTTGATACAGCTGGCAGCAGATGCTAGAGGCCAGGGGGCCTAGGCCTCGGAAGAGCACAGAGCTGGGTATAGATCGAGGCTTCGTACCTTGTCACCTGTTGAGTTCTGGCAAATGGCCTCCACTTTTCACATTAAAAAGGTCCTATAACAACAGACCCTAGCTTAGCAATGGCTACGCAGGCTCAGGGAGAGGGTGACTGTGAAGCACGCGGCACAGCGCACGTCCCGCAATAAGGGCTCGCTAAATGAGCACAGGCAGGCCGGCCACGGCCCGGGGGCGCGGCAGGCAGAGGCCGCAGCAGGCCCCCACCTCATCACCCCTCCTCCAGCGCAGAGCTGGAGGCGCACATCCGCGGACGCCCCAGGGTACCAAGACAGTGGGAAAACAAGCAACACGGGAGGCAGGACAGCTGTTCCAGGAGGGCAAGAGGAATGTTTTAAAAGGCAATTCTAACTAGCTACAGAGACAGGAGAGGCAGAAGGAACACTGGCGGGATTCCCCAGAGACTCAGTGGTAAAGCGTCAGCCGGCTGCGCAGGAGACGCAGCAGAGCCCCGGGTTCCATCCCTGGGTCGGGAAGATCCCCCGGAGAAGGAAATGGCAATGCACTCCAGGACTCTTGCCTGGAAAATTCCATGGACAGAGGAATCCAAAGGGCTACAGTCCATGGGGACGCAAAAAAGTCAGACGTGACTTAGCAACTAAATAAACATCAGTTCTAATGCAATCAACTTTGTGGTAAAATGGGTACATTTTAAAATAGAATCAAATGAAAGCATTACTTGCAAAAGACTAATTTCTTATTTTGTTTACTTCCTTTAGGCTTAGAAGAATCTACCATGTTCTACAGATAAGTATTTTTACCAATGCTTAAAAGACTCCTGACACAATTATATTGAAAAAATAATTATGTATATCTTTAAGCAACCTGACTCTCAAGACTGACATGTTGAATAAAACTCGTAACAGCAAGAGGTCATAACCCCCGTGAAATAATACCTAGGTCAAGTAAGAGCTTCCACTTTCATCTAACTCTACATACCCCAATTCTGTCTCCAAAAAAACTCCAGTGTTTTATGCAATGCAAAATGTTTTTTAACTGCATAATGAACTCTCTGAATAAGCATGCGAGAAAATCCAGCACGTTTTAGAAGATAAGCCATTGTTGGTGAATGTCCAAACGGGTCGATAGCCCAACCAGACCGAGGTTTCACTCCTGTTGATAAAGAGAAAAAGTGTTATTTTTTTAAATGAAAAAGAAGAAGTCACAACACATTCAGACCCACCCGAGCTCCCTGGTCTCCTGGATTCCAAGATAAAGGGCTGCCCAGAGCACCCTTAGTGAGACTCCCTGCAAGACCCCCTGAGAGGAGGATCCTGCCCCGGCCGTCCTCTCAGGCAGGGTGACTCACACTGGAAGTGAGCTGGCTGGAGCTCAAGTGAGCACTCTGTCATCTGATAGATGCTGGAAAGCTTCTGCAGGCAGTGGAGCCCTGATGTGGAGAAACACAGGACGAAGCCGCTGCCCTCCAGGAGCTAACAGTCCTGTCTTCTGTGCAGCAGCATAAGCCTGCAGCTTGCTCTTATACAACACAGAAAACTAATCCAAGTCATTTCAACTTGCACTCTCCAATCCCAACAATAGGGCTTTTAGGCTCTCTTTCATGCCGTACAACAATGCCAGGTCATCATATAACATGGTAGCAGAACTGGCCCCAACAACTGTGCTGTTATGTCATCATAAACCTTCAGACGTTCTGACGCTGGTACTTGCTATCAAGAAGGAATCAATAGAATTTTTCACACCTGACTCACACCAATTCTGGTAAAGGACTACAGATACACCTCAATTTCACAGAGGATAACATATAAAAACCCAACATAATAAACACACAGGTTAGAATGAATAAAATAAGATTATTCATTGGGAAGTATGCAAATATTTTATTTATTCAGGATTCTCAAAGAAGGCTTCTATATGCTACGTTCACACAGACATAAGTAATCTAACCGCACATTTTTTTCATGCAAACATCTATTTAGCACTTTCCATATACCGAAGGCTAAGAAAGGATGACACTGGCCTAGGATTACACAAATGAGTTAATCTTGATCCTGATTATAGCTGTAAAGATCGCCATGCAAGGTGTTCACACAGAATAACAGAGAAGAAAACAGAGAGAAGGCTGCAGAACACTGAAGGGGAAGCCAGCGCAGGAGACTGAGAGGGGAAGCTGAACGTCAGAGAACCAGCAGCACGCGCCAGATCTCAAAGAAGCTGCCACACAGAGCCTGCCTGTTTCCCATATGGGATTTACCTCCAAAAAATCATAAAGAAATCGTGAACCTATTTACTATTTTGGTTTCTTTTGTGGTGGCATCAGTTCAGTTCAGTTCGTCGCTCAGTCGTGTCCGACTCTTTCCGACCCCATGAATCGCAGCACGCCAGGCCTCCCTGTCCATCACCATCTCCCGGAGTTCACTCAGATTCACATCCATCAAGTCCGTGACGCCATCCAGCCATCTCATCCTCTGTTGTCCCCTTCTCCTCCTGCCCTCAATCCCTCCCAGCATCAGAGTCTTTTCCAATGAGTCAACTCTTTACATGAGGTGGCCAAAGTACTGGAGCTTCAGCTTTAGCATCATTCCTTCCAAAGAAGGGCTGATCCTTCCAAAATCCCAGGGTTGATCTCCTTCAGAACAGACTGGTTGGATCTCCTTGCAGTCCAAGGGACTCTCTAGAGTCTTCTCCAACACCACAGTTCAAAAGCATCAATTCTTCGGCACTCAGCTTTCTTCACAGTCCAGCTCTCACATCCATACATGACCACAGGAAAAACCATAGCCTTGACTAGACGAACCTTAGTCGGCAAAGTAATGTCTCTGCTTTTCAATATGCTATCTAGGTTGGTCATAACTTTCCTTGCAAGGAGTAAGCGTCTTTTAATTTCCTGGCTGCAGTCACCATCTGCAGTGATTTTGGAGCCCCCCCCCCCCCTGCAAAAAAATAAAGTCTGACACTGTTTCCATTGTTTCCCCATCTATTTCCCTTGAAGTGATGGGACCGGATGCCATGATCTTCGTTTTCTGAATGTTGAGCTTTAAGCCAACTTTTTCACTCTCCTCTTTCACTTTCATCAAGAGGCTTTTTAGTTCCTCTTCACTTTCTGCCATAAGGGCGGTGTCATCTGCATATCTGAGGTTACCGATATTTCTCCCGGCAATCTTGATTCCAGCTTGTGTTTCTTCCAGCCCATGATGGAAGTTCCTCATGATGTACTCTGCATATAAGTTAAATAAGCAGGGTGACAATATACAGCCTTGACACACTCCTTTTCCTATTTGGAAGCAGTCTGTTGTTCTAGGTTTAGCAATTCTGAAACTTTCATGAATGCCAAGACTGAGCAAACTAGTAAGGTAAAGTAGCCAGGTTCTCTATTTTGAGAGAAAGAACTGCAAAACAGTTCCTATAAATGTGCGAATAGAATGGACCCTATGATACTGAGCTGAAATAGGAGACAGCCGTACTAACTTATGAATAAATATACAAATAAACACACAAACATACATCTATATTTAAAGAAACTACATCAATATGTGTGTCTGTATGTCTGCGTGTGTCTGTGTGTGTTTGTCTGTGTGTCTGTATGTCTGCATGTGTCTGTGTGTGTGTGTCTGTGTGTCTGTATGTCTGTGTGTGCATGTGTGTGTCTGTGTGTGTATGTCTGTGTCTGTGTGTGTATGTATGTTTGTGTGTGTCTCTGTGTGTATATGTATGTGTCTGTGTGTGTGTCTATGTGTGTCTCTGTGTGTATATGTATGTGTCTGTGTATGTCTATGTGTGTCTGTGCGTCTGTGTGTGTGTCTGTCTGTCTGTCTCTGTGTGTGTCTCTGTGTGTGTGTCTGTGTCTGTGTGTGTGTGTCTGTGTCTGTGTGTGTGTGTCTGTGTCTGTGTGTGTGTCTGTGTGTGTTGGTGTCTGTGTGTGTCTGTGTGTCTGTGTCTGTGTGTCCGTCTGTGTATGTGTATGTGTGTCTGTGTGTGTGTGTGTCTGTGTGTGTCTGTGTGTGTGTGTATACACACATTTCCTAGCTCTCTGCACTACAAAGGCCTAGATGCCGCGGCACTGTAGCATCAATTAGCAGAACTTTGCTCCTGGATTTTGACCTCTAAATGCTATGCTCTGTAATAACCTCAGAGAAACAGCTTATTTCAGGCCTGAGACTGGGAAAGTACAAGGTAACCCTAGAACAGATCATTTGGGGCATAAAGTAAAGAAATGGCCAGAGTCATGGAAACATATAGAAATACATCAGGAGACAGCTTGAAGGGGCTTCCATTGGCCAAATGTGGGACAACTGGGGTATCAAGATAAAGAACAGTTGTACTGGACTGGAACCCACTGAATGAAAGAAACCCACAAGCTCACAAATAAAGAAAGCTCTTCCTTTTAGTAAAATGCAAACAAATAACCAGGTCCTCCCTGGTGGCTCGGCAGTAAAGAATCGCCTGCTAATGCAGGAGATGTGGGTTTGATCCCTGGGTCAGGAAGGTCCCTTGGAGGAGGAAAAGGCACCCCAAGGCAGTATTCTCTGCTGGGCAATCCCACGGACAGAGGAGCCTGGCAGACTCCGGTCCACGGGGTCACAAAAGAGTCAGACGTAGCGACTAAACAGCAACAAAACCAACAGTTACAGAAGGGACCGTGGAGTTAGAAAGCCATCAGCAGATCCTAAAACTGAAATACTGAAGTCTGATGAGGAATTTTACCTGTTCTCAATGTATCTCCCACAAAGCGGGGAAACGTAAAGTACAGAGAAGAAGCATAAGACATAACTGATCACGGACAGCACCTCTGACATGGAACAGGAGGCGACACGCACTTCCTGATGAGACGCACTGAGCCCACAGCAAACAACTGTGGCGACACCCCAGGAAAATAACAGGCCAGACAGGGCCATCTGAAGCTAATGATGAGGGGAAACTCAAACTGAGAGACGGTTTACAGCAGAAGTCTGACCTCCTCAAAAATATCAAGGTTAAGAAACTGAGAGAAAGGCTGAGGGAGTGTTCCAGGTGAAGGAGACAAAAAGACGTGACAACTAGATGTCATACGTGATTCTGAACTGGGAGAGAAAAAACAGCAGCTTTTATTGAAGAACATTACTAGGACAACTGACAAGATTTGAATACACTGTGAATTAGACTGTGGTATCATTGTTAAAACTCCTCATTTGACAACTATCGTCTGCTTATCTAAGAAAACATCTCTGTTTCTTAGGAAATAACACAATGAAATGCTGAGAGGTAAAGGGACAAGATGTCTCCCGCTTACTCTCAAACAGTTCAAAAAAACATGCATGTGAGTCTAACTGCAGTCATATCTTGGTATCCGAGGGAGACTGGCTCCAGGACACCTGAAAAAACCAAAATCCCTTGATGCCAAGTTCCTTATCTAAAATGGTATTATATGCGCACATGACCTACACACATCCTATCGCATACAGGCATACCCCAGAGAGGTTGAGGGTGTACTTCCAGACCACTGCAATAAAGAGAGCGCCACAGCAAAATGTTGCCCAGTACATGGAAAAGCTATGTTGCCATAGTCTATGAAGTGTGCAGAGCATTGTGCCTAAAAAAGTGTGCAGACTTCAGTTAAAAGAAACCATGCGTACAGAAAAGAGAACCCTTGCACTGCTGGTGGGAATCTAAGTTGGTATAGTTACCACAGTAAACAGTACAGAAAATTCTCAAAAAATTAAAGAGAACTACCATATGACCCAGCAATGCCACACCTGGGCATTAATCTAAAGAAAACACAAACACTAATTTGAAGATACATGGACCCCCACATTCACAGCAGCATTATTTACAGCAGCCAAGATACAGAAGCAGCCCAAGTGTCCACAAGTGGATCGGTGGACACATATACATACCCACACATGCGCATATACACACAGATATACACGCAAATGCATACACATGCACAACAGAACCCCATCCAGGCATATGAAAGAACGCAATATATACATATCCACACGTGTGCATATACACACAGATATACACGCAAATGCATACATACACATGCACAACAGAACCCCATCCAGGCATATGAAAGAACGCAGTCGTGTCATTTTTGACAACGTTTATCAGGCTTGAGGCAATGTGCCCTATGAAGTAAGCCAGACAGAAAGAGACAAACAAGGTGAGAGCTCACTGGCACGTGTAAGCTAAAACCAAATGAACAGCAAAGCAGAAAGAGTCACAGACGCGGAGAGTGAACCGGCGGCTTCCAGAAAGGGGAGACTGGCAAGAAGAAGGAAACAGGTGAGGGAGACCAAGAGGCACAAACTCCCAGCTGCAAAATAAGGCATGCAATTCCACATTTGAAATGTATGGAAATACGGAGTCACAATGTTGTATGTCAGGAACATAAGTTGTAGATCAACTATACTTCAAAAGCAGCAAACTCAGAAGCGATCAGATCTGCGGCCACCGAGGGCGGGAGCGGGAGAAGGAGTCGGATGCAGGCAGTCAGAAGGTGCGAGCTTCCAGTTACAAGATAAACAAGCACTAGGACTGTGATGCTGCTGGGCAGTCACGCCCGGCTCTTCACAGCCCGAGGGGCCGCTGTGCGCCAGGCGCCTCTGTCCTGCACTCTCCCGGCGTTTGCTCAAGTTCGCGCCCGAGTCAGAGATGCTGCCTGATCATCTCATCTCTGCTGCCCCTTTCCTTTTGCCTTCCGTCTTTCCCAGGATCAGGTCTTTCCCAATGGGTCAGCTTCCCTTGTGGCTCAGCTGTAAAGAACTCGCCTAGCAGTGCAGGAGATGCGGGTTCAATCCCTGGTTCAGGAAGATACCCTGGAGAAGGAAATGGCTACCCACTCCAGTATTCTTGCCTGGGAAATCCCAGGGACAGAGGAGCCTGGCGGGCTAGAGTCCATGGGATTGCAAAGAGTCAGACACGACTGAGTGACTTCACTTCTTCATATACTGTCCAGAATAACAAGGGCAGAATAAGCTTACAAACAAGAGTAAAATCCAACATGAAAAGTTACAGCGATGTCTGAGATTTTATCATTACCAGTGATCTTTTCCAATCAAAATCACCTGATACACAGGATAGAGCAACCTAGCTGCAACAGACTCAAGAATCCCTGGGGTGTAATGACACAGAAAAGAGAGAATTTTTAAAAACTGATATGAAAGGAGGTGAAAGCTATGGAGAGACTTAGAGGGAAACCCAGTATGCCGCCAGGGTTTTTCTTGGTATAAGTAAATATTTTCAACAGGGGGTTAAGTGACAAATTTAAGGGAAAATTCAGTATGAGAAAAATTCAAAATTTAAAAAGTGGGCACATGTGTCAATAAAACTAGGAAAGATTTTGTGTTTTCATGCTAGAATAAGATTGTTAAAATATATAAAAGTAAAAGCAAGAAAAGTTACAGGAAATAATCATTAAAAAGAGTAAAACATACCACGTAAGTGATGGCAAATCTAACAGTCCTAAAATCAGACCACGAGCAACACGGATAACACAGTCAACAGAACTGGGCCATTCCAGACACACCTGACATTAGACCTTAAGAGGGGCCAGAGGACAGTCAGACAATGCAGCTTTAGGCAAAACACAACCTTAAAGCTCAAACTTAAAAGTTCCAATGGTCAGTTTTCTATAACAAAACATATAAAAACAGAAATTAACAACCAAAGACTAAATAATTTTAAAGTGAAGTGAAATGAAGTCACTCAGTCGTGTCCGACTCTTTGTGACCCCATGGACTGTAGCCTACAATGCTCCTCCGTCCTCTGTCCATGGGATTCTCCAGGCAAGAGTACTGGAGTGGGTTGCCATTTCCTTCTCCAGAGGATCTTCCCGACCCAGGGATCGAACCTGGGTCTCCCGCATTGTAGGCAGATGCTTTACCATCTGAGCCACCAGGGAACTATAATTGAATAGTTATTTTAAATTATTTAAATAATTATTTATTATAATAATTATTAATATATTATAATATAATAATATATAAATAATATGTATTAATATATTGATATAGTAATATAAATAATAAATTATTAATTAATTAATTATTTAAATTATTGTTTTAGATAATTTTAAAAAGTATCTCCAAATCAAATGTAAAAAGTATCCAAAACAAGCTGCTCCAAACTGTTCAGCAAACAAAACTGAGAGCAGTGCAGGTGTCCCCACTGCAGTCCTCACTACAGGCAGAGCCACAGTCAGGAAGTTCACGTCCTCGAATGTGCCCATAAACTCTGCTCCTAGGTATGCATCCAGAAAAAGGGAACTTCTGTCCTCACGGAACTTACACAAGCGTGCGCAGCAGCAGTGCCCAGAGCAGCTGAAAAGGAGAGCGATGCAAATGCCCACTAGCTGAAGGAGGAAAAACAACGGAGAAACAAACACGGTATATCCACACAACAGGACATTATCCAGTCATTAAAAAGGGACAAACCCCTGAGACATGCTGTGGCTAAACCGGGAAAACATTACGCCAAGTAAAAAAGCTAGTCACAAAAGCCCACATTGTACGATGCCATTTACGTGAAATGTCCAGAGCAGTCAAATCTGCGTGTGCGTGCGTGTTCCACTAAGGAGATGAGAGGTCCCTGCGCCTAGGGCAGAGAAGGAAGGAGCCAGAGAGGGTTGTGACTAGCAACGAACAAGAGGTTCCCTTTGGGGATGCTGCTAAAGTTCTAAAGCAGGTGGCAGTTACGGCGACACAACTCTGTGACACCACCACGAACTGCTGCACACGGTGACTGAGAGGATCCCACGGTGCGCAAAGCGGCAGTTACCTACAATGCAGTAAGAAAAAGTCTATGCTGAGCAAGAGAAGGCAGATCCAAAGGTGGCACCCCTAAGTCAGTGGAAGTGATCTACAGTGATAGCAACGCAGAGCACTTGGCTGCAGGGAGAAATTCGGGGGGTGGGGGAAGAAGGGAACTTTCTAGAATGATGAAAACGGGGTGACATGGGTATATACAGCTGTCAGAACTCCACAGTTAAGACTTCTATGCTGCACTGCATGTAAGTTACACATCCATAAAAGCTGAACATAAAGAAGAAATATACAAGATCCACTTACTGAAGTCTTCACAAAATTCTCTTAATGGAAAAAGTTTCAATTCCTTGGAAGACTATAAAAAGGCACCTGGAAGAGTTCTTTGCTCAAAAAGTTTTGGGAAAATGGAATTATAAAGTTGCCTGGAAAATGGCAGAAGGTAATGGAACAAAATGGTGAATACTTTGTTCAATAAAGTTCCTGATGAAAAAAAAAAAGTGTCTTTTTACTTAAAAACTGAAGGAAATTTTTGGCCAACTCAATATTTAAGAAAAGTGACACTAAGTAGGGGGTCCCTAAGTCTACCCCAGACTTCTTTAAGAAAACTTACAGCACCCAACATGAAGTCATACTCACTGCTATGATTTATTATAGTGAGAAGATACAAAGAAAAATAGCAGAAACAAAAGGCACACAGGGCAGAGCCCACAGGAACCAGGCCCAGGCTTCTAAGAGCGCCCTCTCTGACGGATTACCCAGACAGAGTCAGTTACTGCACCAGTGAATGCTGACAACACCAGAAAGGCGGGCCGCCAAAGCCGCTCACTAGAGACTGTACCTAAGCCTTTCACTGGAGTCTGGTCATGTGGGTACTCACTGTCTAGTTCATATGATTTGACTCCCAGAAGGAAAACAAGCGTTTCTCATACACTACACTGGGCTTACAAGCAGTTTAAACGCAGTGAGTTACTCATCATTGAAGAATTCAACTCTGCAGACACCCACTAAAGACCAACCCTGCAACCAAGACCTTTCTAAGGACAGCAACATCTGACCTGCCACGTTAACTCTTTTCGGAACAGGTATGGTCTCCACAACTTACTCTACAAGAATCACAACAATAACAACATGGAAAGAGAAAAAAATTAAGTAAATGTGTCAAAATGTTAATACCTGGTGAGTGTGATTGGGGGCTTTATGGGAGTTCTTTGTAGTATTCTTAGAATGCTTATATTTGAAATTATTCCAAAATAAAAAGTCAATATTAATGGGGTAGGAGGGTATCATTTCTAACACAATATTTTAAAAATATTTTAAAATAATAAAATATCTAGAAATAATTTCAACTGCAAATGTATATTTACTATAAACTACAAAATTGTACTGAGAAGTATTTGAACACAATTACACACACGCTGTTTGCTGTTGTTTTAGTCATTAAGTCTTTTGTGAGCCCATGGCCTGTAGCCTGCCAGACTCCTCTGTCCATGGGATTTCCCGGGCAAGAATACTGGAGTCGGTTGCCGTTTCCTGCTTCAGGGGATCTTCCTGACCCAGGGATAGAACCCACATCTCCTGTGCTGGCAGGCAGATTTTTTACTACTGAGCCACCAGGGAAGCCCCACATACCGTGATGCACAGTGCAAGCACCACACATCACGAAGGTTTCAATTAGTCCCACGTTCTTACGAGTTGTGTGAACTGATTTCATCATTCAGGATCCTCTTCCCCTTACAGGACCCAGTCACCTGGTTCAGGTGAGGCTGGCCCTGCCTCAAATCTCTCTTTCCTTGAGACCATTTCCATCAAACTAACCAGTTCTCAGTGATTTCAGCTCCTATAGCTATGGCCACAAAAAACTGACTCGGAAATAAGCATAGAACCCAGTGTGGGCCAGTGAGGCAAGGTATTACTTGCAGGCTCCTCCTGTTGGGCGAGGAAGACCAGAGTCCTGGCTGCCTCCGGCCATCGCGCTCCTCAGGAGGAGAGGCAAGGGTGAGCAGGCCTGACAGGCAGCGCCCAGGCAGCACACCCCAGGTCCTCTGGGTCCAGGCTGCCCTGGAGCGGCCCCATCTCTGGCAATTAGGCTTTTGCCTTTTATGGTCAAGAGTCTTAACTAATATATGATTAAAATTCCAGTGGGATATTTTTAGGAGAAAATACTAAAATTAATAAACAAAATTGATAAAATAACAGGTAAAACAAGGTAGATGATCCTAAAGTGACCATGTTATACTATATAACTGAGCTTATGATCCAAAAAACACGATTCAATGAAAAATAAATTATTCAGTAATAATCAGTCCTAGAAAAATGAATTATTAAAAAAATAAAAGACCCCATCTCACCTTCCCCAAAATGAACGGCCCAAAGCAGTCCACGTGAGCGACCAGGGCTTGCCTGAGAGCTCAGCTGATAAAGAATCTGCCTGCAATGCAAGAGACCCTGATTCGATTCCTGGGTCAGAAGACCCCCTGGAGAGGGCACAGGCTACCCACTCCAGGATTCTTGGGCTTCCCTGGTGGCTCCGACCGTAAAGGGTCTGCCAGCAATGTGGGAGACCTGGGTTCGACCCCTGGTTTAGGAAGATCCCCTGGAAGGGGGCACGGCAACCCACTCTGGCGTTCTTGCCTGGAGAACCCCCATGGGCAGAGGAGCCTGGCGGGCCGCAGTCCGCGGGGTCGGGAAGAGCCGGACACGGCTGAGCAGCTAAGCAGAACGCCTAGCAGAGGAAGGCGCTGCTACGTACCTAGGTTTGTCTCCAGCCACTGATGTCCTTCGATTAGTTGGTCGATTATGGCAAAGTAATGTGCACCAGCTTCATCAGGCATTACCCAGCCACCTGTCACAATTTCAAACTGACCATTTTCTAGCAAACTAGGGAGAAAATAACAAAAGAATTTACATTAACATATTTAAGACAAGTTGAAATAAAAAAGTAAGACATCATAAACATTAGGTATAGCCTTTAAATGTAACCGGTATTTACACTAATTAAAAAAAACAAACAAACAGTGAATGAATTTCAACTCTGGGACACTGGTGATGAAGCACACATGGTGAGGCAGCTGAGGGAGCCCGTTCTAAAGACAGAGCCACACAGGCAACTCTGGGAGTTCTGTTTCATGAAGGATATAATCTCGCACAGCACTTCCTGAAGTCAGCAGCCAGGTCTCCTTCGTTTCTGGGTCTTGCTGAGCGCCAAGCAGAGTGCTTGGCTCAGAGCGTATGCTTGATGAGTGTTTAGTGGTGGACAGCCATTTTAAGCACAGTATTTGTTCCACCATCCTCATGCTGAAAAATCAGAATTTACTTTAGCACTTCTGGCATTAATGAGTTAGTCACGTAACTACAAAAGGAACGATAACAGAGGTAAAGCTTCTGGGGACACAGAGGCATCACGGGGCGCCTGCTCCAGAGTCAGTCATAACACAGGCGATGAGGCTCGCCGTTCATTACTGAGTGAGAAGCTCTGACACTTCCATCATCTGTTCACTGGGTTCTCACCACACAAAGCAACTAGACAACTAAAGTGTTACAAGGCATCTTCCTCAGAGAAAGAAAAAATCATCCACTAATAAAAACCTGGAAACTAAACGGGAAAGTGTAAACGTCAAGGACTTCAGCAAACATCTTAAGGGCCACAGGCTTCTGAGTGTGTGACAGGTGGTTTTGAAAATGCTGTAAAATTTCAGCAGGAAAAGCAGGTTTAATAAGGATAAACACCACTGAACATCTATAACTTAACAGCCAAGTATGAAGCCAAATTTAACTAAGACAGACCAGAAGCATAAAGAATGAATAATTTTATACAAAGCATATAACAGAAGCTACAGCATTAACAAAACATCTGATTTTTTCAAACACAGAACCAATGACAGAATGGATAAGGACACAATTTCCAAAAGTGAGTGAATGAATGATTTCCTTGTGTAAACTGAAAAGGTATTAATTACATCTGTGTTACCATGGGGATCACCCACTAATGCAATCTCACATGGAGAATATGATGGCTCATTACTATATCTAAAGAAATCCAAACATCCAGTCAAACCTCAGATTCTCCGCTTCTCACAGGCCCACATCAGAACTTACAAGAAAGAAGATGGGAATTCCTAACACCGGTATCTCTTTAAGAACACAGTGGAACCCAAGGCGATTCTGTCCCACTCTTCCTGCCAACGGGACTTCATTAAAGGCTCGCTCTTCCTCTTCTCTTTCTGTTGACCGCCTGCTGTAGCCACACTCCAGAGGCCGTGGCCAGCCCCGCCCCCCCATACCTATGGCTGGTGCTTGGAAGCCTGAGACGTCAGGAAAGATTGAGAGTTTCATCTCTAGCCATCAAATACAAAAACTTGACCTCCTTAGCTCAGTATTTCAGTAAACAGATCTTTTGGAAAATATCACAAAGAAACTGCCAAAACAGATTCTGCGCTTCTCCTGAACAGAGAATAGAAACTATAAAGTAACTAATCTGAATACTATTAAGGGTAAATGGGAAAAAAAAAAAAAAACTCAGACAATGGAATTTTTCACCTATTTCTGCCAGTTTTATTTTGCTACATATTTCCTGTCCCATAGGCATAAATGGGCTCCAAGAAACAGCCAACCCAGCAAATAATCATGATATTGAATTTCTTCAACTCCATTTATGAATACTTTACCCCTTCCCCTCCCCATGATGCCTGAGATGCTGCTGAGATTAGAGACTGAATCCTCATCTGTACACAGGGATTATTTTAAAGACTATCCCATCTGCAATACAGGGGAGGCATGAAGGCCCCTGCTCATTTAACTGCTTTTCATAATTTTCTTATCTATTATCTCCTGTCTTTCCTTTCCCACCCCCAGAAGTCTCCAGGATACCCATTCTTCCTTGTCCTACCAACTGCTTTTCATAATTTTCTTATCTATTATCTCCTGTCTTTCCTTTCCCACCCCCAGAAGTCTCCAGGATACCCATTCTTCCTTGTCCTACCAACCGCTGCAATATAAGCCCCAGGACAGAAGGGACCAGGACCTGCTGCTTTGCTCACTTTTCCAGGCCCAGCACCGAGAAACTTACTTGGCATGTAGTGGGCACTCTGTTGCTAGATGAACAGGGAATGCGTGAATGAGATTCTTAGTTTAAAATCAGTATTAACATGAAGTCTTTGATTAGCTGAAGCGCACAGACATAGGCGAATAAACTGGACAGGGAAGGGCCAGCTAAAACGGGGTGTGAATAATGTAGGCATGAAGTGACGTGATCTGGAATGCGGCTCACGTATGAAAAATGGACAAGGAAGGAGAGCGAGGAGGCGCTTCAGGAAGCAGCTGCGGGGATCAAGCAGTGCCTGAAGCAGAGGGAGCCCGTGCGGCGTGGGGCTCGGACCCCAGGTGGCTAGCAGAGGCGCTGTTCACACACAGGGCAGTTCAGCTGAGGAGGGAAGCACTTTACAATTTACAATGTAATACGGATAAATCTGGATAAGGCTATTAGATGCGACAATGAGGCAGTCAAAGGAAACTAACGAGAAAGAGAACTAAGCTCAGGGGAAAAGGCTGAAACACAGACTATACCTTGAAGAAACGACGCAAAGAGGAAACAGAAAAGGGCAGGAAGCTTGCAGAAAACAGTCAAAGGAGAGTTAAGGGACAAGTGGAAGGAAAATGTAAGAGGAAACTGAGGCAATAAGCAATGTTAAAGATAAAAATAAATCTGTGACTATATCCTGAAACAACCTAGGAAAGAGCGATGAAGAGCAACCGCGCCTCTGCTTGGTAAAAGGCATTTTTACAGCTTAAAAAGCTACCATATAACTGCAACTTAGACACATCAGTGGGTCAGAATATAAAGTTGAGAAATAAATTTTACAAATATTATTAAAATAGTTATTAAATTACTGGAGAAGCATGGATTACAGTTAGTTTTTTGAATCTTCAGAGCAATTTGAAACAAGCTCATAAGAGAGTCAAGATGCTCTGTCACGGAGGACAAAGAGCTGAATGTGCAGTGGCTCAGACAGATTTTTAACAAAACTACAGGAGGCAGCTACAAGAGGCCTAAGTCGCGTCGTGACAGCAAGCCAGGAAGAACAAAGGTTTTAGCTCTTCTTAGCACAGTTTCTCTAACCCACAGGACAGAATGGGAGAGGACAGACAGCATGATTTAAGACAGAAAGCAGTGTGACAATCAGTGGACACCTGGCCAGATTCCCAGGTTAGTGAGCACTAGTTCCCTCTCTAGTCCATACATGTGAATGCTGAAAACCGGATTATAAACCAGACAGTCTTACAGACAGGAAGGTCAGGCTTAATATAATATGCTCACTGTGTTAAACAAAACTGCCCCTTGACCAGTTAAAAAAAAAGACCCACGCACACATAAAAGTTGCGGCAGTACACAAACGTGCCAGCACACCCCTGACTCCTGGGGCACACGCAACAAGCACCCCAGAAGCATCTGGGGATGACAGAACAAGACGGGCCACATAAACACGGAACCAATGGCCCAACGAAGCGCAGCAGCCACCAGCATCGTGCAGTGACGGGGACAAACTGCAGTCCTGACAGTCGTGCAGAAATAACGCTCCAGGAACTAACTAGGAAAAATCTTCATAGGCAGTAGCAGAAAGGGCATGCTATCCTACAAAAAGCACCATATTTAAAACTGCCATTGTTACAGAACCAAACAAAGTTAAGACAGACTGCAAGCTGTACATTTGACACTTTCATAATTTTTTAAAATCAAGTAATGGAAAACAGAGAAGACGCTACTTAGAGCAAATACAGGTGTTCCCAGGTGATATTTCCATTCACTTAGCACTCAACAAGCATGAACTGAGCCACTCCCCTGCCACTGTCAGGGCAGTACAGCAACAAGGACCTAGTGTACAGACAGGGAAACACACATCTCATAATAACCTGCGACGGAAAAGAATCTGAAAGCGCATACACGTAGTCATACACAGATACACGCGTGACTGAGTCACTCTGCTGTATACCTGGAACTAACACGTCACTGGAATCAACTATGCTCCAATAAAAGGTTCTTTTTGAAAAACAAGCAGACAAGCATATTCCTTCCACTACTTTTAGGAGAGCAATGCCTACTGTTCTAATGATAACACTTAAAGGATGAAGAAAACTGTAAACAGAATCACCAGATCTAATTCCCCAATAACAACCACTATTATCACTTTGGGGGAAAAAAAAAAATGGAAATGCAAAATCGAAAATGCCATGCCCACCTCAGAGGGTCTCATTGTTTAATTTCTGCCAAGACAGTCTCTGGTTGCTGGTTAATGTTTTGCATGAATGCCCTTCCTAACATTTCCTAATAAACAGATCTAGAAACAAATGGAAAGACAAGGAAAGAGACGGAGAGAAAGGCGTATGTACATGCAGCAAGTCCAGAAAACAGGAAACCAGGCACTAACTGTTACAACTAACAACACCCTTATTTCACGGTTTGAAATAGCTGATCTGTAAGCCACTATGCACTTCTTTGTACAATTTCTCTGCTTGAAAGCTTGATGTAAGAGGCTATAGAAGATAGTGATCAAAAGTAAGCTGAGCATCTCTGTCACAGCTCACTGTGCTGCGAAGAGTGAATTTACTCGTCAAGCACAGGAAGCGGCAAGCCCTCTTCTCTGAGGGTCCCTCTCCCCATGTAGACACACCACACATTCAGACTCTGGTCACACACAGGACAGACGCACAGAGCTTTCTTCCCCTAACGGGGAAACTGTTACAGATAACTTAGTAGCAAACAATGCATCGTTCTGCCGGCATCAAAGAATCACAAATTAATTTCACATGACAAAACGGGTGGACTTTGTAATCATACATCCAGGGAAATATGAAATTACACATGATGATACACAGGGATTCATTCTCAAATAAAAAACTAGTTAAAGGGAAATTTAAAAAGATGGAGACTCCCAATGAATCAACTAATAATTTTAAAGCACTTGCTCATCAGATTATGTGATTCATGCGCCTTTCATGAGGAGCATCTAGTAGGAGAGTAAGTAAGTTTTGTCCTAAAACTCCTCAGAGAATAATTCGGGAAACTTAACGTATTCTTCTGAGTATCTTTAGAGGACCTATGAGGGGCAAACGGCCAGAGAGTCATCTGTCCTCATCTCCTTCTCACTTCACTCCAGCCGCATCCTGTCTCTGAGTTTGCAGTCTATGCTCTCTCTGTCTGGAGGACCCTCTCCCAGGATTTGCCTCACTGGCTCATGATGCATCCATTAGGAGCCCTCTCTGGCCAACACACTCCACCCAAACCCCACCTAAACTGTTATCTTGCATCAAATCCAAAAGTTTCCTTCATGGCACTTTTCACAACGTTCCCTTCATGGCACTTTTCACAAAGTGCAATAACACGTTTTCATGTTCACGGTCTTCGTCCCCCAGTAGACTACAGGCTCACGAAGGCAGGAAGCATACCTGTTTTGCTAACCATTTAAATCTCGGTGTTTCTATGAGAAAAGACTACCAACAACCCCAAAGAAATGCAAACAAAAGATATGAAGCAGGTATTTCAGAAATAACAAGCTGCTAAAAATGAAAAGAAGTTTAATGTCACTCATGAGGAAATGCAAATTAAAACTTCAATGAGATCAAAAAGTTGTACAACACACTGTGATGTCAAGGATGTTTAGAAAAAGATATTGTTACTTAAGACTACCAATAACTATCAAATTTTAGAATGCATATATACTTTTATCTATGCTCATTAAAATGAAGTCAGAAAATAGATAAAAACAAACAAAAGCACTGTACAGTCAGCCCTACATATCCGCAGGTTCTGTGTCCACAAACTGAACCAACTTCTGAAGGAAAATTTTAAAAAGAAAAGGTTTCCAAAAAGTCCCAAAAGCAAAAATTGAATTTGTCGCACACTAGCAACTACTTACATAGCACTGACATTATACTGACAACTATTAACACTTCATGGCAAATAGAAGGGGAAACAGTGGAAACAGTGTCAGACTTTATTTTTCTGGACTCCAAATTCACTGCAGATGGTGACTGCAGCCATGAAATTAAAAGATGTTTACTCCTTGGAAGGAAAGTTATGACCAACCTAGACAGCATATTCAAAAGCAGAGACATTACTTTGCCAAGAAAGATCCGTCTAGTCAAGGCTATGGTTTTTCCAGTAGTCATGTATGGATGTGAGAGCTGGACTGTGAAGAAAGCTGAGTGCCGAAGAATTGATGCTTTTGAACTGTGGTGTTGGAGAAGACTCTTGAGAGTCCTTGGACTGCAAGGATTTCCAACCAGTCCATTCTAAAGGAGATCAGTCCTGGGTGTTCATTGGAAGGACTGATGCTGAAGCTGAAACTCCAATACTTTGGCCACCTGATGCAAAGAGCTGACTCATTTGAAAAGACCCTGATGCTGGGAAAAATTGAGGGCAGGAGGAGAAGGGGACGACAGAGGATGAGATAGCTGGATGGCATCACTGACTCGATGGACATGGGTTTGGGTGGACTCCGGGAGTTGGTGATGGACAGGGAGGCCTGGCGTGCTGTGGTTCACGTGGTCCCGAAGAGTCAGACATGACTGAGTGACTGAACTGAACTGAACTGAACTGATTAACATAACATTTACATTGTATTAAATATTATAAGTAATCTGGAGATGGTTTCAAGTATGCAGGAGAAATGTGTATAAGTTAAATGCAAATACTACTCAATTTCATATAAGGATTTTGGTATCCGGGGCAGGCTCTGCAACCAATCCTCTGAGGACTATCAATGGTCAACTGTATACACTAAAGATAAAGATATACTCCATGCATTCACAAAAGACCGGAAAAGAAAACACAGGGCCATTAATCAGGAGAAGTTAAATTAAGGCCCACTCATAACAAAGACTTTTATACAGTCTTTAAAAAAGAAAGTTTCCTGAAAGATTCTCTGAGACACATCAAGTTTAAAAAGCATGGTACAAAACTCATTAGGATGGCTATTATAAAAAAGAAAGGAAGAAAGAAAAGAGAAACAGGAAACAGGTGTTGGTAAGAAATGCAGAGAAGCTGGAAACCTCAAGCACTACTAGTGGCAATGTGAGATGATGCAGCTAGTATGGAGAACAATGTGGGAGTTCTGCGAAAAATTAAACACAGAACTGTTACAGGATCCAGCAATTCCACTTCTGGGTATACACACAGAAGACCTGAAAGTAAGGCCTCAAACTGGTGTTTATATACTCATGTTCATAGCAGCATTTTTGCAACAGCCCAAAGGTAGAAACAATCCAAATGTCCACTGACGGATTAATGAATAAGCAAAACAGAGCATATTCACGCCATGGAATGCCACTCAGCCCTGGAAAAGAAGGCAACCGACACATGCTTCAACACGGACGGACCTCAAACACGTTATGGTGAGTGCAACAGGCAGACACAGCGAGACAAGCGTTGTCTGCTTCCACCTACAGCGTGAGCCTGGCAGAGACAGAGGCAGGAGAGTGACTGCCAGGCCAGCGTGAAGGGGCTGGGGAGCGACTGTGCGCCAGGCGCAGCGCCTCAATCCAGGGCGAGGGCAGAGTTCTGGAGACGGGCGACGGGCGCGCTGCAAAGCTATGTGAGCATATGTAATGCCAGCGAACGCCACACACAGAAACACCAAAGTGATAAATTTTAGGTCATATACATTAGACTACAATAAAAAAGGTGCACTCAAAACAGAGCACAGTGTGCGTGGCAGGCTAGCATCCGCATGACACACATGCATGTGTCTGCACATGTGTACATGAACGTATCTTTTCCTATTTCTCCATAAATCATACATGCCTGATCACAATAGCTGCCTCCTGTGAAGAGTTAGATGACAAAGAAACAGCAGCCAGCACCTTACCTTCCACTGTGTACCCTTGATATGTTCAGACTTATGTTAAAATATGAATTAAACTTTTTTCTAAACTACAAATGCCATACTACCCTGATTTCTTTTAAGCACTAAAAACAAACAAAACTATAGCATAAAAGTCATGAAATTTCATTTAAGAATATTTACCATATTAGATGGTTTAACTAATAGTTTCTGTAAAATTTCAGTAAGATATACTTTAAATATTTCATTGTATAATAAATAGTATTTCATTTTCTCATTTTTAAAAAATAAAAACAATAAAATTTTCATTCAAATAAATCAGAAAATACATGAGGCTGAAGAATAAAATTGAAAACCTCACTCTTAATGTCCTTCTATAAAGACATAAAAGGTTATGGTAGAATAGTTTTTAACCAGTTTATTTTACTTAATACTATATACCATAAACATCTTTCTATGTCAATACATAGACATATATCATTATGTTATGGCTGATCATTTTTGCTAAAGTATTTATAATTGAGACAGAGCAACACATAATATACATGTGCGCAGTTTGATGTATTTTGACAACTGTTTATACCCGTTACTGCCCAAAATTGTACCCGTTACTACCAAAAATAAGACATAAGCTATTCAGAGATGTCCCTTCTACCCTTTCCAATCAATTCCCCCCAACAATAACAACCAAAAAAGGACATTCTTACCTTGTGACTTATATCCCAACAGATTAGCTTAGCTACTCTCAGACTTCATAAAACAGAGTTACACAACATGCTTGGCTGTCAGGATCCTTTTGCTAACATGTTTGTTAGATTCATCCATATTTCTGTATATTTCAGTACCATTATTTTTCATTGCTGAGTGGTAATTCATTGTTTAAATATAGCACAATATTTTAATTCATTATTCTGTTGATGGATATTTGGACTGTTTCCAGTCTGAAGTCATTGTAAGAGATTCTGCTATGAAAATGTCTATGTAAGTCTTTTTTGTGAACATGTCTCTACTTTTCTCCAATAAATTCCTAGGAGGGAGCCCCAGGAGTTAGACTCACCTGGTCTCAGCCCTGAGAGCAGGGCAGGCACGACAGCGGAGTGAGAACTGCATCGCAGCAAGCGGTTCCTTCTACGGAAACAAGCAGGTCTTGGAAAGCTGATGAATATTTACCTTTGGGAAACTCAGGCAGCCTTTCAGAAAGTAGACTTCTCGTTTTATATTCCCACTAGCAGTGTAAGAGTTACAGTCACCGCACACTCTCCCCAAGCCTTGGTGCTGCCAGTCCTTTGGACTGCAGCCCTTTCAGGGGTTTGGACAGCACCTTGTAGCAACTTTAGCCTGCATCTCCCTGAGGACTACACTTTGCTCAGCCCCTGCACACACACCCTCGCCTGCTCTGCTGCAGCCTAATAAACTTCTTTCAGGCGTCTGAACGGGCCATGTTCTTGCTAATCCTGTCCCATAATCACAACTCTCCTCCCATAACCTGGAATCCTTTCCCCACCTTCTGCTACTGGCTATTCTAATAGCCTTTCCAGTTTTAACCTGAATATCACTTGCTTCAGGGAGCTTTCCAAGACCCCCTTGTTTCCACAGAAGGAAAGACTTTATTGCCATACTGTGTTAATTACATTGTCTTCCCTCCCCTGCCCTGAGGGCTGGGACCAGGTAAATCTAATTCATTTCTTGTATCCCTGGAATCTAGCACAGTAAATACTTGCTGAATAGATGATGGAGAAAATAAGGGAAGGCTTTGGAGGTGAGGCAATATTTCAGTTGAATCTTAAAGAATAAACAGCATTGAGATTATCCAATACACAAACGGGAAAAAAAAATTCTCAGCTAAACTCATGAGCAAATTTCTAAGGAGAGAGTAACCGTGACTGAGGACATCCACGCGGCTCAGCAGGGCTCAGAGCAGGCTGTGAGGGGAGAAGTGATGGAGGGAAGGGCAGACAGGCGAGCAGGAACCGGGCCAGAGCAAGGGCGTGCCCAGCGGAGGGGCTGCGCTGGGCCTTTGGACGCCGGATGTCACTGAGGCATCTGAAGCCAAGGAGAGACACGGGCAGGCTCATACGCTGGGACCCGAGGCACACTCCTGACCCCCTCTGCCCTGGTATCCTCAGCAGGAGAATGAGGATAATGCAGGATCTCAGCACACAGGAACGATCTAGGACCAGCTGAACGAGTCCATAGTGCTGCTGAGAATACGCCTTCCACACTGCGTAGAGTGACCGCTCAGTAAGTGTTAGTGTTACTCCTACCCTCAACTAGGGAAGAAGAGAAAGTGAGGTTGGAACTTTAGATGTGGAAGCAGCCTGCACACTGTGGCGTCGCCCGCAGACTGAAGAGGAGAAGCAGCCGTTGCCCACAGGTGAGAGCTGGAATGTGTAAGAAGGGGCAGAGGAGGGAGTCCCCAGGGGGAGGAGAAAGCTCCATTCAGCCACACACGCCTGGGGCTGGAGAAGAGCTCCGGGCCTCTGAAGACAAAACAAGGCGCACAGCGGTCAGCGAGAGCGCTGCCAAGAAACCCCCCCCCCGAAGGGCTGGAAAGCACCCACAGAGGAGCACTCGTCAGCGCCCCAGGCTTCTGCCCCAGGCTTCTGCCGTCTCTGTAGCGGAAGCCAGCCAAGAACCAAAAGAGGGGGGAGGGAGGAGCCGGGACTGGAGGCCGGTGCCGGGATGGAGTAGGTACTTCCTGAAATAAGCCTACACCTCTGCTTCCCTACTAGAACCAAAGTCATCTGGGACAGCAGGCGCTGCTTTGACTCCTTCGATGAAACGCTATGTATCTTTAGGCTCCAAATTCGATCCAAACCTGCAGTTTACTCTGAACATCACAAGACACACTGTAACTTCTCACTGCTCTGCAAATTTTATAGCAGCCTTTGGTTAAACACCATAAAATCTGACCTGTATAAAATGTATAATAAATTAGCTAGTGTAAGAACTTTAAAGGTTATTTTTCCAAGTGAGCTCAAGATAAAGAATGTATGTAAGTCTGCAATATGTTTGCAGTTGTATTATTTAAGAAAGCAACCTCAAACATTTCTCTGATTTCAATAAGCAGAGACAGTTACTAGGACAGGGTAGAAGGTTTACCTAACTATAAACCTAGGGAGAAAAGATGCAAGGGAATGGTAGAAAGATGGAAGACTGCAGGCTTGGCAAAGCAATGCAATCCAGAAACGTGGTCAAGACAATATCTAATACATACATTTGGAGCCTTATTTCATATCAGAGGCCCACACAGAGAAGTTGGTCAAGATACTGGCAAACACATAAACTATTCTAGGTTCCAACAGTTCAGTGGGCTTCTCACTTGAACACTGGTCTCAATAGCAGAAGCAAATGCTATGTAAAAACCCTTTCACTATCTCAGAGCCCAGAGGGGAAATGAATATGGAACATGCTGGGTGACAGTCAAAGGAAATGCTAAGGCTAACGTTTCAGCTATTTGAGTAAGGGTCCACACTTCTATGTGTTATAAATACCACACAGTATTTAAACTGAATTTAGCTAAAAAATATTCAAATATGAAGTTTGGAAAGTGAAAAGAATGTTAACATACCAGTTATTTTCAAAATAAAACAAGAGTAGACAGAAAATGGGCTGATTATAACAAGGCAGTTTCTTTTAAATCCACTGTATCTGTGTTACAGGTAGGAACCATGACTCTGCTTGATTAAAGTGAGTCACATGAATAAAGAAGGTAGATGTTGTCTGCATGAGTCTCCTTCTGGTTAACTGGATTTCTCACTTTAAAAAGCTTATAGAGCTGAATCCTGCTACCACAGGGGGAAGACTCAAACAAGTCGTTGCTAGCACGTATTATGAAGATCACTTGAGCTGTATTTCTGTTAAATTCCCATCATCAATTGGTATTCTTCAGGGACAATAAAGCTCACAGAAAACTCTGCTAGAATTAACAGGTTCTTCTCTGCAACAGCTAGCTTGCAAATTTAGCTACAGATATTTAATCCATAGATTCATCTTCAAAAAGGGAAAAATAAACCATTGCATAACCATTACACTAGCAGTCAAAAAAAAAATTCTATCAGTAATGCCGCTTAGTATAAGCTCAGAATTTAAAATAATGGGAGCAAAACTATGCGTCTTTTTTTTTTTCTTTCTGGAACTCTGCTCTCCAACAAAGGATTTGAGGAGAAATATATCAGCTAAAACATCTACTTCTGCTTCATTGACTCTGATAAAGCCTTTGACTGTGTAGATCACCACAAACTGTGGAAAATTCTTAACAAGATGGGAATACCAGACCACCTGACCTGCTTCCTGAGAAACCTGTATAAAGGTCAAGAAGCAACAGTTAGAAATGGACATGGAACAACGGACTAGTTCAAAACTGGGAAAGGAGTATGTCAAGGCTGCATTTTATCACCCTGCTTATTTAACTTCTATGCAGAGTACATCAAGTGAAACGCTGGGCTGGAGGAGGCACAAGCTGGAATCAAGATTGCCAGGAGAAAAACCAATAACCTCAGATATGCAGATGACACCACCCTTATTTATGGCAGAAAGTAAAGAACTAAAGATCTCTTGATTAAGGTGAAAGAGGAGAGTGAAAAAGCTGGCTTAAAACTCAACGTTCAAAAAACAAAGATAATGGCATCCGGTCCCATCACTTCTTGGCAAACAGATGGAGAAAATGTGGAAACTGTCAGATTTCATTTTCTTGGACTCTAAAATCACTGCAGACGGTGAGTGCAGCCACAAAATCAAAAGATGCTTGCTTCTTGGAAGAATAGCTACGACAAATCTCAACAGTGTATTAAAAAGCAGAAACATCACTTTGCCAACAAAGGTCCGTCTAGTCAAGGCTATGGTTTTCCAGTGGTCATGTATGGATGTAAGAGTTGGACTATAAAGAAAGCTGAGCACCAAAGAATTGATGCTTTCAAACTTTGGTGCTGGAAAGGACTCTTGAGAGTCCCTTGGACTGCAAAGAGATGAAACCAGTCAATCCTAAAGGAAATCAACCCTGAATATTCACTGAAAGGACTGGTTCTGAAGCTGAAGCTCCAATACTTTGGTCACCTGATTGAAGAAGCCAACTCTTTGGAAAAGACTCTGATGCTGGGAAAGTGTAAGGACAAGAGGAGAAAAGAGTAACAGAGAGTGAGCTGGTCAGATAGCGTCACTGACTCAGTGGACATGAGTTTGAGAAATCTCAGAGAGATGGTGAAGGCCAGGGAAGCCTGGTGTGCTGCAGCTTATGGGTCATGAAGAGCAGGGCACAGCTGAGTGACTGGGCACAGCAGCACGTCAGCCAGCTCCCTGCCCACAAGCAGCACTGACTGACTCTGAAAGGGAAATGCACTGGGGGCTGCTGTGGGCACCCAGGACTGAGGGCCAGCTACAAGCCCAGGCTAAACAGAGGCCTGGAAACACTGAGGAGGCACACCACAGGCACACAGGGGCTGCCCCAGGGCAGGAAGCCTCTTGCGAACAACCCGTGCTACAAGGGGTGGCCCCAAGCTTCCCTCCATCTGTTCCCTTCCTTTCACCTGCCTACCTTCATGTCACTGTCCAAGGACTGAAAACCCTGGGAAATAATAGACTGACCAGCTGCGCTCAGATAACAGCTGACCTGTCTGACCTGGGGCAGGAAAATGAAAGGTGTGACTTCTGTGTTTGGAGACCGTTTCCTAAACGGAAACCAGGAAAATGAGATGGCAGCAGTGTCCGGTCACAAAAGGAAGGGATGCGATTCAAGGCACACTCTCTGTTTCGAAACAGATTCCAGGTGTGGACATGTTATTCCTCATGGGATGGGTTTAAAAAAAAGAAGAGAAGACGTTTGGACACATAAACAACAATATAAAGAATCCAGAGCTAAAGGGTAATTAAAAAGCATAGTTAAAACCACGCCTTGAAGCCAGAAAATAATAGGCCCTACATGACCGATAACCGAATGTGAAGTGGGAAGAAAAAACCCTGAAAAAAATCGCATAAAATGCAGCAAATTTTAACAAAAAAACTAAAAGCATATGCCAAAGAGAGACCAGAGGCAACTAGATAACTGAATTATAAGGAAATGAAATAAAAACTAATTAGTAAGAGCAGAACAGAGAAGATGAAAAGTATTTGAATTGATAGATGAAAAATTTAACAATAAGTTATACACACCCAGATATATGGCAAAAGCAAACAATAATACAGTTACAGATGATTTAGGAAAAAATATCATATTAACAAAATAACACATAAAAATGTGAATGCTAGTTAAGAGCAGTGCTAAAAGGCAAACACAGAGAGAAATATTTCTTGTTCAAGTAAATCAACTGGGCCACTTAGCATTAGTTAGAAAACAGGCAGAAGGAATTAAATAAAAACAGAAAAGTCAAGAGTAAGTATCAGTAAAGTGCAAAAAACGTTTTTAGGAAACAAGTGGGGGTACAAAACAAATGAAGCTAGTAAGAGCTTCAGCCAATCTAATCAAGATAAAAAAAATAATCAGGTCCCACCAAATAATAAGGAAAAAGAACCTACAGATAGAATAAAATCTTAAAATCTGCAGAATCTAAGTAAAATGCTATAAAATAATAATTTAAGAAACTATAAAGCATTATTTATATTCAAGGAGCAACATAAGACCTAGACAGACAGAAAAATTGTCTTTAAACTTAGTTAAAAAAAAAAATTACATATCTGACAAGCACCAATTCCATAGAGTGTTACAGGGCAGTTCTTAATTTTTGAAAAGTTGCAAACCAGTGGGCAGCTTGATTTTAACTAAGGATGTGTATGTGTGCATGGTAATCTAAACTGGCTGCTAACATTTCACCTTAAAAAGTCAATACATCTTATGCAGTGTCTTGGAATCCCAGCTTGCCGTGACTGACTGGAAGGCTGTGCTGACAACCGCCTCCTGTGGCCACACACTGCAAGCGAGGAAGAGCTCAAGCTCTGGGTGCCGCAGTGACTCCTGGTGCGTGCAGGCCTCTCAGAGCCTACAGCCCTTACTCCTGACATCTTCTGACCATTCTTGTAAGCATTTTAAGGATGCTATCAGGGAAGAAAAAATGTCTGATTGATAGATAATAATGGAAAGCCAATTCTCCCGTAAATACCTTTAAACATTTAGGTCAATACCTCTCAAAATCTTTCCCCTCTTTTTTGGGGGACAGAGTAGGAAAAATTAATTCCAAAGCTCTCTGGGAAAATTAAGCAGTCACTCATTAAAAGAACTTTTCAATAAAGAAAAATAAGGGAAGATTTAAACTTTCTGTTAATGAAACACCTCATAAGCTTGCAACAATTACAGTTACACGGAAAAGTCTATGAAAGAGGTCAGAAAGCCCAGAAATCAATGCTTATTTAAATACAATAAAGATGGCACTTCAAGTCAGTGGAAAGAATGAATGTGTAAGGGAACAGCTTATGGGGCTGAGGCTGGCCTGGACGGTAAGCAGTGTGGCATGTCCAGCTGGGTGACCCCAACTGTACAATCAGGACACTCACTGGACTCACTACATAGGATTACTGCAAAGATGATCCGTTATCACCTGTAAGGTACTTAACACACGAAGTGATGCCGCAAGTGGTGCACACTGGACACTAAGCAAGTGAAAAAAGTAGCTTATGCTAGGACAGACCTCAAACTCCCGGAAGCCAGGTGGGCGGCGAGAGGAGGGAGACAGCAGAGCAAAAGCCCCGTCACACCACAGTCAAGAATAAACCGGAGGGTTATAAAAGGGAGCAGTAAAAACACTCGAGGTGGGGAAAGATCTGCTCCTAGGCTGGGTAAGACTTGGGTATGACAGAAAAGCCAGTATCAAGAAAACAGATTAACACATTAGACTACATAAAAACTTTTGAAGTCTATTTGTCAAACACTAACAATTAAGAAGAAATTTAAAGCTTCAGAAAAAATAAGGGTTCACATGTGTGCATAACACTCTCAGAAATCAGTAAGGAAAGCACACGATCAAGCAGCTCGCAAAAAGCTCCGCCTGCACATACAAGAAAACACGCACCACCATCACCAACCAAAAATGCAAACACGCACCACCATCACCAACCAAAAATGCAAACACGCACCACCATCACCAACCAAAAATGCAAACACGCACCACCATCACCAACCAAAAATGCAAACACGCACCACCATCACCAACCAAAAATGCAAACTTTCCCATGCTTAAATTGACATGTTTTAGAAAGAACTACACTGCAAATACGCAGAGAATTTCATCTGCTAATATGCAGAGAAACTGGTACATTTCTAAACGAAGAATACACTGAAATCACCCTTACGGGGATCACTCTGATTTATATGCTTCACAAAAAAATCTTTAAAACAGTAAGCCCCTCTGATGTAGTAATTCCATTGCAAGGACAAAGCTGGAACATAAGAATTTCAATGGAGAAGTTTCAGGTCACTTTTTCAGAAATGAACCAGAATCAAGGTAATAAAAGGATATGGAGAAATATTTTAAGTTTCATTTATAAAGCTAAGAATTTTCAACTTCTGAAAAGTCAACACATTTCATTGCAAAATTAATGTATTTAATATTACCTAATTTCAAAAAGCAATAATTTTAAACAACAAACCTTTTAACAGCATCCTTCTTCTGAACATCTATAGTTTCCCACCACTTCGAAAGGTAAGAGATCTCAGACCATATAAATTTTCTCCGGGGGTCTTCTTTCAACTTGACAACCATATTATTAAAAATATACTGGGTCTTCTCTCTAAAGTAGTCATCAAAGGTCTTCAACCAACCTAAATTAAGACACAAATATATCACAAAGGTCTGATTTAAACTCAGTCATACTCAATTGCATTTTGTATAACCTTAGGGGTTTCATTCATACAAAGACAACTAAAAATTTACCAAATATTTTCAGTTAGTGAAATTCCACTGAATGGACATGAGACTCAAAAAGTCACTAATATTGAAATGATAAAAAGACTGAAAACTGTACAAATTCAGATATCAATGAGAAAAATGAGAAAGCCGAAAAACATTTATTCATCCTTAACAATTACAGTATCTAATTCAACTACTTATAATTTATCTTGAATTTAAGGAATTTTTTTTTAATTTAGAAAACCCAAACAGCATTAGCAAGTTGGACGTAATCTTCTTTTAATACAGAATCAAAATTTTATCCTCTCTGCTGCCGCTGCTCAGGCCCGTCCAGCTCTGTGACCCAGGGACTGCAGCCCACCAGGCTCCTCTGTCCGTGGGATCCTCCAGGCAAGAACACTGGCGTGGGCTGCCAGCCCTCCTCCAGGGGATCTTCCCGACCCAGGGCTTGAACTCTGGTCTCCTGCACTGCAGGCAGATTCTTGGCCACTGAGCCAGCAGGGAAGTCCGTTTACTCTCTCACATCTCATCTAAAGCTTCTTCTTCATTAAGTACCCAAAACTAAGAAAAAGAAAATCACAAGTACAAACTATATCAAAAGCCTACAGAGCAATGAGGTAATTACAGAAATATTATGAATACTAACAAGAAGAATTCTGCCAAAAATAGCCATGCTTTCCCAAAAGACTGCTCATTATTCCATTTTTTTGAAGAACAAATTGACAATAATCAAACAACAACAAATGTATACACATCCATATAAAGTTGTCTTCAAACAAGAATTGTGACAACTCAGTTCTTTGCCTTTTCCTACTACTTCTCAAATATCCTGGAAATTTTATCTAAAGACATTTACAATTTGACTATTAAGAAACATTTTTAACAAGATCTATAGTTCCAAATGCAGCCCCATCCAGCGAAGTAATAAACCAACACGACAAGGTGAGGCAAAACACACACAGCCATCAATCCCACCTACGGGTGGGAGATAAAATGTACTGTGTGAGAGTCACCTCTCATCCGGGACATCTTACAGGAAGGGGCGTCTCTACACAGACAGGCGAAACTGCTCTTCTATTGTTTCCAAGTCTCAAACATGTGGGAGGTCTAAAATACAAAGGGTCCAACTAGTTACTTCTTTTGTCTGTCTACAATCAAGTGAACACTCAATGCATCCCGTATTTGCTGACAAAACAAATGGCAGAAGCTCGCCAGGGCTGAGCCGGCAATGTGCTTTGGACAGTGCAAGCGCGAGGCTCTGCTGGGCACCGCCACTGGGCACTGCCGCTGGGGCCGCCTCTCTCCCTTTTGCTCTAACTGAAATCTATCCATTCTGCAATTACTTACTGAGCACCCACAAAGTGATGGGTATTGGAGCTATGAGCCAGATAGGATCTAGTTCAGAATATTCTTTAAAGAACTTTCTTGATCTGGGACATTTTTAAGCTAGTTTGTCACCAAAGAATACCACCTGAATAATTCAACTTTTCCATATTGAGTAAAAAGCCTGTACCTACAGAAAACTCAAAAATACCTCAAGAATTAGTGGTTTACACAGAATTCCGTCTTGCTTAACAAACGAATGAACCCGGACCCTGCCCCAGAGCACTGAGGCCAGGATCTACACCCAGATTCCCAAGGACAAGCAAAGAAACTTCACCCTATCCTGAAATGGAGATGCCCTGATTCCCTGCTCACGATGCAGCACCCCGAGACACAAAACTCTCCAGTGCTCAGACCCGAGCCCAGCACACGCTACAGCACTTGGCAGCGTGGCTGCCGCTGCTGCTGCTATAACCATCATCAGCCTCTAACTACCCAAGCCCAGGACGCGCTACAGCACTTGCCGGCGTGGCTGCTGCTGCTGTTATTATTATAATCATCATCAGCCTTTAATTACCCTTTTCACAAATGTATAATCAAACCAGGTCAAAGGAGAAATAAAAGATATTCCTAACATCCAATTTTGAAAAGTATACAATTTATTTACAAGTTAAATAAACTGCTCCACATCTTAACCATACTGGTTACCCAATACGTTAGCACAGAACTCATTCTATGTCCCTTTAATGGGCTGCATTTGTCCTCTTGAAATGCATACATTGAAGTCCTAACAGCCAGTCACTTCAGAATATGACTGTATCATGGGCATAATTTCGCCAAAGAGGGGCTTCCCTGGTGGCTCAGAAGGTAAAGCGTCTGCCTGCAATGCAGGAGACCTTGGTTCGATCCCCGGGTCAGGAAGATTTCCTGGAGAAGGAAATGGCAGCCCAGTCCAGTACTCTTGCCAGGAAAATTCCATGGACGGAGGAGCCCGGTAGGCTACAGCCCATGGGACAGCGAAGAGTCTCACATGACTGAGCGACTTCCCTTGTCTCTAAAGAGATGCTGAAGACAAAATGATGTCACGAGAATGGAGGTAATCAGTCCTGGCATAACTTGCTTCATCGCACTTTGCTTTATTTTGCTTCACAGATGTTGCATTTTTTTACAAATAGAAGGTTTGCGGCAACCCTCTGTCAAACAAATAGATCAGTGCCATCATTCCAACAGCATTTGCTCACTTTATGTGTCTGTCACACTTCAGTAATTCTATTTTAAAATTTTTAACTGTAATCATATTTGTTACCATGAACTGTAAGCAATGGTCTTGATGTTACACCTGCAATTGTTCTCGGGTTCCACGAACCACACCTGTATAAGACAGTGAATTGAATGTTCTGACTGCTCTAAAGACCATTCTTCATCTCCCCCTCTCCTCCAGCCTCCCTATTCCCTGAGACAAAATAAAATTGAAAGTAGACCAATTAATAGCCCTACAATGTCCTCTTAAGTATTCAAGTGAAAGGAATATTCCCAAGTCCCTCACTTTTAATCAGAAGCTAGAAATGATTAACCTTAGTAAGAAAGGTTTGTTGAAAGCCAAGATGGCCAAAAGCTAGATGAATTGCCCTGCAACAGCCAAGCGGTGAATGCAAAGGAAAAGTTCTTAAAGGAGATGGAAACTGCTATTCCGAAGAACACATGAACGATAAAAAGCTAAACAGCCTTATTGCTGATATGGAGAAGGTTTTGGTGGTCTGGATAGAAGACCAAACTGGTAACACATTCTCTTAAGTCAAAGCCAAACCTAGACCAAGGCCTAACTCTCCCCAGTTCTATGCTGAGAGAGTTGAGCAAGATAAAGAAGAAAAGTCTGATGCCGGTAGAGGCTGGTTCATGAGGTTCAAAGAAAGAAGCCATCTCCGTAACATACAAGTGCAACAGCAAGGGAAACGGCCTGTGCGAATGTAGAAGCTGCAGCAAGTTATCCGGAAAAAGCTAGCTAAGATCACGCATGAAGGCGGCTACATTAAACAAGACACTTGCAGGGCAGATGAAAGAGCATTCTATTGCAGGGAGATGCCATCTCAGGCTTTCTTAGCTAGAAAAGAGAAATCAATGCCTGGCTGCAAAGCCCCACAGGACAGGCTGACCGACCTGTTAGGGGATAATGTAGCTGGTGACTTGAAGGCAAAGCCAGTGCTCATTTACCATTCCGAAAGTCCGAGGGCCTTAAGAATTATGCAAATCTATTCTGTCTGTGCTCTATAAACGGAAGAGCAAGCTTAGATAACAGCACGTATGTTTACCATAGGATGTACTGAATATTTTAAGCCCATTACTGAAATCTTCTACTCGGAAAATAAGATTCCTTTCAAAACAGTCCTGCTTATTCGCAATGGTCAGCTGGTCACGCAGGTCTCTGATGAAGATACACAACCTCATTCACAGTGGTTTCATGCCCACTCATACAGCATCCATTCGGCAGCTCATGGACCAAGCACTAACTTTGACTTTCAAGTCTTATGCTTTGAGAAACACCTTCCGTAAGACTATACAGCTGTCGTAGATGGTGATTTCTCTGATGGGTCAGAGCCAAGTCAATTGAAAAACTTCTGGAAAAAACTGACCATTTTAGATGCCATTATTAACATCTGCGAGAAGGAAACGGCAACCCACTCCAGTGTTCTTGCCTGGAGAATCCCAGGGACGGGGGAGCCTGGTGGGCTGCCGTCTATGGGGTCGCACAGAGTCGGACACGACTGAAGCGACTTAGCAGCAGCAGGAACATCTGCAATTCATGGGAAGAGGCCAAAATATCAATGCAACAGGATCTGGGGGCGTACTGACTCCAGTCTTCACGGATAATTTCAGGGGTTCAAGACTTTAGCAGAGGCAGTCGCTGTAAAGGCATAGAACTAGCAGTGGAGCCCGAAGGGAGCTTCCCCGGCAGGCCAGGGGCGAGGGCTCCAGAAGACCCTGGAGAGCCCCTGGGCTGCAAGGAGACCCAACCCGTCCATCCTAAAGGAGACAGCCCCGAGCATTCCCTGGAAGGACTGGTGCTGAAGCTGCAGCTCCCATACTGTGGCCGCCTGATGCGAACAGCCAACTCACTGGAAAAGACCCTGATGCTGGGAAAGGCTGAAGGCAGGAAGAGAAGGTGACGACAGAGGACCAGACAGTTGGATTTTCTCACCAACTAAATGGACATGAATTTGAGCAAACCCTGGGAGATGGTGAAGGACAGGGAAGCCTGGCCTGCTGCAGTCCCTGGGGTCGCAAGGCGTCAGACACGACTGAGTGACTGAACAACAAAGACGTCACATCTACCACTTTCTACCTAAGTTTTAACAGAAGTCAAAATTAATCCCCATTATTTGGCTTATAAACGCAATTAAAGAAAAGAACTATGAACAGTGAAATGACTCTGAAATTAATTTAATAATAAAATACCAGCATAAGAGGCAAATTTAGAAGAAACAGTCTTTATGAAGTTTAATAAGTTAAAGACTTTTTTAAAATACAACTACTTATTTTCATCAGTTATACTTTGTGATGAACTCAGCCCATTTCAAAGAACAGTTTATCAGGGGAGTGTTCACAGAGGAATCACAGTGACTGATTAATCCATTTTGCCTTCAACACTTCATTCGCCCTTCAACAATCATGCAGACAATATGTCAAAGATATTTACGTGAGCCAAAAGACAAGCTCAGAGATGTTAACTTAAAAGGCTTCCATAAAACTCATCTATAATAGACATGAGTATCACTACAATACAGCACAATTAATGCAGAATGAACAGAAAGATAGCCTCTTGCAGTTTTCAATACTGAGTAATATAACAGCAAATTAGCTTTTATTGTTCTTATACAATAGGGTAATCAAGTATTCCCTTTTACACTGAATTGACTCTTTCTTCTCTAAATTACTGTAAAACTCCAACTGTATATTAACATGAGACCAGTCACAAAGATAGCATTCTATAAAAAATTGTATGGGATGAATTTTTGTGATATAAAATTACATTCCTATGTCGAGATTTAATAATCTTGGGACATTCAGATGCAAACTGATTTACTTAAATGGTCAATTCACAGCCTTTTTCTTTCCCTTGAATATACTTAGAAACTGAAACAGGGCTAGAACAGCATTAAGAATACCTTTCAATTTATCCTTTTTCATTCTAACAACACCAACACCCATAAAACAGCTAATCACTATTTTAAATAAGTGGGGGAATGTTAAAAACAAAGAGTACACAATTAGAAGTTTTATTCAGCCATCATAATTTCAAAGTCACTATCATTTTTATCAGAAAAAATTTTAATTTCTAAAATATAAAAATAACACAGTTGAAAACTATTGCTTATTCTTAATCATAAGCAAATACACATCTAATAACTGTTCACTAACAAAACGCAATTCATTTTTTGAATTGTGGACTTCTGATCTACCTTACAGTCTGCACACTCTGTGGGATCTGAGCGTCTGAGGAGCGCTTTGTCTGTCTGGGAGAGGGCACATACAGGACCAGCCAGGGGCCTGGGCAGGAGCGCCTGCCCTGCGCACTGGACCCCAGTGGTCTCCCTGCTCCTCCTCTGAGCCCACCCTTTCCACATGACAAACCCACCAGGCAAAGGCCATGCCCAGCCACTGTCCTTACCACACAGCCCTGCCCTTCCGCGTCCCCGGGGCTTGGCCCATGCCTGGTCGCCCCGCAGCCAGCTCTGCAGCACACAGCCCTGCCCTTCTACATCCCCAGGGCTTGGTCCACGCCTGGTCACCCGCAGCCAGCTTCGCGAGCCCCCCAGGGCCTTCTGCTAGGCCAGCCCTGCCAGGGCTGGTGGACGTGCAGCTGGCCGCGAGCCCGGCAGTAGCCAGGAGGTACAGTCTGCAGGGGTGTGGGAAGCGGGCTGCGGTGTCTGCAAGAAGCACCCTCCTGGGTCCAGACCGGGCCGGGCTGCCCAGAGGCCAGCGCCCCCCCCCCCCCCCCCCCCCCGCAGCAGCAGCACAGCCAATGCAAAATTGGAGCCCAAGCGCTCTCAACTCTCACTTGGCCTTCCAGATCACTGAGCTGTTATACCCTAAGGCAACAGGAAAAGATCTATTTTATTTAGCAATGTATTCGTTTGATTTATAACATTTAAATGTTTAGACATAGTATTTGAGGGCCTCCATGTACTTTTGCCCCAGGTCATGCAAGTTTTAGAAGCCTAGATAAACACTACAAGCTGAACTTCAAACAAGTCAGTTCTCACGACTCTAGCACCTGGTACAGTCCACAACAGCAAAAGGTCAGGAAGTGCTTGACAGATGAATGAACTGTATGGCCAAAAGGACTGGGAAAAAAAATGCAAATTTACTACTTCAGCTGAAAATGAAACCAAAGGTCAAAGACACCACATACTATTAGCTCTATCATGTTCACGGTCCTGATACTAACCTGATAATCTTCAACAACATCTCCAAGTTTCTGTTTTATATTTATAAAGGCTCTGTCAGCCCTAAGATGATTTAAAACACACACATCCAGAAGAAGGCATGCCCCTCAAATCATTGTTCCACTGTTATCGTTTTAATTGCTATAATAATGACTTTTTAATGAGCACATTCATTCCACTCAAATAGGTACCAACTGTTAAGAAAACATAAACAGATTCTGAGATATACCCAGATAACAGACACTGAAAAAAAATCCAACATGCTTCAAGTTATTTCCATTTTAACATAATATTTTCAAATTGAAAAATAGTAGTAGGGGTCATAAAAAAAGCTCCTTTATTTTAGTAATTAAGTTATTCTATATTAACAAATGATCAACAAGTTTCTTCCATCACTTGTCAAACCTTTCAATGTTCAACTTCAACATCCAATCCTACACTTAAGGGGTTACAAACAACTTTAACTGATGTTACCATAACTCACAGGCTGATTAATTTTAATTCCAATATTTTTAGTATAAAATAACCTTACTTTTCCCCCTAATAAACTGTGAAAGAGTTTTAATTAACTTTCTGTTCTGGTTTATTCATTCAAACACAATCCAAGCATCTAATAATGATAAAGCAATAAAGCTAAGTTGGATGAAAACATTTTACAGTGAAAATATAAAAAACCACTGTGGGAATAAAGAAATGCTAAGTTCCTATTAGAAGAATAGAAGAGAGATTCTTAGATTAGACGTCATTTGGTCAGAGAGAAAAGGGGCAAGAGGAGACGGAAAAGACATTAAGCCGTGAAATGAGGTATCAATTTCAGGGAGCAGAAGGCAGCTGGGCGTGGCCTCACCACGCCTTACACAGTGGGGGCAGCTGGGCGTGGCCTCAGTGCGCCTTACACAGTGGGGTACAGTAGGACACTGAATAAACAGAAGTGAGGCCAGACACTGCAAACCGTCTAAACCATCCTTGTTTCTCACCAAAAGCTTAGAAGGAAGTGAGTTAAGGTTCCTGAGCTGGGTTTTCAAGACCATCTGCACTGTGAGTGCAAGGTGAAGGAAAGCGCAGTCGCCCGGCCGTACCCGGCCCTTTGCGACCCGAGGGACAGTGGCCCACCAGGCTCTGCCGTCCACGGGGTTCTCCAGGCAAGAGTGCTGGAGTGGGCTGCCATTTCCTCCTCCAGGGGATCTTCCCAACCCAGGGATCGAACCCGGGTCTCCTGCACTGCAGACAAATGCTTTCCCGTCTGAGCCACAGGTAACAGATTAACTAACAAGGTAAAACAGACCACGCAGAAGTGCGCCGGCTGCGATAGACTGCGCAGAAGTGCGGCCAAGAGGAGCTACCCCACGTCTGAGGTCAGGGGAGGCCGCCGAGAGGAGCTATACCAAATCCGAGGTCAGGGGTGGCTGCCAAGAGGAACAACCTCACGTCCAAGGAGCTGCAGCCGCGTGGGTGCAGGAGGGCCGAGAGGACTTAATCCACGTTCAATGTCAGGAGGGACGACCTCGTCCAAGGTAAGAAGGACTGGCTGCATTTTGCTGGTGCAGCCATGAAGAGATACCCCATGATCAAGGTAAGAGAAGCCCAAAGGAGAAGGTAGGTGTTGCGAGACGGCATCAGAGGGCAGACACACGGAAACCATAATCACAGAAAACTAGCCAATCTGATCACACGGACCACAGCCTTGTCTAACTTAATGAAACTAAGCCATGCCCTGTGGGGCCACCCAAGACGGGCGGGTCATGGTGGACAGGTATGACAGAATGTGGTCCACTGGAGAAGGGAATGGCAAACCACTTCAGTATTCTTGCCTTGAGAACCCCATGAACACTATGAAAAGGCAAAATGATAGCATACTGAAAGAGGAACTCCCCAGGTCAGTAGGTGCCCAATATGCTACTGGAGATCAGTGGAGAAATAACTCCAGAAAGAATGAAGGGATGGAGCCAAAGCAAAAACAATACCCAGTTGTGGATGTGACTGGTGATAGAAGCAAGATCCGATGCTGTAAAGAGCAATATTGCATAGGAACCTGGAATGTCAGGTCCATGAATCAAGGCAAATTGGAAGTGGTCAAACAAGAGATGGCAAGGATGAACGTCGACATTCACCCTAGGAATCAGCAAACTAAAATGGACTGGAATGGGTGAATTTAACTCAGATGACCATTATATCTACTACTGTGGGCAGGAATCCCTTAGAAGAAATGGAGTAGCCATCATGGTCAACAAGAGAGTCTGAAATGCAGTACTTGGATGCAATCTCAAAAATGACAGAATGATCTCTGTTCATTTCCACGGCAAACCATTCAATATCACACTAATACAAGTCTATGTCCCAACCAGTAACGCTGAAGAAGCTGAGGTTCAAAGGTTCTATGAAGACCTACAAGACCTTTTAGAAACACCCAAAAAAGATGTCCTTTTCATTATAGGGGACTGGAATGCAAAAGTAGGACGTCAAGAAACACCTGGAGTAACAGGCAAATCTGGCTTTGGAATGCGGAATGAAGAAGGGCAAAGGCTAATAGACTTTTGCCAAGAGAATGCACTGGTCATAGCAAACACCCTCTTCCACCAACACAAGCGAACACTCTACACATGGACATCACCAGATGATCAATACCGAAATCAGACTGATTATATTCTTTGCAGCCAAAGATGGAGAAGCTCTATACAGTCAGCAAAAACAAGACTGAGAGCTGACTGTGGCTCAGATCATGGACTCCTTATTGCCAAATTCACACTTAAATTGAAGAAAGTAGGGGAAATCATTAGACCATTCAGGTATGACCTAAATTAAATCCCTTATGACTATACAGTGGAAGTGAGAAATAGATTTAAGGGACTAGATCTGATAGATAAGAGTGCCTGATGAACTATGGAATGAGGTTCATGACATTGTACAGGAGACAGGGATCAAGACCATCCCCATGGGAAAGAAATGCAAAAAAGCAAAATGGCTGTCAGGGTAGGCTTACAAATATCTGTGAAAAGAAGAGAAGTGAAAAGCAAAGGAGAAAAGGAAAGATATTCCCATTTGAATAGAAATAGTTTCAAAGAATAGAAAGGAGAGATAAGAAAGCCTTCCTCAGCGATCAATGCAAAGAAATAGAGGAAAACAACAGAATGGGAAACACTAGAGATCTCTTCAGGAAGATTAGAGACACCAAGGAAACATTTCATACAAAGATGGGCTCGATAAAGGACAGAAATGGTATGGACCTAACAGAAGCAGAAGATATTAAAAAGAGGTGGCAAGAATACACAGAAGAACTGTACAAAAAAGATCTTCACGACCCAGATAACCATGATGGTGTGATCACTCACCTAGAGCCAGACATCCTGGAATGTGAAGTCAAGTGGGCCTTAGGAAGCATCACTACGAACAAAGCTAGTGGAGGTGATGGAATTCCAGTGGAGCTATTTCAAATCCTGAAGGATGATGCTGTGAAAGTGCTGTACTCAATATGCCAGCAGATTTGGAAAACTCAGCAGTGGCCACAGGACTGGAAAAGGTCAGTTTTCATTCCAATTCCAAAGAAAGGCAATGCCAAAGAATGCTTAAACTACCACACAACTGCACTCATCTCACATGTTAGTAAAGTAATGCTCAAAATTCTCCAAGCCAGGCTTCAGCAATACGTGAACCGTGAACTTCCAGATGTTCAAGCTGGTTTTAGAAAAGACAAAGGAACCAGAGATCAAATTGCCAACATCTGCTGGATCATCGAAAAAGCAAGAGAGTTCCAGAAAAACAAGTATTTCTGCTTTATTGACTATGCCAAAGCCTTTGAGTGTGTGGATCACAATAAACTGGAAAATCCTGAAAGAGAAGGGCATACCAGACCACCTGACCTGCCTCTTGAGAAACCTATATGCAGGTCAGGAAGCAACAGTTAGAACTGGACATGGAACAACAGACTGGTTCCAAATAGGAAAAGGAGCACGTCAAGGCTGTATATTGTCACCCTGCTTATTTAATGTCTATGCAGAGTATATCATGAGAAATGCTGGGCTAGAAGAAGCACAGCTGGAATCAAGATTGTCAGGAGAAATATCAATAACCTCAGATATGCAGATGACACCATCCTTATGGCAGAAAGTTAAGAGGAACTAAAGAGCCTCTTGATGAAGGTGAAAGAGAAGAGTGAAAAAGTTGCCTTAAAGCTCAACATTCAGAAAATTAAGATCATGGCATCTGGTCCCATCACTTCATGGGAAATAGATGGGGAAACAGTGGAAACAGTGTCAGACTTTATTTTGGGGGGCTCCCAAATCCCTGCAGATGGTGACTGCAGCCATGAAATTAAAAGACACTTACTCCTTGGAAGAAAAGTTATGACCAACCTAGACAGCACATTCAAAAGCAGAGACATTACTTTGCCCACAAAGGTCCATCTAGTCAAGGCTATGGTTTTTCCAGTGGTCATGTATGGATGTGAGAGTTGAACTGTGAAGAAAGCTGAGCACCGAAGAATTGATGCCTTTGAACTGTGGTGTTGGAGAAGACTCTTGAGAGTCCCTTGGACTGCAAGGAGATCCAACCAGTCCATTCTAAAGGAGATCAGCCCTGGGATTTCTTTGGAAGGAATGATGCTAAAGCTGAAACTCCAGTACTTTGGCCACCTCATATGAAGAGTTGACTCATTGGAAAAGACTCTGATGTTGGGAGGGATTGGGGGCAGGAGGAGAAGGGGACGACAGAGGATGAGATGGCTGGATGGCATCACCGACTCGATGGATGTGAGTCTGACTGAACTCCGGAAGTTGGTGATGGACAGGGAGGCCTGGTGTGCTGCGATTCATGGGGTCGCCAAGAGTCGGACACGACTGAGCAACTGAACTGAACTGAACAAGGTAAAATAGGAGAAAAACAAGACATGAGGCCACTGCAATCATTCTTCTAAATATGGTGATGGATCTCAGTGGAAACAAATACAGGGAAATAGAGACCAAGAAAGCACAGTGAAGGGAACTGAGTAATTAAATTTTCAGAAGAGAGTAGAAGCAGAGTCAAAAATGAAGATGAGTCTTTGAAAACTTATAAATCTGCTGATTCTCCAAATGCTTTTCCACTCAGATATCCAAGATAAGCCAACCTTTCTGCCAGCCTATTCAGTATCATTTAATAGTTTTTAAAAACATATCGCTTCACCATTAACCTGTTTGAGATACAGCATTTTTCTAACCTGTGTAACATGCTGTCACTGGAAACCCTACCCAACACCACAGGGACCCATTTGCATGGCTGTCAGGACAGCTGGGTCTGGTTCACATGCAGCCGGGCACTGACCAGACGAGACCTCTTTCTGTACTGCTTTTCTAAATGCCCTTTAGAAGGCCTGCATACCTTAATATCTGACACCTGCAATTGTGAGATCACCCTCCAAAGTGTTTTCTACATCTGTGCTTCCGTGTGTTACTTCCCTCCTGTGTGAAGAATTTCATCCATGAGTATTTATCTGAGCCAAATGAGGACACTTCTGGACTATTAAGTGGTGTCCAATCAAAGTTTGGTCATTTGAAATAATGAAAAGTATCTATGAGAGACATGTATATTCCTTCGGGGGCATTACTCTTAGGATATGTTATGAGCAAGCCAATACTGGGCAAATAATCAAAGTTTCTAGAAGAAATCATTTAAAAACTGGAAAACACTGCTTCTCAATCACTTTCCAATGGTACAGTATGTAGCAATGAAAAAAACCACTCACCATTTCATGTACTAATGTCGTATTTAAGGACTAAGCCATCTGTTTCGATAAGGACAGAAGGAAAGAAAGGGTAGCATACAGTGTAGTGAGGTGTCTGCTTTAGCAACAGTCACTAAGATGTTTTATAGGATTAATACTAAAGTAGCTGACATTTGGCTTAGAAAAACTTAAAAAGACATTCTTCTAGAAGCTCTTTTTGTGGTTTCACAAGTATTACCTGCAAGAGGCCATATTAAAATAGTTATGAATTCTGATTCCAGACCCAGGTGACATGGGTTCAGACCCAGCCCTGCCACAGACACATTGCTTACCCTCTGTTCTGTCTCATTGCTTTTTCATCTGTGAAATGAGGGTGAAAACACGATTTTTATCATAAAGTCACTGCCAGGATTGATGGATTCAAAACATGGCTCAGGCAGTAAAGCATCTGCCTGCAATGCAGGGAGAGATCCGGGTTCATCCCTCGGTCGGGAAGACTCCCGGAGCAGGAAATGGCAACCCCCTCCAGCAGACTTGCCTGGAGAACCCCATGGACAGAGAAGGCTAGAGGGCTACAGTCCATGGGGTCACAAGAGTCAGACACGACTGAGCACCTCACACACACACACAATACCAAGAACAGTGCCTGAACATGATAAATTTCCGTTGTTCCAGCAGTTAGTTGTATAGCCAGCATGGTGGTGAGCTCTGAAGCACCCAGGAATGAAGACAGACAAAAGTAATCAAAAAGGGGAACTGGAAGGTGTTTAATGATTACCCACATTTCAGGCGCTACCTGACATTTGTGTTCCTAAAGAATACAGTCTAGTGAGAGCCCAAACAATCGGACTTTTTTCCCTCTAAAAAGGAATATCAATATACCAATTGTAGAGATCTCGTAAAAACAAATGCCAAAATTTCTTAACATTTAAGAGTGAGCTTCAGATAAATAATAAATGTTTAGATTAAGTGTTTACCATATGATATTGCAGCACATGTAAAAAATTATGCATTGTTTACAGGAAGTTAAAATGTAAATGAGCAGCCTGTTGTTGTTTTCTTTTTTGCCCAGCTAAATCTGGCAACTCTATTAACAAACCAAAGTTCAGATAAACGTGCTGAATTAGGCAATGCCCATAAAGCAAGAAGAAGAGGAATAGCAGTGTCCTCTGAACTAAAAGCATCTTAAGAGGCAGTATAGTAAATGGAAAGGACATGGGGCTTAGAATCAGGCAAATCTGAGCCCACTTCCCATCCTCGGCCACTTTTAACTGTTCAACGTTGAAAGCAGCTACACTGGCCCCAGCCCCACTATCCCCGCCTGGGAGACGGGGTTTGCAGGCACCGCTCGTCAGGGCTGCAGGACAGGCTACACTGGACGACGCACACCAGCACTCCCTGCGGCAAGACGGCAGTGAGGGCCACAGTGTCTCAGCCCCAGAAACGCAGAGTTCCCGTACAGCAGCCAAAACCAAAGAACTCACTGCACCCCACAATCACTAAACAGGGAAACATACGAGGTCCCCACTGCTGCCACAGACACAGCTCGCCTTCTCCCGACCACCTCCTTCCCCCGGCGGTCTCCTCCGGCAGCCTGAGCTCGGTCCCCACGGCCTTTCGCCTGCATGGACGTTCACTCACCCACGGAGAACCAGAAATGTTCTCTCCAGACTGTGCTTAACAGTATTCGAACGGAAGAGCTGGGGAATAACATTACCCTGTGACGTCCTCACGTTTCTCTTTTCCACAGACTTTTTAAGAATAAGGATACATAAGCAAATTCATTTCAAATTATAACACAAAATGAAAAAATTGTTCTCTTAATTTTCAAAAAAAGGCTGAAAATCCTAAACACTCATTTCAGTCAAAAATTCTGCAAAAGAACTAAAAACTTATGAAAGTAAATTATTTCCCAGTGTGACTCTTCCTTCTGTTTTGGAGTCACACCACATGGGGGGATTATTTTCTAATGTTCATATTACAAATTGCTTAACTAGCAATATGCTGTCCAATTTTTCATTTAGTACACCTTATCTTCTCTCTACACACTTTTTTCCTTGGAAGGAAAATTAACTATTTCCACAGTTAACTAGCAGGAAGCAAAGAATTAAGATTGTAGATATAAAGGTGCTGTAATGGTGTTTTAATCAGCCTATTAAATAGAACATGAACATGTATCAATCAACTAACATTTAATTTCATGGTCTATGATTCAAAACTTCAAAAGCATAACGGTACACAATTATCAGCATTTACTTAATTCCTTTCCAAGTCTGTTTTAACTCATGTAAACCATATAAAATATTTACATGATAATTGTTACATGTCCTTATGTACTGGAAGAAGACATAGTTAGAAATTTTATTAATATATAAATATAATTTGAAATGTACCTTTTCAGTTCAATCCACAAAGAAAAGTATCTCCATACACAACAATGCAGGAACATAATTTTTTAAGTATGGTGACTTCATATAGGAATTTCCTAAAAATTTATTTCAAATACTTCTAGCCCCAACAGACAAAACTCCACTGATGAAATCAACTACTGGGCTAAAGTTTGTTTTAAATTGTTGCTGCAGAAACGGAAAAGCTCTCTATAAATTTCATTTACAAGTAAGCTGCACATTCACTTAGGAGTATTATACCAATACTTCCCATCACAGAGCCACACATGAACTTGGAATGTATGTGTACATACTCATCTCTTCTCCTCTACTGAAGAGTGGTTTTTCATGATCTCAATGATTCAGTTTTTTTACAGAATAATTTAGTTCTCTAAATTGTATTTTTGTTAAGGAGCAATGAAAATTAAGTCAGCAGGTTCTTTTCTCCAGCATTTTGCTTGATAGCAAAAATTGCTTCAGTTTTAAAAGGTCTGTTTCTGACCATTACTTTTGACTCAAGTGGAGAAGGGCCTAAGGGTAAAGGTCATTAACATCTTTCACTAAGACAAAAAGATTCAACTGTGGTTGCTAGGATACCAACAGACAGATTCATTTATTAGTCAGAAACAATTATTCAGAATGCCTTCTCACAGAACACCACACTAACTGCAACAGGAAGCGTAACACAAACAAAGCTTAAAAGGCAGAGACAGTCCCTGCCCTTTAAGAGCTTAATATCCTTTGTTATTGGTATTCAAAATTATGCAGTGCACTTTAAAGAAGCCACTGTTTAAAGGAACGGAAATAAGTAGACAACAAGAAGGAGGGCAGTTAAAAGTATAGGCCAAAGAATAAGCCAACTGTTCCATCTGAGTCCGCAGAATCAGATTCCTTTGTTCATTAGCTTATTTAACTGAATGGGTCTGTACTGTGTGCTGGTTGCTGCTGGAGGTATTAACAACCCAGTGGTTGATAAGACAAAGTTCAAGCCCTCACTGAGCTTACACTCCAGTAAGAAGACCAATCAAAAGTCTGTATCTGTGCTGATATGCAAGCATGAAGTGCGTGTGTGTGCACACAGTGTGAAAAAGTTGTGGAGGGGCATGGAGGCAAGTTAGTGAAGGCTTTACACATATTCAGCGAAGACTATACGCCAACTATCGGGCTAGGCAATGAGGACAGCGCATAACAAGAGACCTATGTTCTCTGCCGCTCTGCCAATCCAGGTAAACCAACAGGGAAGTACTCTGGTGCCACTTACTGCCTGTGTAACCTCGGCAAGTTGGTAACACCTTCATCATGAACAGTGGCACTAACCTTCAAAAGTTATTGTCAGCATTAGCTGTTTATAAAACATCTGGCACACTGCCTGGTAACTACAGATTTTATCATTTCAGTTAAGAGCCCACATTATAGAATCACAAGAAATGAGATCAGTGGAAATTGAGGATGGCAGAAAAGAGGAAAGGATAATGTTGCTGCTGCTAAGTCGCTTCAGTCGTGTCCGACTCTTGCGTTCCCACAGACGGCAGCCCACCAGGCTCCCCCGTCCCTGGGATTCTCTAGGCAAGAACACTGGAGTGGGTTGCCATTTCCTTCTCCAATGCATGAAAGTGAAAAGTCAAAGTGAAGTCGCTCAGTCGTGTCCGACTCTTTGCGACCCCATGGACTGCAGCCCACCAGGCTCCTCCACCCATTGATTTTCCAGGCAAGAGTACTGGAGTGGGGTGCCATTCCCTTCTCCGGAAAGGATAATAAAGGTCTCTAAAAAATAAAAAAGAAAGGAGAGTTGTGTTCACATGAGGAGGTCTTGTGAAACACACTGGTAAGTGTATTTATAAACCTATAAGGAATTCCTTGGAACTCCTATTATGGATTTGGAATTATGGAAACATAATGGAATCACATCACAAACCCAATTAAGTGATAAGAATTAAACTATACATGACTGGCAGAGAAAAGAGGAGAGAACAATTTAAATAATAAAACCCACTTGGCCACTATCTCACTCAATGAAGGCATATTTCAGAGTGAGATTTGTAGGAAAAAAAAAAAAATCTGCAGTCCTACGGTCTCAGGTCCTATACGTGAAGTGTGAGCACCTCACCTCAATGAGTGAATCCAAATATAAATGAAGATAGTATGTCTTTCATAAGTGTCCCCTAAATGCAAATGTACTATTTAATCTGGTGCTCAAGAGGGTAAACAAACAGTAAAAGAAATTTTCATTAGGTGTGATTTTCGTCACCTTCTGCATCTACTTTATAACTCACTCTCGCTTAAGAGGCTGCTCCACCTACACGACCTCCATTTCACAGATACACAAGTAAACAAGCCCGAGGACACCTGGAGGGCTGCCTCACTCAGGCTGGCCCCAAACCTCCAGCCTCTACACGGTGGGGCTTTTTTGCATGCTTAGTCGCTCAGTCGTGTCTGACTCTCTGTGGCCCTTTGTACTGTAGTCAGCCAGGCTCCTCTGTCCACGGGATTTTTCAGGCAAGAACACTGGAGTGGGTTGCCATTTCCTTCTCCAGGGGATCTTCCCAACTGAGGGATAGAACCTGTGTCTCCTGCATTGCAGGCAGATTCTTTACCTGTTGAGGTGACGACTTAAAACACCTAAGAGGAAATGTGACTGAGACAAACAGAGCTAGATGAAGACATTAAGACCAAAGACAAGGAAACCAAATCAGAGGCTGGTGTGCGGTGACTGCTCATCACAAAGCTTCAGAATGCTGATTTCACGTAGATCTATGCCATACTGTAATACTACTGCAGTATCCTAGAGAGTCACACGTTTCAGCACCCAAGCTCTATCTTGCAGACCATCTTTCACATCTGAAAGCAGTGTGTGTGGGCAAACACACACGTGCAAGTCTTCACCAGAGCACACGTCCAGACATAAAGTAACAAGCTCTACTGTCGTAGAAAGAAATACATAGAAGTAAACTAGTGGAAAAGAATGTAACAAAACTGAATGTTGAGAGCAAACGCGTGCAAAGTAGTAACTGAATACTGTGCCTCTGACAGTGGCAGTGAGACTGAGACAAAGAACAGACGGAAGCACAAGTCAGCCGGCCCTTCAGAAGAAGTCTGGAAGCACATCTCAAAAACCCTGCAACTTAATGCATGGGTCACTTACTCATTACCAGTCCTCACACTAATGAGCATTGAAGTACACTTCCCATTATCATTTTAGCAACTTTCCTCTATGCTGGGTGGAGAAATCTCTGGCCCCAATAAACACCAAAAGGTGTCACATGAACGAATATCAACATTAGTGGCGATGACAGCAGTTACCCTTGGACTGTGCCCCATGCCTTTACTCTTTCACTCTGTGAAGTGAACACTTTATCCTGTCTCTACCTGGGAAAAACCTGACTCTGGCCTAAAGTTGTCTAACACTGTTGGGGTTGGGACTCACACTCATGCATGCTTGAAATCAAGGCTCTTAACCACTTTTATGCTGTTTCTATATTTTAAAGATACAAACCTTACCATGAGCATTCTGCATTTTCTAATGCAGAGTTTATGGACATGAAATAATTCTCTCACACAATATTTAAGAAGTAACCAAAATGAACTATCACTACCTTAAATGCATGGAACTTTTCATCTCCCAAAGCTAAGACCTTCTTGTGTTTAGTCCTATTTCACAGTGCACAAGTATTATCCTTGAATGGCCCATAAACTGATAAGATGACAACACTGTGACATGCAGAATATGTTAAAAGTCAGAGAATAACATCCCAACTATTTGAAAAGTAGGTTTACCTGGTTCTCATTAAAATACTTTGGGCCTACAAGGACTTAATAACTTCCAGATTTCTGAAGTGCAACTTTTACCTGGGTCATTATGGGAGTGAGGCACCACAAACACTTGAAGGGGCTTAGTGTCCCATTCATCAGGCTTATAAGTGATGTCAAATCCTTGCTTCCAAACTCCACCATCTGGATTGTCAAAAGGAATTAGACTGTAAACATCCAACATCTAAAAATAGAAAGACAAAAAAAGTTAAGTCTAATCATGTGTGCAAGTGTGTTGGTAAGTCATGTCCAGCTGTTTGTGACCCCATGGACTGTAGTCTGGCAGGCTCCTCTGTCCATGGCATTCTCCAGGCAAGAATGCTGGAGTGGGTTGCTGTTCGCTTCTCCAGTTAATCATGTATAACCATTATTAATTTAAACTTAATGTTGGGAATATTTGCTCAAAACTACTTGTTGCTGTACTCTGTATATATATATTTAAAAAATGAAGCTACTTCTGTAGACCTTAACTAAAGAGGCTAAGGCAGAACACATTTTACCATCACTCAAAGGGTTAAAATAAAGGTTAAAATTCTGCTACATAATAAACCAGATAAATAACCCCATTCCTCTTCTGTTCCTAATATAAAATAGCTTCATTCAATTCCTCTTCCCCTACTTTACTTCCAATACAATTTAATAGAAAAGGATGGGAACTGAAGAGCTAACAAAAAATTTCATTATGATCAAATATTTTAGCATTTTCAAACAAAGTACTGAAAATTATTTTACAATTTGTCTTTATTTTGCAACCAATCTCCTATATTTTAAATTCTATATCTGAATGGAAATGGATCTATAGATATTCTTTAATTTAGCTTATGTATGTTTACCTTTTTTATACTAAAAATAAAACTATAACAGGGTCAGCTAGGTTTAAAATAATTTTTTTAAATTGAGATTCAGCTTTTAAGTGTTCAAATGTTTGCTAAGTTCTAACGTAGTATTTCTTCTAAATAATAATCCATTTGGGGGAAAAAATGTTACAAGAAAACAAAGCCAAACAAACCTAAAGGCTTATTCTTCATACTCTCTGTGATTCTAAGTGTGACAAAGAACACAGCCCTCTGGTAAAATTTAAACTACTTGAGAAATTACACCCTAATTAATACACAAATGGGTTACAAAACAATGTTTTAAGATAGCAAGCAAATTATACGAAAGTGAACACAAAATATTTTAAGAAAATAACATACCTTTCACTTGGAAACTTACGACGTAAATACAATGCCCCCAAAGATAAGAAGGGCTGTCTGTGAAGCAGCAGGAAGGAGAGGCAGTCCCGCAGCCCTGCGGGTCCCTCTCAGGCCCTGTAGCCCCCCGTGCCCTGCTGCCTCGCTCTGCCTGAGCTCCGCGACTGCTCTGCAGCTCCTTTCTGGCCGGCCCAGATTCAGGACTACCTCCAGAAAAGATTTTATTGTTTTCCTTTAAAGGTACTTAATTAAAACCTAAACACGGCCAAGCCCAGGATCCGCATCCCATCTGAACCTGGCCACACTCTAGCTGATGAGGCTGGAGCACAGAGCCAATCCCACCAGCTTCTGGCTTAACAAGTGGGCCACGGCCTCGAGAGCATATCATGCTCTCTGTCCCCAAGAGTCAGTGAACACTTTCACACTAAAGCAAGGCCGGAGCCAGCTCCTTTTGCCCAACTTTAAAATAGTCACTCCTTGGGGTCCTGCACCAAGATCCAGTTTCTGGTCCAAGGTACAACGTTGAAATAGCTCTTTGTCAATTTGTAGAACAGAGTAAATATGAGCGACACATCCAAAGCTTAGGGAAGGCAGAGTCCTTTCTCACCTTGGTTCTCACCACCACCACACTCTGAGAACAGCGCTACTGGGGGAAAAAACTGCATTGGCCAAAAAGCTTGTTCGAGTGTTTTCTAAGCTATTACAAAACACCCAAACAAACATTCTGGCAAACCAATATAATACAAGCTAAATACATGATTTAAATTTCTCTAATAAAATGAAATCGGCAACCTGAGTTCAAGACGGTGGAGCAGAAGATGCACTCATCTCCTGCCAAAGCACCAAAATCACGACTAGCTGCTGAGCAGCCTTCGCTAGGACACTGGAACCTACCAAAAAGAGACACTCCGTGTCCAAAGACAGAGAAGAAGACGCAGCAAGATGCAGCAGGGCACGATCACGATAAAGTCAGATCCCATACCTATCGGGGTGAAATGTGGAGTCGCTCAGTTGTATCCAACTCTTTGTGACCCTATGGACTGTATCACCAGGCTCCTCCATCCATGGGATTCTCCAGGCAAGAATACTGGAGTGGGTTGCCATTTCCTTCTCCAGGGGATCTCCCCAACCCAGGGATCAAACCTGGGTCTCCCACATTGCAGGCAGACGCTTTACCATCTGAGCCACCAGGGAAGTTATCGGGGTGGGTGACCCACATACTGGAAAGCAGTAACACTAAAGAAGCTTTCCCACTCTTGGGAAGGTTCAGAACCCCACGTCACGCTTCACGCTTCCTAGGCTGGGGACCCTACAAAGGGACGGGAACCCCCAGGGTATCTGACCTTGAAGGCCAGCAGGATTTGATTACAAGACTTCCACAGGATTGAGGGAAGCAAAGATTTCAGTCTTGGAGGACACAAACAAAACCTTGTGCACACCGAGACTCAGAGGAAAGGAGCAGCGACTCCACAGGAAACTGAGCCAGAGCTACCTGCTAGTGTTGGAGGGTCTCCTGAAGAGGCATGGGTCAGCAAGGGCTCGCTACAGGCACCAGGGGACTGGCAGCAGCTGTCTGGGAAGGTCCCCTTTGGCATAAACTCGCTCGGAGGTCCCCAATAACCCAATCACAGAGCCAGCAGACCCAAGGGCTGGCTGGCCTCAGGCCAAAAGACTACCAGGGAAGGAGTGCAAATCCAGCAGATAAGTGGATTAAAGCTTTACTGAGCAAGGCACTGCCCACCAGAGCAAGACCCAGATTTTTCCACCACCAGTCCCTCCCATCAGGAAGCTTACACAAGGCTCTTAGCCTCCTCCATCAGAAGGCAGACAGAAGAAGCAAGAAGAACCACAATCCCACAGCGACTAAGCCAAAATCACCATAAAAAGGCAGAAAGTTATGTCCCAGATGAAGGGACAAGACAAAAATCCCAGAAAAATAACTAAATGAAGTGGAAATAGGCAAGCTTCCAGAAAAAGAATTCAGAATAATGATAGTGAAGATAATTCAGGATCTCGGGAAAAGAATGGAGGCAAAGACTGAGAAGATGCGAACAGTGTATACCAAAGACCTACAGTGGACGTGTTTTGGGTGGACGCTGGGAATTGGGGAGGGAGGCCTGGCGTGCTGCGGCTCATGGGGCCGCAAAGAGTCGGGCACGACTGAGCGACTGCAAGAACTAAAGAACAGAGAAGAGTACCTGAGGCAGAAGCACAGATAAATGACCTGGACGGCAGAATGGTGGAAATCACTACTGCAGAACAGACTATAGGAAACAGGATGAAAGGACACGAGGTCAGCCTAAGAGGCCTCTGGACAACATTTAATGCACCGAAATTCACAGTATAGGGATCCCAGAAGGAGGAGAGAGAAAGAAAGGGCCTGAGAAAATATTTGAAGAGATAATAGTTGAAAATTTCCCTCATACAGGAATCAACCAAGTCCAGGAAGCACAGAGTCTCAGGCAGGATAAACCCAAGGAAGAACACAACAAGATACATAGTGATCAAACTGACAAAAATTAAAGACAGAGATAAAATATTAAAAGCAACAAGGGAAAAATGACAAATAACACACAAGGGAACTCCCATCAGGATACCAGCTGATTTCTCAACAGAAGCTGTACAAGCCAGAAGGGAATGGCATGACGTATTTAAAGTGATGAAAGGGAAGACCCTACAGTCAAGAATACTCTACCCAGCAAGACTCTCCCTCAGATTTAACGGAGAAATCAAAAGCATTCTAGACAAGCAACGTTAAGAGAATTCAGCATCCTCAAATCAACTTTACAACAAATGCTAAAGGAGCTTCTCTAGGCAGAAAACAAGGAAAAGCCCTACCTACAGAAAATGAACGCACAACAGTTAAGAAAAAGGTAATAGGGTCATGTGTGCAGGCATGCTAAGTGGCTTCCGCTGTGTCCACCTCTGTGACCCTATGGACTGTGTCTCACCAGGCTCCTCTGTCCACAGGATTCTCCAGGCAAGAATACTGGAGTGGGTTGCCATGCCCTCCTCCAGGGGATCTTCCCAACCCAGGGACTGAACTCTGGTCTACATATCAAGAATTACCTTAAACACAAACAGAATAAATGCACCAACCAAAAGACACAGCCTGGCTTAGCAGACGAAAACACGTGTGTGTGTGTGCATTTCCACTGAACACATCACTCTGCCTGACCCCTAAACTGCATGTGACCATTCTATATTACTAGAGTCATCAAGATCAAGTTCCCATTATACCTCACAACTGTAATCTACCCAATTTTTTGTACAGATTTTATTTTTTTGTCTGGCAATTGATGGTGAAAACTAATAAACATCTTTTACTATTGTGATGATGTAACTATTACTCACTTAATATCACTGTATCATGATTGGTCAACAGAAAAATCATAGATAGGATTCTGTATCAGCAAAACTACCATTCAACAGAAAAACCTGTAATCACTTTTTAAAATCTAGATGCACAGCAGAATTATTTCGGTATTTTTTTCAAATACAAATGTCCAGGTATTGCTTTTTTGCCAGAGGTCCAGATATGTTTCTAATGAGCAGTCATGTTAAAAAGCAACCAGACTGTATGAGAATCTTTTACTTTTGTCTAGCTTGTTTCACTTTTTCTATTTCATATTCCGTGTTCCCACTTCATTTAGTTCATGTTTTCCAGTTTCTCCATCAATTTTGTTTTTCTTTAATGTTCTTTCTCAAGCCTTTTTCAAGCATATTGGAAAAGCTTCTGTATACATATATATATATATATATAAATAACATGTATATGTTTTAGAAAACTTATGAATCTTTGCCTAACTAAAAAGTTTATGACATTTTGATCCCACTTGTTTGACTTAGTATGAATAGAATGCTAGATTTCTAATTTTAAAAAATAGATATGCAACAAGCAACAAAGGTTTTCTGTATAACACAGGGAACAATAGTATCTTCTAATGACCTTTAATGGAAAATAATTTCACAAATAACATAACTGAATCACACACAAAAAAAAAGAATTCTACTTTCTGAAATTCAGTTATGTCTACCTTTTTGCCAGCTTTTCTAAATGTCCCATGCACATCTAAAAACAATGTGTGAAATACAGCACATTAAATATGCTTGTGCAGCATATGATTAGTATAAGCTAATTAAATCACTGCAGATGGTGACTGCAGCCATGAAATTAAAAGACACTTACTCCTTGGAAGGAAAGTTATGACCAACCTAGACAGCATACTGAAAAGCAGAGACATTACTTTGCCAGCAAAGGTCCATCTAGTCAAGGCTATGGTTCTTCCAGTGGTCATGTACGGAGTGAGAGTTGGACTATGAAGAAAGCTGAGCACCGAAGAATTGATGCTTTTGAACTGTGGTGTTGTAGAAGACTCTTGAGAGCCCCTTGGACTGCACGGAGATCCAACCAGTCCATCCTAAAGGAGATCAGTCCTGGATGTTCATTGGAAGGACTGATGCTGAAGCTGAAACTCCAATACTTTGGCCACCTCATGCGCAGAACTGACTCATTTGAAAAGACTGTGATGCTGGAAAAGACTGAAGGCAGGAGAAGGGGACGACAGAGAGGATGAGATGGTTGGATGCTGTCACTGACTCGATGGACATGAATTTGAGTGAACTCCAGGAGTTGGTGATGGACAGGGAGGCCTGACGTGCTGCAGTCCATGGGGTCACAAAGAGTTGGACACGACTAAGTGACAGAACTGAATTGAATTAAACATAAATCAATAATATTTAAATTATTAATGACATCATTCAAGATGCTCCTATTCTTATTTTTTCTGCACTTGATATTCTCAGAGAAATGTTAATACATCTCATTATGATTTTATATTTTTCTTTTCCCTCATATTTCTTCTGATTTCTCCTTTACGTATCTTTGCTTCTTTATTGTTAAGGTGTCTAATGATTTATGTCATCCATCTTCTTTGTGAATTGTACCTTCTATCATTAAAAATATTCATCTTTGTTTCATTTAAAAAAAAAAGAATCCAGGGTAGAGGAAAGTCTCTGTAAATAAATGCAAAAGTGTAAAGAAAATAAAATCATACTACCTAGATAGGAAAAAATAAACAAATAAATAAATGAAAGATAGAAGTTATTTGAAATCTAAAACGCAATATCTCAAAATTAAAATCCAATAATTATTATCTGAAAGTAGCCTTAAATATTACTGGGCAGCAAACTAAAAATAGCAGAAATAAAAACAGGATCAAACTAAAATTCATAAATAAACCCTTTATAAGAAAGGAAATCAATCAAAAAAATGAATAGCCTTATAGATCATAAAGAGAATGAGAATATCTCATGAAAATGGTAAAACTTCTCATGTTTAGGGAAATATATATCCCTAAACATTACACACACACACACACACACACACACGTATACACACACACATGTATGTGTACACACATGTACACACATGTATCTGTACATGTGTGTGCATGTATCATATATATACATATGTGATATATGTTTATATGTTTATATTTATGTATATAAATATATATTTCCCTAAATTGATTATGTTTAGGGAAATATATATCAACTTCCTTTTAAATAACTGCATAACTAATTTTTAAAATACAGCTCTGACTAAACCAAAAAAAGGAATATTGTTGAAATTAATTTTGATGATATATTTTAACCCAATATATTCAAAATATTACCATCCCAATACATAATCAAAATAAAATAAGCAAGATATTTTACATTCTTCTGTCCACACTAAATCTTCAACACTTTGTGTGGATCTCAGTGCATATCTCAACTCAGACTCGCCACACCTGGCGTGCTGCACAACCACAGGTGGCCAGCAACCTCCATCCTGGACAGCTCCAGAGCTCTCCCCTTCCCCTCGCACACAGGCACATGCAGTGAAAAGGCAACAGCACACGTGGGAGGCTTGTTATGTGTAACAGATATGCAGGAAGAGCAGGGCTTTTCTTGTGTTCTCTAAAGGAAGGGGGAAAAATTCTCTTTGCCAAGATTTAAACCTCTAAAGGTCTTCAAGTAATATAGAAAATAAAACCTAAGAAGCACACAGAAAAAGCCACGGTCACACAGTATAAAAGAAAGAAAAACTAGGAGAAACACAGAATTACAGAATTTTATCACTAAAAAGAACATCAATGATGTGACCAATTAAATGATTTTACAAAAATAGAAACTGTAATCCAAAGAATTGAGCAACTATAAACAGGCACCAAATCAAATCTAAAAAGACAGAAACAAATCAAACCCCAGAGCTTACTGATGAATGCGTACATTACCTGCACATCTGGACTGTGGCTTCCACTCTGTGAAGCAAACAGGCAGTCTCCAGGGTCAACTGCGAGGGACGGATGTTTCGCCGGCAGAAGAGGCGAGCCAGCACCATGGCTGAAGTTGCCTTTCGAGTTTTTCGTACCATCCTCCACAGATTCACTCAAATTGATGACCGAGTCTCTAATATTTGAGATGATTTCATTATTCTCAGCTAGCAAACGTTCCAAATGGTCTATTTTTTCTTGCAACATTGAAAGCTGGCCCTATAATAAAAAAGAAAAAGACAGCTACATGAAACTCTAAGATAGCTCTACTGAGACAGACAATGTTTTTCTTTAAACTGTGTGCCTGACCAAGAGGGTAGCCACTCACCCCTCACTTTTCTCTTTTCTCAGCGGCGTCACTGACAGCATGAGCAGCTGGCAGGGTTAAACGCCAGTGAACGGCAGAAAGCCTTCTCCATGGCTGCAGCCCTTGTTTAGTCCCATTTTAAAATGTGCAAAGCACAGACCAAGAATATTTGGGCCTATAGTTCCTATTGCCCCAAACCCAGTCCTAAAAGACCTTCAGGCCTCTAAAATCACTAAGTGCAATGCCATTTCATATTCAGGTACGAAATTTTAAATTGAGGTACAAATGAGCCCAGTTACTTAAAAGAACAAAAAAGTATGAACTGGAAAACGGCCGTCCCGTTTCAACCAGTAACACCAGCGAGCAATCCTGAACAAGAGCTACCATCAACAGAAGCATCTCGCCAGCTCTTTCAATGAGCTGTGCTAAGAGAAGCCTGGCACAGGCCTCCCCGGCAGCTGCCCTGGAAGCCATTTAGACTGCTGCTGCCCTACTGTGTGCCTCTGTTCCTGTTAACTGATCCTCGCACGCAGGGGCCTGCCGCCTCTAAACAAACACTCTCCTTCATAGAATAGGCCTGCAACCTCTGATCTACAGGAGGCTGCTATTTCTGTCACGCATGTCTGAGTAAAGGGGCTTCTCTGGTGGGTCAGTCAGTCAAGAATCCATGCAGTGCGGGAGACTGCCTGCCATGTGACAGACAGGCCAGGGCTCAACCCCAGGGTCGGGAGGATGCCCGGGAGGAGAAAGCGGCAATCGACTTCCGTCGCCATCTGCATCTTGTTCACTCCGATATCCTGGGTCCCAAGACACAGTACTTAAATGCATGTCACAGAGCTCTCTACACTTCCTCCACGCAACAAGACTGCTTTAGTGAACACCCTCCGTGCAGGCACAGTGCTGCATGCTAGAAAGGCAGGTGGGCATGAGATATGGTTCCCTACATCGAGCAAACAAGGCGACCCCGTGTCCGTGCCACAGCAGCAGCCTGCCCCACGGCTGCAAAAGCCACATGAAGGGTTAACAGAATAAACGCACAGCAGCAGCCTGCCCCACGGCTGCAAAAGCCACATGAAGGGTTAACAGAATAAACGCACAGCAGCAGCCTGCCCCACAGCTGCAAAGGCCACATGAAGGGTTAACAGATGCCAAAGCCACATGAAGGGTTAACAGAATAAACGCACAGCAGCAGCCTGCCCCACGGCTGCAAAAAAGGCCACATTAAGGTTTAACAAAATAAACGCATAGAAAGCAGAACGAATTTGGACACCCAGAAACAAAATTTCTCTCACCAGTAAATAACACAAAGACAGAAAGGAGAAAAGGAAAACATCTACATGTCCCAAAGTGAAGGGCTGGTCAAACAATAACTAACATCACGAGTAGTTTTTACTCACTAAAAACTTAGAAATACAACTTCTTTTAAAAACTGAGAAGCCATTTTCAGAAGATAAAGTGATGAAAACACAGTTTTAAAACTGTATGTATGACAGGATTACTCACCTTTTTAATAAAAGATACATACAGAAATAAATAAGCAGGGTGACAATATACAGCCTTGACGCACTCCTTTTCCTATTTGGAACCAGTCTGTTGTTCCATGTCCAGTTCTAACTGACCTGCACACAGGTTTCTCAAGAGGCAGATCAGGTGGTCTGGTCTGCAGATGGTGACTGCAGCCATGAAATAAAAAGACGCTTACTCCTTGGAAGGAAAGTTATGACCAACCTAGACAGCATATTAAAAAGCAGAGACATTACTTGGCCAAAAAGGCCTGTCTAGTCAAAGCTTATAGTTTTTCCAATAATCATGTATGGATGTGAGAGTTGGACTATAAAGAAAGCTGAGCACCAAAGAGTTGATGCTTTTGAACTGTGGTGTTGGAGAAGACCCTTGAGAGTCCCTTGGACTGAGAGGTGAGCCAACCAGTCCATCCTAAAGGAAATCAGACCTGAGTGTTCGCTGGAAAGACTAATGCTGAAGCTGAAACTCCAGTACTTTGGACACCTGATGCAAAGAGCTGACTCATGGGGAAAGACCCTGATGCTGGGAGAGATTGAAGGCAGGAGGAGAAGGGGACAGAGGATGAGATGGCTGGATGGCATCACCGACTCAATGGACATGAGTTTGAGTAAACTCCGCGAGTTGGTGATGGACAGGGAGGCCTGGCATGCTGCAGTCCATGGGCTTGCAAAGAGTAGGACACGACTGAGCGACTGAACTGAACTGACATACAGAAAGCTGTAATCAAGGCGGTAAAAACTGGTTACAGGTATTTATACTTTCTTTAGTCTGTTATGAGTGGTTGTGAATTTTATAATGGGGAAGCCAAGAGAAAGAATAATTCTAGTCCCAGGTATTGGCCAGTTCAACAAGAGGAGGGAAAAAAGATTAAGAGTGCTATCTACCAAGAGAAGGCCACTTCAGCAAACTGTGTGAGAGCTCACAGAAGTCTGAAGGGACTAGGGGAAATGTTTCAGAATAAGAAAAAAGTAAACAAAAGGAGAAGCAATCCAGCAGGCAAGGACCTTCATAGGCAGGGCAGAGACAATGCTGGGGAGGGGTGTCCGGAGCTCTGCCTGCGGAGAGAGAGGAGCTCGCGATGGCAGGAGAGCCCCCGCGCCTGAGAGGCGCCCGCACGGCCTCCCCAGGCAGACGCACGCCGGGGCGGGCGGCAGGGCTGCTCCGCCGGGCCAACCCTTGCGACCCCACGCTCTGTACCCCACAGGCTCCTCCGCCCATGGGATTCCCCAGGCAAGAGCACTGCAGTGGGTTGCCATCTCCACCTTGAGGGGGTCTTCCTGGCCCAGGGACTGAGTGCTGGTCTATCACACTGCATGCAGTCTCCTGCACTGCCCTCGGTTCTTCACGGACTGAGCCGCCAGGGGAGCCCCCTACTTAGACACATCGGACAGAAGTAGCCCCTACAGGTCAGAACTGCAGCCCTTTAAGGCAGCAGGTGGGGTGCCATGTCTCCACAAGGGAGAGCTCAAGCCTGTTCATCAGTGGCGAGAGAAGCAGGAAGCGCAAGGTCTTAGCAAAGAACTCACCCTGAAGGACAAGCCCACTTCTACTGAAAAGAGAGACAAACTATGGACCAATCCTTGACTAGAAACGACAAAGCAAAGGAAACCTGATGGGCCAGTGCAGCACTAGCTCAGGGTCCAAAGAGAAGCTAGTTGAACCATGGAGGCTGCAGGTCAGCAGTTCAGCGACATTACAGAACAAATCTTTATAGACACACATCCATATTGGCTGACTGGTTCTCTATGGAAAGGTGAAAGGCAAAGCCTTGGCATAACCCAAAGTCTACCCGGGGAAGCTAAAAATATTTCAGAGTTAGGTATATAGTTGTCAAATCTATATACATTTTCCTAAATGGACCAACAAAGGTCTGTCTAGTCAAGGCTCTGATTTTTCCAGTAGTCATGTATGGATGTGAGAGTTGGACTATAAAGAAAGCTTAGCACTGAAGAATTGATGCTTCTGAATTCTGGTGTTGGAGAAGACTCTTGAGAGTCCCTTGGACTGCAAGGAGATCCAACCAGTCCATCATAAAGGAGATCAGTCCTGAATACTTATAGGAAGGACTGATGCTGAAGCTGAAATTCCAATACTTTGGCCACCTGATGTGAAGAGTTGACTCATTGTAAAAGACCCTGATGCTGGGAAAGGTTGAAGGCAGGAGGAGAAGGGGACAACAGAGGAAGAGATGGTTGGGTGGCATCACCAACTCAATGGGCATGAGTTTGAGTAAACTCTGGACAGGGAGGCCTGGACTTCTGTGGTCCATGAGGTCGAAAAGAGTCGTACACAACTGAGCGAGTGAACTGAACTGAAATGCACTATCAAAGGCTGTCTGAAATGAGGGAAAATTTTTCTTCACTCATCATCACAATACCCCAGACTGAGGCTTTCTGAAATCACTTCTGATGAGTTCTGTTGAATATTTCCAGCACCAGACACAAGCCTACTTCAGTGATACTTACAATTTCTACCATGGCAGATAACAACAGTAAATCAAGTTCCTCTGATTCCAAGCAGAATTAGAGCGTGTTGACTTGTCTGGCCTGCAGTAAAAGCTACACACCCATAAAATAAAACCTTAGTCTAAAATACCACCATTCCAGAGCTTTTAAAGATGCCACGTATTTTACCAGACACTTACAATGTATAAATTAATTCATGGGTGCTAAGTTTCTCCAGACGTTTCTGTACTTTGAGGAAAAGATAACTTTGGAGCCATGCACAGTGCAAAGTTACTTGCAGCTTAAAAGAACACACTGAAAAAGTTAATTAAGTTCCTTTTGGGAATGTTCTCACTGTGACCCCAGTCCCATAACCCATGGATGATAGTACTATGCAAAATAAACATTACAGGTGATCAGTGTTCCACAGAAAAGGATCCGGCTGGCACTTAAGATGGCTTTTAAGTTCATTGTAGCTTTAAAGATACAATGAATAATCAGTACCTGGAATTCTGTGCTGAATAATAAGTCGATAGAGAAAATCATGGCCTGGGGATATGTTAGCATAATGGTCTAGTGAGAATCATTTTTTAAACTATATTATGCGGTAGAATAAAGTCTTGCTCCAAACAGCTAAAATTCCTGAAATACACATACTTCCATAAGCAAAATCTGTATACATGTCACAGAAGAGTGATATGACTTTAAAAAGATACACTTGCAGTCTGCATTAAAGTAACAGAAATCATAGATAATGTTTCAATTATGCTGACAAGTCAAAGAATACTGATAGTAATATTGAAAAAGACAATTTTCTGCAGGGCAAGAAAATCACTTGTGAGAAAACCACTTTACTCTTTGATTTGCTAATCAGCTCTAAAGGAAGGCCACAGTGTTGACTGCCACAGAGTGGGAAAGAAGGTCGCAATACTTGATTTATTCTGCTTTTGGTGAAAGAGAATAACTGAGTAAAGGAAAAAAAAAATCATCACTGATAGCAAAGACTTCTAAGAGAAAATTCAGAGCCCACTACCAGCAAATCAGGACCAGTACTCACAATGCCCTGTGAGCAGAATCAATCTATGCACATCTACTGCTAAATTAAAAAGTCATCATGCAATTATCTGCCCATATAAGGCACTCGCTCCTGGGGTTGGCCTCACTGTGATCACCCGAGCACGGCTCCATCTGCACATCACTCTTCCTTCCTGTTACAGCTGAAAAGAGTATGTGCCCTCCTCTCTCTCTGCTTCAAAGGCCAACACTCCACTGGTGATCTCTACACCCATAAATGGCTCAATTCCCTCAACACTGCTTCATCAAATTCCCCTTCGAAAGGTAAGCCACCTCAATAGTATAACATTCAGTTCACTTCAGTTCAGTTGCTCAGCCCTGTCCAACTCTTTGCGACCCCATGAACCGCAGCACGCCAGGCCTCCCTGTCCATCACCAACTCCCAGAGTTCACCCAAACTCATGTGATCACAGTGAGGCCAACCTCAGGAGCGAGTGCATTATATGGGCAGATAATTGCATGATGACTTTTTAATTTAGCAGTAGGTGTACACAGATTGATTCTGCTCACAGGGCATTGTGAGTACTGGTCCTGATTTGAGTCAGTGACGCCATCCAGCCATCTCATCCTCTGCCGTACCCTTCTCCTCCTGCCCTCAATCCCTCCCAGCATCAGGGTCTTTTAAAATGAGTCAACTCTTCACATCAGGCGGCCAAAGTATTGGAGTTTCAGCTTCAGAATCAGTCCTTCCAATGAACAGCCAGGACTGATCTCCTTTAGGATGGACTGGCTGGATCTCCTTGCAGTCCAAGGGCCTCTCAAGAGCCTTCTCCAACACCACAGTTCAAACACATCAATTCTTCGGCACTCAGCTTTCTTCACAGTTCAACTCTCACATCCATACATGACCACTGGAAAAACCATAGCCTTGACTAGACGGACCTTTGTTGACAAAGTAATGTCTCTGCTTTCCTTTCAAGGAGTAAGGGTCTTTTAATTTCATGGCTGCAGTCACTATCTGCAGTGATTTTGGAACCCAGAAAAATGAAGTCAGCCACTGTTTCCACTGTTTCCCCATCTATTTGCCATGAAGTGATGCCATGATCTTAATTTTCTGAATGTTGAGCTTTAAGCCAACTTTTTCACTCTCCTCTTTCACTTTCATCAAGAGGCTCTTTAGTTCCTCTTCACTTTCTGCCATAAGGGTGGTGTCATCTGCATATCCAAGGTTATTGATATTTCTCCCAGAAATCTTGATTCCAGCTTGTGCTTCTTCCAGCCCAGCGTTTCTCATGATGTACTCTGCATATAAGTTAAATAAGCAGGGTGACAATATACAGCCTTGACATACTCCTTTTCCTATTTGGAACCAGTCTGTTGTTCCATGTCCAGTTTTAACTGTTGCTTCCTGACCTGCACACAGATTTCTCAAGAGGCAGGTCAGGTGGTCTGGTATGCCCATCTCTTTCAGGATTTTCCACAGTTTATTGTGATCCACACAGTCAAAGGCTTTGGCATAGTCAGTAAAGCAGAAGCAGATGTTTTTCTGGAACTCTTGCTTTTTCGATGATCCAGCGGATGTTGGCAATTTGATCTCTGGTTTCTCTGCCTTTTCTAAACCAGCTTGAACATCAGGGAGTTCACGGTTCATGTCTTGCTGAAGCCTGGCTTGGAGAATTTTGAGCATTACTTTACTAGCATGTGAGATGAGTGCAATTGTGCAGTAGTTTGAGCATTCTTTGGCATTGCCTTTCTTTGAGATTGGAATGAAAACTGACCTTTTCCAGTCCTGTGGCCACTGCTGAGTTTTCCAAATTTGCTGGCATATTGAGTGCAGCACTTTCACAGCATCATCCTTCAGGATTTGAAATAGCTGAACTGGAATTCCATTACCTCTACTAGCTTTGTTCGTAGTGATGCTTCCTAAGGCCCACTTGACTTCACATTCCAGGCTGTCTGGCTCTAGGTGAGTGATCACACCATCGTGATTACATTAGGTCAAAGAATATGAAATTACCATTCTTTTAAGCTAGAAATAGTCAAATGTCACCAGTTTCTCAGGGTTCAACTTAATACTACAACCCATCCAAAAAAACCTCTGGTGTTTCCCTCAGCCCCGCCATTCCCTTCAAGGGCCCTACCCATTACCAAAAACACCAGTCCGTGTGCCCCTGCAGAGCGAGGCCACACAATAGTGAACACTGGCGTTTGGAACAGAGACAGGCTCATTACAGGGCTATGGGGGTAGGTGGGGGGCTCAGGCCCCAAGAGCCCCAGGTTACTGAAAGCTTCAGCACGCGCTCTTCTAGAAAGGGGCAGGAGAGACGCAGTGAGCTGATGCAGGCTTCATGGTGTCAGACCCTTTGTCCTAGAGGTCACCACGGTCAGGTAACCATGGTCCTGCAATCTCTCTGGAAGGGATGTTTTTCTCTGTCCTCACAAGAAAGGGCAAGTCCGGGTGCCGGCTAAGAGGAGGCGGTCTCAGCGACGGCCCCCCTCAGGGCCAGGGCCCAGACCCTGCCCTGGTCATCTGAGGAGCCGGTCCGGACCCAGCTGGCCCGCGGGCTCCGCAGGCGCTGCGAGGGCGGGCCCAGGGGCCCAGGCTGCGTCCCTGCACGTGGCCGCTGCCGCTGGGGGGCAGAGGTGCGCGAGGGAGGGTCCCCGCCGCCCCAGGCCTGGGCTGTGGGGAGACGGAGCCCTCGGGGGCCTACCCGCCTGCTCCCGGGCCTACAGCCCAGCGGCTGCTCGGAGGCCAAAGAGCCGGGTGCTCCGGGGAGAAAGGGGGGTGCCTGTGACCTCTGACCTCGCTCTCTGCCCAAGGACCACCCTCTGGGCAGCGGGAGCACTGAGCTCACTCAGGGACTGCCGGCATGCGGGAGGGGGAGGGGCCCACCCGGACCGACGGCGGAGCAGGACCTCCGAGGGGCCAGCGACTCCTGCCTGCTCGGGAGCGGAGGCCAAGGGCGCAGGGCAGTGGCTGCGCTACGGGCTGCCCTGGCTGCCCTCCATTACAGCCACTGTTTCCACTGTTTCCCCATCTATTTGCCATGAAGTGATGGGACCAGGTGCCACGATCTTAGTTTTCTGAATGTTGAGCTTTAAGCCAACTTTTTCACTCTCCTCTTCCGCTTCCACCAAGAGGCTCTTCAGTTCTTCGCTTTCTACGCAGCCACACCCTTCTTCTGCGCTGCTCTTAGACGCTCAGGCGTGTCCGACTCTTTCCGACCCCAAGGGCTGTAGCCCCCAGCCTCCTCCGTCCACGGGATTCTCCAGCAAGAACACTGGAGTCGCCATGCCCTCCTGCAGGGGATCTTCCTGCTGCAGGGACTGAACCCAGGTCTCCCACGCTGCAGACGGGTTCCTCCTGTCTGCGCCGCCAGGGCAGCCTGCCCCCTGCCTCGCCTCCGTCCCCAGCCAGCCCCCCTGCCTCGCCCAGGCCTGCCCGGGCCCCTCTGTAAGCCGCGCTTCGCTGCTTCCCAGATGCCCGCTCTGCAGTCATCTCCAGGCGTCCGCTCCACAGTAGGCCTCCTCGTGTCATACTTCAGGTCAGCTTATTGTTTTGCTTCTTCCACTGTATTTTTGCCTATTTTATTCATGTGTTTTTTCCCCATCTTCGTCACTAAATGAATCACTATAGTTAGAACAGGCACTACAGCTGCTTACTCACCATTGTACCCACGGTATGCTGATGCCGAGCACAATGCCTGGCACAAAGCAGAACTGAAAATATTTACTTTAAAAAAACAAGTGTGTAACATTTTTTTCTAAGACAAAGAAGTAGGAACTGTCATTTTGTGGCACATACACCTATAGTAAAAATACAAATAAAAATGAAACTAACAATTTTTGAAGAAAGATAAAATCTTCACTGTAACCCAAAACGTAGGTAAGAAAAGAGTGAGGAGCCCTAAATAAACAGGGTGCTCTTTATGGACCGTCTGGGAAATGAGAAAGTGATCCTATTCAGCCACAGGGTGACCATTATGACCTCGTGAGTAGAGCAAAAAATGTGGTTTCCTTTCTAAAGCAAAGATTATGGATTCTGTACAGTCCAATCAAATGTTTTCAGGTCTCACAACCGTCGGTAACTGTGGCTCAGTGAGCTATGATTTTCAGCTGACAAGGGTGACTGAGGGCGTTTGAACCCTGAGACAATTCTAGAATCCTTCCTACCACGTTAGTGATATGAAATCTTCATGCAACCAAGTCAAACTTATAATCAAGAGAACTCTAGAGGGAACAATATCACATGTATATAACCAGCATTCTGAAGAGGCAGCATTCTAAAGAAGAAAGCTTGACCCCTGATGCTTCTTCCCCTTTAAATCTAATTTTGTTAGAGTCAGCTATCACTCTAGCACATCAGGATTTTTCTGCATTTGGATTCTGTCACTAAAGTGCCCTTCATGTAGTGAGTGTAGCTGGGTGAACAGGCTCCAACAGTGACCATCAAGACTCATTGTAAAGGCTGCTCTAAAGTACAAATCCCTGGGATCCACCCTGGAATGCCACGTAGGGCCCCAGGAACTGGAATGCTCATGCTCCACAGGTCACTCTGGCGATCATTCAGGTTTGGGATCTGTGGCTCTGAAGGCACGCATCTCAGTGAGGCAGCGGGGGCCCCAGCCTCCAGAACCTAATGCCTGATGGTCTGAGGTGGAGCTGACGCAGCAATAAAAAGGGCACAAGATACATGAGGCGCCCCAATCTTCCCGAACCTCACCCCCAACCTCGGTCAGTGGAAAACTTCCACAAAACCGACCCCTGGTGCCAAAAACATTGGAGGCTGCCGCCTAAGAGGATGCAGCAGTCAGCCAGCCATTCGGCAAAGCATCCCCCCGCTCCCACAGGGGGCGTGAACTCACAGCCGCACCACCGGATACTCCGCTTAACCCAGGCAGTGGCTTTCACCCATCTCAGGTCCTTGTGGCAGGAGGTCATGTTTTTATTTTTAATAGCAGCAAATAATGGTTACTTTTATTTTTAATGATTCCTTTTACCAAATAAAGGTACAACCAGTTTAGCTAAAAAGTTAAAAGTACATGGGTTCTGGATCACACTATGTGGGTTCTAATCCTAGTTTCAGCACTTACCAGCGCTGTGACCTCGAGAAAGTAGCTTAACTTTTGGAAGCCTCAGTTTCATTCTCGGCAAAATGTGGTGCTCATACCCACTGCTTGCAATGGTTATAAATGAATTAGTACTGAGTCTGCCACCCATGGGACGGGCTTCCCTGGTGGCTCAGACAGTCAAGAATCTGCCTGCAATGCAGGAGACACAAGAGACCGGGTTCGATCCCTGGGTCGGGAAGACCCCCTGGAGAAGGGAACGGCCACCCACTCCAGTATTCTGGCCTGGAGAATGCCATGGACGAGGGGTCTGGCGGGCTACAGTCCATGGGGCCGCAAAGAGACAGACACGACTGAGCGACTAACACTTTCACCTTTGCCACCAAGTAAACACTCAAGAAGACATCACTGCTGCTACTGCTGCAGCCAAGGTTTGGCTTTCTAAAATTACGTTGAAGGGAACAGCAACTGTGATTAAGAGCAGACTCTAAACCAAGTCAAACGAGTGGCGTCACCAAAACAGCGGCATGGAAGACCCTGACCTCCATCTTCCTACAAAGATCAACAATTAGACAGTTATCCACAAACAAAATTGTTCTGGGAGAGCTCTGGAGGCTACTTACAGAACTTCAGCAACACAGTGGAACAAAAAACTCTCGAGAATACCACACACAGAAGGACGGCAGCTTCACTGTGCCTGCCTCACCCCATCCCCCAAGGTGGCATTGCTCAATGCCGAGAGGGAACTCCACAGCTGGAGAGAGTCCCTCTTTCTGGGAAAGGGAAGCAGAGTAAGGGCCAAGGTCCTCGGCGCTCTGGAGCACTGCGCGCAGAGACACACAGAGACCGGGAGGCACGGGAGAGCGGGCTCCAGGGAGCAGTCTCAGAGCCGGGGAGGGAGAGGCTCTGAGGCCTGTGTCCCGGAGAAAGACTCAGCTGCCGCCCCTGGAGGAGCCCCGCAGGCCCCACCAGCTCCCGCCCAGAGGCGGGCATGCTCCCCGACACCAGCCCCCAAGCCCCGTCCTGCTCTCCCCACCCAGCCTCTCTGGAGCCCGGCAGCCATACCAGCAGCCGCTTCAGGCCTCTGGGGCGGTCAGCCAGGCATTGCAAGATGCTGCCAACCTGATGCCCGTCAGCAGCCTCCGTTGCCTCCGCACACAACACTGTGCAGCCTGGGAAGGCAGGCCAGCAGCCAGGCCCCGCAGCGGCGTGTCGGCCAGGACGAGGCCCCGTCTGCGGTCACTGCAGGCACCACTGTGCCCGCAGGCACAGGCCCGCCAGCTGTCATCTGCGTGACACCTGACCGCCTGCCCCCAGCACTCCACTGCATGCCCACCGTGGGACTGAGCCGCCACCGGAAGACACAACCAGCAGGATGCCTGCCACCAGCAGGATGCCTGCGCAGCCACAGTGGCCCCAGCTTTGCTGCCCGACTTGGAGCCCCACAGCTACACGCGTGTCTGCAACCAGCCCGGCCACCGCCCTGGGCCCTGCAGCCGGGCCCCACAGCCAGATGCATGCGCACCCCCACGCTGGCCATCGTGCCATACAGTCTGATGCGGAGCTGCTGAACCCAGGAGGGCCCCTGAGGACTCAAACAGCCCTGGAGCCCTCTGCAAACAGCTGCAGCACTTGCCAGCAACCGCACACACCAACGCGACGGAATGCAGGGGCCTGAGCCAAAAGACATCACACTGCCCCCAAAGCTGATGCAGCCACACGTGGCTCACTGCAGCCTGACCCACCAGACCTGGTGTCGCAGCGCACTCGGCATGCCGCACGCACGGGGAGAGGCTGCAGCCACGAAGCCTGGAAGGGGACACTGCTTCTTAAATTCAGGTACCTTTACTAGGCTACAGGGGACACAAGGAATCAGGGAAGCATGACTCCACCAAAGGAATACAGTAAACCCCCAGTAACTAGTCCCAAACAAAGAAGATACAGGATTGCCCAACAAATCATTCAAAATACTTGTTGAAAAGGTGCTCAGAGATACAAGAGAACACAGATAAGGAATACAAGAATATCAGAAACACAATATAACAACAAAATGAGACGCCCAATGAAGAGAAGGAAACTACACGCAAGACCCAAACAGGAAATTGTGAGCTGAAGAACACAGTGACCAACAGAAGTGCTAACATCACACGTGACCAAGCAGAAGAAAGGACGTGTGAGCTCAAAGACAGACCAATCGAAGCCATCCCACCAGAGGAGAAACAAGGAAAAGGAATGAGAGAATTTACAAGCCTGCATGTTCTGTGGTGTACCAGTAAAAGGCCCAGTCTGCAAGCGACTGGACTTTGAGAAGGAGCAGGATGCAGAAAGCTTCTTGAATGAAATAACGACAGAGAACGTTCCCAAACTAAGGAGAGATTTGGACATCAGGTTCGTGAAGCTAACAGGTCACCAAATAAACTTACAGAGATCCACACCAAGACACAGCATAATACGACTGACAAGAGTCAAAGACAAAGGAAAAGCTAAACAGCAAGAAGAGGAAAAAAGGCCCGTAAATTTTAGGGGAACCCCCCATTAGACTACTGGTGGACTTCTAAGCAGGAATCTTAGATACCTTGCAGGGCAGGAGAGAGTGGGATGACAAAGAGTGGGATGATAAATTTAAAGTGCTGAAAGAAGAATAATGTCAACCAAGGATACCTCACCTGGCAGAACTGTCTTTCAGAAATGAAGAGGAGATATCAAGACTCTCCTAGACAAACAAAAGTCAAGAGAACTTACTACCACAACACCTGTCTTACGAGAAATTCTGTAAAAAAATCTGCAAGCTGAAAACATACTTATTAGTAACACAAAAACACAGAAAATGCAAACCACACTGCTAAAGGTAAGTATGTAGTCAAATTCACAACACTCTAATACTGTAATATGTTGCCTGCAGTGTTACTTCTAACTAAAAAAAAGTTAAAGAACAAGAGCATTAAAATAAGTATTAGCTACAGTAACTTGTCAGTGGATATACAATATAAAAGAAGTAAACCATGATATCAAAACATCAAAAGGGAGAGCAAAAGGTAAAAGTTTTTTGTCTATGATCGAGGGTAACTTGTTATCATGGTAAAATACACTGCTATAACTACAGAATAGCAAGGAGAGATAAGAAAGCCTTCCTCAGCGATCAGTGCAAAGAAATAGAGGAAAACAACAGAATGGGAAAGACTAGAGATCTCTTTAAGAAGATTAGAGATAAGGGAACATTTCATGGAAAGATGGGCTCAATAAAGGACAGAAATGGTATGGACCTAACAGAAGCAGAAGATATTAAGAAGAGGTGGCAAGAATACACAGAAGGACTGTACAAATAAGAGCTTCACAACCAAGTTAATCACAATGGTTTGATCACTCACCTAGAGCCAGACAGCCTGGAATGTGAAGTCAAGTGGGCCTTAGGAAACATCACTACGAACAAAGCTAGTAGAGGTGATGGAATTCCAGTTCAGCTATTTCAAATCCTGAAGGATGATGCTGTGAAAGTGCTGCACTCAATATGCCAGCAAATTTGGAAAACTCAGCAGTGGCCACAGGACTGGAAAAGGTCAGTTTTCATTCCAATCTCAAAGAAAGGCAATGCCAAAGAATGCTCAAACTACTGCACAATTGCACTCATCTCACATGCTAGTAAAATAATGCTCAAAATTCTCCAAGCCAGGCTTCAGCAAGACATGAACTGTGAACTTCCTGATGTTCAAGCTGGTTTTAGAAAAGGCAGAGGAACCAAAGATCAAATTGCCAACATCCGCTGGATCATCGAAAAAGCAAGAGAGTTCCAGAAAAACATCTGCTTCTGCTTTACTGACTATGCCAAAGCCTTTGACTGTGTGGATCACAATAAACTGTGGAAAATCCTGAAAGAGATGGGCATACCAGACCACCTGACCTGCCTCTTGAGAAATCTGTGTGTAGGTCAGGAAGCAACAGTTAAAACTGGACATGGAACAACAGACTGGTTCCAAATAGGAAAAGGAGTATGTCAAGGCTGTATATTGTCACCCTGCTTATTTAACTTATATGCAGAGTACATCATGAGAAACGCTGGGCTGGAAGAAGCAGAAGCTGGAATCAAGATTTCTGGGAGAAATATCAATAACCTTGGATATGCAGATGACACCACCCTTATGGCAGAAAGTGAAGAGGAACTAAAGAGCCTCTTGATGAAAGGGAAAGAGGAGAGTGAAAAAGTTGGCTTAAAGCTCAAAATTCAGAAAATTAAGACCATGGCATCTGGTCCCATCACTTCATGGCAAATAGATGGGGAAACAGTGGAAACAGTGGCTGACTTTATTTTTCTGGGTTCCAAAATCACTGCAGACAGTGATTACAGCCGCAAAATTAAAAGACACTTACTTCTTGGAAGGAAAGTTATGACCAACCTATGACAGCATATTAAAAAGCAAAGACATTACTTTGTCAACAAAGGTCCGTCTAGTCAAGGCGATGGTTTTTCCAGTGGTCATGTATGGATGTGAGAGTTGGACTGTGAAGAAGGCTGAGCGCTGAAGAATTGATGCTTTTGAGCTGTGGTGTTGGAGAAGACTCTTGAGAATCCCTTGGACTGCAAGGAGATCCAACCAGTCCATTCTAAAGGAGATCAGCCCTGGGTGTTCATTGGAAGGACTGATGTTGAAGCTGAAACTTCAATACTGTGGCCACCTGATATGAAGAGCTGACTCATTAGAAAAGATCTTGATGCTGGGAAAATTGAGGGCAGGAGGAGAAGAGGACGACAGAGGATGAGATGGCTGGATGGTATCACCGACTCGACTGACATGAGTCTGAGTGAGCTCTGGGAGCTGGTGATGGACAGGGAGGCCTGGCGTGCTGCGGTTCATGGGGTCGCAAAGAGTCGGACACGACTGAGTGACTGAACTGACTGACTGAACTACAGAATGTTTCATGTGAGCTTCATCTTCATGTTAACCACAAAGCAAAATGTTACAGCAGATTCACAAAAGATAAAGAGAATCAAAGCATAATGCTACAGAAAATCAAGTTACAAAGGAAGGCAGCGGGCGAGGAATAAAGAACAAGGGAACTGCAAAACAGCCAGATGACAAAATGACATTAGTAAGCTCTTACCAACTAGCGATTCCTCTAATGGATATGGATTTAATGTGCCAATAAAAAAAGAGTGGCTGGATGGACAAAAAACAAGACTAACTATATACCGCTTACACAACACTCACTTCTGCTTTAAGGAGGCATAAAGATTTAAAGTGAAGGAGTAGAAAAAAGACATTCCGGAGAATTCTCTGGTGGTCCTGTGGTTGGGACTCAGTGATTTCACTGCCAGGAACCAGGCTGGATCCGTGGCTGGGGAAGTATGATCCCACAAGCTGTGCTGCTGCTGCTGCTGAGTCACTTCAGTCGTGTCCAGCTCTGTGCGACCCCACGGACGGCAGCCCACCAGGCTACCCCGTCCCTGGGATTCTCCAGGCAAGAACACTGGAGTGGGTTGCCATTTCCTTCTCCAATGCGTGAAAGGGAAAAGTGAAAGTGAAGTTGCTCAGTCATGTCCGACTCTGAGCAACCCCATAGACGGCAGCCCACCAGGCTCCTCCATCCATGGGATTTTCCAGGCGGGAGTATTGGAGTGGGGTGCCATTGCCTTCTCTGACAAGCTGTGCAACTGGGTCAAATAAATAAATAAACTAGCAATATTTTTGAAAAAAAGATAGTCTGTGCAAATAAAAACCAAAACTGAAGTATAATTCTATCGGACAAAACAGACTTTAAGCCAAAAATGGCAAAAAGAAACAAAAAAGTCACTATATATCGACAGAATAATCAATTGATCAATAAGATAAAACAATCTTAAACATGTATGTGCCCAACATTGGCGCGCCAAAGTATATCAGGCAATCATTAACAGGCGCGAGGGGAAACAGACACTACAGTAACAACAGGAGGCTCTAATGCTCAAGCTCGATCCCAACACCCGCTGGACCATCAAAAAAGCAAGCGAGTTCCAGAAAACCATCTACTTCTGCTTTACTGGCTACATCAAAGCCTTTGACTGTGTGGATCACAACAAACTGTGGAAAAATCTTAAAGAGATGGGAATACCAGACCAGCTGACCTGCCTCTTGAGAAATCTGTATGCAGGTCAGGAAGCAACAGTTAGAACTGGACATGGAACAACACACTGGTTCCAAATAGGAAAAGGAGAACATCAAGGCTGTATATTGTCATCCTGCTTATTTAACTTCTATGCAGAGTACATCATGAGAAATGCTGGGCTGGAAGAAGTACAAGCTGGAATCAAGATTTCTGGGAGAAATATCAATAACCTCAGATATGCAGACAATACCACCCTTATGGCAGAAAGTGAAGAGGAACTAAAAAGCCTCTTGATGAAAGTGGAAGAGGAGAGTGAAAAAGCTGGCTTAAAGCTCAACATTCAGAAAACGAAGATCATGGCATCTGGTCCCATCACTTCATGGCAGATAGATGGGGAAACAATGGAAGCAGTGACAGAGTTTATCTTTTGGGGGGCTCCAAAATCACTGAAGATGGTCACTGCAGCCATGAAATTAAAAGACGCTTGGTCCTTGGAAGGAAAGCTATGATCAACCTAGACAGCATAGTAAAAAGCAGAGACATTAATTACTTTGCCAACAAAGATCCGTCTAGTCAAAGTTATGGTTTTTCCGGTAGTAACGTATGGATGTGAGTGTCGGACCATAAAGAAAGCTAAGCGCCAAAGAATTGATGCTTTTGAAGTGTGGTGTTGGAGAAGACTCTTGAGAGTCCCTTGGACAGAAAGGAGATCCAACCAGCCCATCCTAAAGGAAATCAGTCCTGAATATTCATTGGAAGGACTGATGATGAAGCTGAAACTCCAATACTTTGGCCACCTGATGCAAAGAGCTGACTCATTGGAAAAGACCCCGATGCTGGGAAAGATTGAGGGTGGGAGGAGAAGGGGACGACAGAGGATGAGACGGTTGGATGGGATCTCCAACATGATGGACGCAAGTTTGAGTGAGCTCTGGGAGTTGGTGATGCACAGGGAAGCCTGGTGTACTACAGTCCTTGGGGCTGCAAAAAGTCGGACACGACTGAGCAACTGAACTGCACTACACTGACAGGACTTCACGGCCCCACTTCCAACAACTGAGATCATCCAGACAGAAGATCGCCAGGGAGACACTGGTCTTGAGCCACACTTTACAACAAACGATCTAACAGACACACAGAAAACATTTCATCAAGAGCAGCAGCACACACGTTCTCTCTGCGCACACAGGGAGCACTCTCCAGCACGAATGATATGACAAGATGATATGGCGGGCCACAAAGCAGGGCCGCCATGTGAGAACACTGAGAGCACCCCGAGGATCCTTCCCTCCAGAGTGGACTCTAACTAGAAACTGACTGGAGGATGGTGGAATATTCAAAAATATGTGGAAATTATATAACACACTTCTGAATACTTGATGGGTCAAAGAAGAAACCAAAGGGGAATCTAAAACTACCTTTACACAAATGAAAATGGAAACACAGCATGCAAAACCCAGGAAATGCGGCAGAAAGCCAGGCTAAAGGGGACTTATAGTGATGAACGCCCACAGCAAGAAAGAGGAAGGCCTCACACAACTCACCTTTACCACTCAAGGAACAGAGAGACCGAAATGAACTAAGGCCAAAGCTAGCAGAAGGAATCAACATATATTAGAGCAGAAATGGGAGAAGGCAATGGCAGCCCACGCCAGTACTCTCACCTGGAAAATCCCACGGACGGAGGAGCCTGGCGGGCTGCAGTCCATGGGGTCGCTAAGAGTCGGGCACGACTGAGCGAATTCACTTTCACTTTTCACTTTCATGCATTGGAGAAGGAAATGGCAGCCCACTCCAGTGTTCTTGCCTGGAGAATCCCAGGAACGGGGGAGCCTGGTAGGCTGCCGTCTAGGGGGTTGCACGGAGTCGGACACGACTGAAGCGACTTTGCAGTAGCAGCAGCAGAGCAGAAACAAATGGAAAGATCTTCCTTGTTCATAAGTTAAAAGAACAATTATTATTAAAATGTCTATATTACCCAATGCCACCCCTATCAAAATTGAATGCAATCTCTATCAAAATTCCAAAGGCATTTTTGACAGAAATAGAACAATCGTGCAATCTGTACAGAGTGATAAAAGACCTCAAAGAGTCAAAGCAATCTTGAGAAAGAATAAAGCTGGCATTTCCTGATTTCAAGCTGTACTAAAAAGTTACAGCAATCAAAACAGTATGGTAGTGGCATAAAAAGTGACCCACAGGCAATGGAACAGAATCAGAAGCTCAGAAATAAATCCTCCCATATATGGTCAACTAATATTTAATAAGAGAGGCAAAAATATTCAATGGGGAAAAGACATTCTCTTCCATAAATGATGTTGAGAATCATGAAAAACCACAAGCAGAATAACTGAATTAGAACCCAAACTATACCACTGAAATGGACTCAACATAAGAATTGCAACTATAAAACCCCTAGAAGAAAACACAAGGAAAATGTCTGACAGGGATCTGGGCAATAATTTTTTGGATATGACCCCAAAAGCACAAGCAGCGAAAGCAAAATCAGTAAACTGGACGCATCGAACTAGGAGTCTCTGCACAGCAAAAGCAGCGAACAGCAGAACAAAAAGGCACCCATGGAATGAAAGTGAAATGCGCACACACACATCCAGTGTGGGGTAGATACCCAAGACATGAAGAGCTCATACAATTCAGCAGCTTAAAAAAAATCTGATTGAAAACTGGGCAGAGGAACAGATTTTTCCAAAGATGACAGAGAGATGGCCGAGAAGTACATAAAAAGGTGCTCAGCCCCACTAATGATCAGGGAGACACACATCAAAACAACAATATCACCGCATCGTGGGTAAAATGTTGTTGACAAAAAGACACGTGGCAACAAGTGCTGGTGAGGGTGTAGAGAAAAGAGCGCCTTTGTGCACTCTCCATGGGAATGGAAACTGTATGGTCATTATGGAAAACAGCATGGCGTTTCCTCGAAAGATCAAACACAGAACCACTACAGGATCCAACAGCACCACTTCCCGGCGAGCACAAGGAGGAAATGAAAACACGGTCCCCCTCATGCTCACCGCAGCGCCACTGACAGCCGCTGGGACAACACAGCCACCCAAGTGTCCATCAGCAGATGCAGAGAACGCGGTGCACACACCCCTCAGTCACAGAAGCCGGAAGGAACGCCCCTATCCACAGTACAGATGAGCTCTGAGGGCGCTGTGCTAAGGGAAGTGGGTCAAAGAAATACACGCGATATGTAGTATCATGTGTATGTGGAATCTAAAAAGTCACAGAAACACAGAATAGAGTGGTAGGCGCTCGAGGCCTGGCAGAGGAGAAAATAGGGAGATGCTAATTAGAGGGCATAAACTACCAGCTGTAAGATGAGCACACTCTGGGGATCTAATGTATAGCACGGTGATCACAGTAAAGACACTGTATATGTATGTTTTCGCACCATAAAAAAGAAACAGTGAGTATGTGAGGTGACGGATATGTCAACTAACATTATTTCACTGTACCTGTATCAAATGATCACTTGTACACCTTAAGCTTATGTGCTATATGTCAATTATTTCTCAATAAAGCTGGAAAATAAAACAGGATAAAAATAAAGCCAAGCCAAATTTGAATTATGGTTCCACTATAAATGGCTCTATAACCTCGTGTAAATTACATAACTTCTCTGCTTGAGTCTCCTCATCTGTAAAGCAGGGATCACAGGTAAGAACTAATTCATAGGACACTTACGAGTGTTAAGTCAGCTTTCACACGCAAACCAGGTTAGACAGCGCCAGGTGTGGCAGCAGAATGGCCCTCAAAGATGTCCACGCCCTAACCCCTGACATCTGTGAGTCTATTACTTTACATGGCAAAAAGGACTTTGCTGATGTGATTAACGAAGATTTCTGAGATAGGGAGACTTCCTAGAATATTCAGGAAGTCCAAACATAATCACATATAATGGAAAAGAAGGTTGCAGATGCATCAGAATCAGAGGAGACACAGAGACAGAACAGGAAGCCTGAGTGACGCGGAGCTGCAAGGGGGCCTCAGAGCCAGGGAACACTCGCAGGCTCCAGAGGCTGAGAGGGGAGGAAATACCCCCTCGTGAAGCCTCCAGAAAGAGGCAGCCCTGCCATCATCTTGATTTTAGTCAAGTAAGACCTATTTCAAACTTCTGACCTGAAGAACTATAGGATAATACATTTTTTCTTGTATAAGCCACTGTTTATTGTGATTTATTAGGAAACGAATACACCTTCATTGACTACACTAAAGCCTTTGACTGAGGATCACAAAAAAAATGTGGAAAATTCTGAGAGAGATGGGAATACCAGACCCATAGCTGCCTCCCAAGAAACCTGTGTGCAGGTCAGGAAGCAACAGTAAGAACTGGACATGGAACAACAGACTGGTTCCAAATGGGAAAAGGAGTACGTCAAGGCTGTATATTGTCACCCTGCTTATTTAACTTATATGCAGAGTACATCATGAGAAACGCTGGGCTGCAAGAAGCAGAAGCTGGAATCAAGATTGCCGGGAGAAATATCAATAACCTCGGATATGCAGATGACACCACACTTATGGCAGAAAGTGAAGAGGAACTAAAGAGCCTCCTGATGAAAGTGAAAGAGGAGAGTGAAAAAGTTGGCTTAAAGCTCAACATTCAGAAAACTAAGATCACAGCATCTGGTCCCATCACTTCATGGGAAACAGACGGGGAAACAATGGAAACCAGTGACAGACTTTATTTTTTGGGCTCCAAAATCACTGCAGATGGTGACTGCAGCCATGAAATTAAAAGACATTTTCTCCTTAGAAGAAAAGCAATGACAAACCTAGACAGCAAATTAAAAAGCAGAGACATTACTTTGCCTACAAAAGTCTGTGTAGTCAAAGCTTTCATATAGTCAAAGCTATGGCTTTTCCAGTAGTCATGTACAGATATGAGAGGTGGACTATAAAGGCTGAGGACCAAAGAATTGATGCTTTTGAAATGTGGTGCTCAAGAAGACTCTCGAGAGTCCCTTGGACTGCAAGGAGATACAACCAATCCATCCTAATGGAGGTTAGTCCTGGGTGTTCATTGGAGAGACTGATGTTGAAGCTGAAACTCCAATACTTTGGCCACCTGATGCCAAGAGCTAACTCATTTGAAAAGACCCTGATGCTGGGAGGGATTGGGGGCAGGAGGAGAAGGGGACAATAGAGTTTGAGATGGTTGGATGGCATCACCGACTCAATGGACATGAGTTTGAGTAAACTCGGGGAGTGGGTGGTGGACAGGGAGGCCTGGCGTGCTGCAGTCCACGGGGTCACAAAGAGTCAGACACGACTGAGCGACTGAACAACAACAAGACAGCGGGCAGAGAGCCGACCTACACGGAGCTCAGCCAGCACCCTCACCCTTGCAGCGGAAGGAAGTCTGTCCAAATGTGCGCAGAAGGGGTGGGGGGCTGCGAGCCTGAGGAGCTGGGAGCTCGTACCGTGGAGCAAGGAAGGTTAGACCATGTGACTTTATCCACTACTTTCCCAGGGGTGCTGTGACCTAACAAGATTGTCTATTATCTTTACATAAAGGAGGCGGGAAAAGACATGGTTACACATATTTTACCAGGAAAGAAACACCCATATCATCACCGTGGACGCTTTGGGATCAAAGAACAAGAAGCATTTTAAAGCTCCTCTGGAACTGGAGCGCAGCAGTGGACTAAGAGGTGGCTGCAGTTTGCCAGGTAAATACCAGGGTAACCAGGGCCACGGAGGCCAAGGGGGAGGAATGTGAGAGGCTCTGCCAGGACAAATGAGCCGGGGCGGTGGGGGGGTACCAGGAAAGAGAGAAAAGCGGCCCCTTAGTTTTGCTCAGGCAGCTGGGGAACTGAGAGGGTGGGGTGGCATCCTGACATAACAGGACACGTGGGGAGGAACCGAGAGGGGCAAAGGTTCTGTCCTGGGGCCATCAGACAGCTCAGCGGTGGGGTCACACAGATGGGCACGTCTGAACGGCAGGAGAACGTGTAAACTCGAGTGGTCAGTACCACTGTGGATTTGAGGCAGTGGGGACAAACGGGATCACCCAGAGAGAGCGCATACATCTGCCTTGTGTCATGTTTTAAAGGGCTCCCAGGCGGTTCTCACACATCCCCAGCTAAGAGCCACTGCGTTAAAGCTCAGTGTGGGAGCACTGATTTGGTAAAGCGAGTCCGCGCTTCCAGCAGGGGCGTCACCGGTACCACCGCAGCCCCGGCAGTCAGCTGCTGTTCAACCATTCAGAGAAACCCTTCTATTTAGTCAGCTCTCAGGCTCTTAACAGGAAGCATTTTGGTCTGATTGAATGACAAGTCACCCAAGTGACCACGCACCCCTTAAGATGTGCACTGCTGAGGCCAGAAAGCATGTGAACTAAGGCTGTGGCCACAGTTATGCATGTAACTCCATCAACAAGCCACAAACCCATTACTAAGGAACGCTGCATGATCTCCCAAACCTGTGCTTATTGTGCCTGAAGCTCTTCCAGGGTACTGTCTTTGTGCTCCTACTGTCCATCCAAGGAAATAAAGGCCCTCATGATGTGAGCGCCAAGAATTCTTAATTACATACCACCCTGTCAGAACACAGGGGCCAAGGCACTCTCGGCCCCAGAAATCGTCCCTCATAGGTCACGCACCCGCGAGGCGCGACAGTCACAAAGGCAGCGTGGCGGAGCGCCAAGTCGCTCTGGAGGGGCGAGCTGGGACTCCACATCCACCCTTACTTCCTGCAGGAGGCCCAAAAGAGCCACGGCCACACGTGGACAGCCACCCTGCAGCTGCTGGAATCCCCGCAAAGGGTCCAACCCAGACCCAGAAAACCAGCAGGCCCCATCCTCGTGATCGCATCCTGCCCACATCCCGAAGCGCGGCCAGCACTGCCGCTGCCAGCAGCCCCTGCTGGCTCCCCTGCCCCGCTGTGGGCGCCCAGCGCTCACTGAGGTCAGAGCCCAGCTGTGCCCACCACACTGACCCAGAACAGCTCCTCGGAAGCCACCTCCTGGTGGGGCAACCTACAGCTGTGGGCGCCCAGCGCTCACTGAGGCCAGAACCCAGCCGCGCCCGCCGCACCGACCCAGCGCAGCTCCGTGGTAGGGCAGCCTACAGGCTCACAGGCGCCGCACAGAGTGAAGCCCTGCAGAACGGGCCTCTGTTTAACAAAGATGATGAGAACACCAGCGGCCCCTGCAGGCTCGCCTGCCCCGCTGTGGGCGCCCAGCGCTCACTGAGGCCAGCGCCCAGCCGTGCCCACCGCACTGACCCAGCGCAGCTCCTCGGAAGCCACCTCCTGGTGGGGCAACCTACTGGCACACAGGCGCCGCATAGAGTGAAGCCCTGCAAAACGGGCCTCTATTTAACAATGATGATGAGAACGGGGACTTGTAGACAGCACAAAATGTTTCAGCTGTAAAATATTTTCATACAGTGCAATTTTATTACTTTCAAATACATTTAATAACTACAATCGACACTAGCATATTAGGTGTTGACTAATAGAATTCTTTAATTCCACGCTTTGCAAACTGTTCTAAGGAACATCACTTTTCTTTATATTTTGCAACATTTAAAAAAAAAACCACACTGATTTTTCTTCTAAAACATTTCATATTTTAATGGAATTTCTATTCTTAAATACAGCACTCTGAAATAAGATGTCAACATTGTATCCCACCCAAGAACCTGCATAAAAGTTCATGAGACACACTTTCAGAATGCAAAAATTCCCAGAGAACCAGGGTTATACGGCATATATTTATCTCATCAAAGACTTCTGATCTGTGTCTCGTATTTTTTGACATATGCCTGTCTTTGTACACAGGGTTATTATGCATGATCTATTTATACTACCTAAACTCATTTTCCACGAAGGAAAGGCATATATTATATTTTAGGTTCTCCTAATAAAAGTTCTATCGACATAATTTTACACAAGTAGTCTTGAGAAACACGATTTTAATGTAAAAAGAGAGTAACCGCCAATAATGGAAAAAGCAAATCAACCTAAACAGCATTAGCCTATTAAAATAAAGGCAACTGTCATATCTAAGACAGTTTTTCACAGAGAAATTGCTCAGAGGAACCTCTGAAGGCAGGACTGTAGTGGGCAGGTAGTCAGCCTACCTGCAGTCTCGTCTATGCTAACCACTTCCTGAATTAGCCCCTCTATTCCCTACTCACAAGAGTCAGGTGTTTAGACAAGCCCCATCTTGATTACTATAAATTCCGAATTCCCTTACTTTTATTTACAAGCGTCAAATATTCTAGAGTTCACCAGTCCTCTCCTGCTGCTGCTGCCGCTGCTGCGTCGCTTCAGTCGCGTCGGACTCTGTGCGACCCCACAGACGGCAGCCCACAGGCTCCCCCGTCCCTGGGATTCTCCAGGCAACAACACTGGAGTGGGTGGCCACTTCCTTCTCCAATGCATGAAAGTGAAAAGGGAAAGCAAAGTCGCCCAGTCGTGTCTGGCTCTTTGCGACCCCATGGCCTGCAGCCCACAGGCTCCCCCGTCCGTGGGATTTTTCAGGCAAGAGCGCTGGAGCGGGGGCCACTGATCCTTTCCTCGTGACTATAAAAATCGGTATGATAGTGAACAGACTTGTGGCTGCCAAGGGGTGGGGGATGGATGAGGAGTTTGGGATTAGCAGATGCAAATTATTACACGTAAACAAGAAGGTCCTACTGCATAGTGTAGAGAACTATACTCAACATCCTGAGACAAGCCATCATGGAAAAAACATGAAAAATAATGTGCAAATATTACATATATGTATAACTGAATCACTTAGCTGTACAGCAGAAATTAACACAACACTGTATATCAACTATACCCCAATAAAATAACTGTTTTTAAAAAAAGGGTCTGAACCAGCTGCTCTACAGGGTGCAGAGGGGCATGGTGCCCGCGTGGGTGCAACAAGTGTGACAGTGAGGCGTGCGGGATTTCACACGCAGAAACACAACACAGCAGCCTGCTCAATACCATACTGTCGGCTACCAACGAGCTAGAGATGTACATTGCTTGGGTTCTTCTTTTCTAACAATTACTAGTTTAATCTCCCCTGAAAGTCACAAGAAGTATCTTGCATCTTGAGCGCTATCATTTGGCCCTAAAAATTTTCAAGAATTGCCCTGAGGACCAAAACAGGTCTTCAGCTTGGGGTGAGAGTGGTGTGGGGGCCAGTCGCCAGTCAGATAGGAGAGGCTCTCCTTCATTATGAACGAAAGGTAGTTGCGGGTGTTCGCAGACGTCTGAGATCTTCAGACCGACCTTGAGCTGTGAGGCCCTTTAATCTCCTCTCTCTCCCCCTCTCCCTCCTCCAGCCTCCAACACAAACCTGGACGCATATTCTATTTCCGTTCTTATAACCTAGAAGAAATAATTCCGGACCAGAATTTGGGCCAAAGATGAGATGGGTCTTTTTTCATTTCCTACCAAAATGCTTCTTTGAAATCCTTCTTTATGATAGCATTATCTGTTCTGAGATATGCTCATCAATAAGCTGGTTTCTGAAAATTTGAATACAAGCTGCTGCCTTTTATTAACATCTGCTACACAGTACTCTCAACCTAAGACGCGTGGGTTCTGGCCATAAGGAACGCTGCTTGGCGCGTGGCTCTCCGTTCACAAAGCCAAGTCCCAAGTGCGCGCCCCATCCGCCCGTGCGAGGCTCCTCACCCGCGTCTCCCTCCCCTTCTCTCCCTCTGGCAAGCCAGCACACTTGGCTATTTCCACGCACAACCACCTCATCACAAACCAAACTGAGCTTGGCTTCCCAAACCAGCTTATCCTTCCAACTCCCCCCTTCTGCAAACAGCACAGCAAGCAGTCTCCAAACACCCCAAAGGACAAAGGTGGGAGAACTTGTTTTAGCTCAAGCCACCTATCCTTACCCTTTATCAAATCTGTGAGGAAGCCCGGATACTTCTTTTCACAAAACGTCTCCACACTGCCCCTCTGCCTCTTGATTCCAGCCAATTCAATACTGGTACAGGGATTTACTCCCTTATGTCTGTATTACCTCAAACAGATTCTCAGCTGCCTTCCTGCTTCTGAGTCTTCCTACACACTGTTACCAGAATAATTCAGACTGAATATTCTCTTAGCTCCCTTCCAGGTCTAAAATCTTCTATGAAATTAATTCTCCAACACTGGTTCTCTCAAGCAGCTTCCTGACACACTCAACAATTCTGAATGGTTCGCCCCCATAATTCCCCGCACTGCCTTGCAGGGCAATTCACAAACAGGTCCCAAACGACCGACTGTGTTTTCCCCAGCCACTCTACAAGTTCAAAGGTCATAAATGAAGCCAATCCCTCACCCCTCGTCACGCGGCCAGGGACTCCAAGCCTTCGGGGTGTCCTGCTTCACACAGGAATGTTCTTTCTCCCTTCAAAGTCCCACCCGACCAGGAAGCCTGGCCCTGTCCTGTGTCTAATGCTGTTTGCGCTAGGCCACTACATGAACTTAGTTCTAAATCCTAAGGCCCTTGCCCTTATACTAAAAATACACATTAAGACCTTGGACTCTTGTTTCACTCTTAGTTCCTATGCTCCCAGAACCTACAACAATGCCTGGCACCTGACATGTACTATTTAAAGCTGTTCATCAGTAACAGCCAGCATTTACTGAGCATTTGCTATGTGCCAGGAAGTCTTCTAACTTCTCAAAATTAGCTCTTTTAAAGAATAACTAAATGCTCAACTGTCTCTAGCTGTCTCACAAATGGCAGCTGTGTCTCCACAACCAAGAAGCTCTACCAAAGCAAGGCTCATTTGTGGTATGTCGGTCACAATTTGCACAGGACCCAGCACACAGTGCGTCAGCAAATGATGCTGGTGACGGTGCAACAGGAAGCTCCCTGAGTTACGGGACAGCGAGCATGCCCCAAGAAGGCCGCGACAAGGAACGGGACGCAGACCAAAAAAATGACCGCTGAGGCCCAGTTCACGTCTGCGTCCTTACCTGAAAAATCAAACATTAAATTACCAACCCTGGAAGGGCCTGCCCAGCTCCAAAACTTCCGTGAAGTTTTCATATGACTTTTCTGGGATTCTGATGACTGCTAAGAGAATGACTACCTCAATGGATTTTTAAAAATGCACATTCAGGATTATTTTATGCAGAAAAGAATTCTGAGAATGATTCATACTGTCAGGTTTCTATCCTCTAATGCTCCAAGGGTAAAAATGTTGCCACAAAGGCCAACACCATAGAGTCCATGTTCCTCCTCACGTGTAGCAGGGAAGAGAGCGCAAACGCTGCAAAGTACACCATCAGCCCAAAGCACAGCTTCACTCTGGGGAGAAAGAGCTCCCCGCCTCCCACCACAAAACTAAACACCGGCAGATCTGGACAAAACATGTATTTAGAAGAAAACGACCATCGGCAGGTCCTCTGGCTCTCCAGACCCCTGATTCAGGACAGTGAGGTTCACTGGTAGGATCAGGCCTCACTTGAGACCTGCTCTGACTCTCCAAAAGGCATTTCATTTCTCTAGACTTCTGAAGTGGAGAAGGCAATGGCACCCCACTCCAGTCCTCTTGCCTCGAAAATCCCATGGACGGGGGAGCCTGGCGGGCTGCAGTCCATGGGGTCGCTGAGGGTTGGACACAACTGAGCGACTTCACTTTCACGTTTCACTTTCATGCATTGGAGAAGGAAATGGCAACCCACTTCAGTGTTCTTGCCTGGAGAATCCCAGGGACGGGGGAGCCTGGTGGGCTGCCGTCTATGGGGTCGCACAGAGTTGGACACGACTGAAGTGACTTAGCAGCAGCAGCAGCAGACTTCTGAAGGCGACGACACACAAAGGAAGCAAGTGTGGAAATCTGTTTACATATGAAATATGAATGTATTTTAAAATGAGGGAAAAAAACTTTAAAGTTGCATCACTCAAAGAGATGCATTACACCCGTTTTGTTCATGTGAAATGTACTGCATTTTAATGGTGACAGCAAAGTCTCTGAGGATGCAAACGGGAGAGTGGCCTGTGCCACAAGGAACAATGAAAATCACACATCATCTTTAAGAAGCATGAAGAAGGTTGGAAACTAGCGGGAATTAATTACTCCTAGATAGACAGACTAGCACAGGGCCCTGCCGACGCCCTGGAAGTCAGTTCTTCGCCTCCAAGCTGACCAGTCCTCGGGGTCCCAGAGATGACTGCCGAGTTCTGGCCTGGATCTCTGGCTTATGAAGAAGATACCTGGGCTTGGGCAATCCAAGCAGTCAGATCAGACTCAGGATTCAGCCCGCCTGTGAATTACAACAAATCTAAAATGCAGCAAAGTCACAGTTTGCATCTCAAGACTATGGATCAACTTTGCATAGTTCATGCCTCAGAACCCTCCATCCCAGAGCAGTCCCACAGTAAGAAATCTTTAGGTGGGAGAAGAGAAACAAATTAAGCACGTCAAGCATATCAGTGCTATAACACAGAAGTTCCCCAAGGACATCTGAAAAAATCTATGAAACATGCAGACAACAGGAGTTTTAAACGATACGCTCAAAACACAAACTGAGTCTGAGTAATGCTAACCTAATAACCAGCTTAGAAGAATTTTGTTTGTTTTTAATTAGCCCACGTCTGCTTCAACAGATCTAACCCCACTGTTTGCTTCCAATGTTAATAACAGAGAAATACAGTTTAAAGCAAGGGTTGGCGAACTTCTGCAAAGGGCCAGACAGTAACTTAGGCTTTGAGGGCCACGCTGTTTTTGTCCCAACTACTCATCTCTGCTCTTATAACACAAAAACAGCCAGAGACATTCGATTCACAAAGGAACAAGCGTGACCACATCGTGAACTATTTAACCATTTAAAAATGTAAGCTCCAGTCTCCCATTGTGGTCCTGCAACAACAGGCGGCAGGCCGACCCGGCTGAGTTACCTGACTACAGAGTTCAAGCCCAGAGGCCTGAAAGAATGCAAGGAAGGAGAGCACTTGCCTGGAGCTTTTGGCACTCTCGTCCCACCCGTCTCCACCCCCTTCTTGAAGAGGCCTAGTTAGGACAGCATGAAATGAACAGGAAGGAAGTCTCCATCAGCGACTTTCTAGTTTCCTTCCCAGATTTTTCTGACCTCAAGAAGGAATAAAAAATGCAGTAACCAAAGTCATCAGAATTAGAAGAAATAAAACAAGTAATACTCTGAAGAAAGTAAACAGCTTGCCTGAGAAAGTTTCAGATTTCTCAAGTTATGTTTGCATATGCCTTTCATACTACCTTATTACTGACCAACAAGTCTTCCTGTGCTAAAAGGCAAGGGGGATAGACCTAAACCTTTTAACTAAGTTTGCATAGACGAAAAGATGGCTTATTTACTATCATTTGATCAAATGCTTTTCTCAGAATAAAAGGCTCGCCCAATTTTTTTTGTCTCATTATAATAATATTCCATTTTTAACTTCCATATGAACATAATCTACTCTTGTATTTTCTGTAACATATTGTAATGAGGAATCCTAAAAATGTAAGTGAATTTTGGGCATCTAGTTAAAGGACACATTTCAGTCATGAAAAACAAAAAAAAGCTAGTTATCCCTGAGTATTAGAATTAAGCCTTTTGATTTAAATATACGACAGGACACCATAAAACTCCCAGAAGAGAACACAGGCAAAACATACTGTGACATAAACTGCACCAGTGTTTCCCAAGGCAGTAGAAATACAAGCAAAAACGCACAAATGGACCTACTCAAACTTACAAGCTTTTGCACAACCAAGAAAACCATACACAAAAAGACAGCCTACAGACTGGGAGAGATGATTCGCAAACAATGAGACCAACAGGGCTGGACTTCCAAAATATACAGACAGTTCATACCACAAAAAACACAGTCAGAAAATGAAAAGAAGACCTAAACAGACACTTCTTCCAAGAAGACACACAGCCGGCCAACAGGCACCTGAGGAGGGCCGCTCAGCTCCTCTAATGCCAGAGAAATGCCAATCAGGACCGCAAGAGGCACCACCTCACACCGGCCAAAATGGCCATCGTTAAAAAGTCTGCAAACAAGAAATGCCGGACAGAGTGTGAAAAGAAGGGAACCCTTCTACACTGCTGTTGGAAATGAAAATTGGTGCATTCCCAATGGAGAACAGGAGGCAGGTTCTCAAACAACTAAAAACAGAGTTGCCATGTGATCCTGAAATCCCATTCCTGGGTATATATTCAGACAAAACTATAATTCGAAAAGATACATGTACCCCTATCTTCACACTAAGTGAGTTGCTCAGTCACGTCCAACTCTTTGCAACGCCATGGATGGTAGCCCGCCAGGCTCCTCTGTGCATGAAATTCTCCAAGCAAGAATACTGGACTGGGTTGCCATTCCCTTCTCCAGGGGATCTTCCTGACCCAGGGATCCAACCTGGGTCTCCTGCACTGCAGGCAGATTCTTTACCACTGAGCCACCAGGGTAGCCCCCTATGTTCACAGCAGCACTATTTACAATAGCTAAGACAGAGGGAAAATCTAAATGTCCCTCCACAGACGAACAGATAAAGAAGACGTGCCATACTCACACACAGACACGTAACGGAGTATTACTCAGAAATAAAAGAACAGAACGGGATAATGTCATCCGAAGCTACATGGACAGACCTAGAGACTGTCATACTAGACAGAGTGAGTCAGAAACAGAAAGCAAACACTGTATGATATCACGCGTACGTGCGGTCTAAAGCACGACACACATAAGCTCACCGTGAGACAGAAACGGGCTCACAGACACAGAGGAGGCCTGTGGCTTCCAAGGGGCCAGGGGGCAGGGGTGGACTGGGACCAGCAGACGCAAGCTATGCATAGAGAATGGAAAAACAACAGAGTCCTAGTGCACAGCCCAGGGAACTATACTCGATATCCTGTAATAAACTGCAATGGAAGAGAATGCGTGAAAGCACACACACACGCATGTGTAACCAGACAGACTTTGCTCTTCCCCAGAGACTAGCGTAATGTTGTAGATCAACTCTAATTAAAAAATAGAGAAGAACTGGGCCTTTTAATCATTTTTTCCTAAAATGCAAAATTCCAACATAGTGTGATCAGCATAAAGAACACATCTTTGGCAAGAGTGAAGTCAAAGAGGTTTTCAAAGGGTTGATTTTTCCTCAGGAGGCCATTAAGCGATGTCTGGAGACATTTTTGGTAGCTCCCAGTCAGACAAAGGCATTTCTGGCATCCCGTGGTGAAGACCAGGGATGCTGCCACACATCCTAGGGTGCGTACGGATCCTGGGACAGCTCCCCACCCTGCAGACCACAGCCACAGACGCCATCAGCAAAGGCAGCGAGGCGCCAGAGGAGGAGCGCGCACATGTCTAAACCAGGGTGCGCCGGGGGGTCTCCTTCTTTAGAAATAGTTAATTTAACATAAAATATTTACCGCCTACCAACTATGCACTGGTTGGCATAAAAGTATAAATAACATTACCTTAAACTTAAATACACTGTCTCACAGAAAAACTACATTGTAACCTCAAGAGACTGAATTTACTCAGTTCAAATTATTTAATTCTTCCCTATCATAAAGCAAGCTTAGCAATACCAGCAGTAGGTCTGAATTCCATTTCAGTACAATCGACCCTCAAACCTGTTTGAACCTAAACATGGTTTCGACCTTAAAAATAGCAGTTTTGCTATTAACACCTATTACTGAAACAGAAACCCGTTTTAGCTAAAATGGTCTACCTCCTCTCCTGATCAACCTACTAATCACAACTATGAACAGAAGCAAAATTTGCTCTTTAGAGTTCCTCCTTCTCTCCTGAGCTTTCTATTCACTGTAACAGATGATGCTACCGGGACAGAAGGTCCAATCCAGCAGCTGGAGACTGTATCCTAGTTGCTGAATATCCTCCTGTTTTCTTAAAGACCGCCACGGAAACGAGGGGACACGGAAAACTAAGCAAAGCAGGGAATCAGCTGCAGCTGCTGGACTACTCCTTTTAGGAAATCTCAACACTTAGTCCAGTCTGCTAAAAAAAAAAAAAGCCAAACTTTTAACAGCTATCACCAACAGCAATAGCTGACTTAAAAAAACAAGTAAAAGTGGTAATTTTAATGTGTTTTATCCACAGCCCAGATATCCCTTAATGCTAATTAATGAGTCACAGAGAAAATCTCCTTTAGATAAACAGGATTGGAACATCTCCCAAGCAAAAGTATTTGGTTAAGTCCTAATAGCAGTGCTGATCTGGAAATAAAACACTGAATTCAACTTAAAAATTAATCAATTTAAACCTTCAAACCAGGTGCAATCCTGAGTGTCTGTCTCTAGGAAGCCCCTTGAGTCTTAGTGGAACATGCAGGTACAAGGAGTGCCGAAAGACTGCTGGACTCGGGAGGAGGAAGAAGAAACCAACTCTCTTCAGGGCTTTCCTGCTGTTACTCATTTCTCTGAAATTCCTGGACGCCACCATGGTCAAAGTTCCATCACTTCTCAGAAGTCACAGATCTCCAACAGCAGACCTCAAGAAATGAAACAAACTCTCTGATACACACCTGCACAAACCCCAGCAACAAGTGCTCCAATTTATAAATGGAGTGCACTGAAGTGTGGGGAAGCAGAAAAGACCACATTTTTCTATTTATTACTCTTAAGAGTCACAGATTTTAAAACCAAGAAAAAACAAGTGGGGAACTAAGGTCAACTTTTATTAAACATATACTATGTTAACTCTTAAGAAAATAGTAGAGATGCAAAGTGTTCTAGCATATTTTTATAGGTGTATTAATTTTCACAGTCAAAGACAAAAAAACAAAAGGGCAGAAACGTCTCCCTCTACCAGCGGCTTTCCATCAGACACTTACAGACATTCACACTCTGCCACTTGATAAATGTTATCTGGGCACAAAGATAAAATCTGAACTTCAATTTTACATTTGCCATCAATCTCAATCTCTGAACTTTCAAGAAGTAAAATTAATCCCTATATCACATGCTATACTAAAGATCGATAATTTGTTATACACAACCTGAGTCATTAATTCTCCAGATCCAAACATAAGACATTAATACGCCATCTGCTTAAACACAATGTAGACAGTAAGCAACGTGTGAAATCTGCTTGTGGCAAGTGATGAAGAATTTCGGGAACACCTTAACAATGTCTCTCCTTTCCATTTGCTTGAATTCTTACATTACCTCAAAGCATCTTCAGGGCATTAGGCCCTGGTCAACCTCTCATTCACAGTGGAATTTTTATTAATTTTTCTAGCTGAGATTTATTAACCCTGAAATAGACACACAAAAGCCACTGTTGCCTCAAGGCTTCAAAGCAATTCCTCCAAGAAACAGAGAGGAAAGCCTTCTAAGGACTATATGCAGGGTGGAGAAAGTGGAGCACCCAGAGTTGGGCTTACTTCCACCCGAGTCTGGCCAGGCCATGGAAAACACAGACCTCTTGGGGGGAGGGAAAAAGAACGAAAGCAAATAGACTGCTCTCAACTGAAGACAGTTTTAAACATATCTTGTTTACATGATGGACCATGTAAGGTTCCATGTTAACTGGAAGAAACTAAAATGGACAATTCAGAGCAAATCAACCCCTTTCTAGAAAAACCATCTCACTAGACACCAAAAGTGGTTTACAGTGACTGACTGACTACCTTAAAGAATTTAATACCCAGTCATAAAGAAATATAATTTAGTGCCACCTAGTTTCACTGTTTGGTGTTCTCATCAGATTAAGGTTTACACAGGCGTTAGAAGGAGTGAAAAAAATAAAAATCAACTCAAATGCTGGGATGCTATGCTGCATAATGGTTTCCACTGCAACACTTAGCTCTCAAGTGAGCTGGAAGATACTGTGGTAGAGGTACAATCTCCAGCATGAAATGTTTCCTAAAAAGGAGCACATGCAGGGGTCCCTGAGGTATGCCTGTACAGCGCGCATGTGTTCCTGTGTGCAGTATGCGTGTGCGTGCTCAGTCGAGTCCAGCTCTTTGCGACCCCGTGGACTGTAGCCCGCCAGGCTCCTCCTTCCATGGGGATTCTCCGGGCAAGAATACTGGAGTGGGTTGCCATTTCCTCCTCCAGGGGCTCTTCCTGACCCAGGGATTGAACCCGCAGCTCCTGCAGCTCCTGCACTGGCAGGCGGATTCTTACCCATTGAACTATCTGGGAAACTCTATGCCTGTACCATATGACCCAGCAATTGTATTTCTGGGCATTTTTCACAGAGAAATCAGGACATGTGTTCACACAAAAACTGTATGTGAATGACTGTAATGTCCATAGCAGCTTTATCCAAAATAAACTATCCCAAACTGGAAACAATCCAGATGTCTTTCAACTGGGTGAATGGTTAAACAAACTATGCTCTGTCTATGGAATACTCACTAATAATAAGGAACAAAATAAAAATGAAAAGATAACAACATCAATGAAAAATAATAAGGAACAAACTTGTAACAACCTGGATGTCTCTCCAGAGATTTACACTGAGTGGAAAAAGCCAATCCCCAAAGGTTGCACACTATGTGATTTCACTTGTCATTCTTGAAATGACAAAATTATTGAAATTGAGGAACAGATGAGTAGTTGCCAGGGGCTAGAAGGGGAAGGGATAGGAAGGAAGTGGTCATGGCTATAAAAGGGCAATGTAAGGGGTACTCCTGGCAATGGGAATATTCTGTATCTTCATTATCTCAAGATGTTACCCTACAGTTGGGAAGATGTTACCACTGGGGGAAACTGTTAAAGGATACATGTTATCTCTTTGTATTATTACTTATACTTGCATGTGACCCCATAATTATTTCCAAACTGACGTTTTTTAAAAGCATCAAAGGAGAAAAAAAAAGAAGCAGCATGTTCATTAGGGCTTCATATTAAAAATTCCTTTAAAAAAAGTCATACGCTAAGAAGCCACAGAGCAACATGCTCTTTTTTTCTACAAAGAAGCTGGGGCCTAAACAGTAGGCAAAGGATCACTAGGGGCAGTACAGCATAGTGGCTGAGAGCTTAGACTCCAAAGGCTGCCTGTTGAAATCTCAGCTTTTAGCTGTGTGACTTTGGGCAAGTTACTCTCTTCATGCCTGAGCTTCCTCACCTACTAGGTGGTGACTGGGTGAACGCAGTTTATCAAGACTAAAACACATCGGCTAGTATCAGACATACAAGGGTGTAAGAATATTTATCCAGTCCATCTGCCTGGGGATTCAGTGGCTCTTCAAAACTAAATCAGCAAAGGTGTCTTTTGCACTGAAAATCCAGTATGAAAATCTCAGAAAGACAAACTTAAGTATAAAAAGTTCCACTTTCCAAACCCTCTCCCCTTGCTGCTGCTAAGTAGCTTCAATCGTGTCCGGCTCTGTGCGACCCCATAGACGGCAGTCCACCAGGCTCCACCGTCTCTGGGATTCTCCAGGCAAGAATACTGGAATGGGTTGCCATTTCCTCCTCCAATGCATGAAAGTGAAAGTGAAGTTGCTTAGTCGTGTCCTAAAACAAAATACACAGAAGGCCTTCTCTTCCAGCAGCTACTGTCACTTTCCATTAAATGCTTTATGTTCTAAGCAGAACTTCAGTCCCTTGATGAGAACTAGGGCTGGATGCTAAAATATTGGAATTAACTTCACCTAAGACTTTCCAGAGACCAAATGAGTCACTCACTATTCTTTAGAAATAGTCAAATGTCAAGGTTGCCAGAGAACCCAACCTCAGATGTTTGCATAAATCATTTCCAAGTGATCGTCAAGTCAAACCCAAAGGATATTACTCAAGATAACATTCTGAGTAAGATCAGTTTTTATGGTTTTTCCTGTAATGGAGAAAATTCTGAAAGTGGGACTACTGGGACGAAAATCACAGCAAGTTAAAGCCCCCAAATTATACATCATATTTTAGAAAGGCTTAAAACCCCAGGGTGTCACCCCTCCCCCCACTTTTTTTAAACTGTTTTATCCAATCTCATCAACAAGCACTGGACACACTCTAAACTCCATATTTAACGATACCCCATAGTGCTCATCCCACCGTATTTTCTCTATAATACGACCTTAAAGTGTAGAGAGCAAGGCGACTGCAGCCCTCAGAACAGAGCCATTGCTGCGCCATCACTACACCATTACCAGGTAACAGGTCCTGCTCAGCCATTGGTCAGCACCGCCCACTGGCAACCAACAGTCAATAAGAGACCGTTAGTGGTCCTGCTCAGCCATTGGATGGCACCGCAGTGGGCCCCGCCCACTGGCAACCAACGGTCAATGGGGGTTTCGGCCTAGAGTTCTAGGGTGGAGGTCACCAGGTGGAGAGTGAGGCAAGAGGCGGATCCTGACCTCCCCCCACCCCTTCAGCCTGTTCTCTGGCCTTGGGCAAGTGGATGAGCTGCGGGTTGCAGGGAACAGGCTGAGGGCCGTGTCCTGCCGGGCTCCAGAGCCCTCCCCAAAGTCACCGCTAGCCTTGGCCAGGGCTTCCCGGGCAGCTCAGCTGGTAAAGAACCCGCCTGCAGTGCAGGAGACCCCGGTTCGGTTCCTGGGTGGGGAAGTCCCCCTGGAGATGGGACAGGTACCCGCTTTCGTACTCTTGGGCTTCTCTGGTGGCTCTGGCAGTCAAGAATCCGCCTGCAATGCAGGAGCCCTGGGTTTGATCCCTGGGTGGGGAAGATCCCCTGGAGGAGGGCCTGGCAACCAGTGTTCCTGCCTGGGGAATCCCCAGGGACACAGGAGCCTGGCGGGCTACAGCCCAGTCGGTCACAGAGTGTTGGACATGACTGAGCGACTAAGCCCAGCACAGCGACCCTTGGCCCAGGCCTGGAGGCGCCGGTGACCCTCTCCTCCATCCCTGCCTCTGTGACCTGATGGCAGTAGCCATCTGCGCCGACACAGCCTGGGCCCCTGGGCCCCTGGGCCCGCCGGCCAGAGCCTGAGGAGCCTGCCGGCCAGCTGGGTTCGGAGCCAGGCTCCTCAGCGATGGCCGGGGCAGGGTCTGGGGCCCTGGCCCTGAGGGAGCCGCAGCTGAGACCGCCACTTCTTAGCCGGGACCTGCACCTCGGTGGGGAAAGTTGTGCCTTGGGATCTCGCCCTTTTTTTGTCAGGACAGAGAATAAGATTGATTACATAGAGATTTACAGGAACATCCTTACCTTACCATGGCTTGACGTCAAGAATAAAGGGTTTGACACCAAGAAGTCTGCAACAACTAACCATGCCCCTCCCTCACCTTTTGCTTTTAAAAGGGCTTTCGTGAAAGCTTTGAGTAAATTTGCGGCTCTTAAGACATGAGCCACCCATTTCCTTGCATGACCCTCAATAAACCTGCCTCTGTTCCAAACCCCAATGTTTTAGTGTTGTTTGGCCTCACTGTGCATCAGACACACAACGTGCATTTTCAATAACAAAAGCAAAAGCTTTTAAATTTTTTGATACATCTGTTTACCATCAGATTATTAATATTTCATCTGCAAAGCATTTTGAGTGCACTGTACTGATGGCACCATTCACAATGGTGTCACGTGGTCTTCACTTTCATAAATCAGGTAAAATCACTCTAATTTCATTAAATTTAAGCTTTTTGTCCCAGTGTATCACCGGAACAAAAGGCAAAAATATTCTTTGGTTATTTACACTGTCACCCAAAAGATAAAAAACAAAACAAAAAACGCCAACTTGTTCACGTCCTACGTTTCTCTGCTGTTAAGTAGCTGATGTATCAGCTTGTCGGGGTTTGGGGTTCTTCAGGTTCATTCATTGCAGGGGATACTACACGTTACCCAGTTTTACTAAAATTTCTAGATCTTACAGATCATTGGCAAATAACAAATCGCACAGGCGGCGCGGTATCTTCCCAAATAGGAACCGATTGTTCCGTTCGCTTATTTTTAGTAACTTTAAATAAAAGACTGAAGATGGGTCGTTTTCCCAGTTCCTTTGACAGTGTGACCGTGGCCCGGGACGGAGCGCCCCACAGCTTCCGGCTGGAGAATGACACGCGCTTCCCCAGGTTCTCCCGACTGCGCCCAACAAACCCGAGGTAACAGCTGAAGAATGACGACACCAAAATCAACCCTACAGATTTTCGTCCTAGAGGTCTGCAACACCAAATAAACTTTTATGTCTCCGGAGACAGTGGAGTTAGAAAACAAATAAAACACCCAGATGGGGTCTGCTCGATCGGTTTCCGCGACCGAGGTCGCGCAGGGGGTCTGCGGCGGCTTAACCCTGTGCGGGCCGGGGACTCCCCAAACAGCTGTCAGGGGGCGCTGCGCGCGAGCGAGCCGCACAACGCGCCGGCGCCCCGGCCGGCAGGTGAGCGCCCCCGCAGGCCCGGGCCCCGGGGCGTGATCGCGCCACCGCAGGCCGCCCGGCACTTTGCTAACTCCGCGCGCCCTGGGAGGCGGCGACTCCCCCGGCCGCGGCCACCGCCGTCCGAACGCCGCGGCGCCCGGGTGGGAGGAGGATCCGAGCCTCCCCCGTCCAGTTGGGCCTCGCCCTGCCCGAGCGCGGAGCCTCGGCGGAGCAGCGGGTAACTACCGACTCCGCCCGCACCCTCCCGGAGCCCCGCGACCCACTCCCCGGGGCTCACCTGCGGGAAGGAGCCCTCGCGGCGCGGGCTCTTGGGGTAGTCCAAGTGACCCCGGTCCAGCATCAGGTAGAGCGAGAAGATCACCACGCAGAAGATAGCGCTGCCGAAAACGGTGAGCTGCCGGCTCAACTTCATGTTTCCTCGATAGACCCGGCTCCCGAGCACGCTCCCCGCTCGGAGCCGGCGGAGCGCGGACTCCGGGAAGCGGCGGCCGGAGGCTCCCGGCTCCTGGGCTTTCGCCCTGTGCGCGCTCCTCTCCGCCGCGGGCGCGGGTCCGGGCGGCGTCCCCACGCGCCCTCGGCCCTCGGCCCGGCCCGCCGCCCTCCCCGGGGCGGGACGCCTCACGCCCGGAAGGGGCCCGCTCGCCCTGGCCGCGGATCTCCGCGCCGGCCGCCGGCGGGGCGCGCGGGGCAGGCGCAGGCAGGGTCGCCGCGCGGACTTGCTGCCGCCGTCGCGAGCACCGGGTCGGCAGGAAAAGTTTTCTCGAGCCGGGCCGGCGCGTTCTCTCCGCCCAGGAGTGCGGGCGCGGCAGCTCCGCGCCGAGAGACCAGGTCCGCGGAGCCGCGGGGAAGGAAATCAGGCGGGAGGGGCCGGGCCCCACAACTTAGCGCCGGGACGGCCGGGCCCGCCCCGAGGCGCCGCCCCCGCCCGCCGGCGGAGCCCCTTCCTGCCGCCGCCGCCGCCGCCGCCGCGCCGCCGCCGCCGCGCCGCCGGGCCGGGGCGCGCCCGGCTCTGACAGGACTTTCCTCAGAGGGCGCGCCCGCCGGCCGGCCTCCCGCCCCCGCCGCCCCGGCCTCCGGGCTCTCGGGGACCGGGCAGCGCCGGGGGCGCAGGGGGCGGGCGGCGGCGGCGCGCGGGGGAGGACGACGGGGCCAGGAGGGGAGCCTCCCCTGGAGAAGCCCGCTCCAGCCGCAGCCGCGAGTCCCCGCCCGCCCGCCCCGCACGCACGGCGATGGCGGCGGCGGCCGCGAAAGGCAACGCCGGCTCCGCAGCGCCCCTCGGCGCCCGCGCGCCGGCCGCCGCGAGCCCGCGGAGACAGCGGCGGAGCAGCGCCGCGCGGTCAGTGGGCGCCCGCGGCCCCGGCACCGAGGCGGCGTCAGGCCCCGCCCCCCGACGCGCGGGCGGGGGGCGGGCGCCCCGGCGGCCAATCAGCGCGCGCCGCCCGCAGGGCCCGCCCCGCGCCGGCCTCGGGAGCGCCGCGGCGGGAGGGCGGCCGCGCGGGAGTGCCGACGCCGAGGCCCCGGCTCCGCCGCGCTCTCTCCCCGCCTCCCTTTCGTCGCCCGGGTCTCCTGACCTCGAGGCCCAGGCCTGAGGGGCCGTGGGCAGAAACTCGTGAGGAGAAAGGGGCTGCGCGTTGTGCTCAGACTCACGCTTGCCTCCGTTGCCCACCTGACGTCTGGCCAAACCTGAGGGCAGGAGCCCCCCGACAGGTATAGGCACCAGGCCACAAAACCTGAGGGAAACCGGCCTGCCGGCGGGGTCTCCATTACGGCTCAGCCCAGCTCACCCTTTTTGGCTGCACTGGGAAATGGATCTGGGCCCTGTGAAGTGAGCGTTCCTCTGACGGCAGAGGCGGAAGCCTTGTCCGTGGAGAAGGCCGAATTGCGTTTTCTGCCGGGTTTGGTATATGGGCAGGCAGGCTCCGGCGGCATTCCTGGCTCCCCCCGTGCCGCGCTCCGGTGTTGCTCAGGGGCCAACAGTCTGCGCGCGCTTCAACAACTCTGTTTTTGTAGTTAAGGCAGTTCAGTCGCTCACTCGTGTCCGACTCTGCGACCCCATGGACTGCAGTTCGCCAGGCCTCCCTCTCCATCACCAACTCCGAGAGTTTACTCAAACTCATGTCTATCTATCTAGTCAGTGACGCCTTCCACCCATTTTCGTCGTAGAGGGGCTAAAAACAGACTCGACCTCCTGAATAACTTTCTGAGCACCCTGGAGGCAAGATTCATAGCAAGCTCCAGAGGGCGGATTTTTCACGAGGAATGCCGCCACAGTGGTGTCTCTGCCATTCAGTGGGCCTGGCCGTGCCCTCTGCAGTCAGGTCTGGGTCTTAGCCCTGGGAAGGACCGGGGGAGCTCGTCTTTAACAACTCCGTCTCCTAACCCCAGGGTTATTGATAAGACTGACTCCGTATAACGGCTATTTCTGTATCTTCACTCATCTTAGTAGTGAATCTCATTAGTCCAAAACCCTGTGGTAGTTAATAATTCTTTTTATTAAGCTTTTTTTATAGTCCCAAGAGATAGTTCAGTTTGATTGGACACTTGGGCTTGAGTTGGGTGCTGAGTTCCTTGACAGAGTTAAGAGGCTAGGACTTCGTGGTGCCGGGGGCACCTTGATTAGCCAGCCACCTGTGGCTGAATGTGACGGACTACCAAGTTCCTTGGGGCCCCAAGTGGCAGTTACACTGGACTGTTATGGCTGTGAGGTAACTGTAAGGACTGTGGTGTAAGATGTATTCTTTTGAGTTCCTTCGAATGCTGAAAAAGAGAAATAATAAGCACAGTTCCAAATTACGGTAAGAGAACCAGAGAGATTGTGTACAGTTCTAAAGGAAGCTCATTGATTGTAGTGGCAAAACGATATTGCTGAAAATCAAACACATTTTTGTTTTCATGTTACTGCATTACAACTTCTGTCAAATTCACATATGCTAAGTTTCTAATGTAAAAGAGTGCTATTAAATAACAGGATCCCCAAACTTGGAGTGTGTTAGACCCAGAGAAAACAGACAATTTTGCACCCACGTGTCACTCTGAGCCCTTCTCACTAGTGGAAGTAGGTTGCCCTCCAGTTTCTGAGGAGGCACGCTTCCTCTTCAGAGGTAGGCTTGAAAATTCCTTGAGAATTTCCAGATGCCTTGAGAGGAAATTCTCATTCTCCTCAAAAACCATGGTAATCTCCTTCTCCTACCAGTGTTGTCACAACTAAAATCAATTTACAGCAAGTTCCTGGGGATATAGGTGCACACTGTGATGGAGGAAGAAGTAACATATGCAAAGGAATGATAAGACTTTTCTAATACATAGGCAGAAACCTGGAGAACATGTGTTTGTATGGATTCTGAGGTGTTAGACCATGGATGATGGAATATAATAGTGTGCTGAGCCAAGTTTATTAATATGCTTTTTATTATATGTGTTAACTCATGTGGCTAAAAATGTTCTAGTACTTTACTTGGTTGATTGATGGAAACTTAGACTCATTGGTTGCCTGAAGTTTGTGAGGTTGAAATGCTGAGCTTCCCTGGCATAATGTGCAGTGGGGAATCCAAAGTTGAGGGAAATGTTACCCTAGACTTACCGCATGTAATCTGCATACCCATCCTCCAAAGGCCCAGAAGACACTCCCCTCACTGAAGAATTGAGAAATACATTCGTGAGAGGAAGACATGCATCTCTGAAATTTTCTGTGGATGTTTCCCTCTGTAGGCCATGTATGACTGTCAATGATGCCACTATTAATAATGGCTCATTGATAATGGCTCATTGATGATAATGGACTCATTGATAATGATGGGGTTAACAAAACCCCAAATTGCAGACTATACCGATGATGTGACTACATCTGCCTTATGAAAGGGCAGCAGGTGTGTGCAGGCAATCAGAATGCCTTTGCCCACAGAGAGGCCCTTGGAAAAAGAAAGGCAACCTAATAGAACGCTATGTGTGCTCAGTTGCTTCAGTGGTGTCCGACTCTGCAACCCCATCGATTGTAGCCCACCAGGCTCCTCTGTCCGTGGGATTTCCCAAGCAAAAATACTGGAGTGGGTTTCCATACCCTCCTCCAGGGGACCTTCCCAATCCAGGGATTGAACCTTCTGCGTTGCACATTTGGATTCTTTACCACCTGAGTCCTCAGGGAAACCCCCTAAGAGAATACTACTTGATATTTATTAACAAGAAAAGCTCTAAAGCAGGTGGCCAAAATCCAATCTGATTCACCACAGTGGATTCTCTCAGTTTTTAGACCTGTATCAATTCACAGACCCAGAACCTCTTGATTGAAGGAGAGTCTGTGTACTCTTTAGGAATTACCTTGCACCATTGCCACAGTGGCTCAGATGGTAAAGAGTCTGCCTGCAATGCGGGAGACCGGGGTTCAATCCCTGTATTGGGAAAATCTCTTGGAGAAGGAAATAGCAACACACTCCAGTATCCTTGCCTGGAAAATCACATGGATGGTGGAGCCTGGTGGGCTATAGTCCAAGGGGTCGCAAAGAGTTGAACGGGACTTCACTTTCATTGCCGCAATGCATGTTGTAAATGATCCCTCAACCTTGTCCCCCCAAAATGTGTGGCCATATGCTAGAGTGGTTGTACAATGGAAAAAAGGAAATAGATCTTCTGAGGTTTTCTGGATCTTGGATCTGAATTGATGCTAATTCCTGGGGACACACAACACCACTGTGACACTTCAACTAAAGCTGGAAGTTATCTTGGTCCGTTGATGGATGAAGCCTTAGCTCATGTCCAGCTCAGAGTTGGTCATTAGGTCACTTGATCCACACACCAACCAACTGTGTAATTATTTTCTGAGGTCTAGAACAGATCATATCCCCATTTTGGCTTTCTTATCCCTGGGATGAGGGCCATTAGAGTAGGAAGAGCTAAGTGGATGCCCCTGGAAATTTCACTCTCTTCCAAGACACTAAAGCAATTAATATTGTTAACCAGGCCCAAGTTCATGCTGCTTGCTTCACGACAAGCCAATAAATCAAGAGACAGTGTGTTGGGACAAGGAATAGTGACTTTATCAGAAAGCCAGCAGACCTAGAGAATGGTGGATTAGTGTCCCAGTGAACTGTCTTGCCTGGATTTGGATGCTAGTCTCTTTGACAGAGCAAGAGGAGGAGATGAGGAGATAGAGTAAAAATGGAGGATACGTTTTTGCAAATATTTCTGAGTTCTGGCCAGACTCTGGAGGAGATATTTTAATTTCTTCTTTCCTGCAGATCTTTACAGGTGAGCCTGGTCAGGATGTTTCTTATGAACTAAAAAAGGTGTTTTAGCTTAAGATCAGTCAAGGGAGGCTGGGCTCCCTGAGATGGGCCATTATGTATACTTTAAGCTATAGGCAACATCCCTTAAGTAATTAACCTACAGCGAAAGTAATAGAATACAAGGGTTAAAGTAAAAGAAATGGACCCAGTATAGAGTCAGCTTTGTTCTTCCCTGTTCAGTGTCACCATAAAAGACTTGAAAAAAAGCACAAGTGCTGATACCTATCTTATTCTCATTTACCTCAGCAGTTTGGCCAGTGCAGGAGCAGATCTTAAAAATCAACTGTATGCAAGACAGGAAAAAAGACACAGCTGTGTATAACGGACTTTTGGACTCAGAGGGAGAGGGAGAGGGTGGGATGATTTGGGAGAATGGCATTCTATCATGTATACTATCATGTAAGAATTGAATCGCCAGTCTATGTCTGACGCAGGATACAGCATGCTTGGGGCTGGTGCATGGGGATGACCCACAGAGATGTTATGGGGAGGGAGGTGGGAGGGGGGTTCATGTTTGGGAACACATGTAAGAATTAAAGATTTTAAAATTTAAAAAATAAAAAACCAAAAAAAAAAAGTCAACTGTGGACTATTATAAACTTAGCCAGGAGGTAATTCTAACTGTGGCTGCTATCCTCAGGTGCAGTATTTTCACTGGAGCAAATCAACACAGGACCTGGCACTTGGTATAGCTACTGATGTGACTAATGCTGTCTTCTCTATACTTATTTGTAAAAACCACCAAAAGCTGGCTTTTACCAATCAAGGCCAACAGCGTTTTACTGAGTCCAGGCTTGAACTGCTCACTGCAATAGGCCAATAAATCGAGAGATATATCATTAGAAAAAGCCAGCAGATTTAGAAGATGGTGGATTAGCGTTCCAAAGAACCATCTTTCTCTAGAATTCAGGCTTCTTTCTTACTAAAAGGGGAGGTGTGGTTGGTTATAGCAGACTTCTTGTTGTTAGAATCCTTTGTTACAGCTGTCCATGTAGATCCTATCACAATATTCTTATAAACACCCAAGAAGAAAATGTTATTCTTTGTTCTGCAACTTTTTATTTCTATGTGAATGGAAAAGTGTTATACTGTTAAAGATGAGAGTCTTGAGAATGGACTGTCTTGTTTATTTCAGGCTATGGGCATCATTCTCATAGCAAAAGCAATAGAATACAAAGGTTAAAGTAAAAGAAACAGATGAACTATGAGCCAGATTGCTTCTTCCCTATTACAAGTATACCTCTCCATTCTCCTTACTATAGCCTACAGAAACGTTGATCATCTTGACATTCCACGGAATATCACACAGATTCGTTTTGGTTGTTCATAATGACAACAGTAGGCTGATTGGAGATAATAAGCAGGAAGCAGCAAGTATTTAACACACCTTCATAAGATCTATTTGAACTAGAGGGCATCGGATAGTTAAGAACAAGAGAGAGCAACTCCAAAATGTTCCTGCTAAGACCCACACTTCAGGGGTGGGATAGCTTCTAGGATGGTATAAGCTATACTAGGAAAAAGACATTGAGAGATAAATTCAAGCAGATGATGTTGGTTAGAAATTATAGGATTGGAAAAACCAGGGAAGTGGGTGCCGCAGACTCGGATTGTGCCGCTGATGTGGCTGTGGAAGGAAGGCAACGGCACAGCTGGGAGGGGAGGAGCGCCTGGAGCCCCAGGAAGTTGAGGACTGGGGGAAGCCTCGTTGACCTCCCAACTCTTACCTGCAGAATACCTGGCCTGGTGTCTCAGGATGCTTTGGCAGCTGGATACCCATTCTTAACTTAGATCCTAGACCCTTAGACCTTAGGACACGGCTCCTTGGTCTTTAGATCTTACACTCAAGACTGTTGACCTTTTGGATGGATGACTTCCACCAACGATGACAGAACAAGATTAATTTTCTGGACATTAATATGGTTGCCCCAGCCTGAGATTATTCAGTCCCATGTGCTCTCTGTTACTAGCTAAGAGAAAATTCTCTCTATACTTTCCCCGGACTGTAGCTACTGCTCTGAATTTGACTGTTGTATCTATCACTGTCTCCTGACCCTACTGCCAAATACTTAACAGATGTTCCTTTGGACACTGAAAAATCAAACCTTGACCTCCATGTCAACAAAACATTGTTGCTGGACTACAAACCTATTAGCAGAATCTAGTTTACCTGGAGCAGTTCTTACTGTAAAGGCTAGGCTGGTTGGCTGTGATAGGCAGATTGTTCTCCTCAGAAGCACTGCACCCTGCTCTGCAGGAATAATTTAGGTTTAACCAAGGGGTTTGTCCATCACAAGGGACACAAAATTGGCTTGCCCTGATAAATGACTAGAAAACACTCCTAATACAGTTTATGCCCCTAGTAGGGGAGGCATGGCAGCCCACTCCAGTATTCTTGACTGGAGTATCCCAAGGACGAGGAGCGTGGCAGGCTGCAGTCCGTAGAGTCACAAAGAGTCGGGCATGACTGAAGTGACTTAGCACGCATGCACGCAGGGCACTACTTCTCAATGTGGACATCGGACTTATACTTGCCTGACAAGAACCAGTATGAACTATGTAATGCAACTGCTTATAGACAATCACGTCACTCCTGACCAATCAGAGTGAAGTACATTCAAATGCCAGCACCGTTGCTGCGCTGAGATGAATAAGTCAGGGCAGGTGGAGCGATGTATCTTCTGCATTATAGTGGCTCTCTAAGGTCTGTCTGGGGCTTCCCAGGTGACTCAGTGAGTAAAGATTCTGTCTGCTAATGCAGGAGACACAGGCACAAGTTTGATCCCTGGATCAGGAAGATTCCCCGGAGGAGAGAGAATAGCAACCCACTCCAGTATTCGTGGACAGAGGAGCCGGTCCATAAGGTCGCAGAGTGTCAGACACGACCGAAGTGACTGAGCATGCATGCAAGGTCTGTCTCAGTAGTACTGAGATGGGCTTAGCTGGCTTAGCTCTGGTTGGGAGTTTGTTTGCCATTTAGCTTTCAAGTTGGTCTGCTTATCCTGCTAGGAGTCAAAGTCTTGGTCACTCTCATCTGAAGTAGTCTAAGACAAATAGAAAATGTTTGGTTCAAGCCCCTACAGTTAATCAGTAGAGTTAGTTAGGTAATCTAATGGGTGGCCTAAATTCCTGAAAATAATAAATAATTCTTTCTTGGATGCATGAAAAGTCAGGGTTGTAGTTACTAAGAGACAGCTCTGCTACCACTTGACGTTACATAGCTTTACGTAGACCAGACAGCCGAGTCTGACCAGAGTCTTGGTGGAATGCCCTGCAGTTCCTTCTCGGCCAGGGTGGTTAAGCTTCTTGTGAGGAGCTGCCATTAAACCGTTTCTCATCCATCTCCCTCATTTCAGTTGATTACTTTGATTCCATTTAATTGCACCTTCCTGCAAATACAGCTCTAAGCTGTGTAGGTCTAGAAACTGCCCAGCTGTGGTTGAGATGGCTTCTCAGTAGCAGATCAACCACCGCTCCTGTCTCCATCACTGGGTCCCTCCAGTCCAGTGTCCTTCAGTGGGACTAGAGATGTGCGGAGATAGCGCCACATTGACATTGTTTTTGCTGTGCAAGTAATAAATTGTCTGAATCCAGTTTAGCCTGTGGTCACATTAATGGCTGCATCTCTCAAAGTGTGGTAAGCCAACCTAGAAGCTTCGGTTGTGACCCTCGTGGCTCTGTTAGCTATTGCAGTGTTACTTAGGAGTGGCTCAGCCACTGTTACTTAGAAGGGTAGGATTTCCCCAGTCCGAAGAGGGAATTAAGCCACTATAACTCGGGAAAATACTCATGTGAAAAAGTAGGGGTGAGCAGAAGCAAGTCTTTGATACATTGGGGCAACTGAAAGCAGTAGGGGTCAAGTGGATAGAGACGGAAGACACAGGAAAAAGAAGAGTTAAGTCAAATATCGAGATAATAGAGAAGATACAGGGATGGGGATCACTGGTAGGGCTGGTTGAGAGGCTCACTCCCAACAGGAAGCCACCCAGGAAGCCTCCTCCCCGTCCTTTTCTATCATGCACCCCTGCTGTCTTCCCGCCCGTCTCTTACCAGGTCTCCTGCCTTCTCTTACTAGCATGACTTTTCCAATATCCCCTGTTTGTGAAACTTTTAAAATTCCAATCTCATACGATTTCCTAAAATCCATCAGTAGTTTCCCAGTACCATCACATTTGATGCTGATCACAGTAGTATGGACCCTAGGTTCCTTCAAGTTCTGACCTGTGCCTTTGTTTATTTTTTTTTTTAATGAATGCTATTTTAAAAGGTTGCTTTCCATTTACAGTTACTTCAAAATACTGCGTGTATTCTCGGTGTTGTGCACTGCCTCCTGGAGCTCATCTTACACCTCTCACTCCCCCGCACCCATGGATAACCATTAGTTTGTTCTCTGTATCCTCTTTTCTGTTTTTCTCACTAGTATGTTGTATTTTTTAGATTCCACATATGAATGATGTCATATGGTAATTGTCTTTCTCTGTCTGATTTATTTCACTTAGCACAATGCCCTCCAAATCCATGCATGTTGCTGCAAATGGCAAATTTTCATTCTTTTTTATGGCTGAGTACTGTTTCACTGTGTGTGTCTGTGTTGTCTGTGTGTGTGTGTGTGTGTGTGTGTGTGTGTGTGTGTGTGTGTGTGTAAGACATCTTCTTTATCCATTCATCTGTTGGTAGACATTTAGGTTACTTCCATACCTTGGCTATTGTAAATAATGCTGCTATGCGCATTGAGGTACATCTTTCTTTTAGAATTAGTGTTTTGGGGTTTTTTTGGATATAAGCCCAGGAGTCTGACCTCTGCCTTTCCATCCAGCTTATCTCCTATCATACTTTCACATACAGTCTTCACTCGAGTTATGTTGAACAACTTGTCTCTAATGGGCCAGGCGAATGGTCTACTATGTATGGCTGTACATACCACACATTTAACATTTCCAAGAAGTGCCATCCATACTACTAATATTGCCAACATGTATAGTTATTAGAACTGTTTTCTGGAAGATGGCAGTAAGCTGTCTTATTCTATTAAAGTTAATATGACAATTTTGTGACAAACAGAAGTTAAGCACCACCTTGAAGAAAGGGTCGGTTTTATAAAAACTTGAACAAAGGTGTGCCTCAAATCCTTGTCTTAATTCTTTTTGTTTAGAACGTCTTTCAGCCGTCTTGTCCACCGGCAAATTCCTACTCATGCTATGTAAGGAAACTCAAACACTATCTCTCTATCTCTTCAACTATGGCCAGGTATTTTTTAGTAGCTACTCATCTCATGGTCTGGAAATATGTGCATCCTTATCCCCCCTCTGAGTTCTCTAGTGGTGGGTTTTTCATATCCATCTTTATTCATTTGACCCCGAGTGAGCACACGAGGTGTTCTGGACCAGAGGCAGATTCCTTATTACCACACAGTGAGGAAGAGCTGCATGCTGCCCTTTCCCAGCTTGCCCTGGGCCTTGCCCAGGGACAAAGGGAAGAAAGCCAATGGAGATTTTCTTTCGTAAGTGGCCAGATACTCTGTAGACAAGAGACAGGGAAAAGTCGTTTTTATCTGCTTACGAAGGTAAGGGGCTTAGCTGTCCCCCTCCTTTTCCTGAGAGGGTCTCCTTCTTAGTCCAGATGTCTTCAGCCCCAGGGCCTCATTCTAACTGACATTTAAATAACTAGAGAGATGACCCTCCAGGCTCCCCAGCACCTTCAGAACCAGGCTAGGGTCCTTTCCCAGGATATAATTTTTTGCTTTGGGGAAGATAAGAGAGGTTTCATTAACCCTTGGATTATAGCAGTTAGTCCATCATTAGAAAAACAGGCAGCTACAGATCTGACCCTTATAGTCTGAGAGAATGTATCTAGAAAAAGTGAAAGAAAATAGTCTCTATACTGCATACATTTCTATGGCTTAGGAGGCTGGAACCTCATAGGAAAACAAAAAAATTTAAAATGTGTGTGTGTTAGTCGTTCAGTTGTGCCCAAATCTTTGCTATCCCATGGACTGCAGCCCACCAGGCTCCTCCGTCCATGGGATTTTCCAGGCAAGGATACTGGAGTGGGTTGCCATTTCCTTCTCCAGGGGATCTTCATGACCCAGGGATCAAACCCGGGTCTCCTGCACTGCAGGCAGATTCTTTACCAACTGAGCTTCTCCTGTTTCCAGAAGCCTACATGAGGAAGGTCCCATGTCACAAAGGCTTCTTCTGATTCCTTCTCCAGGACACACAGCTTTTGTCACTTGGAGAAAGTTACATAAATTCTCCAAAACACCATTTTCTAATGTATCACATTGAGATAATAATAGCTATTTTTCAGCGTTTGCTGCAGGACTCAAGAGAGAGCACATGACGTGTTAGGAGAACATTCCCCAGATGGCTTTGCCTTCTCTGGGAAAGGGGAAAATGGATTCCATAAGGGCTGAATAGGGTAGAGAATGTCTGAATTCACCACCATGGGAGGTGGAGAGTGGAGTCCACGTAGATCACTGGACAACATGGGTTTGTTGTGGAGCAAGTCTACAATTTTCTCCCCGTGGCTTGATGCTGAAAGAAAGTGGACCCTGAGAAGGATATGCAAATGACCCTTTCTCCCGGGATTCAAGCACAATGGTCATGAAGGCTGTTGCCTGGGGCTGTGAACATATGTTCTGCCCTTATACATGTTTGCAGTGGAGGTTTGTTAAAACGAACATTCAATGACATCTTGAATAGGAAAAGATACCGGGTGAAGTTTTAAGAAGGTCTAGCACCATGCTTCTGGAAGTGAGAGGCTGTATATCCAAACAGAAGCCTCAGGTTACATTTGGTAGTAACTGGAAAGTATCTATCTCACTCTGTCAACTGCTTCTGTAATCTGTCTGAGGTCTTCAGTTGCCTAAATACATCACATCTGGGGAGAAAGTTTGGAAGCGAGTAGAAACCAACTTCTTTGCCTTTGTTCAGTCGCCCCGTCGTGTCTGACTGTTCACAACCCCTGGACTGCAGGACGCCAGGCCTTCCTGTCCCCCACCATCTCCCAAAGCTTGCCTAAGTTCATGTCCATTGCATCGGTGATGCCATCCAGTCATCTTACCCAATGACACCCTCTTCTCCTTCTGCCCTCCCATGAACAAAGTTCTAGAACCTTAGAAAGCATTAATGATTGCACACAAGTGTAAAGCTTGCAGGATCCCACTATTGTACTCCCTCTGCCTATTGAGAAAAGCAACCTGCAGAGAGTCCTGAGCGTCTCTACACACTGTTCCTGGGCACACCAAGGGTGTGGGGCCAAACCCACCTTCCCTTGGGTCAATTTCAGAGCTGGATTTGCAGCGAGCAGCACTGAGCAACCGAGGAACATCTTCTCCCAAACAAGGAGCTGGATTGCTTACCAGACACTATGAAAGCAGTTCAGTCTTCTTGGTTGTGACAGAAAACCGCGGTATCTGCAGCACCCAGCTGGCTCCTCCCCTGAGACCGCGCGGGGTTTGGGTCAACGTGCTGAGGCCGCTTTGACGCGCTCCTTTGTCTCTCACACAGGCATATTCTATTCTCTGTCGGCGTCCGTGAAACAGGGACAGGCTCCAGTCCCTTCACATGTCCTGACCCTACTCACCTATCCAAGAATCTCAGCGTTATTGGCATAACTCCGCCTCCCTGTGCCTTCCCTCTCACGGAAGGGAGCTGAAAGAAGGGGTGAGTCAAGTAACGATAAACTTCTGAGAAGGTAAGGGAAAGAGAGTTAAAGAAAGAATGCCTGTTTTTCATAGTCCTTCTCATTGCTTGAAATTATATATTGAGTTGTTTTGTGTCCATCTCTCCCAGTAGAATGCAAGCTCTCGAGATTCAGGAATCTTTTGATTTACCACTGTACCTTAATGGGTGATGTCTTGGAATGTTGAGGCTTGACTAGTATTTGTTGAAATAATTAGCCAGTTATCTGAGCCCTGAGCCACCAGTAGGGGTGAATCAGTAGTACTCATAATAGAAGTGTGCTCTTGAGCTAAGTTTAAACCTATTCGTCTTGCCTCTGTGAATCAGCACCAAATCTCTGTTCCTACAAGGTTTTCTAAAAAGTCCTTTAAAAGGAATTGCCCCTCAAATTATTTTATAATCACCTCAATCACTAAAGGACATCCAACATGGGGAAAAAAAGAAATGAACTCTACAAGGTGAGTGACAATTCCGTGCTAGGTACTAAGGTCATAGAGACTTTGCTTCTGTTGCTTCATTTAATTCTCATAACTCTACAAGGTCAGTATTCTGATATATATACATATATATATGTGTGTGTGTGTATATATGAATATATAGGAACTTAGATACAAAAAAAGTTATATAACTTGCTTTAGGATAGATAGCTACTAAATGGTATAGCTTTTCTTTTTTCTGGTTTCAAAACCCCTCCCCTATCTGCTGTAGTATTATATAAAGTTATAATACTTTGCATCTTGTATTACAGTGAGTAGATTTTCCAGAATAATATCTAGGATGTGTATCAGTCAGGGTTTGGTGCAAAGCAGATACAATTCTAAATGTTTTCAGCAGGGAGGTATTTAATAAAGGGTGCTCACAAAAATCCATGTCAGGGTTGGAAAAGTGAGTTAACAGACGAGGCCTGTAAGAATAAACAATTCCAGCGCATACAGAGCTGACCTGTCAGTGGAGCTATTACTGCTGAGAATGACTGGAACATGGGGTTCAAGAGCATCACCCTGTGATAGAAGGTGGAGTCAAAAAGCTACTGCCCTCATAGCTGCCGTAAACTGCTTCTTATCTTCCAGGAGGCTGGGAGGTTGAGTGATGAACTATGGAACATTGCTCTAGAAGAATGTTTCCATTAACTTAATTATCAGAGGAATACAGTCATAAGTGGTCAGGAGTCTTACCTCAACTTCCCTTGTGTTTTCTAAATCTTGCATAAGTATATTTAACTGACAGACCTAATTCATATCCATAGCTCTTGGTACAAAAGTCTAGGACGTGTTTTAAGCTTCCAGTCTCTGCATTACGAAAGCCGCCGTAAGAGGACGGTCAACCAGATTCTGACTGAGCCAGCCTGCAGTCCTTACCCCAGGCAGCATCTGGAGAAGTGAGAATATTTCCACAGGGAGAATGGGTTAAAAATCTTCAAAACTGTCTCTGGCCTGGAAAGCTTATATGACGGGATTATTTATTTGAACTCCAAACTCCTAACGCGCTCTTAGTGACTATGATTTATCCTGGGAAAATAGTCCCTGTGCCCGTTAAGGCCAATTACATATCCAAATGTACACGTATCAGAGATGAGAAAATTATTTGCGATGTGGGATCATCACTTTCATTTTTCTATAGCCCTTTGTTTGCTGGCACTGCTATTGGTTTGAATTTTGAGAAGAGGAGGCTTATTTCCAGCAAGCCCCAGGCCTTTCTCTGGATTCTTCCTGGCTCTGACTTCTCATATGCCAACACAATACTCAAAGAGGAAGGGCTTAGCAGTTTAGTACTCTAAATCTTCAAAGACTCTTAGCACATCCAAACATTTTTACATGGAGGCCCCAGAGAAGCAAAAAAATGTGCCCAGGATCTTATGGAAACTAGACCAGAAGCCAAGTTCTCTGGCTCCCTGTCCAAAGCTTTTTTTTTTAATCACAATCTAAACAAGCCTTAGATGGTGTGCTTTTTTTTTTTTTTTACTGTTTATTTATTTGACTCTGCCAGACCTCATTTGCAGCATGCGGGATCTTTAGTTGCGGCATGCAAGCTCGTAGCTGTGGCGTGTGGGATGGGGCTCCCTGACGTGGGTGGATGGAACCCGGCCTTCTGCATTGGGAGCCCAGACTCTTAGCCACTTGAGCACCAGGGCAGTCTCTGTGTGCTTCTTAAATACAATGGTATTTAAGGGGAGGGTGCAGGTAGAAAGAGAGAGGGATTCCATTTATATCAAGTTTGATACAGGCAAAATGAAGCTGTACTCTTAGGGGAGTATACTTAGATGTTTAAATATGAGGCAAAGCAAGCGTCAACCATCGTGTCTGATTTGTGGTGGAGGTGGGGAGTTGTTACTGGAAAAACGCGCGTGGAGATTTCTAGGGTGTTGACAATGTCTCAGGAAACTCAGTTTTGTAGACCTTAAGTTTTTTTAAACCCCGGTGTAATGTTTTTTGACTTTTTTTGCCTTTAATAACACTTAGTTTTACTACTTACTGTATGAAAGAGGCAGTCTAAGTGCTTTCCACAGATTATTTCATTTACCTCTCACAAGAACACTCTAGTGAGGCACTATCATTATGCCCATTTTCTATCTGAGGAAACTGAGTCCAGTCCTTCCTAACGTGTCCAAACCCACAAAGCTGGGGGCAGGGCTGGTGCTTGGCTCCCCGGGCCCCAGTCTCAGGTGCTCCGCTACTCTGCTACTGCTAGCCGCAGAGACCTGATGGGCGAGCCTAGTCACGGACCCCTTTATTGTGATTGTTTTACAGGCATAAAGTTACAGTTATGAAAATCATATTGATAAGAGGAAAAATATAGGTGCAGAATTGTACACACGCATGCACACACACACAGAACACAGTTGCATCCGTGTTAAAAATACGCAGAAAGGCCAGAGCGTACGACACTGTTAGGATGACGAGAATGCAGGTGTTTGCCTCTCTTCTCTGTTTTCCAATTTTACTCTAAAGTAGCCATATTAAATTTATAATGGGAAAATGTGCTGTAAAATAAACTTTCCATTTACCTGAAATATAAAATTCCATTTCCACAGTCTTCTTTCCTGCAGCTTTGTGGAATCCTTTAGAAGCCTCTTCTGTTCAATGAGTAACTTCATTACTAAATTGATGGCACCAGATCATTCTAGCTATGCAAATCACAGACCCACAGCCAGCTCAGGAAAAGGCGGATAGAAGATTACATTAAAAATTAAAGCAACGTGTGGAGATGTGGAGATAATGTGCATACAATTATTTCTACATATTTAATATTTATGCAATTACAAAGCCAGTCACGACAAATCTTAAATCTTGAGTCATATTCCTTTTGCCCTCTGATATTTTTTGACCTTGAACTGAGACTGCCAAGTATATCTAAAAAAAATGGCTGTGGAAGAAGCATTTCCTTTGGCCTATCAATGATAAATGCTTTTTTCTTAGAAAGTGACCTCATTTCTTCCCAGCCTTTCTTTGTTTATTTTCAGGGCCTTGTGTTTTTTTAACTCTGCTACATTCTGATCAGCCTGGAAAGCGCTGGGCTTTCAGTCTTCCACAGTTTGGTTGCGTTGTTTTCTGGTACTGCTGCTGCTGTGATGTGTTTTTTGTCAGAGGAAATTTACAGGCACATTAGCCTACTTGACAGGCACAATGAGCCACCAGGCTCTCCTAAGGAGAAACCACTGCGTGCTGTGATGAGGCTTTCTGCATCTCTCCATCTCACCCGCCCTCTTACACCTCAGAACCCCACCACGACTCAAATACAAATCCCTGCCACTTTTGGTTTGAGGTGTTGTCTTGGATCCTGGATTTAACTCTCTGGTTCCTGGTAACAGCCGTATATTGGTTCTGCAGTTATTAATTCATGTCGGCAGCAATCTGACCCTAGCAGTTTGTGGGTAAAGCCCATGTCTTCACTCATAGCCATGTAGATACCAAGTCAGGAACGGGTAGGAACGCTTTTCTTCCCATGATGTTATCATTGACACAAGGCAGGGGAGAAAATCCAAGATCTCTTCAAACAAAAAGCAATATGATTATGTTTTATGGAAGGCATTTAGAGAGAATATTCTAAAATACTTCATTTACTTTCCTCAGTGTTTCATAGAAAAATGGTCAAGAAAAATCAATAAAACTTATTAAAAATTCAAAAACATAAATTGAGACATAAATGAGAGGGTAAACTGTTTCCTTGACAGATTCCAAATAAATGAGAATATTACCCTACAGCCACTGGGAAACCAAATACCTGTGCATTTTTGGTTTCATATATTATGCTACCCCTCAGGGTGAAATTTGCTAAGATATAGCAGTTCTGGTGCTGCTGGTTCAACAGGGTCTGAACGTTCAGACCCTGACTTCATGTGGCTATCTCTTCAATTTAAAATTTTTCAGACCTTTAAAGCAATTTTTGAAGGGTGATCTTATTTTGATAATATTCCCTTTATCCTTGGTATGTTTGACCATATGCATGTAACTATGTAACCTATAGAAATTATTTAGAAGGATACTACAAAGTCACATGTAAGTTTCTTGCTTGATTCTCTGCCAAAAAGCAGAGATATTTACTAAGCCAATCCATAATATTGGTCTGAGATGCTCTATTTGTTGAATGAATAAATAAATGAACAAACTTTGTTATTATCCGGAAACCAGGACTAGGTAGCTTCCTGGTGGATTCATTTTTTTAGAAAATTTACTGGGAACATTCTTAGTTTGGCTTCCCTGGTGGCTCAGATGGTAAAGAATCTGCCTGCAGTGCGAGAGACCCAGTTTCAATCCCTGGGTTGGGAAGATCCCCTGGAGAAGGGAACGGCTACCCAAAAGCTGCAGTATTCTGGCCTGGAGAACCCCATGGAGAGAGGAGCCTGGCGGGGTACAGTCCATGGGGTCACAAAGAGTCAGATACGACGGAGCGACTAAGCAACAATAATGACACTCTCGGTTTGGTCTTGTCCTAGTCAGTTCAAGTGTCTATAACAATAGACACTAGGTAGCTTATAAACAGCAGAATCTATCGCTCACAGATTTGGAGGCTGGAGGTCTGAGCTCAGCATGGTCGGGTGAGGGCCCTTGTCCAGGAGGCAAGCTTCTCTCTGAGCCCCTGAGTGTCAGAAGAGGCTAGGGAACTCTGTGGGATCGCTTTCCTTGGAGCCCTAATCCTGTTCTTGAAGGCTCAAACCTCATAACTCAAGCACCTTCCAAAGGCCCAGTTCCTAGTCCGTCACCTTTGGGGGGTTCAGTTCAGTTCAGTCACTCAGTTTTGTCCAACTCTCTGTGACCCCATGAACCACAGCACACCAGGCCGCCCTGTCCATCACCAACTCCCAGAGTCCACCCGTGTCCATGATGTCCATCCAACATCAAGAGTCCGTGATGCCATCCAACCATCTCTTCCTCTGTTGTCCCCTTTTCCTCCTACCTTCAATCTTTCCGAGCATCAGGGTCTTTTCAAATGAGTCAGCTCTCCACATCAGGTGGCCAAAGTATTGGGGTTTCAGCCTCAACATCAGTCCTTCCAATGAACACCCAGGACTGATCTCCTGTAGGATGGACTGGTTGGCTCTCCTCGCAGTCCAAGGGACTCTCAAGAGTCTTCTCCAATACTACAGTTCAAAAGCATCAATTCTTTGGCACTCAGCTTTCTTTATAGTCCAACTCTCACATCCATACATGACCACTGGAAAAACCATAACCTTGACTAGATGGACTTTTGTTGGCAAAGTAATGTCTCTGCTTTTGAACATGCTGTCTAGCTTGGTCATAACTTTCCTTCCAAGGAGTAAGCGACTTTTAATTTCATGGCTGCACTCACCATCTGCAGTGATTTTGGAGCCAAATAAAATAAAGTCAGCCACTTTTTCCATTGTTTTCCCATCTATTTGCCATGAAGTGATGGGACTGGATGCCATGATCTTAGTTTTCTGAATGTTGACCTTTAAGCTAACTTTTTCACTTTCCTCTTTCACTTTCATCAAGAGGCTCTTCAGTTCTTCACTTTCTGCCATAAGGGTTAGGATATGAAAATACAAATTGTGTTGCAGTGACATGCTCAGGCCATTACAGCCCCTCCCCTCTCTCTCTGGGGCCGTGCTCTGAAGCAGTCGCTGAGGCCAGCTACAGCTGTGCTCACACCTCTGCCCTGTCCCTCCACTAGGAAGACAGGGCAGGTTCTTCAGCACTGGTGGCCTGCTGGTCCCTGGAGAGATGGGCCCCCTGCTCGGGCTCCCCAGGAGTGAGAGCGGGTCGCACACCCCTGCCTCTGGAGTGGTTCTTCCCTGGTCCAGCGCTCGGCAGCGACAGTGGTTCTCCTCTTGTCCTTCTGCCCCTCTGTAACGACTGCAAGGGTAAAAAGAGGGGCCTGGTTTTCCAGACTGTCAGGATGGCTAGGGGTCTTTCCAGCTAGCTCAGAGCAGTGGCAGCAGGCACCGTTAATCTTGCCCACCCTCTGGAAAGTAAAGAATACCTGGAGAAGAGGAAGTATTCATCCTCACACAAAGAAAGCCAGTATGGCAGTCCCTGGGCTTTATACATAGCCATTCTCCACCTAAATGCCTTTAGGAATAGAATTCATTCATCCAGCGTGATTTGAGGAGGATTCTTTCTGAAACATGAGGCCAATTTAGGTAAAATCTGAGGTGTCTTTAAACTCATTTTTTTTAACTGAAAAGGTCATAAAATAATTTTCATAAATTATTTTCATAAATAATATAAATTTCTGTCTGCATCTAAACAGTGGGAGATTTCCCCTAATTTTAACACTGAAACATTTTCACAAATAATCATCAAATGCCTACTTCGTGCTAGGCAGACACTGTTATAGGTACTGGAAATATAGAATAATGTGCATATTGAATCTTCAGTGTGAAGACTGTGTATAGGTGCTGAGAATTCTTCAGGCTCTCTAATGAATCCATTCACATTTTTCTGTACCCACTCATACTTTAAAATGGAGTCAGGTGAGCTATCCAAATTGTGGGTTTCACTTGCCTCCCTGAACCCCTAGGACTAAACCAAAAGCATTAAATACCAACTGTTTCACTGCCAACCCCAGCCTGGTGGATGCATTTTCATTGGGATGAGTGTGTCCAGGCATAGAATTTTATCATCACCCCAAAGTCCTGAAGAGATTTTCTTTCAGCCCCAAGAACTCTTTACTGAAAGTCAGCACCCAAGTAGATTAATTGCCAAACAGGACTTTAAAACGTGGAAGCACGTGCCAGTCCGCAGGTTTTCACTCACAGCCCTCTGGGGATCTGCTACAAAATGCATAGAGGGGGGATTACTCATTTGGAAGCTTGGCTGTCAAAGAAAGCCCGAACCCAGGAGCTTTTCTCTCAAGAACCCCTATGACATTTTATTCTTTAAATAAATCTTTTCTTCCTCTCCTTAGGTGCAAGATTGACATTTTAAGATCAATCATGCCTCTGCTTTGCAAGGTTGGTAGACTTAGAATAGGATAAATGGAAATTAAGCAAAATTTCCATTTTTTTGAATAAAAATGCTCAAAATAGCTATATTCTAACTCAGTGTAAGAGAAGGATGGTCTTCCCTCAGTGGTCATTCTCATTACTGTGCTTATCTCGAGACCTTTGGATGTCAAAATTTCACCCTGTTTTCTCCAAAGGAACCATTCTGAACACTGGCCTGCTGTCTGGACAGCTGCAGGGGGCAAAGGAGTCTCAGTCTGTGTTCAGTGCATTATCGCCAAGGGTGCTCTCATGCTCCTCACACGGTCGCAGGTGGCCAGCTCTTCCAGCCCCTCGTTACGGGACATTTTAGCTGGTTACCGCGAGCTATGGTTGGATTCTGTCCTCCTGTTTATACGATTCAGCAGTCCCTCTTCTTGTTCAAAATGATCTTGTTGCAGTTGGCTAGCCTGTCTGAAAATTTCAGTGTTTGTAACTAATTTTAAATGGCATTTTAAATTATTGAGGCTCTTAGGCCTCCCAGTCAGTACACATTTACTGTGAGTCCACTAACTGCCAGGCATTGGAGGGGATGCTGGGTGCTATTGAATTCCAGGGTGCGTGCTGTGGTCAAAGGAGCAACCAGATGAGGTCAAGAGGTGCCATTCTAGAAACAGCCTTACCCTGACATGTGTGGCCTGGGCAAGGCCATCAGCCTCTGTGATTTCAGCCTTCTCACATACAGAATAAGGGGTGGACAGAGCTTCTCTGACCTCAGAACCTAACATTTTATGGTTACTGCTGATCTGGTTCACTCATCACCCTGGAAACCCAGTAGCCTTCCAAAAGTGAGTGCTTTTATGAGCCTTCCCAAAGGGTCCTAATTCTAATCCAAGAAGCAATTTTGTGCTAAAATGAATGCTTTTCAAAGGCCCAGGAAGACATTTAAAGAAAGGGTTGCTGTTGTTCACTTGCTAAGTCGTGTCTCACTCCTACACGTGTGTTTTTCAGTTTACTGTATATTTGAGCATATTTTCCCCTTAAATGCTTGCCTATTTTCCAGTTGCTAGGTAGTAGAAGGGAATAATTTCAAGTATGGAGGGTCAATTAGAATTCCAAGCACCATAGTCTAATCTCCCCAGGATAATAATAAATCAAAGATACAAAAACAAGCAATGAGTCCAGATATTTCTGCACTTAAAATAGTGACAGGTCATAAGGGCATGTAAAACTCTAATTTGCGTCATTTCAGTAGTTCCAACAGTGTTCAAAGCATCTGAGACTCCCTGTTATTGCTCTGTATTTATTTGTATTGACAATAAAATTAATGCTTCCTTATTTACAATTCACTAGATATTCTAATACCATGTGAGAATTACTTCTTATATGTTTTTTTTCCCTATATAAGATTTATTTTACAAAACCTTTTTTAAATGCATCTAAGTTTGCAAAAATATGCAACAGTTTGGTATTGGGACCAGGCAGATTATTTGAAATTCAGAATGATTCCCCAGTATCTAACATAAAGAAAAGCAGAGGAAATAAAGAAAACTTTATATTGCTTTTTAGACCTTATCTTCCTGCATTTGTAGTTAGTTTCTTTCCATTTCTTGTGTGAAAGAACATAGTCGCTTATCATACACCATTGACCAGAGGGAGGAAGATTCTTGTTTCTGTTTCTTAAAAAAGACCCCACACATGCATCACACGTAAAAAAACTTTACATGAAAAACGAAGAACTGGTAGTAAGGCACGAGTTATGCTGAGCGGCTCTCTCTGCCTGCCTGACTTCCTAGTGGCGTGCCGTGGCTTTCTCGCCTCCCTCTCTCCCCTCTCGCTGTGAGTATCGGGGCCGGTGACTGGCTCTTACTGAAACCTCTCACGCAGACTCCTAAGGCTTGCAAACCAGCTGCTGACCCCGGGAGCCATCTCCCGGCCTCCTGCCCTTGCTCACACACTTTCTAATGGGGCTTCGGGGCCACAGAGGATATACAGACTTCGTAGAGCACACTGATTCAAACAGTAAAACTTGAATGGGTGGATGTGCGACTCACTGCATCAGCTCATTTCCGCCCTCTTGGCACATGGTACACGGCAGCCACCCGCTGAACAATTTGCCTGTTGAGAGGATGGCCAAAGGGCAACCTGTCAGGTGACAGCAGTGGAGGAGAAAATAGAAATGTTTGCAGAAATCTTCCTGTGAGCCAAAATTCTCCTCCCTACTTGGAGTATTGTTGCTCTTTTAAAATAACATTTGAAGATATTTTACCCTTCTAAAATGAGTTGCCTTTCCTAATAATGATCCAGTGTAACATTCTGATATACCTGTCCTCTAACCCTCACATAGCACTTTTCACTCACATTCTTGTTCTGCCTGACCAAAAATTGTGAAGCAGGTTTAGCGGATCTGTTGGGATGTGTGTGTATACACACACACACACACATATATATCCAAATGCCATGTTGATTTAGAAACATGGAAGAATGAAATAACTATAGTGATTAGCATTTCTGAGAATATGATATGAGCCAGGGACTGTTCTCTCTCATTCACACACACACACATAAACACACACTCACATTCTCATTCGAAGAAGGCAGTGGCACCCCACTCCAGTACTCTTGCCTGGAAAATCCTATGGACGGAGGAGCCTGGCGGGCTGCAGTTCATGGGGTCGCTAAGAGTCAGACAGGACTGAGCGACTTCACTTTCACATTTCACTTTCAGGTATTGGAGAAGGAAATGGCACCCCACTCCAGTGTTCTTGCCTGGAGAATCCCAGGGACGGGGGAGCCTGGTGGGCTCCCGTCTATGGGGTCGCAAAGAGTTGGACACGACTGAAGCGACTCAGCAGCAGCAGCAGCAGCAGCAGCAGCAGCACATTCTCATTTAACACAATTTGAGGTAGATACTGTTGGCTCCATTTTCTCGGTAAGAAGGCTGAGACACAGAGAAGCTAAGTGACTTGCTCAGGGTCACACAGCAGAAGGTATCAGCGCAGGCACGCTACCCCAGCACAGCACTCCATTGCCTAAAACTGAGACGCTCCACACAGCCCCCCAAAATGATGCACCGTGTGTGTTCTTTGGGAACTCACTTCCAAACGTTAACTAAACTTGGGTATTACTGCCAGACTTACAAACTTTGTGATAATTCTATCCCCTGGAAAAGTGAAATTTCTGAGAAGCACAGCTCCTCGAAACAAACTTCTAAACCTCACACTCTTGGACTGTGCCAGCCAATGTGATAGCAAGTGGCTATTAACATTGAATTCAGATTAAATTAACGTAAGGCCCCTACTTGCACCAGCCGCATTTCAAAGGCTCAATAGCGGCACGCGTCTAGTGTCTGCTCTGTGAGCCAGCGCAGCTCTGGGACGTTTCCACCATCAGAGCAGTACTGCCCCAGGAGACGGATAACTGAGGAGACACAAAAGAGTAAATGATCCTTGGGGCCCTTCTAGAAAAGGAACTGACGTGTGTTTCCAAGGAAGCACATTTATCAAGTGCCTGCTGCGTGCTAGATGCTGAGGGCGCAATGATCCATACAGACTGATGAGGCAAACATGGTCTCTGCCCCATCTGGAACTCACAGTCTGTCTGAGCCAGGCACCGGGATGAGCCCTGCAGTGAGAGGGAAGGTCTGATGTGCCAGGAGACATAGAAAACCCAGGAGATGTGGGGTCAAGGGTCAGGGAAGGCTCTCTGGAGGAGACAGGAGTCAAAACTAAGGCCTTGATTGTGAGCAAGCCGAAGGCACAAATACAAGAGGAAAAGACCAAAGGAACAGCCTGTGTGAAGACTCTTGACGGGGAGAGAGGGTGCCATGCTCCGGAGGAGTTTAAACAAGTCGGTAAAATTGCTTTCTCTATTCTGTCTCTCAGGATCAGAGCTTGAATTAAAAAAAGAAGAAAAAAAATGTCTTTTCGCAGAGTCAGAGTTGTTTGGCACAAAGGAGGGCAGCAAAGAAAGAAAAGGCAAGGGGCAGCTTAGAGCAGCCTTGCAGGGCCAGGGGTGAGGAGGAGCTCTCCCACCTCCACCAGGGCCGAGGCGCTCCCGGTGTGAGAAGCAGGTGTGGGCGGAGCCTGGCGATGAGAATCACAGCCGGGCGCTCTCGGTGAGGGCCTTGTGCCAGGCACCACGCCGGGCAGTTCGCTAGCATTGTTTCCTCACTCCTCATCCTAAGCCGAACTGTTTACTTCATTTACATAATTTGAAATTGGTAGAGCAACCCATGAGACAGAACAGCAGGACTCATAAGCTGTTTATTTATTTGCTGAGATACCAGGCTGCACAGGCTCCCCAGTTCCTGCCTCTTCCCTGCCCCAGGCTGGTACACCCCTGAGATGACCAGCTAGAGGAAGGATTGAACTGACGTGAAGGCACGGAGGCTGAGCCAAGGTGAAACCAAGAAAACCTCTGCTGCAGAGAAATTAGTTTGCACCAAACTAAAAGTAAAGAACAACCCCTCCCCACCAAACCCGGAAAGAAACACGTGACTAGGGGAAACTCCCTCTCTCTTTCAGAACTAACTCCTAATAATGATTAGCCAGTTACCAATACTGATTAACCCCAATAGAAGAGTTGTGGTTTTTAAAATATTCCAGAGAAGCCTTAAACTAGGAACACTTGTATTTGTCATCTTATCCAGCAATCTTCAGACTGACTCAAAACATTTATGACTTAGAGTGAGATAGTTCAAGCCAACTTTCTTCACAAACTTCCCTCTAAGATTGCCTCAATCTGTTGAAAACTGTTTTATGACTCAACCCAGCTAAAATTTCAGCAGCGCATGTCTTCGGATAAAATGCTTCATTCACATCAAGCAGTAATTAAATGTGCAGGGCATGAAATAAGCAGCAAGTTTGGCTTCAGAGCCATCTTGCAATCTGTAAGCGATCCAGGATAGACCATATGCCTTTAAATCTAGATGACTGCATATGTATCCAAGAGAAAGCTAGCTGCCATTTCTGCACAAGACTCATCAAAAGAAGAAAGAAGACAGATTTATGTTGTTGCTTGTCTGATAAATGTATGTTAATATATATGTCCATTAATATTTGGTAAACTGCCCTTAACTTTCCCTTTCACATTCTCAATTCCATTCTGCTTGAGGAAACATCCAAACTGACATCTCAAATCAGCGTTATTCTTAAGGAGCTCATTGCATTGAACTGAGGTGGCCATTTGGACAGACAGAGGTTTTGTCTCTCTAGCAAGGGTGGCCCCCTTCTTTGGTTTTTTAAAGAAACTTTCCCGCCCCCTCCATACTGGGACTGTGCCACCCTGACTCTTGCACATGCTCGCCGTGCCTGGGTAAGGGGAGTGGGAAGCTGGTTCAGTCATAAACATGTGACATATGGAGCGTGTCCCAAACCGAACCTTCCTTGGGATTGCTATGTACACATGGGAAGGAGAAGTCTTCCCTCCGTGGGCTCACTAAGCCAGGAGGACGTGAGGGTGGTGCTGGTATCATCTTGCTGCCGAGTGAGAAGAGCCTCTATGGGGACAGTCAGGGAAGAAAAGCAGAGCTGGGGCACGGAGACCGAGGCCTGCCCTCACTGTGGGGCCCCAGGGCTGCTTCACGTCTGATGCCAGCTCGTGAGCATTGCATGAGGTAAGCCGTGTCTGCCAATCCAAGAAGTGCTCAGTGAATGCTATTTCCCGCCTCTTTCTTCCCTCTGTGGCGGCTGCCAGACAAGGATTGAGACCATCCACGGCAGCCAGCACTTCTGTTCTTTCGTTTAGAGGAAAGCCAGCCAGACAAACCAGACAATGATGAGCACACAGTCAGCCCCCCAGAGTAGTGCACGCTGCCTCCACGCCTGACAGGTTCTGTCTTCAGAAACAACCACTCTTTGCTCCGTGCCCTCCCAGAGCTTAGACAACAGCCTACTCCCAGTCAAGCTGGTACAAAAGCGGCACTTTATTCCCTAAGCAAGGAAGGAGTTGACTGGCCAAACCATGAAGTGGAAGCTACTACAGGAAGCAGGCCACATGAGCACCTCAGAATGCAGTTTCCCAATGGCCAATTGGGTGAGGGTTCCAGTCAGGGCTTGTTCAGCCATGTTCCAGTGGCACCATTCTGTAGAAAGCAGACAACCTAGGCTGTTGAAAATATAGAATTCAGATTTGACACCGTGCTTAACCTCACGAAAACCACGCATCATGGGTGGTGCACGCGTGCGTGCTAAGTCACTTCAGTTGTGTCTGACTCCTTGCAACACTATGAACTGTATAGCCTACCAGGCTCCACTGTCCACAGGCTCCTCCAGGCACGAATACTGGAGGAGCCTCCAATCATGGGTGGTAGTTAGTGCTGAATATTAAGTGACCTAAAATTCATTTAAGATCAGGCAAATAGAATCATCACTGCTGAATGATGTTTGCAAAATATGCATCCTCTCGTCCCTGCACAGTTGTGCAGATAAGTGATTTGCTTGCACAATAAATGCTGGTGGTTGATTATCAAATTGGATTGTTTATGGGATGCAATCTGTGTAGTATGACAATCGTAAAGGTAATTTCTGAGACCTTATGTTTGTGATATTTTCAGACTCAGTAAGCAATGTCATAAAATATCATAGAATTTAGAACTTGAATGGATCTTATAGATGAAAGAAGTCAAGGCTCAGAAAAGTTCGATGAGTAGTTAAATGGTGAGGTGGGGACCTTAAGCCGTGTCTCCGGTTTGCAGTTGGACCTCTCTGTCGTACAGCGCTCTCTCCTAGATGAGAGCATAGAACATGAGGGTGGCAGAGGATCCTTTAAAGCAGCTAGTCCAACCTGCTCATTTATAAGAATAAAATGGGGCTCAAAGAGATGAGATTCTCGCGGAGGTTCAGTAAGGAATTAAGCTAAAAGTTATTGATTCCCGCACCAGTGTTGGTTCTTGACTGCATTGGATAAGTATGCTTTATCAGACTTAGTTGTAACTACAAGGCCTCCCACCACTTAATTTCTGTCAGAGGGCAAGCAAATTCATAAACACCTAGTCATCACCAGAAAAATCTGGCAGCGGGTAAAGTCTGGAAATAAAATCTTTTTTAGAGAAACAGAGTCTATTAGTCAAGAAAGTATGTGGTGAAGTATAAATAAACAGCAGAGCTGAAAGACTAATCTGTCAGGCATGCTGTGGCATTTTATTTTTCCCATAGTCACCGAGATCTAGACGCTGTGGCTATTTTTGATAATGAAACCTTACTGGCTCCAGTGAGAAGGCCTTTAAATTGCCTACAGCGTCCCGTCTCTTCTCGGTTCTTGGCTCCAAGTTTACTCTGATGTGGTGGACGGGGTTAAGCAAAGAACTTTGTCTTGTTACGAAGTTCAGTGCTTTCTACAGTCCTGTAGGATATGTGTACACCAAGTGGAGTCTGCATCACTGTAGATACGTCTCTCTGTTCTCCAGCCCCCAGCCCTGAGTCTCCCTCGCTGTCTGAAAATCAGAAGAGTTCTATCTAAGGAAGTGGGGGAAGGTGGAAAGCAAGCCGCCGAGTTGCCTGTCCGCCTACAGACGCACATTAACATTGTTAAGCAGCGTTCCAGGCTCGGCTTGGCTTCCCAGGGAGTTGGTAGGTAGAGACAGAAAGCATTTCAATCCTCTCCACGCAGTGCTGTCCTGGGTGATAGCCAGGAAGGAGGGGTGCTTCTCACTGATACCTTTCAGCAACCTTTGTACCGTCTTCTGAGTTGCTAACAGTAAGATCAAACTCGTTAAATAAAGTCGTGTCAGGTTGATGAGGAATTATCCACTTGGCCTGTGCTATGCCCAGCATTGTCCTGAGTCCTACTAGAGTGGCGAAAACGGTATCATCTTTGCCCTTGAAGAGCTCACCACCTTCTTGGAACAACAGTACTTGATAACAAAAACAACACAAGATTGTTCTCCCTGGTAAACTCTCCTAGTAAATTCTGGTACTGATGACCCTTAGCCAGTGGGGCTTGACTTGTGGGAGCAGTCCAAAGGCCAGGGAGGAAAAGAAGGTTCCGATGAGCCAAAGACAGACGTGAGGGCTGTTTCACGTGAGCTCATGAGGAGAGTCGCTTCTGGGGTTTTTGTTTGTTTATTTGTTTGCTGCGGCTTCCTGCGCCCAAGGCTCTTGAGGCTGCACTGTAAAGTGTCTCTCATCCCACACACTACCCCTTGGTCCGTGTGTGGCTTGGAAAGCGGTGGTCCCAAAGCCTCAGAGAGACAGTAAGAAATAGCCCCTTGGTTATCTTGCTTGAAACACCTTTGGCCCCAGACCAAGGGATTGTTATGGGTCTGAACAGATGCCTTCTCTGGTCCTGAGTGATTAGCCTTAGATCAGACCTGCAGTCTTGACTG